>NC_083638.1:9136021-9736021 GCF_963576545.1 Limanda limanda | reverse complement strand
AAACTACACTATTAATTCATATTCATAGCATCTCAAATAAGAATTGAATTGTACAAAGCTGAATACATTTGGATTGTCTAATAAAATTAAAAGTATCACTGGCTGATTTATTCTTAATATGAGTTAGAAATATCAAAAAGACGGCTGCTGGATGAAAGATGAGAAATTAAACTGGAATGAAAACCACTGTAAATAGTTGCAGCTCAGTAAGAAAGAAAGTCCAGAATCCATCTGAGCCTCCGAAGCTGCACAGGTGGAACTGAACTCTATATTCTACACCGCACATTACATTCTGTACAATATTAATCTTCAGTCCTCAGTGGGTTTTTAATAACTCAGTTCTGTCCTCACTTCATCCACCAGTGAAACACCAGGCAGAGCACATCCCACCTCCACGTCTCCGCTGGACTCACTGGGCTAATCAAACATGATGGATATGATAACACACCAGTGGGTTTGGGAATAGCACACTGGAAGCAATATTAAACACACACACAACAGAGATAGAGATAGAGATAGAGAGAGAGAGAGAGAGAGAGAGAGAGAGAGAGAGAGAGAGAGAGAGAGAGAGAGAGAGAGAGAGAGAGAGAGAGAGAGAGACACATACACACAACTCTACAGTGGAAACAGGAACTGTGGAGGGGCAGCAGGAAGGGGTTTTGAAATTTTCTAATTTTTTCAAAAAAAAAACACAAACGAAAGTGAAGCTGCGTGGAATGCGTGTGCAGAGGTTTTTGTGTGCGTGTGTTTGTGTGTGATTTGACTGTGCATTGCTTTTAGATAAGGAAACACTTTTACCTGAGGTAGGTGTGTGTGTGTGTGTGTGTGCGTGTGTGTGTGTGTGTGTGTGTGCAGAGTGAGTTCTTCTTTAAGGAAACTGTTTTCCTTCAAGTGTGTGTGTGTGTGCAGAGTTTTTCTTGTGTGTGTCTGTGTGTGTCTCCCAGGCTTGCTAAGACATGCAGTGGAGCTCTTGACATATGGCAGAGTTATCATGTCTCTTCACTGGGGACACTTGGAACCACAGAGGCGGGTGTGTGCGTATGTGCATGTGTGTGTTTGTGTGCCCGTGTGAGTGTGTTTGTGTGTGTGTGTGTGTGTTTTGTGGGGTTTGACCGTCGCGTCTAGCCGTGTATACTCACACAACATGGGGAACACACGGAGGAGCGAGCTGGACGAGGAGGCATCAGTCAGTCCATGTCCCCGCCTCACAGCTCGTCTGTCCCCGGCCACCAGCCGCTTCGGGCCCCGGCGGTGCTGCGGGCCGGTGCTGACCCGGGTTAGAGGGACTGGAACGGGACTAGAACGGGTTTAAAAGTTGAGCCCCGGGCTGGAGGAGCAACAGGACTAGTGCTGCACGGAGACCGACGTGGCAGACCCGCACCGCCTCTGCGAGACACGTCATCAGCAAGCGACAGCCGCACAGTCGCAGTTTGAACCAGAGTCAGTGAGGGCTGTCACCAACTTTAATACTTTATTCATCACATTCATCAAATCAATACAAACTAATTTGAATAATTATAATAATACAATAACATACTATTTGAATCACGCATTTCATAAAGAAATGCATCTCATTCATGCTTCATTTGATTTTAATATTTTTTTAATCCATTCAATAACCTATTTTGTATTTATAATGCAATCATCAAGTATATTAATTAATAATCTAATCATCACATTGATAACTTCCATCAATTTTGTTCAGATTATATAAGCGATTATCGCATTTTCTTTTTCCATCTTGATTTTATTTCCATTTTTTTAAAAATAAATTACTAGTGATTTTATAAAATATGTATCAACAAGCTAATCATCACATTGATTACTTCTGTCTATTATGTTAAGGTTGTATAAACTATTGGTGTTTTTGATTTAATCAATAATTCATGATTTGTCGTGGAAATGTCATCCTCATGTAACCTTTCTCTTTCAGCTTTTTTGAAATACCTCTGTGGTACAAGTTCTACTCCAGTAAGTTCTTATCTAATGTTTCCAGTCGTCTTCAAGGTCTTCAAGTTCTACTTGAAGACGACTGGAAACATTAGATAAGAACTTATCTAAGTAAACATTAGATTACTTCTTATCTAATGTTTCCAGTCGTCTTCTTCTTCTTCTGATTTGTAGTCAAACCACCTGCTTCCTGCAAGGTAGCTTCTCTCATTTTAAGTCGGTAATAATGACTTTGTGTCTTAACGACTCTCTGGCAATGAGCCTTTGCAAATTAGATAACGTTTATTTATATTTGTATAGTTGAATACATTACTCATTACTTTCTACTTTTATGAAGAGTAAAAAATGTTGTATTGACAATATTTAGTAAGTTTTTTGATATTAACTATCATTGTTTTTTTTGATTGCATGAATTATAGTTTTTTATCGATCAAAGTACTTTTTAAATATGAATGTTTATCAGTTATCATTTTAATTAATATGATTCATTGTAGCACACTGTTTTGTATATATTCCTGCTTGACAAAATGTTGATAACTGCCTAATTTTAAATCTATCTCAAAACCTGTAATATAAATGGAGAAATACAGGTATTTCTGGATATTTGTTTACCATTAGGCCCTGGGTTAAAATAACACAACTTTTAGCAGAGCACAATTAGATTTGACAGTATAATGAACAATATTCAGTTTTGTTATACCCAAAAGGTAAAACGTTTATTTTCATCTTCATCAATAAACACAAACTGTTTTTACACTGTGCAGTGTAAAAACAAAAGATTAAAATCTAAAACCTTAAAAATTACAGTGGAAGGGGCAAAACTTAAATGTGTCCTTCTGAAACATGCCTTCAAACACATGGGAGAGGTGTGTGTGGGTGGGCAGTTAAGTTTTGAAAACTTTAAAATGTCTTTAAAAAAAGAAAAAAAACATTTTTGACCTGTAAGATTGTTGACTTCAGTACATTACCATGACAAATACTTATTTACATGCAGTGTTAACAGTAAACGTCTTCTTCATTCTTCTTATGTACAAACCACTGAACAGATGCCACTTCTACATTTTCCTTCAAACATTATTAAAACAATTGCACTAAAGTCAATAAGAGATATGAAAAAAAAATATTTACAAAAATGATAAAAACTAACTTCAGCATTCACAGGAATGTATTCATATTGATTTGTGTATAAATAGCTCTATTGTAACAAGTGTTGTTTGTTTACTGGCCCTGAGAGTAATTCCTTCTGCAATTAATACCAGTTTCAAAAGGAGAAACATTCATTCTAAAGCTACATAAAAGACTTCAGAATATTGAATTTCACTGATTAACCAGCAGGGGGAGATAATATCCCACAAATCTGTTCAGTAGCCCCAGTAAAGACTTGGTATTTTACTTGGCAAAAACAACTGTAGGCTACCAAAAAGGATTTCTCGTTGATACCAATCATTGGTTTTACCATCTTCACACTTTCTCAGTATCACATCTCTGCCAGTTTCCCTCGTGCGTGACATCTCTTGGTTGATGATTCATTTCAATACATAAAAATTGGTGTCCTGACGACAAGCTCCCAGTTCTACAGAGCCGTGCGTGTTCTCTGAAACAGAGGTCAAAGGTTGTTTCACAGCTGGAGGGTTCAGATGACGATGCTGGTGCCACTGCGATAACTCTTGGCCTGAGAGAGACACACTAACTTTAAAATCACGTTACTTGAAAATCAGTGTAACTCAGACTTTTGTGTGTGTGTTTGATTGCGTGTGCGTTTGTCTTGATGTAAGTGCGTAAGCGTGCCTTATAACTCAACTAAAGCAGCGATTTTCTTACAGAGTAGCGTTCATTCCTCCGTGTCCCCGGTTTCTGTCCAGGCTCGTACTCGGAGTAGCTGGGTGGTTTGTCAACCCAGCCTCCACCTCCTCTTCTCCCTCCTGCTCCTCCTCCTCTCCTGCTGCTGGCCTCATCATCCGAGCTCCAGGACCCTCGTCTTGATTGCCGGGATGCAGGTGGCGAGGGGTTTGTCCTGGACCTGGTGTCGTACAGGTCATCCCTGGAACGGGAGCGGGGAGGGTCCATGCCTCCTCGTGACCCGTTGTAACTCGGTCCGTCCAGGGTGTCCTGGCTGTAGCTCCGGGGCATGACTCTAGATCTGGTGGGTGAGGGGTAACGCCTACCTGCTACTCCTCGGTCATCGTGGCGGCCGAAGCCACTGCGGCTGCTCTCGCTCGAGCTCGGGGGGCGAGTCTTGGGTGCGGCGGGTGGCATTCTGCCTGGGTGCTGCTCCCTTATTGGTGGAAGTGTGATGACGCGACGCTGTGGTGGGCCTTCATCGAGGGCAGAGATCATGCTGGGAGGGCCGGGGGAAAACGGGACAGTCATGGGAGTGTGCTGGGGAGGAGGTGGCATGTATTGCATGTGTTGGGGTGGAGGTGGCTGGGACTGATGGGAAGCGGACACCAAAAGAAATGAGAAATAAACACACAGAGAAGAAAAAAAACATTTGTTTGCAGATATAGCACAAGAAACACTGCACTCTACCATACAGTATCAATGGGAATAATACAATCAGAACTATATAGTTTTCTCCAGATATTTTTGTTCATTTGTTTACAGTCTAGTGGAGGCGTGAAACCTCATCTGAACCAAAGACCATCCTTTACTAACTTCATACAAGTTTAGAGATGTTCTGATACAGGACACGGAAATGCTGCTGAAAATGCTGGGTCTAGCATCAGCAAATCCAAGTACTCATCCAATACCAAGTTTTTAAACTGTACACGTTTCTCTTATCGAGAAGGGAAATTTGTATCGGAACATCTCCATATAAGTAAAAACACACTTTTGAAAATGTTTGAAAAAAGATAAAATCTAATATTTCATACAGGAAGTGGAAAACCCATACCATCATCTACTGACTAACTAGCTTCCTGCCTCTGTGAAAATCCATTTCTTATGGGAAACCCTGCATCAATATTTTGCTTTAACTTTTTGGGGTATTTGAAAAAAAAACAACTCAGCTGTGATGTTGGCACCACTCAGACTCCTTCGATCGCCAACATGGTTAAAAAACAAGTCGTACAAACTAGTTCTGACTGAGTAAAACAATCTCTAAGCCTACACCACGTCTCCTCTTTGCAACCACCTGCCTGAGTTATCTTTCTAAACCACATCACCTCAAATACTTCCTCTACAGTAATACAAACAGAAACAGTTTATTATTGGCTTATAAATAGATACAGATACTGATTTAACGAGCAGCTACATACCTGTAAGAGAGGACTGGTCATGTCCATCCCCCTCACCTGGCTCTCCAGGTAATTAAGCATCTGATTGGTGTTGGCAGGGCTGTGGTGGCCAGGGACACTGGGTGGGGGCATGCTGTATGCTGAAGACTGAGGGGGAGGGAGGGGCATTGGCTGCATGTGCATTACCTTCCCTGAGTTAGAACCTGGAGGAGAAAACAAAGTCAGATGATTACATTTACAGAGATAAACCCATCTGCAGTCTGGAGGTGCTAAAGGTCCAGTGTGTAGAATATAGTGACATCTAGTGGTGAAAGTGCAAATTGCAGCCAAATTCCACTCACTCCACCCTCCTCTTCCAAACAAGTAAGAGAACTGTGTTCAGTGTCATGCTGGGTCATGTGTGCGTACCTGCGTAGAGCATCGGGTTCATCTGGGAGGAGGCGTGGCTCATTGGTCCATATTGCGGCTGTCCTCCCATCCAGTCCCTCTGAGCCTGCTTCATCATGCGATGCTGCATCACCGCTGAAAGATGACGACACCAACAGATTTACAATAAACTTTTAGACATTTCCTAAACTTAGTGTTAGTCGTACAGCGGCCGTTTGCGTAGCCTGTGGTAATGCTAGTTGCATCTGTCTTTGAGACGTTCAAACATTAACACAAAGGGGTTAAAACTGTTCCAACAACTCTTAAAACTTTGGAACAAACTTTTTAATTTGGTTACGTGAGATCGGTGAAATCTTCTTTTAGCCTCGGCAGAACTTTGAAAATGCGATTTCACTTTTGGCTTTATCCACTTATATTTATATCACATTAGATAACAATCTTTTCCCAGCTTGAACAGACAGGACTAATGTTGACAGCCACCAACAACTCGTATCGGATTGTATCGTGACGAAGTTGAACAAATGAACGTCTTCAATGCAAGACGTGGCCAAAATCACAAATCATATATATATATTTTATTGTTTCTCCTGTGCATGTGAAGCTCTTTGCAGCCCATTTGGTTTCGAGAGCATCCTTAAACCGACCTTTTTCAGGACAGCAGCATTGCTGTGGGCAGCATGGACAGCGCACGTAGCAGCAGCACTTCTGAGGGCAGCACTGGCAGCAGCAGATACAGAAGAGGAGGATCAGAAGCAACGCTCCGATGACGATGAATAACACAACCAACCAGTCTGAGAGAGAGGAGGGAAGAAGGATGATCAGCAGGGTGTGGCCAAAGAAACGTATGTTTAATAGGTTTTATAATGTCCGTCAAGGACATTATGTTTTACTTTTTGTTTGTATGTCTGAGAGCGGGCAGAAATACACAAAAACTAAAGTACGGATCACCACAAAACAAACACTTGTATGAGAGAGAAATGCATTGAGTGCAAAACTGCAGCAGAAACTATGAGGTCTGTCTGCGTGGATGTTAACAACTGCAGGAATGGAGTAAAATCAACAAGTTAGAAATCCCTCATGTTATTATGTGAAGTGTAAAAAGTTTGTTTTGCCTAATTATGTAACCGTGGCAGGACTAATTAAATATTCTGGGTCACCACAGTTCAGATTATTAATGGAAAACACTGCTGTGATGTGGCCGGATAAGCTTTGGTGGAGGAATGCACTCCATTCTACTCTATATTGTGATATCAAAGATACATAGTTCAGTTTTTTAAATCTCCAAGTCAAACGTTGTGAAGTTGTGAGTGAGAGCATGTCTCTGCACACGTTTGTTTCTCTTTGTTTCTTACGGTAGACGATGAGTTTGATTTCTTTGTCCGAGTCTCCTGAGGTGTCTCCAGAGGCATCCACGCTGCAGTAGTAAACCCCGTTGTCCCACCACATCACCTCATTCAGCACCAGGTCGGCCTCTACACACACAAACACATGTTCACATGTTCTATCCAAAAACTGCGCCTATACAGACTTTGGTCATGTTTGTCCTGTGGCCTGTTTGTCTAATTTGCTTCACTGATCAACTTTATGACAGAGAGCTGCGGCTAACAGTTATTTTCATTAACAATCAAAATCATCTATTTAAAAAGGCATATGACCTGATCTGCTTAAATATGTCCTTCTCCCTCAAAAGTTATTATTATTATTATTAATAACAGTAAATCTATGGATTATTCACTCGACCATTACTCAATTGGCTGATCTATAAAGTATTTCAGTTGTAGAAGGAAATATGTACAAGCCAAATAAGAGTTGAAGCAAATAATTCAAAGAACATTAGTTCTTAAAACTAGACATGGTTTCATCTTGTGTTTGCATGAACTCACTGTTTTGCATACTGATCCTGCGTTCGCGGTATTCGGATCCCAGGATGGGCTCGTTGCCTCCTTTCTTCTGGATCACAGTGCGCACTGTTCGTTGGCGATCCGGACAGTCATTGGCTGGGTCCTGTCCCAACTGTAGCGCAGACTGGTACGCTGCAAACCACAGACAAAAAAAACAACAATAAATAACAAAGTTTGCTGCTCAGCCGACAGTCCAGAGGCAGTATGTCCTGAGGCTCTCCACAGTTCAGTGCATGTCTGGAAGCAGCTTAAGACTGAGCTAAGAAAACCGGTGTGATTATATAAGAGCCAAACTAAACAAAAAGAGACAGTAAAATTGCAAAAACCCAAAAATATGTAAAAATGTCAAATGCATATATTTGTCACAACTGCGCGATAAACTTTGCCTGCTCAACCACTACTTACATAATGTACAACGTGTGCAGGAAGGATTCACAGAGGATAATGTGCTGCTGGATAAGGGCGACTACAGCATTTACAGAGTTCAGGAGGTCAAAAGACAGAATTCACCCCCCAGATGACCTGAAGATTCTTTTTTGTTAATAGTGACTACACAAGCGTTTGCCTGAAGCGGCAACATGCATCCAACAAGTTATATTCATTACTATTAAATATCCCCTCTCTCTGCATTACACTCTTGGGGTGTGTGGGTCATTCCTCACCTGTGGAGTAGTACTCCAGTACCGGGTCCTTGCAGAAGGACTTGAACCTCCAGGTGACCAGGACATCTTGGAGGTTTGCAGAGGTGCTGTAGTCGCAGCGGAGGATCACTGAGGCAAAGAGAGCTGTGGTGCGCTCCTGCTGGGCGACAATCACCTGAATACAGACAGACACTGTGGAGGGAGGGGCAACAAGCAGATGGTCACATGGCCTGCAGCACTCTTGTGTGTGTGTGTGTGTGTGAGAGTGTGTGTTGGGGGTAATAAATCCAACTTGTGCCAAAATTAGTTAATTTAGAGAAACGTTAGCCTATGGCACGTTTGGCCAAAAAGCGTGGGCAGTGGAGTGTCATCAGAAGGAAAGAATGCATCTGACGGTTCTCAACACAAGGAGTCATTTGTGGCAGAACCAGAAAAACAGGTGACACCGGCAGTGGCACAGGAAGTGGCTTACTGTGAAACCAGCAAACATACATTCACAAGCTGGAGTGAAACCAGTTGAGTCACCACCGTCCCTTTGTGGAGGTCAGGGACTCTTCTGAGTAAGAGCTGAATATAGTTTAAGTTATATCAACCTCTTATTGCTTTCGTTAAAGTTCTTAAAATAAAAAAAATGAACTACTACTTTGCCTCTTTTGTACAGATGCTTGTGATTTAACAGTGTCATTCTAACAATGACAATGTAACATTATATATGTGACATTGTCTATAAAAAATTGTGAATGAAACAGTGTGAATGTAACATTGTCTATACAATATTGTGAATGTAACACAACATTTTTTTGAAGTTGTGTAACAGTGTGTACTTAGTTAAATGTAGGACAGTGTAACACAAGATAGTATCTTTGTCAGATAGACAAAACCTGTCATGTGACCGATACCTGCAGTTTGATTCGTTCCAATCAGAATTTTGAGGGGAAAAATCTCTGAATTCTCGTTTGTTCTTCAGAACTCCACGATGTGAAGACGAGAGGAAATGAAATGTACCTTCAAGCAGCGACAGCAGGAGGATGAAGAGGATGGCGGCGCCGGGTAAACTCCACATGACGACGGGAAGCAACACAAGCAGCGAGGAGGACGAACGACTCACACAGACACACACACGAGTCCAGGAGAGGCGGAGGAGGATTTAAAAACGTGAAGGTTCCGGAGTTGAACCTGAATCTAGACCCGAGTCTTCATCGTCTGGTCTCCTCACTTCGTCTGATCAGTTTCTATCTGTGAGTCGACTCATCTGTAGCCACGCCCCCGAAACAGGTGCAATCATCCCGAGTGGTGACGTCAACAGGTGCAATTCAGAGAAATCAACCCCCACCCCCAAACTCAATGAAATGTAATTTTCATAATCTCTTGTTTATTTATTTTATATATTTATTTTTCTCTTATTTATCATCATATTGTTTATTTATGTTGTCATATGTTTGATTCTTTGTTTCTACATTTTATGGTTTATCCAATAAGGCAAAAAAAACAACATCACAACAATATGTAATTTTCAAAATCTCTCATTTATGTATAGATTTATTTTCTCTTATTTATGAATAAATCGTTGTCTATTCATGTACTCATATGTTTGATTCTTTGTTTCTACATTTCATTGTTTCTTCAGTCAGGCGTTTGAAAAACAAAACAACAAACGATCATACAGCTTCAATAAAAACTGTATGTTTGTGATGTGATGTTTACACTTCAGTTACATGTTCATCTATAATCTGTGTTTTACTAGAATCCTTAACATGTTGTAAGTTTCCTTGATTTATTTATTTTTTATTTATATTTGCAAGTTTTCATTTGTATTTATTTCGATTTTTACTGTCTGTATGAATGTATAAAGGAAATAAAGTAAATTGGATTAAAGAAACATGAGAGTCAATGATATGATCGTTGAATTTTCATAAAAACATGCTTTAAGGTTAACTACGTTAAAAATGGAAAGTCTGCAAAAATGAAGCTTGACTCCAAAGGGTTTCTGTATTGAGTTCATAACTTTTATTTTCAAAGAAAGCTCATTACAATTGACAACTGATGGTTGTGTTAATCATTTCAAACAACTCTAAAATAATGAAATGTGTTCTGTGTTTGACTGGAAACAAAGAGGTTTAGAAATTCAGATTCAACAGCTCAGCTTTTAAATATCACGTTAAAATACATTTTCATGTGAAAATATTCTATTATTATCATTATTGTTGCAAAATTAAAGTGATATTTAGTCGCCGTGTGAATCTTTGGTGAAAAGGTATTTGTATTAGATGACATTGAATATTACAAAAATCATCTACCCAGTTAAAGAAACATATTCTTTCGCTTGTTTTCCTTTCTAAATATTAAACACAATGGAATAACTAAGTATTTTTTTGTCCAGTAGAGGAGGTTTGAGCTTAATCCACTAGATGTCAGTCTAAACCTGTTTATATCTGAGCAGGAGCCTCAGTGTCATGTGATTTCTGTTTAAATTTAACTGTTGAGTTCTCAGGTTTAACGACCAAGTCACTTTTAAACACGTTCTTTATAAACGTCTGTAACTATGTGCACTTGAATGGGACCATGTTTGTGCTGAAGTACTTTTCAAGTCCTTCAGATTCTCGGAGTGTTTTCACCACTCTGCACCTGCTGCTCCCTAATATTCTGTTTTTCCTGGAAACTTCTGCCAAGATCCACCCACCGTTTCCTGCTCGTTCTTCCTCGACTCCTCTTCTGTCTGCTGAGGCTTAAAAAACAAACACAACCGCACCTTTGTTGAACATTTGATTTGATTTTGAATGAATACAATCATGAAACAGCCCCCCAAAAACTCTGTAACACAATGTCAGTGAGGCCTAATATTAATCCCAATACACTGCAGCTAATAAACATACCTGCATTTATACAGAGACACATCAGCCAATGAAAGACAACTGTTGCTAAAATGTCAACACTCTTGATGACTCTTGTCACTCTCTTGACTAGTGATGAATTATATGCTATAAAACTACACTTCTCTATGTTACATAGGCTTATTTATAATAATAACAATAAACATAATTTATCTGGACTGGTAATACTTGGTTGTCCATTTACTAAAGTATGTAACTTTTCACTCCACCTGCAGATTCAGGTTATTATTATAATGTAACAGATATTAATACAAAAAAAAGATAAGCTCTATTTAATCCTGAGATCTAAAATTAACGTCTGAATCAGTGACATCATTTGCAGATTTTCATTTAAATTTTACTTAATGCTGATTGGTGCAAAAAAAAGAACCTGAAAGCCAGGGGAGCCCCGCCCACATTGAACCAGAGCAAGAAGCAAACACACACTTGTTTTAGTCTGTGTTGTGTTGTTTCCCTGCTGATGCCTCTGTGAAGACCAGGAGGGAGTTGCTCAACAACATTCCTGAAATACTCCCCAGCTGTGAGTGGCCACCGTCTTAACTGGTCCCTCCCATCACAAATATACAGTTTATGAGCTCAGACGCGCACACACACACACACACACACACACACACACACACACACACACACACACACACACACACACTCCCTCTCACACACAGATAGAACAACACGGCACACAAAATCCAAAAGAAAGTATGTGTCTCCTGGATATCATACAGAGTTCCTCATGTAGTGTCCCTGTAGTCGAGAAGAAGAATTCAAATCCTGTAGATCCTATAATCATGATCTGTATCATGTATCGTCAAATCAGTTCATCCATAAGTCCAACTGAACATTTGTACCAAATTTGAGAGGTTCTATCGCATGTGGATTCATTTGTAAGAGTTTGGCCATTTGTATTGTGTAAATTCTTCATGACATCCCTCTGAAGTATGATCACGCACATAGCGGAGAAGAGAAAGACCAGTTCAGTCCACCAAAGCCTGTACTTCATGATTCATTAACAACAGACCATGTAAACTTCGTACAATAAAATAAAGGATGAGCTCACATATTTCATATTTCTGCAGAGTTTATTTGCCGAGGATATACGAAGATGTTATGTTTGCCCCCGCGCATCTCGACATTTTAGAAAACACACACTTCAACGGACACAAGCGTTGCCACAAACTCACTGTGGAGGACAAAACAGCCGATTTGTGTGGCTGAGCGGAGACAGACAGACTGTGGTAACAACAATGAACAAAGACATGAGTCATACTACATTACACATTGTCTCTTTTACAGAAGTAAAGAGTCATATCTCTCTCTCTCACACACACACACACACACAAACACACACAGTTGTCAGTACCAGTCAGTAGTAGAAATCTAAACACTGACGTTAGGCTTTTCTCAATTGAAGGCAGGAATAATGAAATTATTGTGAACAGAAAGAGCAATACAACTGATAAATGTACAGTAATCAGTGGGTCATTGTATTGTGTGTGTTTGTGTGTTTATCTTTGATAACACAATAAAGTGTTGGTTAAGCTGTTGACTCAGCAGTGATAAGAAGAGGCTGAACAACAGTTATCAAATCAAAGACACTTCATGTTATGTACACAGTCTCACTGAAGCCAAAGACAAACACAATCATTTACAAATTACAACAGTCATATCACACCTCACACACAAATAGGTAAAGTGTGCACACACAGACTTTAGTACAAACATGTTTTCCAGGAAAGCTGCAGTTCAATACCTTAAATGTTAATATACAAAATGTAATCAGGTTTACGTCCCTCGAAGTTACTTTGTGCAAATTCTAACATGTTTAAATACAATATGAAAATCATTGACACACAGAGAAACGAGTACTGCTGCTGCTTCTACTTTAAACCATCGCAGCAAATACAGAAACTAACATTAAGGCTTGATATTTTAGTTTAAACAACTTTACAAATAATAAATGTAAACATAAGTGCACATAATTTCTGCATTGTTTATCCTGTAAAATACAAGTTCTCATATTTAGCGCAAATTGCCGATTCTATATGTCCGGGAAAAGGCTCACATCGGCAATAAATCATCCGGGCTCGAGATTTCAGTCCAAATATTTTCCTTGTTAACTCTCCTTTTCCTTTTTCTCCCAACAACTTTTAGGTGAAACGAATATACAAGACTGTATCTAATATGTTCTCTCAACAGTGTCTGTTATCTTCCCTTTGGAGTAGAGCTGGTATCTTGCAATGAGTTTATTAGGGCTTGTTTGTTTTTGTTGTTGCTGAAACCCTGTGCCACTGCAGCTGGAAACAACACTGACGAAAACTGTAGGCAGAGACGGAAACGTTTTGGGCCATAATAAAAACAGCAATAAGTTGAAAGATGCTGAAACTCAACATAGAGCTAATGGTGAACTGCACAGGCGGAGGATAGTTTGTCAGCACGAGAAACACCTTTCAGATGCAACACAAGACA
The DNA here is from genome assembly GCF_963576545.1 of Limanda limanda. Lineage (NCBI taxonomy): Eukaryota > Metazoa > Chordata > Actinopteri > Pleuronectiformes > Pleuronectidae > Limanda > Limanda limanda. The sequence goes on along the minus strand of NC_083638.1, from coordinate 9,722,552 downwards.
TTTGGTTCCCCCCCCGGCCTCTGTAGATACACATCATATTAACATTAGATCATATTGGCTGCTACTTCCAGCTTTAGTTGACATTTAAGTCTCTGAATCTGTTGGGTCCGTGTCTGAACATATGACAGAATGACGCAGTGCGTGTGTCGTCAAACAACTGAAGTCAACTGGACAATAATGGTGTTGAGCTTTTTAAATGCAGATATCTCATCAAATCAATATGAATGAACTCATTGTGCTCAAAGCGTAAAAGCAAAGTCAGAGCGTCTTGCAGCGAGATGAGGGAAGACAGACATTGTCCTGCTCGGAGGGACGGTCCAGGTCGTACACCCCCCCACCCCCCACCCGGGTTCAGTGTTACTCCAGCTGAGATATACGAGAGGCAGTTGGTGACAGAAACAGAGCGGCGATGACCTCATCACTCGGTGACGTCACACGTAGGAAAGCCACAGTGACAGTCTCGATAATAGAAGTGTATCTGTTCGTTGCTTCATTCACTGATTCAGCTTTCCACACTCCAGGCTAATCCCTCATCTCTGATCAGTGGACGTGCCGCTCCCCCCCCGGTGTCAAGGCCGTTTGCTGCGTCTGCTCCAAGACTCCAGTCTCTGAGGCCGTCAGTCGATCAGACGATGAGGGAGTCTCGGCTCAGGAGGGTGCTCTAGGGGTGATTCAAAAAAAAGGGTAAGCCATTAAAGCAACAGCAGAGTAAACACAAAAAAATATTGAAGCATCATTCATTCAGTGGAGTGAGGACAATGCAGAGGCAGTGGACATTAGCCAGAGGAGGTTATTGTGGTGAAGTGGAACCTGGGACAAACTGCGACCTTCAACTTTTTTCAAATGATTTGCTTGAACCCCCGGTCGAGGGCAGAAAACTGATGAACAGGGGTGGGACAAAATATCAATACGGCAATATATCGCAAACTCTGTGAAACTAATTTTTCTTTCGTTAAACAGATAATGTGATGTATTGTCATATGTCAAACAATGTATTGATTATCACAGAATCGCTGTATCGTGCTATTAACGCTATCTTGGGCCACGTATCACGTATTGTATTCTGAGTTAATCTGGGATTCCCACCTCAACTGATAAATTAAGTAATGTTGTTCAGGAAGTCTTTTGTGTTGAAAACCATTTTGACCCAGGTCTGTGGGGAGGGGGACACAACCGGTTATGATTGTTATGGAGAGTAGTTGGATACAGAACAGGCTTCTACCTAGTCTTCACTCTGGTAGCTTCTGAACCTGACCTGTCAAAAGTACAACAACAACACTTACTGTGGGTCCTACAAACCTTATTCACACTGCAATGTCAGAGTTTCTCAACACCAGAGCCCAGATGTTAATAGTTTTAATCACAAAATATATATCATATTCTCAGTCAAATCTATTTCGAGCCCTCCCTCCATGCTCTGGATAATTGAACAAAAAAGAAGTGTGCAATACGCTTAATAACAATAATATCAATGTGCAGGTTCATGAAAATTGTGGACTTAATGTGTTTGTAGGTCGACACTTGATCTTTTCTTTTCATTTCTTACGAGGGGGGGTTGACCTTAGGCCGTGTGTAAAGATGTACGACACAGGAGCTCTCTGAAAATGGCCGCAGGCTGCAGTACAGGTCATGAACCCGGCCTCCTCCATGTTAATAGATGGGAAAAGTTCACCTTCAATAAATTATTCTCAGACAAGGCTCCTGTCATTTTAGGTAGTTTTAATCACACTGACGTATATTCATGTTTCCTCCATCTACCTATAGTTATTTTGCGGTAGACTTGGCATGAAATGGCCGTTCATATCCGGGATATTTCATTTCTGGAAAGAGAAAGGAAGTGGAGACCCACAGTCTACGGTGTTGACTGATGAGCCATCCTGAGTCATCCTGTTTCTTTGTATTGCAGTTTACGGGACTGATAAATGTTTTTCACTGTGGACGACCTGCTGAGTGTTTTATTATTCAATCGTCAAATCAAGGTTTTATCTTGTTTGCTCACTTTGCTCTCACATCACTGCTGCTTCTCTCAGTCTCTCTAATGAAGAAAACAAGATCACATTGTTTTTAATGTTACTAAACAGGAGATGACAGTACTTGCTATGATAGTTTCTAAATCATCAGATACTGACACTGAGACTTCATTGATTCATTTTTGATTGAGTCCCCAGTTCCTCTGGTTGAAACACAGGTTTAGATCCTGAGTTCCTCAAAAGGTTCATGGTCTCCTGAGGAAGTTTGTTTGGTGGAAATGACCCAGGAGATATTTTAAAAGCTTGAAAAAAACAAAACTGGGTGTTAAATTCTCTGTAGTTAGCCAAGTGTTAGCAAATATTTTCATTGATTACAAACCTAAAATGAGGTTTAACTGTAACCCACCACTTTCCGGGACTTGTCTCTGGGGTCCTCTCTGTGGCTGGGCAGGGAGAGGGCAGGAGGCTGAGGGGAGCGAGTGTTTGCTGGGGGGGGCCGTGGTGATGGCCGGTCAGACCTGCTTCGCTCTGTGTCCGAGTAAGGAGGCAGTGAATCTGCCTCGGGCCTGTTGCTGGGCGAGCGGCTGCAGTGCCGACTGGATTCCCCGCTGCTCTTTTTCGAGCTGCCCTTGGAGGGAGTGTCTGAATCGTCCTCACCCCGGGCCCCACTCCTTCCCTGGCCGACCCCACGCAACTGAGCCTTGCGGTCGAGCAGGCTGTTCAGGAATGTGCCATCATAGTCCTTCTCTTGAGAGGAAGTCGATGGAGGACTGACTCTGGGAGGAGGAGGTGCAGGACGATCACTGTCCCAAGTGCCCCTCCTCTTTGTGGGTGAAGGAAGTGGACTTATGTTGTGTCCGTTTTTCCTGCTCCATCTGGGATGATCTTCATGATCCCTGTTGTCTTCCATCTCATTTTCATCATTGTAGTAATGTTGAGCGGGACAATCACGGTAGGAAGGATATCTATTAGACTCCAGAAACTCCATCTCATAGTGTCCGCGGTCCTCTTCCTTCTCCGCTCCTCTCTTTCCTCTCTGCTTGTAGCAAGAAGCAAACTCCTCCAGCTCGTCCAGTGAGCCGGTGCGTCCCGCCGAGCGGTACGACTTTCTGTGCAGATGCTCTGAACGAGGGTTCCACCTGCAAAACACAGCCCGAGGCCAAGAGAGGACAGAGTGACAAGCATGTTTGTGAGGGTGTGTGGGACAGAAACTGGGCATTCAGAGATGTCTGTACCTGCTGCGGTTCTCCTCATCGCTGTGGTTCTGCTGATGTTGACCACGTCCCAGCCTGCGCGTCGGTGAGGAGGACGGAGGATCGTCGCTGTAGCGTCTCGGAGGAATAGGCTCTTCCTGGCACCGCCGGGGCTCTGGATTGGGGTTATCGCGATGACGCTGGGGTGAAGTGTGGTTGTCACGGTAACGCTGTGGCTCCGGGCTGCGGTTGTCACGGTGGCGTTGGGGTTCAGGCAGGGGGTCGTGGTCGGGGATGGCGGGCAGAGCCTTTTTCTGGATGTTTCTGTATGTTTGGCGGAAGCCTGTTTCTCCCTCGTGGAGAGAGCTCAGCTCGGACAGACTGCAGGCTGAACAGGGGAAGTAAAGTCATTCATCGATAAAGAAAGATTGAAAAGAGAATTCAACTTGTTTTTTTTTAAGGAAGACAATGCAGATAAAGTCAAAGTCCACATGAAATTAAAAAGTGTCAGAGGGAGAATTGTTAAAACCTTCAGGTATGTAGGCATGCAGACCCGCTACTGTATCACCTCTGAACTACAGGAAATTCAATATGCAGGAAGCTTAAGTGCAGAGAGGCATGCCAAGACAGGCTGAAGAGAATCAAAAGCCCCAAGGACACAATCAGCAGAATGTACAGTAGAGCATGCAGTCTCTATCCATCAACATTTATGGACAAATCATGACAGATCCTTGAGAGAGTAAAGCCCCGGGACGGTTTCATGCAGCTTACACTGGGGGCTGATGGATCTGGAGGGGTTGAAGTGAGCCAGCTGTTTCTCTACATACTGTAGCACCCTGAGAGAGTCCTGATCCTGAGGGGACGGCACGCGGTAGGGAAGCCCTACAGCATGCATCGGCACTGGAGATACACACTTGGCCCATCACCATAGGAAATCTCTGTTCATCTTTGTGTGTGCGTGTGTACTTGGACTATTTTCTCTGTTCAGTCATTTTAAAAACACATATTCACTTGCAAATAAAGAGTAAGACCTCACTTGCTGTGAGTAGGCTGCCGTTTGAAGGGGGGGGAGAAGACATCTGGCTCACTAGGGAGGGAGGAGCGATGGGTACCATGGTCGGAACACCAGAGACGAAGTATGGAGGGTAGACAGGTGACTGAGGGGTGGAGGTTCCCGTCTTTATACCCTTGCCTGCCTCATACACTAAAAAGAGCAACACAAACCCAGTAAGACGTTCAGTAGAAACACTTCTTTCAGACGGTCCTTGTATAAACTCCATGTGTGAGAGTGTGTGTGTGTGTGTGTGTGTGTGTGTTTATACTCACGGTGTCTGGGGCAGCAGCATGTGTCGGGGCAGCACCAGCAGCTGACGTAGCAGCAGCAGGAGTGAGGACAACACTGACACCAACAAACTCCAAACAACAGCAGGAATAACACACTTCCCAGCGCTACCGACGCCACAAACACCCACTCTGCAAGTACACACAACACACAATCCTGCATAAAACACACGTAAAAAGCACACACACTGACATAAAAACAAGTCAAACAGGCAAAGATTTACTTGTCACATATGGCTTGTTTTAAAGCACCACACTTCTGCAACACTGTTGACTCAATTAAAAAAAACAACTGATGTAGCATAACTATGAACATATATTCGTTTCCACACATTCTTCTGAGTTAAAAATCTGATGCCTACATTAACAACAACGCAACACGTGTGTTCGGAGATGTGGAGGTGCTGTGCTCTTGGCGGCTAACTAACCATCAGGCCGTTAGCCCCAGGCAGTGAAGAGGAGCAAGCTACAGAAGTCTGATAACCTCATTGCTTTAAACCCAAATGATGCTGCCTTCAAGTGACTTAAATGTATTTATCCGATTATACACAGCTTTATAATTCCCTCCACCAAGGAGTTTGTTTGTATCTGCGCTTGTTTGTTTGATTATTAGCAGGATTACACAAAAACTACCTGTCGGATTACCACGAAACTTCTATCTTTATTTATTTACTTTATTTCTTTCAAGCTTCACCTCAGCATGGGAGCTTCAGATGTACTAACATATAAAGAGATAAATGAGGTTAATAACCAAAATTTATCAAAAGAAATTACAATTAAAATATTTTTAAAATTTTTCCCTGAGTGCACAAAAACTGAAAGCCAGATGGCATGGCATCATTTTTTCCTGAATGTGATGCATTTCCTGTAGAACCAGGATGTTGTGACGGGTTTTAACACACTGAGAAATCCGTCTGTGTGACGGTGAAGTTATGGGACGTCAGCAAGGGAGAGGAGTAAGCCTTCTGTTATTAGGAGTCTTTTTATTTGAAACGTTTATGTGTAACAAATCAGAACAAATTAATCTTAACCAGAATGCGAGTTAAACAAAACATAAAATTAGACTATCAGACGGTAGAAGAGATAAAGAAAGTAGATCCGATAAACTACATGTATCTGTCTACAGGGACAAAGCAAAGGAAAGGGAAGGAGAAGGCAGATAAGGAAACGTTAACAATGTAATGTCCCTCATGCACACACACACACACACACACACACACACACACACACACACACACACCGCACACACACACACACAGATCTGCACGTGCACAGACTCCAAAACAAACATACACACTCACACGGGAAGCCTGTTTTTGCTACAGGAAGGAAAAGGACAGTTTATGCTGCTCTGAAAGATACTAAAGGTTTGTCTGTTACAACGAATAAGATGGTAATGTGATACAAACACAAAAACACGCAACCACAAACAAAGAGCACGGTGGGAGTTGAACATCATGTGCTAATGCAACATTAACTGTAGAGATAAGCTCACACGACTAACCATTGGCTCAGTGATTCATTTCCAAACCATCCACTCCTTTATCATTTCCCACAATCTTTGTGAAAACTTAGATAGTACGACAGGAATTTGATGCGACATTAAGAAAACTCCCTCCCTCCTCATTTACCAAACCATGACACGTTAACCACATACATAAATAACTGTAATGACCATAATAGCTGTTTTCCAGCACCGCTCATCTTACTGGGAGCAACGGCCAGCTCATAATCTGACGAGTGCTGAGCAACAACATCTCTGAAGTCTCTGAATCACCTTTTACATTACTACCTCTGACAAGTGGGTTAGTTTTTCGTTGCTGTGTGTCTGTTAGAAGGGTCACTACTAAAAAACTACCAAATTGATTTTCTTGAGACTAGGTGGAAGGTCTGGGGTATGAGCCAAGGAAGAACCCTCCAAGTTGTATTCGTTTGAGATAATTATGATTAGTTGTATTTGATTAAGGGGCAGGATTGAGGAATTTCTTCTCAATTTCTTTCAAAATTGGAGATTTGTGAATTTCTCAAGAACTAATTTATGGATCTAGATGACAAAAATCCGCCAAACCAAGGGACTAATATCTGAGTGTGTGTAATTTGCTGCAGCTTGACTGAATAAAATATTGGGCCTTGGTTGAAGTATGTGCTCAACTGAGAGCTATTCTAGTTTACTGATGTAAAGGGAGGATGGGTTAGACACTGACAGAGCTGTTAGCACAGAAACTACATCTCTAAATTTCTAAATTATTATTTGGTTAGAGCAGCTGATGGGGTTAGTATGAATGGAAGAAACCAGGTGAGGGTGAGGACACATTATGCCCCTACCTGGCATAATCTTCAAATCAAAGTCGGGCAGCAGATCTTCAGGCACACCTGAGAAACCTGGAGAGAGACAGAGCAGAGGTGACGAGAGGAAAGGAGAGGTGACAAAGGCAAAAAGAAGAGAGGAGAGGAGAGAGAGAGTCGACAAGGGCAGAAAAGAGGAGAGGAGAGAAGAGAGAGAGGAGAGGAGAGGTGACACTGTCAAAAAAGAGGAGAGGAGAGAGAGGAGAGGAGAGGTGACCAGAGCAGAAAAGAGGAGAGGAGAGGAGAGGAGGAAATTGTCTCGATGTAATTTGGAATGACTGATTCAAAGAGAGTTACTGCTGCCACAGCATGCACAAGAAGATAAGGAAGACAAAAACAAAGAGAGATACTTGGAGAAAATGAGTTGGCAGTTCAACAGCAGCATGCACCAGAGGACGTTCCGATTCTGTTCCAGTGTGTTCTCAAATCAGAGTGATCAGCAGATTGATTGTGTTTTCTCATCCTTAAGGCTGTGTGGTTATCAGTCTGATGAGAAGACCGACTGGAACGTGAATCATTCTCATGATAATCACATGACAAACAGGCAGGTGCTGTGAGTAATGTTACATGCAGAGCTGCAAAAATCACAGATGGAAGCATTCCTCATACAGAAAAATGTAAACAAACTGCAGATAAGCTGTTTGTTCGTCTCTCTCTTGTCCGACCTGTGAAGACATTGACTCCAGGATGATAACCTTAGATCTTTAAAATACTCTTTCTCTAAATCTCTAAATTTCTCCTTCATATATTATAGCAAAGACCAATGTGTAAAATATTCAGGTATGTTAGCAGGTTTCTCATTTATCGCTCCTTTGTCATTACAGTTGTAGAAGGAACGTCAACACTGAGACATTAGTCTGAATGGGCTCTCTTCAAGCTGCTCATTGTGCTCTGACTGTTTGTGAATGAAAAGGCATATCACTGTGTTGCATCATTCCACGACGGCCAGTACAATGGAAAATTCACAACTGGGCCTGTTGATGACTTGTCTAACACACGGCCGACGTGAAACTGGAAGAATACAAATATCTCAGGAAGAAAAAGAGAAGCTGACGAAAAAAAGGAGCTGACGAAGATGTCAACTTGGAAAGAAAACAAGACTCAAGAGCTTTTGGCGATAAGGGCAGACAGTAAACAAAAGGCCCGATCTCTGCAGCTGGACTTATATGTCACGTCCTGCCTCCTGCATGCTCTACCCAGGTTCCACCCTTTGTCAGAGTGTTCCAGATCAACATTTTTCTGTTCTTGTGACCTTTGATCACAGGCATTACAAATCCTTTTTGAACCCCAACCCTCAACATAAATCCTCTAAGAATCTGTCTCTTATTAATCTTGTTGTATATAAGGGGAATTTCTTTTAAGTTTAAAAGGTTTGGCAATTTTTAAATCATCAAAATAGATTCCCTCAAGATATAAATATGTGTTTTCAGAAAAGAAAAGGAAAACATAAATTCCCAAAGCCTGGCATCGGTCTTGTTGTGTCTTTCTCGTTTCACTTTTTCCTTTTAAAGACGACCCCACACAAGATCAGCAGATGAAACATAAGGATGATAGATCAAGGGCAGTGTAGCACAAGCTGGTGCCAAAATGTGCATGGGTGTGCTTTGTTTGGGTGCATATTTCCACCCTGACCTTGTGAGCTGAAGCTTTGTGAAAAGAGAACAAGATACTGGTGTTTGGCCACTGACAGTGGGGTTATGCTGAAGAGGAGGGAAAAGGAGTATTAAAGCCTTAAAGAGAAGGACTGGAGAAGCAGAGAAGAAGCTGGACTGGATCTGTTCGGCCTGGCTCTGGTCTGACTGCACATACCTCACTTTAGTGTGTGTCTTGGAAGGCTAAACGTGTTCTTTGCTGGATGTGAAAACAAAAGAAAACTATGAGAAGTTCTCTGAGAAGCAGCTGCATCTTCACATGAACCCGACAACAGATGAGTGTGGAAGTTTCCCTCGTGTGCCTCTGTACATTTGAGGCATCTTTCATTTAGTATTTATCTGTTGTTTTTGTCCTCTGCCGTCTCCCTCCTGCTGAAGCCGTGGAAGGCAGCTTACTCGAGATGTTCCCACTTGCTCATGAATTTGCCTGCAGGCTGGTGATTCACCAAGATTTACTTCTAAATAAGTCTGGGGTTACTTTTTCTACTCCAGACATCACGTTTACTCCTCCCAGAGCTCCACAAGAGGGAGTAGGCTCTAAAACAAAAACAAAGACTCTTTCCAGGTAACATGTGACTTCCCCTGGGTCCAGATATTACACTACTTTTATGCCATCTATCATCTATAATATTTTATTGAACTTTTATTTATAAAATGGTGACCTTCAGAGATTGGAGATAAGTTTAAGTTTTAACAAGTAGCTTCTGCACTATGAAAATTGAGTTTAAAGGACAGGAGAGAAGCAGATATTTTAAATATCTCTGTTAATCAGCCACTGAGTTCCCAGACGTCCACACCAGTGGACAGCCTCACATGGAGTCGGCCCACCTCTTTTGTATCACCACGCTCTGCTGGCCCTCCCCCCCCACGTCATTAAATCTTCCCCCGTCTCCTTTTCTGTGAAGCCATTCGCTTAAAAGACAAAGGAGCCCCCCGATCCATTTGCCGTGGCCCCAACTGTTGTTATGGAAACACAACAAGTGCCTCACATGCTATATTAGCTAAACAAGGTGGATTTAGTGTCACCCATGCCAGGCTGAGGACTAATGCAGGAAAATTAAGCAATCTTATTTGGCTGTAGTATCCTTTCCTTATCATTAACTTAAACAGGATTCAGAACACACTCAAGGGTTTCCTCACTGTAGCTTATTATTGTGTAATGTGTGTGTGTGTGCGTCTCTTTGTGCATACACATAAGTCTCTGAGTGCCGGCCAAACAAAAGTTCAGCCTCAGAGTGAATTAGGGCACAGGGAGCCGCACAGTCTCTCAGTCGTTGTCATGGGAATATTTGTTGTAACTGAACCCAGAAAAGTACACTATCACTGTAACACAACACACTACGGACACTTTTATGACAGGGGACAGAGAATATACACACACACACACACAGACACACACACACAAACACACAAGTTTCATCACCTTGCTCTATCCATTAACCGACATTATGAGTGAAAGCTGTGACGAGAGTGTCCACGAAGTCCCACTGTTATAAATCAGGTCATTAATGAGCTTGTATTGTGTTGTCGGTGATGAATAGATCAGTTCATAAAGGCCTTCTTGTGTAAAATATAATTTAATGATGTGTGGGGGGGAATTCCTTAGAAGGAGATACTGTAGTGTGTAGTCTGCCAATCATTGTTTCTAGCGGTGATAGGACGTGGCTGGGGTCAGGAACTCAGGAGCATAGTGTTTCAGCTGGTCGACCATTCAAATTGGCTAGTTTTGGTGCGAAGATAAAGTGTGACCAAGCTCTTAGGGGGATTTTACAAAATTTAAATCCTCTGCTATAAACATGGAAAAGTATGGTGGCACCTTACCCAGAACCAGCAGCTCCACAGGGGCTTCGTTCTGACCCTCGAGATCATCAGATATAACCACTTTGCAGATGTAAACTCCGCTGTCTCCCCACTGGACCTCTCCTATCCGCAGGTCGGCCTCTGCATGAGAAAAAGAAAAGAAGTTAGAAATGAGAAGCTAAATCTTAACACCTCATTGTTTCAAGCTGCTGGGAAAAAGGTGAAATACAATGGTGGTGAAGATAAGAAAATGTATCTTATAACTTTCAACATGTTTCCAGAAACAAGTATTACACTCATATGCGATTGTCTCATTCCAAAATCTTTCCACAACACTTTTAAAGTCTGAAAGGAGGGATTTGCTTCCATTCAGCTAGAAGAGCAGTGGTGAGGTAAACCACTGATGTTGGGTGACAAGGCCTGAAAATTCCAGTTCATTCTAAAGGTTTTGGATGTGGTTAAAGTCAGGGGTCTCATTGGTGAATACTTCTATAGCAAACTCAAAAAATCAGACTAGCCAAGAAAAAGGGGAAAAATAACATTCCAGAATCATCCAGTGTCGACCAATGGCAAGTCAGTCTCAAGTGTCAATCATAATGTTTCAAACCATTTTTATGGAACCAAACTAATCAGAAAAAGGAAATAATCATCAGTTTGATAAGTACTACCGAAAATGAAAGAATACACATTTGAGAAAAATGTATTTGTCTTTTTAGTTTGGCCCATTTCCGTCTGCTAACATGAAGGAGGCAGGGATTATGACCTATACTGCTTTTTCCACTTTTAGGGAGCCGTCATATCATCTATCTCTACAAACACTCAATAAAAAAGTGTCCATATACTTTTGGATAAACATACAAAAACTCCATTAAACATTTTTCAGTTATTGAAGCAATATTTTAAGCCATAAATAACAAAATAGTTTGGCCCAAGAGCTGAACACTGGAGACAATGCTGGGCTGCCGACTCCATTGTGAGGGGGGGGTCACACGTATAAATACAGCAGAGAGGAAATGGGTTGTATAATTCACTTCCTCTTCCTGTTAGCCGAGGAAAGGGCAGGAGAGACCAGGCCGCACCACAGTGACCAGTCTCACTTTCAACAAAGTGACACCTCCACTCATGCGGAAAACAAAGTTTTATTTGATTTATTCTAAAGTGACTTTATGATCAAATCAAACATGTCCTGTTGGTTTTCCTTGATTCGGTCTGTCTTTCCTAACACACATGCCAACTTTTAAAAATAAATAAATAAGTGTAAGTGAGTGTGTTGGTTTTTGTGTGTGCGTGTTAGCCATGTGATTAACAGGACCCCCACCCCCCTCCTCCAAGTGCATGCTGGGACGGAGTCCAGCAGCCCTCCTGCGACCCTGAATAGGATTACATGAGTATGGATGACTGGGCGTCTCTAAAAGGAACATAGTCGAAGCTTCCAATATTTTCGTCCTTTTACGACATCTCAACTCTGACCTGTTTGAGGACGGGAGGTGGAGTAGGATGGAATAAGAGAAGAAAGAAAAGAGCCTACAGTGAGAGACTTGACTGTGTGGATGGTGGCATGTGAAGAGATCTAGAGAGTACAAATAAAAGCGAGACATTGAAGTACATCAGGACGGAAGGAGTGAGAGGTGGAGATGAATGGCGGGACAGCATGAAAACCCGTTTCTTTTGTCTGTGTTCCTGGCTGGGGAAGAGAAGGTCGATTCTTCAGCCAGAGTTAGAGCTCCATAAATCCGAGGCCCGCAAACAAGGCTGCCACTCTGTCCAGCGCGCACACACACACACACACACACACAAACACACACACACACACACACACACACACACACACACACACACACACACACACACACACACACACACACACACACACACACACGCATATATGCACAGCAGTGTCCCTTAGATGATCTTCTAAAGGCACAATGGTAAGACTGTAAGGAAGTGTAGACCTCAGGAGAGAGGGATGGCATCAGAGGGAATTCCTGTGCTTAATCTCTGGTAAACTGCTGAAATATTTATAAGCTTGACAGATTTATTTATTAATAGACTTGAACAAGCTCCTCCCCCCAGTCTGCTAATTGAAAAATAACCTTGTTATTGCTTAATGGACGACAAACTTTATAATGATGGCACTGACCTTGTGTTAGTTATCAGCTGACATAATGAAAGGGCCAATCTATACTGTTACAGTGTGAAAAAAGATATTAAATATACGTAAAATTCAGTTTTATATCTTTTATAATTCCTTCTGAAGATTATTATTAAGATGCAGTTGTCAATAATAATCTATAATACTGTTTGATAGCATCTTAATAAACAATAACATGCATTTTATTTTGTTGTGCCTTTCTTTACAACCGTTCTTGGCAATACTTCATATACAAACAACAATAATCTTCTGTCTACTAATCTTCTATCTACTATTTCTACTGCAAATTCCATTTCTGTATGTGACTCGCATTGCTTGAGTAACTTTCATCTTATCGGTTTCTCACTTGTCACGTGTACTGTTAAAGGTCAAAGGAAGTGCACTGTCGACACCAACGGATTCCCCAGTTCGGATTTCTGCGTTCTGAGTCGAGCTTCATTGAACTTGAATAAACAGGTGAACAGCTCCTGGTGCAGCGGTGGTGGTGCAGATTCGTGTTTCTGTGGACTGAGTCCAACAGGTGGTCTTTACTTGTAAAGTAGTTTTTCCACTTTCCACTACTTAAGAAAATACTCATATTTGATTAGTTATTTCTGATTGGAACAATATGAGTCATGTCCTTTTATTTCTTCTCCTGTAGCATTAGCTAACAACTGTCGATGGTCGGCATTTAATAGTTTCTTCTGACTCGTGTAACCTGATTGTTCTGAAAGCTCAGTAAAGTGTACAGTAAAGCTTCTTAATCACGCGCCTCATACCTCCCTCACATGTGCATAGAATCTCTCCCAGTTTGGGCATTTAATCTGGAATCTGGGGGGAGGGTGAGCCAATGCTCTGATTTATGGCTTTCACAAAACTTGCCAGGCTTTGGCAGCAGAAGAGTCAAGAGCATTAGTTAAACCAATATGATACAAAGAGAAAACAGAGAGGGTGCTATGCTATTTCAAGTGTCAATCATAATGTTTCAAACCATTTTTAAGCAACCAAACTAATCAGAAAAAGGAAATAATCATCAGTGTGATAAGAACTACCTAAAATGACAGAATCCACATTTGAGAAAAAAGTATTTGTATTTTTAGATGGTCCATGTCCTGTCTGCTAACATGAAGGAGGCAGGGATTATGACCTATACTGCTTTGTCCACTTTTGGTCCAACTTTGAACATTCTTCTGACTTGTTTCATAGTGCTGCAGGAGTCTTACTGTTGATGATGGAGATGTCTCTGGTCTTGTAGTGCTCTGACAGTGTGATGGAGGCACCGGAGATGGAGGCCACCATTCGGACCGTCCGGCTGCTGTCGGAGCAGTCGAGGTAATTTGCCGTCTTCCCCGACTCGTACCCTCCTCCGGCTCCTCCGGTCCCACCCGTCAGCCCGCCTCCTCCCAGGCCTCCACCCATGCTGTCGGGGTAGTTGAAGGAATCCCGCGTGCGGTCGCGGCAGTACGACTTGTAGACCCACTGGACCACCGGGGTCTGCGTGGACACACTGGTGTACTGACACGGCAGAACCACAGACTGGAACAGCACAGCATACCTCTTCTCATCCCTCACAAACACGTTGACCCCCGAGCAACCGGGAGGGAGGACGCCTGTGGAGGAAGATAAGAAGAAAAAGGATCAGTGAAGTGAAAGATGGAAGATTAATAAATAAAAATAAATAAATAAAATGTAAGTCTTGATAATCATGTAATTCTTCGTGTTTGTTGTACTGTGAGGAGGCTCAGAGCGTCAGAGGGGACATGTGGGGGTACTAACAATAACAGGAAGTTAGATGGAGTAGTTTTGCTCACTGATTTCACCACCTCACCGACAGAGTTCACAGTTGAAGCAGAGGCAGTGACACAGCGTACGGAGGCAGTTTAGGTACTTAAACCTAAAGTCCCATTATTTGTGTCAAAGTTTGTAGTCCACTGAGTCATAGCTCAGACAAAGCTGAATGAAAGATGATCCAGATAATTTTTAGATTCAAAATAACCCAGTGGTATCTGACAGAACAACCCAACAGGAACTGCTTACATCTCATTTATATTAGCATCACTGTAATGGTGCCAAGTTGTTGGTGGGGGGGTTGTAGTTGTCTCAATGATTGCCTGCAGAGTGCCAGACTTTGAAAACCACAGACCTTGCAGCCAAAACATGTTCAGTAATACCTGAGCATGTGTAATGAAGGGGATTAAGGACGACTGCAGCAAATAGCAACACGCAATGACTCAGAAGCTCAGTTTAAACCCGCCCTCGTCTGCTCACTTTAAAAATAACTGACAAACCACGAGCTCCCCTCATCTCCTGATGGAAAGCATACCTGTTGTGAATTAGATTGAAATGTCTTTTTCTTTTGTGAGTCAAAACACATCAGGGTTCGAACTACCTAGACAGGAATGAAATGAAATAACAATAAAGTTTGACAAGATATATATTGTAAAACTTGAGCGGCTCATTAGAGCGCATACCTCCTGCCAAGGCCCAAAAGTCCATTTCATTCAATCAAGCTGCACCAAATTTCACACCCTAACAATTTTTACAAAAATGTGCCTGAAAAGAATTTTGGGATCTGCCCCCTGATTCCGATCTGCACCAAAATTGACCACCAAGTTCATGGTAATCCATCCAGTTGATTTCTGTGTAAATCTCTAACTAACAAAACAAGCTACACATACAAACCGACAAACAAACAACTGACCCAGGCTCTTTCAGCTGCTGAAGTCTGACTGTGAGCTGAGTTTGACCCGAGGTTGTTTTGGATCTTCTGAAGCCGCAGTACTCTGAGTCACATGATGACCAGGAGCTCAATTCGGCCGTTCAACATCAACACCCACTGGAGAGAAGACCATGTGAAAAAAACACTCCCACACACACAATCACACACACACACCCTGAAACATCTGCACATGCTGGTGCTGTGTGTGCGTTTTGTAGGCCGAACAGTGGGAGGTGTGACTGAACTGCACCAATGAACAGGGATGAGGTCAATTGTGAGAGAGGGGGTGCGGCAGCTTCACTTTATCAAGACCAGGCCAGTTCACTGAATTTTGTTTCCCCTCTGTTATGATGTTCTGTTGCCTGATGTCTGATGGATTTGATCAAAAACACATAAGCTACATCGAGCAGTGTTTCTTACTGCAAGGTCAGTACGCAGATTTCAAAGGAAAAGCAGTATTGTTTTACTTCCACATGTACAGTATGGTTACATCTTACATAGCTGAACTGAAAAATATGAAATATACAGAGATTGTTAATAAAAAGCCAGTGGATATGATCAGAAATGCTTTAATGTCATTGTAAGCACTGCATACAATGATTTAGGGTTTGTTACCGTTGGATTATGGTATCGTAGGAATGTTTTTAAATGTTTCTTCTGTGTCATCTGAGGATATTTCGGTTTACAGTTAAAGGTTTGAAGTGGTGTGGATTTCAGATAAAAAAACAAAACAGGGGCATCGGTTCAGACCAAGATAAATCAAGCTCATTGAAACAGAAATTCCTCAGGGAGGACATCACTGGTCTCTGACTCCTAACAACTGGAAAAAAAACACGCAGGAGGTTGGTCTTACAGGGATCACAAGCTGCAGGCGATCCAGACTTTATTAGTTTTGTGAGGAAGCCTCCTCCAGAGGAGAAAATGAAATGTGAAGGAGGATGGAAGGATGGCGACTGTTGTAATATTGGACAGATAAACTTTGCATTGGATATTAAGGGTCCTTGAGAAGATAATGCGGATTAAATGTTTAATGTCACATTATTTCTTTTGTGTTTAAAGACTGATTATTGCTCCTGAGTGAAGGTTGTGGTTTTAAACTCTTCTCTATGAGCAGAGAAGGACACTTGAGAAACAACAAATCTGAGGTAGATGAATGATGATCAATTGATCTTGTTTTCTTGGCCAGACCCAATTATGTCCCCACTTTTGGTATTAATAATTGAATAAATAAATATGACCTGGAGAGGATAAGCAGACGGACGGACGGACTGACGGACGGACAGACGGGTGGGTGGATGGGTCAGTTTTAAATGGGTGATCAATTTAAGGGGATTTTCCATAGACTGTATCTTCCAGTTTAGTTTTTGCTAAACACGCCTAGAAATGTTTTTTATTCACAAAATTAAAGATTTTTAAAAGACTTTTTAAATACCGTCTAATCTTATCTTATCTTATCTATAGATGGATAGATGGATGGATGGAAAGATAGGTAGATGAACGGATGGTTGGATAGATCTGGATGAATTAATGGATGGATGAAAAGATAGATGGATGAATGTTATAAGTATGTATTCAATCAGGACTTTTGAAATTCATTTTAAAGCACATACATAATCTTTACTTAAGGCCTCAATAATTACTTATAACTCTATCTTATTATTTTATACCAAACTAGTAAAAGATCCAATCTTCCTCTGGTACTTTACATGCATGTTCTGTGTTTTCTTCCATTATTAAAAGTACTTTTTAATGTACCAGCAGCTGTGGAGGAAACTGTCACTGCACTGAGTGACCTGTGGTTAAAACCAGTCAGAAGTTAAACCTGCTAATCCTCAACCCCCCCAAACTCTGTGGCTCTTTCACACATGACTAAATGTGGAGCCTGAAGCTCCGCACAAAGAAGCATCCACACGTTCCTGCAGCGAACTACTGAAGAACCGAGATTTAGAAATGAAGAGACGCGTCACCAACACTGGATTTAAAAACGTATAAATATCCACGTGTGGGATCGAAGTTTTGATTTAAATGTTGAATCGGCCTCAACAGTGATTGAGCAGCAGGTCGGTCAGTGTTCATCTGAGGAGACGTTGAGCCGAACGTGAAACCGAAGCTAAACAACCTGCTGCTCTTCATCTTCATCTTCTTCATCTTCTTTTTCATCTCTTACCTGAAACACAAGCGATGAAAATCCACCACTTCAGCGTCAGGAGCATTTCATTCATCCTGAGGGAGAAGTTCACCAAAGTTTCCTCCTGATGTTCGGAC
Source organism: Limanda limanda (assembly GCF_963576545.1). NCBI lineage: Eukaryota > Metazoa > Chordata > Actinopteri > Pleuronectiformes > Pleuronectidae > Limanda > Limanda limanda. The sequence continues at coordinate 9,705,135 of NC_083638.1, read as the reverse complement.
TCTTCTTCTTCTTCTTCTCTGTTTCTCTCCATCCCGACAAACTGACACATAACGGGACCAGCGTCAAGCTCGCCAAAATAAAACTCGGTTTTTCAGGCTGCACGTTTCAAAATAAAAGCTTTGGCGACAAACGCGGTGAATGCGAGGATGTGCGTAGAGAAAAGGATTAGTGAGTATCTACATGTCGTGTGCAGTGGTGGAGGAAGTACTCAAAGCTTTACTTCGTTAAAAGTACAACTAAATAGACCAATACATACTCGGGTAAAAGTACCACAATAACCTTTCTAATAGATAAAAGTACTTGCCTAGTACGTGCTTTTAAATATTATTAAAGTATTAAACGTACTTGCATATCACTTCCTTTTAAATATCCTAAATGTATTAAATGTAAAAGTACTTGCATAGTACTTGCTTTGAAATATTCTAAAATTATAAAAAATGAAAGTACGAACAAAGTACTTGCTATCAAATATCCTTTAAGTATTAAAAGTACTTGCATTTAAATATCCTTAAAGTATTAGAAGTAAAAGTACCTGCAAAGAACTCATGGAATTCATGTGTGGTTAAAGTACATGCTCCTTGATATAGTACTGTAGTGGTAAGAATAGTACAGACTCATTCATTTTAATTAAGAATGCTATAAATTATGCTATTGGAAAACCTTGCATATTAATTATTGGCTGATATAAGTGACTGTTCAAACCTTATCATTATAGACTAAAAGTACAACAAAATAGATATAATATACTGAATTACCACATCGAATTTTTTACTTGAGTACAAATAAGAACTTTCTTTTAAATATATCCAAATATCAGTCTCACCTCCTCTCCTAATGTAAATAATCCACTAAATATGTAAATACATACACATGAAGTTATGTATTTTTTACCATTGAACCCACTGAGTGTGGACCCAGCACCAAACAATGTAGGTAAAGTAAAAACATTACATGTAAATATATATTTTACATACTTATTCTCATGAGGGTCCAACAGTCTATGTGAGTCGAGTGAAAGTTGAGGTGTCTAATGTATATGGTGATTTACTAATACTAAAGTCTGAGGGCATAAGACTACTTTTATTTTTAGATTTATTATAAAAAATTATACTGAAGACATAATTAGTTTGTTTACAGAGTGACAGATTAAGGTAAAGATAAGTAAAGTCTGAACAATGCTTTTGCCATCAGTCACATCAGGTGCTTAAAATCATGCTTATCATCTTATTTTGAAATCCAGATGGCAACATATCCGGTAGTAGTTGTGCTGGATTACTCAGAAGGGTGAGAGGCTCTAGTGGAGACAATGGCTCGAGGCAGTGATGGAGGGAAACGGGAGAATAAAATATGAAACATAATAAAATATTTATAACAAAATGCAAAATTCAATTGAATGAATTCCCCAGATATTAATATCCTAATCAATAGTAGTGCTTAACTACTAATACTACTACTGCTGCTCCCAATGATGATGAGTATCATAAAATAGTTAGAATTCTGACAATTATATTTTACAATTTATATTATCAAAAACGTATTCATTTAAAAAAAGAAAAAATCTTTAAATCCAAATCGTCAATTTCATGTGATCCAGTGAGAACTGAGTTGTTTTGGAGGATTTGTGTTGCCCTCTAGTGTTAAGGATTCAGAGAAGCAGCTTTATTCCTTTTCTTCAGCTTTATTTTTATGAAGGATATTTAAAATGTACAAAAATCGCCGTTTCACAAATACAGAAAAACAAAATATGTATGTTATATATTTCTCAGAGCAAGTGTCGTCGGTGAAGAATTTAGGTCGAGTAATTGTCGAGACCCAAACCCTGAATTTTTTATAAAATGCACTTGCTGTTACCACGGTGACAGACACACCCCACAGAATGACGCTTGGTGAGTTTAAGAATAGAAGCCATTGCTCCCATCACACTACTTAACTGTACTTTACTGAAACAATGCCACACACCAACAGGCACATTTTGAACCTGCAAAAACATGGTTACAAAAAGACATGTTAAAATCATGATTTTTATTTACATTCAAATTTTATTCTAGCTCTTGTTTCTATTATGTGGTTAAAAAAAGAAAGATATTAAAAGCACTCCGTGGAATGAAGGAGACGGCTGTTTCCTGCATTAAAAAAGTTATTCTAGTAAAAGCATAAAGAGTAACACAAAAACCAAAGCCCTTTTCTTGGGCATGAGGTTAGCTTCCTGAGATAAAAAAGAAAACGAAACCACCACTACACCCAACAGCAGAGGCCAGTCTTAATCATGACAACCACACACACACACACACACACACACGTAACGCCATGCATTCTTTTGTGTGTCAACATATCAAGTTGAAAGCTAAAATTCCACATAATTACTGAATTACACAAGTCTCCTCCACACATCAGGCAGAATCTTTGTCTCACAGTGTGTCTCCACTTCAGAATGTGTTCAAACTGGACTGATCTGCGGCACAAACACACGCGCACGAGCACGCGCACGAGCACGCGCACGCACACGCACACGCACACACAGAGTATAAAAATCCTTTGGTCCTGGGGGGTCTGTGAAATTGTTGATCCTTAACTAAGCCTTCATCCATACTACTACGTTTTGCCTCGTCTTGCAGACCCCAGTTTTAATGCCCGTCCATACCAACGCGCCTGGAAATGCATATCACCTAACCACTCGCATACACTGGATCATAACGGTCGTCGTCATCGCAGGGGTGCGTTTGTCCTAATCCTTGAGCATGCAGAAAAAGACTATGGCAATCACGGCAACGGCAGATACAGCGATGAGTCTTACTGCAGTGGAACTAAAGGTCACGTAAGCTGCAGGATTGAAAGAAGACGAGTGAGGAGAAGAAAAAAAAAATCAGAATGACCGATATCACCGTAAATTGCTGTCAGTGTGTATTTACTTTTATGAAAAGCAGAAATGAGAAGGTGTCTCACGTCGCATGACTGCAAGAGTGATGTTGCAGGTAGCAGAGCGGATCTTGTTGCTCGAGGTGCAGGAGAAGTATCCAGACGTGTCTTTGGTGATATTGTACATTGACAGGATACCACCCTCTGAAAGACAAAAGCGTCAGTAACATGTACTGTGCACATTGGGATTTTATTGCTTCCTATGTGATAAAAAAACAAGTTCGACAATGCTGCAAAGTGAATATCCTGGTTGGGGGTGCATTCTTTCAATACATTTACACCCTTTATTTAGTGTTTATTGAGGTACTTTGACTCCACTCTAACACCTGTAATTTTGTAAAGGATCCTAAACAAAGATTTGCATGTTCATATTTACTTATGTAAAAAGCTAATTTGGTGATGTACGTTTTTTGAAATCATCAGCCTTTGAACTCTGCTTCTCCAGTCCTCACTAACACCAGGAAAGTGGATCACATCACTCCAGTTCTAAGATCTTCACACTGGCTCCCTGTCTGTCAAAATTCTGCTCTTGGTTAATTTAGGCCAAAACACATTTCTGATCTGCTCCTACGTTATGAACCATCCAGAACCCTCAGGTCGTCTGGAACAGGTCGGCTTTCTGGAGAAGCAGCGCCCGGTTTGCATCGGCCTTTTATTAAATCAAATATTTACTTATTCTCATTCTTTGTTTTTTACTTTATTCATTATTTTATGCTGTTTTTAACTCTTTTAATTTCATTTTTTAATGCTTATTTTCATAAATTGCTTTTACAATTCGTCATGATGCTATTTGTATTTAATGTACTTTGAATTACCTTGTTGTTGAAATGTCCTATACAAATAAACTTGCCTTGCCTAGATATATCGTTGTTTGCACTAACAATGTAGACTTTGATTTGCTGTATATCTTGTTACAGCCCCTAAACATTTTTTACACTAAATCACTGAAAGATTTGAACAGTGTCTGAAATGAAAGTCTTATGAGCAGCGCACACTTAAACTTTGGCTGAAAGTTGACTTGACAGTTTACCAAAAAGAATAACGCGGCTTCATTTTCACCCCGATTGCAGCCATAGTCATTTTTTTGAAAATGAAAGTTCATGTGCTGACAGATGACATTGATACTTACTGTCCGTGGTTCTGGGTTGTGGTGCAGCACGTGGCATGCACCGTACGTCCCTACTCTCCCACTTATAAGTGGGCGTTGGGGAGCCCTCCGCGGACAAACAGGTCAGGTTGATGTGATATGAGATAATGACTAGCGAGGGTTTAGGAAGCTTGGACTTAAAGCTGCAGGGCAGTGTGATGTTGTCCCCTCTGGCAAACTCATATTCCTTCTGCGGGATGACGACCTCAAGGGCTCCAACGCTGGACAACGCTGTCACAGGTTTAAAAAGTAAGAATGAATAAATTAATAATACACACACACAAACACACACGCACAAACAGAAGAAAATTCCACTGATCAATGTCTTACTACTGTGAAGAATGTGTTATTACTGTTTTGACTGTTTTCTGTGAACTTAGCTGATACAACATCATTGTCTTACACCTCCTGTCGACCATTATTTATACAACTGTGTGGCGGATTTCATCCGCAGTTTCCTGTTATCATATTGTATAAAAACCTTAATTTTTAACTTCTTGTGGTTTCACTCTGAGCCATGTTGCTGGATGTGTAACCCTCCACAGAGCTAATAATTAAACCTCTAAGATGACTCCGGTCTGACAAACTCATTATTTCAAATCTCATGATAAATTTCCACGACAAACTTGGTGTCACGAACATGATCGCTTGAAAGATCGTCTGGACCCTAGAAGTCTTCGTTGGTTGGCCACCCGGGAGAGAAGAAAAAACAAACTTCTGCCTCAACTTCTGACATTTAAGAGAAGAGAGGACCAAAGTGACTGGGGTTCCGGACCTTCTTCACAGGGATCCAAATACATCTCTTATATCTGATGAGATGTTGAAATTCAGGTTTTTCATGACTGCTTAGAGGATTTATCAAATAGAAAATCAAACAGACAAAGGAAAATAGCATTAGGATGTCTGATTTACCCAAATCTAATGAAATAAATGGAAGCTTTTTTTTTCTCAAGGCTCAACAGCGACAGTTAAGAAAAATTTCACAAAACCTCTTCCATAAGGTTTGAACATGATTTTCTGTTGTCACATTTATCAATCTCTGTTTTTGCCTTTTCCCGATGATTCTCTGAATGTTTCCAGCATTGTTTGGTTGTAGACTTATCCAAATTTTTTTTAAATATTTTTTATTTACTTTGGATAACGGGGAGGAACACAACTGTGTTGCTTTATTTCAAGTCCAGTGTTCAACACAACCTGACCTTTCTGACAAACCTCTTTCTAACTCTGACTTGACTCTGTATGTAGATGGGTCCTCTTCACGTGACCTTGTCTCTGATACTAATTGGTTTTTCTGTTTGATCAGATAACGATGTTCTCCTCTCGAGTTCTCTTCTCACCCCTCAGCCCAGACACCACAGAAATATGCAAATTTGCTACTGGTAAAACACCCACAGACCACACTAACTCTAGATATGCATTCGGTGTAACTCATGATTTTGACGCCCTTTGGCAAATCAGAAACTTAATCACATTTCAAATATACCACTTCCTCTGTTTCAAACAACAGCCATGTCTGTGTGTTTCTGATTATAAAAAGTACTTTTGAATGTACCAGCAGCTCTGGAGGAAACGGTCACTGCACTGAGCAACCTGTGGTTAAAACCAGTCAGAAGTTAAACCTGCTAATCCTAAACTAATGGAAATAATACTTTACTTGTCCTCAAGACAAAAAGGACGGCATGGGTCCCTGCTTTATTTTAATGAATTGAAGGGCAGCCTTCAGGCAGAATATTTACAGTCACTTTTTTTCCCACATTTAGATTTCATTTAGATTATTTAGCCTTGTTTAGATTTATTTTCTTTCTGATTAATTGGTTTGATCACTGATTACTTAGTTTTATTTTATTTTGTTCTTTGTTCTATGGGCAATGTGCAATATGGTTGACGGGTACTGTGCAATCCGGGTTTAATGGCTTGAATATTGGTGAGTTATTGGCTCCATAAACTAATTGAGTAGTTTTTTGTGTACTTTGTAATTTTTTGAGTAGTTTTTTGAAATGGGTAATTTTACTTTTACTTAAGTAGATTTTGACTGAAGTATTATACTTCGCTACATTGGAAATTACATCCGTTACTGCGTAAAAAAAAAACATAGTTCAAGGCGCAAGGCAATTCTCACTGCAGTGGTAGACAGTGTTGTGCGCGGGCACACCTGCCAGTAGATCTTTTCCGTATTATTCAGGAAGTGCCTTTTAAAAATAAAAGAAACCATTTCAAAATAAATGTATCAAAACTTTGATTTGTTGTGCCTTTTGTTTGCAGGGTATGAATAAATAAATAGGGAAAATTAGCAATAATAAAACAAAATTAAAAAGACATTTATTTTAGTAATTGATACATATGAGGTACAGTTTAAGGCAAGGGGTAGTGATGGATAAAGTTTTCTTTAAAAACAAGTTAAATCTTTCATTCTCACTTTCCACCTTAAAACTATGAAATGAACTGAACAAGGAACTAGTTCAGAATTTAAATTGTGAATTATTAACGTGAACTATTCATGTTTACTTGTATGAACTGAATTTTGAACTAGTTCATGAGAGGTGTGAACTTGCACAACACTGGTGGTAGATGCTGCATAGAGCGGACGACCAACAAGCGGAAGCATCGAACTTTCCGTAAATTGAGATTAAAGCAGATGAAGAAAACCCGTGGCCACATCTCAGCAAGATGTCTGTAGACTAGTGCTCTAAAGGTGGACCAAAGTTTAACCAAATGTTTAAATATACAGTGGGACAGCGGCATTTTAACTTTTTATTTTAGCTGTCATGTGGTTTATGTCTTGACATGTCCTCCCAAAAGTTCTTAAATGTTGTGTTCACATGTTAAATGTTTGACATGTTTAATGTCATTGCACTTATATTTGTAAAGATTCTCCATTAATTAAAAATAACTGTTTTTGGATTGGATTTTTGACCCCTTTTCCTTTTTTGCACTGTATAGGAGCGGCCCCCATCAAGTTGCTGGAAGTAACTAAGTAACTTTTACTTAAAGTATATTTTAAATGAACTACTTTTTACTTTTACTTGAGATTTTTAGATGGGTACTTTTACTTGTACTTAAGTAAAATTTCATCAAAGTAAAGGTACTTTTACTTGAGAACAATATTTCAGTACTTTTTACACCTCTGACTGTCACCTAAACTTTTTAAATACTGCAAGTCATTGAGCAGCAGGTCGGTGCGTTCATCTGAGGAGACGTTGAGCCGAACGTGAAACTGACGCTAAACAACCTGCTGCTCTTCATCTTCATCTTCATCCTTTTCTCTTACCTGAAACACAAACGAGGAAAATCCACCACTTCAGCGTCAGGAGCATTTCACTCATCCTGCGGGAGAAGTTCACCAAAGTTTCCCCCTGATGTTCGAACTCTTCTTCTTCTTCTTCTTCTCTGTTTCTCTCCATCCAGACAAACTGACACATAACGGGACCAGCGTCAAGCTCGCCAAAATAAAACTTTTTTTTTCAGGCTGCACGTTTCAAACTAAAAGCTTTGTCGACACACGCGGTGAATGCGAGGATGTGCATAGAGGAAAGGATTAGTGAGTATCTACATGTGGTGTGCAGTGGTGGAGGAAGAACTTAAAGCTTTACTTCGTTAAAAGTACAACTAAATAGACAAAAACATACCCGAGTCAAAGTACCCGGTAACCTTTCTACTAGATAAAAGTACTTGCCTAGTAAGTTATTTTATTAAAAGTAAAAGTACTTACAGAGTTGTTGCTTTTAAATATCTTTAAAGTCTTAAACTTACTTGCATACCACTTGCTTTTACACATCCTAAATGTATTAAATGGAAAAGTACTGCATAGTACTTGCTTTTAAATATTATAAAATTATAAAAAATAAAACTACGAACAAAGTACTTGCTATCAAATATCATGCATTTAAATATCCTTAAAGCATTAAAAGTAAAAGTACTTGCAAAGTACTCATGAAATTCATGCTCCTAAATATAGTACAGTAGTGGTAAGATTAGTAGAGACTCATTCATTTTAATAAAGAATGCTGTAGATGATGCTATTGGAAATACTTGCATATTAATTATTGGCTGATTGAAGTGTCTGTTCAAACCTCATAATTATAGACTAAAAGTAAATAGACAAAAATGTACTGAGGTACCACATCAAATTTTCTACTTGAGTACAAATAAGTACTTGCTTTTAAATATATCCAAATATCAGTCTCACCTCCTCTCCTAATGTAAATAATCCAATAAACATCAGGTGCTTAAAATCCTGTTTAGCATCTCATTTTGAAATCCAGATGCCAGTAGTTGTGCTGGTTTACTCAGAAGGGTGAGAGGCCTTAATGGAGACAATTAGGGCGGAGGGATGGAGGATGGAGGGAAACGGGAGAATAAAGTATGAAACATGAAAAAATATCTAAAACAAAATTCAAAATTCAATTGAATGAATTCCCTAGATATTAATATCCTAATCAATAGTAGTACTTAACTATTAATACTACTACTGCTGCTACCAATGATGATCAGTATCATAAAATAGTTAGAATCTTAACAAATATATTTTACAATTTATATTATCAAAAACGTATTCATTTAAAAAAAGAAAAAATCTTTAAATCAAAATGTTGTCAATTCCATGTGATCCTGTGAGAACTGAGTTGTTTGGGAGGTGTTGTGTTGCCCTCTAGTGTTAAGGATTCAGAGAAGCAGCTTTATTCCTTTTCTTCAGCTTTATTTTTATGCAGGATATTTAAATTGTACACAAATCGCCGTTTCACAAATATAGAAAATCAAAATATGTATGTTATATATTTCTCAGGGCAAGTGTCGTCAGTGAAGAATTTAGGTTGAGTAATTGTCGAGACCCAAACCCTGAATTTTTTATAAAATGCACTTGCTGTTACCACGGTGACAGACACAACCCACAGAAAGACGCTTGGTGAGTTTAAGAATAGAAGCCATTGCCCCCATCACACTACTTAACTGTACTTTACTGAAACAATGCCACACACCAACAGGCACATTTTGAACCTGCAAAAACATGGTTACAAAAAGACATGTTTAAATCATGATTTTTATTTACATTAAAATTTAATTCTAGCTCTAGTTTCTATTATGTGGTTAAAAAAAAGAAAGATATTAAAAGCACTCCGTGGAATGAAGGAGACGGCTGTTTTCTGCATTAAAAAAGTTATTCTAGTAAAAGCATAAAGAGTAACATAAAAACCAAAGCCCTTTTCTTGGGCGTGAGGTTAGCTTCCTGAGATAAAAAAGAAAATGAAACCACCACTACACCCAACAGCAGAGGCCAGTCTTAATCATGACAACCACACACACACAGTCGTAACACCATGCATTCTTTTGTGTGTCAACATATCAAGTTGAAAGCTAAAATTCCACATAATTACTGAATTACACAAGTCTCCTCCACACATCAGGCAGAATGTTTTTCTCACAGCGTGTCTCCATTCAGAATGTGACCAAACCGGACTGAGCGGCGTGAAACACGGAAGCAGTCACACACACACATACACACACACACACACACACACACACTCACACACATGCATTTATGTATAAAAATCCTTTTCCAGGTCCTGGGTGGGTCTGTGAAATTGTTGTACCTTAACTAAGCCTTCATCCATACTACTACGTTTTGCCTCGTCTTGCAGACCCCAGTTTTAATGCCCGTCCATACCAACACGCCTGGAAATGCATATCACCTATCCACTTGCATACACCGGACATGCGTGCGCCGGCGTAAACAAGAATTGCTCGATTAATAGCTCGTCTCCTGGGTTTGCCAGTAGTAGCATCATTGTAAAATGCAGAACAGCCGTTAGCAGAGGTTAATGTCAGCAAGACGTTGTGCTCGTCTACGTCACAATTACCAACCATCTCGGTTGCTGCCCATCCAGACTAAAACGCTTCCAAACCTCAATCGATCTCAAATGAAAACGTAGTATTATGGATGTAGCCTAAAATGGGATTATAACTGTTGACCCCACCCCCCCACTTCATGTGAATTAGACAGGTTTTTTGGTCACCCTTTTCATTTCCTGCCCTTCCCCAACTGATCCTCCGAGTCGCTTGCTTCCAGTCACATCTATTTTACATTACCGAGATTAACCCCCCTACCTTAAACTTTACCACCTCTCAAACATGTGATAACAGATCATGTTTAAGTCTAGTAGCCTATACATGTTGCCATTTTTTGAGCTAATTAGGTCATAGCTATAGGTCTACTGAGTCAAAATGTTGTTTGAAGCAATTAGATCACAGCGTGAGGTGTGAAGTAGAAGATAGAAGACATTCGTTGGTTCAGACTGGAGTACTTAGTCGTCATAATCCTTCCTCAGTGGTTTATTATTTGGCACGGGTGGTCGATCATCGTAGGGCTCATCGTAACGGTCGTCATCATCGCGGCGGTCTCTGCGTTCATTGGTGCTCCGCTCATCGTCATGGCGCTCGTTGCGATCACTGTACCTGTCACGGCGGTCAGAGTAGTCGCTCCGGCGGTCGTTGTAGTCGCTGCGGCGATCATCGTAGTCACTGCGGCGATCATCGTAGTCGCTGCGCCGATCATCGTAGTCGCTGCGCCGATCATCGTATTCGCTCCGGCGTTCGTCGTTGTCCTTGCGACTGTCGTAGCCTCTCTCGCTTCGATCCTCATTTCGGTCACCTTCAACACGTGTCTCCTCCTCCCTATCAATTTGGCGACGCTCACCATTTCTTGGCGGCTCTTTGTCGCGGAACTCTTCCGCAGGGGCTCTGGAAAGATGACACACATTACTTAGACGGGGCAAGAGTTTTCGTTTTGTGCATTTCTTAAGGGACATTTGTGTTGGCTGCTGGATACAGTCCGAAAACAAATGTAGCTAATAATGATTTCTTCTTAACTCTCTATAGGAACGATTATTTAGCTTTCTCAAAAACAATGGACCCTTCCTTGTTGTGCAACAGGTTGTTTGACTCTGCCTTGTTTAAGAAAGCTAACTTTAACCTGTTCTTGTTTCACTTCTACATGTTGAGCACCTGTACAACTAGTGTCTGATCTTCTGAGTTATTATTGACTCTTTGGTTGTGCAGGTGAATTGTCCTTTTGAGCTATTTTCTGCTAACTGAGGCATACAGTGAAACCACAAAACGGTAATTGTAGTTTTTCTTCTTCCAAATATTTTGTAGAACTTTCACAGCCGTAGTTTCTGCAGACCAAAGACTGTCAATTTCTCTCCCTATGAACCTCAATGCTCTAATGATAAGTCTTACAGATGGGTCGTATAAATCTTCCCCCAAATTAAAGCATTCTGTTCATCAGTCAATATGTGAGCGCTTGAATGTTTTTTGCATATGTGCACAATTCTTTTCGGTTGAAATTACCCCAAGGCATATTCCTCCTCCTGCCTCTTCTTCTTCCTGTGGCGGCAGCAGCAATAGACTATGACGATGAGGGCGGTCAAGGCAACGACAGATACAACGATGGCTATTATTGCAGTGGAACCAAAGGAAACGGAAGCTGCAGGATTGAAAGAAGACGAGTGAGGAGAAGAAAAAAAAAAATCAGAATGACCGATATCACCGTAATTACTGTCAATATGTATTTGCTGGGGTAAAAGCAGAAATGAGAAGGCGTCTCACGTGGCATGACTGCAAGAGTGATGTTGCAGGTAGCAGAGCGGATCTTGTTGCTCGAGGTGCAGGTGAAGTATCCAGACGTGTCTTTGGTGATATTGTACATTGACAGGATACCACCCTCTGAAAGACAAAAGGGTCAAGTACATGTACTGTGCACATTGGGATTTTATTGCTATCACTAACACCAGGAAAGTGGATCACATCACTCAAGTTCTAAGTTCTTCACACTGGCTCCCTGTCTGTCAAAATCCTGCTCTTGGTTAATTTAGGCCAAAACACATTTCTGATCTGCTGCTACGTTATGAACCATCCAGACCCCTCAGGTCGTCTGGAACAGGTCGGCTTTCTGGAGAAGCAGCGCCCGGTTTGCAACGGCCTTTTATTAAATCAAAGAATTACAAATTTTCTGACTCTTATTTTCATTCTGTATATTTTACTTTATTCATTATTATATATTATATATATATATTCTTATTTTGCTTTTACAATTTGTCATGATGCTATTTGCATTTTAGGTACTTTGAATTGCCTTGTTGTTGAAATCTCCTATACAATTTTTTTTCCCCCTAGAACTTGGCTTGACAGTTTACCAAAAAGAATAACGCGGCTTCATTTTCACCCCAAATGCAGCCATAGTCATTCTTTTGAAAATGAAAGTTCATGTGCTGACAGACGACATTGATACTTACTGTCCGTGGTTCTAGGGTGTGGTGCAGCACGTGGCATGCTCCGTACGTCCGTACTAGCCCACTTATACGTGGGCGTTGGGGAGCCCTCCGCAGACAAACAGGTCAGGTTGATGTTCTGGCCGTACTCTGCCTTTCCCTGGAGCTTACAGACGGGCTTGGACGGGGCCACTAGACAAATTAAGTGAAAAATTAGGTGTGATTTGTACACAAAATTAACAACAACTTCTTTAGTAGCACACAGTATAGGAGTTATATAATATTACATCCACCCTTTGGCGATATGAGGATCTTTGAGGGTCATACAGGGACTGAAGCCTATCGCAGGGATAGGTGGAGTACACATTGGATAGTTGAGTACACATTGGAATAGTTCAGTCTGCACCTGGTATCAACAACTATCTCGAAATGGACACCGCTAAGTTCCTCTGTTCATACCTGGCAATACAATGTGTCCTGAATGTGCGTGATTGGATCTTACTTCCTCGTTCTATTTGCAAATAAGCATGGATTATATGTTTTTTTTACCCAGTCTGAGTTGACAGAAGTGTCCAATGTCAGTGTGTGTGAGAAGATAGAGAGCCGAGTAAGAAGGGCCTGAATGAATCAATGTGGCCAAGGACACATTTGGTCGGCGCTGAGTTCAGGTCTGAACGCACCCAAATGTTTTTGCTGTATGAACACAAATTTGTCCTGAGCCACATATGATGGACAAACTACTCAACTGACGTCCTGCGACCTGCTCAAGTTTCACAGTGAATCTAAAGTAGTTTTACTCTTCTCTGTGATGATACAGCACAATATTACCACAGATCACCACAGAGCACAGGAAGTGAGATCTGATCACGAGTAGAGACACATTCAGGAAGCAGCTTCAATGCCGCGTGTGGACACATACACTTAATTTGTTCCACTTGTGATGAAATCTCTCATGTCTGGTGTTAATACAGGTCTGAAGGGGGACATAGAAATGTACAACCTTTGTACCAACCTGCATGTCTCTGGAATGGACAGAGCAAACTCCACTGAGGACGCCGTGACATTATTTACACTACAGTGCGGGTTATAACAAAACAAAGATGAAAAACTGATAAATTGTTCACATGGGATGCGTTACTTTACCTAGGACAACCAACCGTACATTGGCTGCTGGTTTTCCCTCATCATCACCTGGAATCATGACACGACACTCAAACATTTTGTTGTCTGCCAACGTGATGGAGGACAGTTTCAGGTTTGCCTGGCCAGTACGAGGGTCTCCGCCCAGAGACACTCGGCCTTCATATATTGACTTGATGTCAGTGAGTCCAGTATTAGAGTAGTAGGTGAGGATCAGGATCTATGGGACAACAACAACAGCATCACAGGAAAATTGAAAGAGGAACAAAACAAAGGATGATGATAGTGAGACGGACAAAAAGGACTGACCTCCTTAGCGTTAGCAGTTGGAGCCTCAGCCGACCATGAGATAATGACTAGTGAGGGTTTAGGAAGCTTGGATTTAAAGCTGCAGGGCAGTGTGATGTTGTCCCCTCTGGCAAACTCATATTCTTTCTGCGGGATGACGACCTCAAGGGCTCCAACGCTGGACAACACTGTCACAGGTTTAAAAAGTAAAAAATAAAAAAATATGCAAGCCATTGTCTATTATATAAAAACACTGAACTACAATCTGCATGATGAGGTTATCAGGTTTCGTGCACCTTTGCCCAAATTACTGGGAAACTGAATTTCACACAACACCCCACCCTCACGCCCACACACACACACACACACAGACACAAACACAGAACAAAAACTGGTTGAAGCTGTTCCAGGTGATTTATGTTGGGTATTTCACAGACATTTGCTCTGGGTGTAGCGGCAGTTATCTCACTAAGTGTAACCCAATGTTGGCAGGTAGACTATTTTACAATAATATTATTTTTTCAAAAAATGTTTTTCAATTGCTTTCATGTCATGAGAACCACTGACTTCAAGCATTTGCGGGGACATTGGGTAAATAGGCCACACCTTGTTTTGGGGATTATGGTGCATCTCTTAATTTATTACCCCACATTACCAACTTGTTTCGGCACAGTCATCCGGTCCACATATTGCATGGAATGATGGCACTTGGGCGGTCCGCTCCTGTTTGCTAAATCTAGGCCATAAGTAAGCCATAGCAACAACCACACGCTAACCAAAGTTAGATAAAAGCAAGTGTGCTATGTTTGTCCAGGGTAGTCACAGCAACTTCAAGGATTTAGACCCATATGACATGGAAGCTATTGAAAACCCAGACAGGAATTTATTGATAGTCCTGAAGTGAGGGCCCTGTGTGAGGGTTTCAGAGGTGAGAAAACCATCGTCTCCCACATGAGTGAGGCTGAGTAACGGCTGAGGACGCTGCTACAGAACAGTTTCTACCATCAGGAATTTGGAAAAATGTGAGAGAACTGAAACACACGGTGCAATAGCTCTACACACACACTCCATACGGTTAAAGTCGTTGCATTTGCATCAAAAACCCCACCACACCTTTGAATGTATATAGTCTTAGTTTCGTATTGTCTTTCTACCTTGCTTTTATCTTAATTTAACTATTGCACTGCTGAGCTGACCGGTTTCTTCTTGTACAACAACTTTTATTGTAATGTCGGCCCTGTGTTAATTTGCATATTAAACATCTGAACCAAATGTCTGTCGAATAAACACGAAAAACAAGACATCTGATCTGAGTAAACTTACAATTAGCTTGCTATGGCCATTTCATCGACTCAATTATTTACTTAACGAACAAGAAAATAATCAATCAACATATTTCTTTGATGCAACCACACAGACTCAAATACTTCATTAGAAACCAGAAACGATTCTGCCTATGAGGTCAGAGCAAACAATATAAAGGCTAGAGGGAAATTGCTTTTAATATTAAACGATTTCTAGATTTAATGCATTGTACATTTTACTTTGTTTGTTTTAATCTATTTAAAAAAGGCTTACTACAACAACAACCTAAGGACACAGGACAACCGGTTCCTTTGGGGCCTGTTGAACGCAAACAGGTGTGGCAGCTCAGAGAAACGAAGGCTGTTGGTTAATTCTCAGAGGAAAACTCACCCAGACACAGAACAGCTAAAGCACAAATCCTCCCCTCCATGGCTGAGACTCCTGTCCTCTTCACACCAGCCGGGAATGACTCTCCTGCGCGGGTTTTTTTTTCCTCTCAAATGAACCGGAGCCGCCCGGTGCGAAGTTGCATCGAAACCAAACCCGTCGGTGTCCCTGCAGGTGATGTCAGGGTGCGGTCCGCTGCTTCCTGGTGACTGACAGCTCTCTCAGCCAATCAGCGCGGCCCCTGCTGTCCAGGTAACATTCTTGCTGCGCCCACCTGACGTGCTGCGGCTTGTCCCATCATCCAGTGCGTTGGACTTTTCCAGGGAGACTCCTCACAAAGTCTGGATCTGACACAACAGGTGCCGTTTATTATTAAAATACAGTAAAATCTGATATATTCCTCTTGAACTCTAGAGCTGATGGAGTCAATATTAGCTTCATTGTCTATTCCCTTTTAAATGTTCAGCTTTATTTTGCAAGAAGAGAGAGAGGAAGGGTGTTTGAGGGAGGACACAACCTAACACAAAGAGTTGTTTACTGTGCAGTGAGAAGCTGATGTGTGCTGTTGGAACAAGAGAAGCATTTGGTCCCGTCAGACTGGTTTGACAAGGATTTATCACCTGAGGCAGTCTCTCTCTCTCTCACACACACACACACACACACACACACACACACACACAGAAAGAAAGAGGGCGGGGGGTGTATACCAGATTATTATCCTCGAATGTCTGATGGGAGATTTAAGTTATTTTTACTCTGGAGAATCTCCTGATATTCTCCGTAGATGTGCAAAAGTCTGAGGGAGAGTTCATGTCTGAAAAAGGTTTGCGTTTCCTGGTTTGACCTTGGTTCTAGCTTGAGCTTCTCTGTGTTACACTCACATAACATTACTCATTGGTTGGCAAAAAATACCCAAGAACACCGTCTTACATTATGTCACACACAGATGAAGTTTCTCACAACTTTCTATAAGTTAAACTTCATATTAAATTCATCGTGTTGTAATAATAAAATTATAGTAAGTGAGTAAGAAGAAATGAAGAAAGAAAGCTGCTGTGTTCAAAATGCCTCTATGTTGTGTTTCCATTTTGTTTCACAACTACACTTATTCACTCCATATTGGGACACTCCAGTTAAATTATGTAATTCAACCTCAAATGAGGGAAGATGTAAGAGGTTGTTTAAAAAGATGCTATGAGAATATTACAAGAGGGATCTCAATGGTCTAGTGAGAGTGAAATGTTTTACATACATTTTTTTGTACAACTGGAGTGTTACAATATGGAGTGTATAAGTGTAGATGTGACATATCTAGATAAATATAGATATCAGTTATTCCGTATAAGTTTATTCGGCTCAGTGCAAGTTCACCAGAGCTTAAATTTGGCATTTTGTGCTAAACCACATTCTAGACAGGCGACTGTTACGAAGGACAATTAAACTGTGTATTTCCGCTGTATTGATCATCATTGGTTTGGTATTTATGTGACATTTTGTCCCTGACTCATATAAGTGACTCATTTACTTTATTGTATAATCACAGTAGAGTCTTTTCTTTTTCAGTGATACATGTAAATGCACAGATGCATGCATTTACTGTACAAACATAATCGGGAATTGTAATGAATTTACTTAATAACTTCCTAGTTTATGCATACAGCTGATATTTCCATCTAGGGTACAGCTCGACATAAACATTGTCTACTCATGTCTTGCAGAAGTAGATCCTGAGTTAACTTGAATTCTATGGTGAGCTTTGCTGTACTCTGTGGTGGGACTGTCCAACACATTTAGGATGCAGCTATACATAGGTCACACTTTAACAGACTGTTCCAGACACAGAACATTACATTCACACACACCCCCGCCCTTGCCTGTGTAAACCTTTCTGCAGAAAAGCTTTTACAAATAAACTTACAAAGACACCTTGTCTCAGAACCTCGTTTGTTGACCAATTTCCACCGCAGAATGTTTTACCACTCTCTCACCTCCAGGCTCCTCTCATTTTGTCTCTGGTATCCTCATTTCCCCTCCTTAACGCTACAATCAATTTCATCTCTTGTGCTGTCAGCAGTCTTATCTCGCCTCCACATAATGACTCCGGACCCCAAGGTACCTTTCGTTTGCTATCTCATACAATTATAGCCGGTAACATTGCCTGGCGGCTCTTGAGAAACCACAGAGACACACGGGGATTAGAGATGTTCTTTCTCAGTGGCATATTACATCCCAGCTGGATCATGCTATTTCTGCGCTTGCCTCTGTGACGTCTGTGTTAAAGAACCAAGTTAATGCATCACCTGTAAGGGGGTCTTTTATGGCTCATCTTGAGAGCCTGATGGACCAGTTGCCCCCTTATTCATCTCTGGTACCTGTGGAGGTCCATTGTCCAGAGTCTGTGGAGACGTGACTTCCTGCAGGAACCCTGTGACTACCAAGGGATCAGATAAATTTGTTTGTTTGTGAAAAACACCTCAATCTCACAGCTCTCAAAGAAGAACGACATGACTCACTCTCAGGTTAATGCAATTCCATCGCTTTCAGAATGTTGTCATATTTTCCAATTACCGGAGGCTGAGCACAGAATCTTAAAAAAAATGTTTCAAGGTCTAAGAGTAACTTCATCATTTAGGGAATCTAAAAACATGATAAAGGTTTGCTTCACTTTATTCATACCCACACTATTGGTATGACAGTTAGTACAAATACTCATGTCCTCAGAGTGAATAACAGTAGCTTTGGTCCTCCCTTAAATGTTCCTCTTGCACCACCATCTGGTCAAAATGATTATTTGTCCAATACTTTTCATGAGGACAAAACTCCTGCAAAAGTAATTCCATCACCATTGGCTTTAATGTCCAGTGTGTACTATTCAGGTGAAAGGAATCAATTGAATATAAAATAATCCTAGTGATGTATTCACTAGTGTGTTTCATCTAAATTGAACGAAATGTTAGCTTTACCCTATGGCCCTTTATATCTAAATACTTTATATTAACATCAGGAGCAGGTACTCTCTACGGAGGCAGCTGTGTTTTTACAGTAGCCCAGACTGAAGGCTGCCCGAGTCACCGTCATGTTTGGAAGGGGTGGATGAGGTGAGCGGTATTCAGCTGCAACATGCAACATCACCACTAGATGTCCCTAAATTATACACACTGAACCTTTAAATTGTACTTTGTATTTAATCTCAATGACCTTGGTATCTCAGTGCAACCTTACAGAGTGTGGCTTAGCATGGTTGTACACTCAGTCTAAATTAATGTGAGTAATATCAACGAATGGATACGTGGGAAAGTACTAACAAGGTTATTTGAACTTCCAGCTTGTCATGAGAAAGTAATCACACTGACCATGAAATATTGAATAAGTCCTATGGATGAATGGGATTTGAAAAAGCGAAAGAAAGACCTGGTGAAATAATTACCCTTAAAAGCAAGTAAAAACATAACTGTGCCCTGATCCACTCAGAAGGTGAAACGCTTACCGAATTCTGAGAGATTTCCTGGGCAGAAAACTAATGAGAAGCAGTCCAGCTTTTCTCTTTATCTTTTGCTTCCTCATGCTGCTCCCTTTTCAGTTGAACCATGCTGTGAATATAGCAAACAAAAGAATTGGTCAAATTGCTCAGTTGCAGATAAGTGAAACATCTGAGAGCTGCACAGTAATTGATTTCCAGAAGATGTGCTCCCCTGCTGGCGACTCCTCTGTGTTTACATTTCAGTTTAATTACCTCGGACGAGGGGGTTATGTTTCCACCCCTGTCCATTTGTTTGCATGTAAACAGGATTATGCAAAAACCACAGCATGGAATATGAAACATGTGCATCTAACTCTGTCTCTTTCATATGAGGTTTGCTTTAGATTTAATATAGAACCACGATTCAGCTGTCGCCCCTGCATGGGAGACAACACTGGGAACTGTGCTGCTGGTATAAACTTGAAACTTGATTTTGTCAGAGTCTATTGCTGACGTGAATAAACATAGACTTACACAAAAAAAATAGACACCCAAAAACAGTGTTGTCACTGTTTTTTCACAATGATGTGCTGTTAGTTCACTTTGACAGTAAAAACATGAATTCATTAAAATACAGGACAAGAGGAAATAAAAGGATAACATATTTTCACTCAGACAAGTAAAAAATAAATAAATACGTAAATGTCTCTTTGTAAACCAATACTTTTATTCTTCTCTAAAACATTTAGATAGATAGATAGATAGATAGAGTACTTTATTCATCCCCGAAGGGAAATTAAGTTGTCATAGCAGCCACTATATTTGAATACAATAGAATAAAATAAAAAATATTGAGGTAGAAAGAATAAAAAACAGAAGCACAAGATAAAATAAAATAAAATAGGCAGATAAAGTGCAGTGGCAAGATGATGGTAATAGTACTGATGATATGATGGTAATGTTATTGTTAGACAGTATATCAGAATAGTACAGTATATATAGTATATAATATACATTTATATATGATAGTAATTATACCAATATAAAAGCAGTATATAGTAATAATGGCAGCAACAGTATATATAATAATAATAGTAATAGTGATATAATAATAGTAATTATAACATGTACACATGTATAAATATGTGTATATAGACTTATGTTTACAAAGAATATACAGAGAGTATGATATAATATATGATATATAGTAGAGGTATGAATATAAGTATTTGACTATAGAATAGGTAATATAATATACTATGAGTGTAAGAATATGTAGACAGAGTGTGCAAAAGACAATATTATTGTATAAAATGATATATAATATCAATATGGTTTATATGCACACATAATTTCAAATATTCAACTTAATATCATGTTGTTTGATCTCGTTAATTCATATTGATCTTTGAGCTTTGCATAGGCGCATGCTGGGTGAGTTGTGCGCACTGGGGGACAGCCCCTATAGAGTAACACGCTCCACACTGAGGAGGACACCAAGTTGGACACCTAACCCTCCTCAGCAGTTCTCTCTTCCTCTCATCAACCTGAAAAAAGCTCCTCCGTGTTTCAGTTTGAATTACTTCTACAGAAATCTCTTGAGCATCAGCTGCTGTGACTGCTGGGAGCCAAACCAGCCATCTGCAGCCAAACCTTGCGCACTCCTCTCCAGAGAAGCCGGACCATGCTGCTCTCCGGCGTCGCCATCGCTTCGGTTTACGGGGTCATCAGCGTGTTGGGTCTGATCGGCAACATCACCCTCATCAAGACCTTCTGCTCGGCCAAGTCCACTCGCAATGTGCCCAACCTGTTCATGTCCAGCCTGGCGCTGGGGGACGTGCTGCTGCTGGTGACCTGCGCCCCGGTGGACGCCAGCCGCTACCTGTCCGAGGAGTGGCTGTTCGGCAGGGTGGGCTGTAAAGTCATCCCCTTCATCCAGCTCACCTCGGTCGGGGTGTCGGTGTTCACTCTCACTGCTCTCTCTGCTGACAGGTAGGCTTCCACCTCTAGTGTCATTTCTATACCGACCAGGAGTCATTTGATGAATAGCACTGGTAATCGGATTACGGGCCAACAACATGACAACTCAAGGGGCTTTACATGAAATATAAAACGCATCATACAAATGTTTTTTTTTTTTACATGTATTTTTGTGTCTTAAATGGTGAACAAATATACGCGTGTGCTGATCAGAGGAGTTTTACGCACGAAGATGGCGACTATGTCAGGTGTGTGTGCGTGTGTGTGTGTGTGTGTGGTTTGTGTGGTTCAGGTATTCAGGGACCTGAATCTATTTACACATTATGGGGACTTGTCTCCCCATGGGGACAAAAATCAGGTTCCCATAAAGAAATGTTTTATGTTAGGGTTGAGGTTAAGATTCACAGTAAGATAAAGGGGTTAGGCAAGTATAGGTATGGTAAGGGTTAGAGCAAGTCTCTTGGAAATCAATGTAAGTCAATGTAATGTCCTCCGACGTTATGGATACCTCTGTGTGTGTGAGGTTTGTGTGTGTGTGTGTGTGTGTGTGTGTGTGTGTGTGTGTGTGAGAGAGAGAGAGAGTGTGTGTGGTTTGTGTGGTTCAGGTATTGTGGGACCTGAATCTATTTTCACATTATGGGGACTTGTCTCCCTATGGGGACAAAAATCAGGTCCCCATAAAGAAAAGTTTGGAAGTTTACGTTTGGGTTTAGGTTAAGATTCAGGTTAAGATAAGGGGTTAGGCAAGTATAGTGATGGTAAGGGTTAGAGCAAGTCTCTTGGAATTCAATGTAAGTCAATGTAATGTCCTCTGATGTCATGGATACCTGTGTGTCTGTGTGTATGTGTGTGTGTGTGTGTCTGTCTGTTTGTGTGTGTGTGTGTGAATGTGAAAATGAACACACTGCATGGTTCGAACATTGTTCAGGTAAGGATAAGGTTTTGGTTTGGGCTTCAATGCAAAGACCTAATGAGCTGCTGTGCAAACATGTATGTGTGGGTGTTTTTCTTTTCCTCTCTTTGTCCCTTTCTCATGGTCACTGAGTCATTGCCTCTCAGTCACAGAAACTCCTCATTAACATGAGATTTTTTCGCACCTATAAACCCCAAAAACGTGGTGAAATTCACATTAAAGTCTCACTGGAATCAGTCCTGCAGCCACAACTTGGATTTTGATGGTGATGTTTTAATAATTAAAGATTTAATCTAGGACTGAAATTTATCACAAGATCATTTTCATCAAAAGCAATATGACCTAAGTTCAATAGCATTGCATTGAGCAAATATGGTGAGGAGTTTTAACAGATAATTGGTCTTAATGTTCTCGACTGATTCGTTAAATGTTTTGTTTATCAAGTGTTTTTTTCATTTCTGTTCATAGAAAAGAGGTTAAACTACAGCCTTCACTCAGGAGCAACAATAACAACAAAAAATAATGGGAAATGTATTTTTTTATCAATAGTGACCTCCATTAACCACATAGCAATGACGCATACAGAAATGGAAGACATACAGATGGTGCAGAAAAAGACTAATGAAAACATTTCTTTTAATTTATTTTGCGTACTAGTATTCTGATGTTTTGCGTGTTGCTGTCTTCTTGTTGTACCTTATTCTTGTGAAGCACTCTGGTCAAACAAGTTGTTTTAAATGTGCTATATAAATAAACGACATTTCACATATATAGCCTAAAAGTTAAATTTACAAAGAAATGTGTTTTACTAAAAGTATTACAAACCCCTTAATTCTGGTGCGGATGTGGATCAGTGGACTGATCCATATATTTTTTTTACATATTCCTTATTGTCCTAGAGAATAAAAAATATTAATAGCAAATAGAGTTCTATAAGCTCCGTCGTTACAGTCGCTCGTCCAAGGAAACAAAGTCTCCTACTGCTAAAAAGTCTACAGCAGTATTTTCGCTTAGCAGTACAAGCGCCTCTGTGTGTGTTATTGGTAATCAATAACTTTAATTGCATGCTGCAGCAACAGGAAGGTGTTTGAAATGTTAGAGAGCATTAATGATCAGAGGTGAGACGGCTGCTGAAGAAGTGACTGTTGATGGGTTTTCCAAAACATTTCACATTTCACTAATCCCCTGTGTCTGTCAGGAGTACACAAACTTTTGTGCCTTCGCTTTGTCATCATCAGCTCCTCGCTCACTGTCAGATCTGTCCACAGCTCTGGGTCAGCGCTGGACAAAGGCCCTGCAAACTTTTTGCCCTTGTTTAATTATCATTTTACTACACAAGGAGAAAAAGCTTGGGCCGCTCTCATTCAATTTTTATCAGTGACAGTCACTTTGTTGCCTGCAAAATAGGGACAGGGTTGAAATAGTGTTTTGCTGAAACATTTGCATGTAGTGCAGGTGAGCACTGTAGTTAAAATGGTTAATTATCTGAAGAAGAAAACACCACAAAAAAACAATAAAAGACATTTTGACTGTGATCCTACGATTTGAATATTCATCAAAGTTTCCAGTATTCATCTCGAAGGCTACAACTCGTAGGGTGGTGTTGTAAAAGTACTGACCTACAGGAAGTGGAAAGGGACTTATTATTATTATTATTGTTATTATTGTTATTATTGCCACACAGCTTTTGTAAAAGGGCCTGTGCGCTTTTCTGGCTGCTCCTGCGTATGCACAACTTTTTATGAATAAGGCAGAGCTGAGGTGATGCCTGTTGTTTCCATGGACCAAGCGTTGTTGCCTAGATACGATAGCAATGTTCTGTTATTATCACACTCCATGGTTATTATATGTGTTGTTAAAGTGAGGCCTATTTTTCGATTGGGAAGGTTGTTTGTCCGTCACAGGGCACATACACTCAAACAATCATGCTCACATTTACACACCCGGCCATTTTCTTTTCACCCAAAGTGGATGTTTGTGAATGGAATCCAACCAACTTCTGTTTAAGTGTGATGGAAGACACAGGTATTTGTAATATTTTATCCTCCTATGAGAGATGATCAAATCCTCATCACTACATAATTTAAAATTATCGTTATTTAAAATTCACAGAGGACGTGAAGGGGGTGAAGACAAAAGTATTTGATCGCCTATCCAGAAATTACGCTAAAATATCCATCTTGCAAATTTGGAGTCAGGGTCTGTGCATTTGCGATCGGGAGATTGAGTGATACACGCGCTTGACCAACCTACCTACCTACCTTTCTTCCTTCCATCCTTGCTACCTACCTACTGTGCCTACATACCTTTCTTTCTTTCTTTCTTTCTTTCTCTAGGTACAAGGCCATAGTGAAGCCGTTGGACATCCAAACATCATCCACCACGAGCAGCATTGTCCTGAGGGCAGCTCTCATCTGGCTCTTCTCCCTGGTCCTTGCGATCCCCGAGGCCGTCTTCTCTGACCTCCACACTTTCAACCTCACCTCCTCCAATGAAAGCTTCAAAACCTGCGCGCCTTACCCCCACGCTGGGGACCTGCACCCTAAGATCCACTCCATGGCCTCCTTCCTTATTTTTTACGTCATTCCCCTGCTGATCATCTCTGTGTACTACACCTTCATTGCCCGGAGCCTGATAAGGAGCGCCTCAAACCTGCCTGTAGAGGGCAACGTGCACGCAAAACGACAGGCTAGTGTTAGCGTTATCAGTAATGGGACTGTAACTCAGTTTACAATATGCTTATATCATTTAATTCTTTAAATCAATCAGTATTTATATAAACTAACTAATTAACTACTCAGAAATGAATTTACAGAGAAGATTTTAATACAAGCTCTTTAAATACTGGAATCAGTTTATTATATAGTATGTAGCCCCAAAATTCTCTGAAATAATATCAACAACATAACCTCAGTGAACTCAATAGTTACTTTGGCTATATAAAGATATATTTATATATATATTACAATTTGTTTAACGTTGTGATAACATTTTGTTTTATTTGTTTCTCTTCTTCTTTTTGTTTCGATGTCTCTTCTGTTTACTAGCATTGCTCTTTGTTTTGAAGTTTTTTCAATAACCCGCAGGTTGAATCAAGAAAGCGTTTGGCGAAGACAGTGCTGGTGTTTGTTGGCCTCTTTGCTGTTTGCTGGCTTCCCAGTCACATCATCTACTTGTACCGCTCCTACCACTACTCCCAGGTACATTCAATCACTTACTGACTATATTTCAGATATTTTCTTGTTTATATACAATATGATTATATTATCTAGTTACTGTGTTTATGTTATATTAAATAATCTTTACTGTGTTTCATCATTTTTCTCATAACACCTACATTCCTCCCTAAAACAATAGGTTTTGTAACCTAATATCGTAACCACAAACCTAAATAAATGTATGAGTTATCAACTGGGCAGGTTGAAAATGAATAATTAATTAATAATTACCAATGATCAAGTTAGAAATTAATGATGGAACAGACGTTAACACAAGTTAGAATTTCATCAGGTGATAAATAAATAATTGAAAGTGGAGTGAAATGAAAATGAGAGATGGCCACAGTCACTTGTCGGGGCATTTTGCATAATTTAGGTAACTTTGTGAATCAGATTCGAATAATCTGGAAGAACATTATACTGTAACAATTCTGATTCTGTCCGTTCACAGCACCTCAATATCCGGGTGCTGTATTTCTATTTGTTTGTATCGTAGTATACTGATACATTTCTCAGTTTTGCATCATCTGTCTTTGCCCCGGCCAGGTGGACACCTCGCTGGTTCACTTTGTTTGCAGTGTCACAGCTCGTATCCTGGCTTTCACCAACTCCTGCCTCAACCCGTTCGCCCTCTACCTGCTGAGCAAGACCTTCAAGAAGCAGTTCCAGCAACAACTGTGCTGCTGCTGTCGTATGATCCTCACACACTCCTCACAGAGCCCGACACATTACAACACACGTGTGACCTCCATCCGCAGCACACACTACTCTGTGGCAAGTCTGAGCCTCATCAACGGCAGACAGATCTTTCAGGAGGACTGTGTGTGAGTGAGTGTGAGTGTGTAGTGTAGTGTTGTGTAGTGTAATTATGTATGTTGTCCAAAAAATAATACCATGTTCCACTTGCCACTCGCCACAAACCAAATTAGGTGCAGCTTGTTAAAAATAAATGTGGACGTAACAGAACGTCTCTAAATGCGGGATGTTCAGTCACAGCTCAGGCACAATTCACATCTTCAGTCATATCAGAGACAGCACAGCCATGCTTCAAGCTGAAAACAAACATCTTTAACATGTTAACATTCTCAGAGGGACAA
The DNA here is from genome assembly GCF_963576545.1 of Limanda limanda. NCBI lineage: Eukaryota > Metazoa > Chordata > Actinopteri > Pleuronectiformes > Pleuronectidae > Limanda > Limanda limanda. The sequence goes on along the minus strand of NC_083638.1, from coordinate 9,679,019 downwards.
CACAACCATGGACTGTATAAAGATGGACCACTAAAGTGAAGCCATAATGTCACCTGGAGGTCATAAACCTTGTTTCCTCCATGTTAGTGGATGGGACATAGACCAAACTAAAAAGTCAAAGTACCCATTATATATGTTATTCTCAAAGATGGTTTCATTCATTTGTGGTAGTTCTAATCACGCTGTTAAATGTACATTTTTTAAATAAATTGGTTGTAATTTGATTCTATTAAATCGGGGGGAAACATCATGATTGACAACTGTGACTAACCAGTGGTGGAGCGCGTGCATTGACAGGACCTCGACAGCTCAGCTCCACCCCCAGTGGACAGACTGGCTCTGAATGACTCTGGCTCTACTTGGCAGCGCTCGTATCCAGCAGCATACTGATGATAACCTCTGTAGTTCCAATAGAGTCTCTTGGGTCGAGACGTTCCTTCACTGAAGGGAAGGAAATCCACTTGAAATAAGATTTCTGGACCGAACTATATTGAACGAGATTATTTACATCTGCAGTGCCGCTGCCTTCATATGACAGTTCAGTCAATGTGATCCACAGGGGGATATTTATATGTATGTGGATATTCTTCTGACTATTGATGTGTGAAACTCTGCCTGCACCATATAGCTGTGTATATGTATATATCTCTAAATGTCAGGTGCTGTGATCGCTGTGAAATTTAAAGCAGAGATACTCTTTCAATGTAAGCCGTCCTGTGGTTACAGGCTGTATATTGAGCCGTGTCCCTGTTGAACACAATGCGAAAAATAAACACTGAACGTGAAGGCATGTGTTTGAGATCACATTTCTAATTTAGTGTCGGATTATGCAACGTGTGTTCTTGTTTCTTCTAGCTGTGTAAATCCAGTTTACAACCAACAGAAGGTTCAGACTCATTTTCTCTCACCAGTTGAGGAAAAATAATGTGAAATAAATATAATTTAATTTAATCCCTCTACATTATATTGCAACGTGAGAGTGAATGCTCGTGTGCACCTTTTGTACTTGAGTTATTTTCATGGCCTCGGCCGTGTGTATACATCACATAATTTCAGCCCCACTGTTGACTGGACATGATTATTCTGCACTGTCACATAGATTTACAGTCACCACATCAAGCCACAGTTTCCTAATTTGGTGCTTCACACAGGGACAGGATCATGCCCAGGTTGTGACGAGTGGGTGTATAATTCAGTCTGGATAGTGTTTGTTTAATTGTGGTGCGAGTCCGTTGCCAAATTTCTGTCCTGCATGGTCTCAACCTTCTACTTAACAAGTCATCTTTAGAGTCTGTGGAAACTCTGCAATGTAAATAAGGATCCCTTATTATCTTTTTAGTGTATGGAACGAAAGAAAACAAATGAAGACGAATATAAGTCCATTCACACATGTATGAAATCCCCTTTTTTAAGTTCTACCTGCTGAAAAGTGTTGCTCTTGGATTTTTAAGCACATTAAATGAATCCAATAAGAAAAGTCCTGCCTCCCGCAGAATTACAGATACGACATAAAATAAAATAATTTTAGGTCAGAATGTGTAAAGATCCTCAGGCTAGTTAAAAATATTAATAAATTAAATAAAATGAAATCCCCACTCATCTATGTTGGCGGTTTTGTGTTCGAGCTTGGGTCCTCGACCAGATTCCTGGCAGCCTGGGGGTTCTGTGGTGCAGGATCCTAGCTGCTGCTTGGACTGAATACATTTGGACACAGATCTCGGGTGTTGCTCTGCTTGAGCCACTCTCCAAGTTAGGGGGTTACAGCCTCGTGTCGATAACCTCATGCACCAGTGGTACCTTCACGTTCCACATCTTCTCTTGCTCCTCTTTCAGCCCTTGGTATTTTTGAGCTGCTCGTATACCATCTTCTTGATGTTGCAGTCGCTTGGAATCGTTACATCCATCACACCTGCCTCCTTCTGCTGTTTGTCGACCGCCACGATATGCCACCTGGAATGATGGCTCATGGGTGGCCCACTCCTGTTTGCCAGATCTGGGCCACAAGTAAGCCACAGCAAAACCACATGTCAACCAAAAGTTAGAAATTACTTCTATGCAGTTTTGGTCCATATTTACCACATGAGTCGCTTCACCTCCTTGCAGCGAGCAGGTACCTAAAGTGGCCCATGTGAATGATGAATATGACCCAGATAGCACAAAACTAGTTTGGGCAACCTTTGGCCCATTTGGTTGACATGCAGTATTGCTGTGGCTTACTAGTGGCTCAGATCTGGCAGACAGGAGTGCACCACCCAAGGGCCATCATTCCATGTGGTATCTGAACTGGATGTGGGATGTGGTCCAAATCTGGGCCAGAACAATTTTGCTATGTGGGATGCATAGGTGTCTTATAAATAAAATGTGAATAAAACGTAAAGAATAAACACAATTGTCTGAGTCAGTTGCTCCAGACATTTCCTTTCTAGTGCTGCAAAATGTCTGAATATAGATGTAAATGGGGCCTTGACTACTCAGAAATGCCTGAATAGGAGGGGAAAAATAATGACACACTTCCGCCCTCCTGCGCCTCTCACACAGTCTCTCTAAAGGTCAGCGTTATGGGCTCTGTATGTGTTCACCGAGCGGCATATTGATCCATATGTGGTTGGCGCCCTTGTTACATGCCCGTCTGCCTGGGAAGCGACCAAATGCAAAGTGTCAGAACTATCAAAGCACATCAGAGAGCTGAAATGTCATCGCATTATTTCCCACACTTGATGTCAGTGTCCTCTCATGGGGAATTTCTCACTTGTGACAGAATTTATAATTGGTAACACTGGGAGGGGGGGGCACTTTGCCACATCAGTAATCCTCTGACACCAGAGCAAAAGTGAATCCTCTGTCATATAAATCAATTGATTATTTTTGGTGTCCTTGATCTCTGCTTTTGCATATGATTAAAAGGAAGATGGGATTTTTTTATAGTCTCTACGTTTATTATTGTAATGCTGTATAGGGTATTTGTTTTGGATTTCATGTTATGGATTTAATTTTGGATACTTTTTAAAAAAAATTTTTTAGCTTTGTGACATTTCAGGATTCAAAGCGTTTTATGTTTTGTTTTTTTCTTTGGAGATATATTGTTGTTTTTGTATTTATTAATTTAAATGATATATTTTTCACTGAGGTTTACATAAAAATAAACCTCCAACCTTTCTTTCAATTTTATTTGAAACAAAAAAAAAACAAAAGACATGAAATGATCTTAAAGCTACAAACAGATTTTGCATAATGTCTCTGGCATAAACATTAAAAGCGTACATTCCACAAAGTTGCTTGTGCTGGAATAAAAATTCTAAAATCATAAAACAGGATGACGATACCTGAGTGACATCATCCAACATGGCTGCACACACACGCACACGCACAAACAGACGTTCATACAACCCACCATACTATAGTCTGGAATAAGAGATACATATGAATACTTGTTAATGCCTGTATCTGATGTTTTCCACAAAAGTTCACCTTTATTGGAAAGGTTATATCTTTTTATTTTGATGCATTTGTCGTCTGTGGTGACTGATAAGAGAATTAGAACATTAGAAAGTCATAAATTGGATGAATGAAGAATAATGAGTCACAAGCTTTGACAGGTTCAGCAGCTTTTAACAATGCAAAAATGGTTTTGTTGGGCGACCTCTAGTGGCCACGGGCCGTCTGATGGGAGCAGAGAGAAGCGATGAAGGTTGTGTTTGTATGAGGAGTTTGAGGTGGTTGGATAAGTTGACAAAATATCGGAGACATAATGACAGGAAAATATTATGATATCTTAAATCAATATATGATGGTCACAAAATCCAGTCAAAGAAAATAAGGAGGCACGTATAAGACACGCTTTGATGTTTACATTTTACAGGTGATATAGAGGAATACAAAACTGGAAATCAATACATTCACCAAGCAACAACAGTAAAATCAACACATTTACAAATGGCTAACATGTTTTTACGAGATGCTGTATTTACAGTCCGCATGGTCCTTGTTATCAGAGAATATGGAGTTTCACCTGGAAGCTCAAATACATATCCAGTATAAAATGTATAGAGGTGCAGATCTCTATCAGCTCTGCCACCATCTGGCTAAAAAAATATTCACAGGTTCTAAGAGCAATGCAGCAAATCTCACATTAGCGAAACAGCTGCTTAATTGTTTATAAAAATGTGTTTTTATTGTTTAGCAACATTGGTTAAAAGTAGTCTGGCTTTATTTGTGTGTGACTCTAATAGAAAGTTTGACAAATCGAAAAAAAAAAGATGTACAATGATCTAAATGAATCACAAATGTAAAAATACTTGTTTGCAGCTGTGATCTCTTTCTCCACATCAGTATTATTGAGTGGATGCACATTAGGCAGAAATCTATGCCTTGAGTCTGCGTACTGGTCCGTTTTGCCCATGTGGACAATTTGTCCTTTTCTTTGTATAACTGAGAGCATTAATGATATAATGCTTTAGGCTCATTGTCCGTGCACCAATCATCTCAATGTGCTGCCGGTCACAGGGAGCGGGTGCCAATTGTAAATGACATTGGGCGAGGCGAGGTGTACACAGCTACAGAATCAGTTCAGTTAATTCAATTAAAGACTGATTGAATAGCATCGGCGTGACAAGGCTGTTCCATTTTAAACGGCTCCTGTAAATGCGTCCTTACATCCCCGATGAATGAAGGCTCCCACAATTCATTACATTACCTTGACAAACTTTTTTTCAAAGAGGTAACGTTGCCGAGTATCACACCTCAACTCAACCGAACAGCTAATGATAGACATGTTGAAAAAAAACAAACAAGGGCATTACAAGTTTCTCGTTTTCTCAGAGATTTAAGAATCAAAAAACTTCCACAGAGGGTGAATCATGTTTTCTAAAGTATCCTTATTATCTTTCAGAAGTAACAAAAATGAACTAACCGGGTGTTGTTGTTGACAAAAAAGGTGGATAGGAGCTCAGCAATAACTCATACATTCATTTCAAATTCAAATTATAAAAATAATCTTTTAATATAAACTACATATTCAGTGCACAAAGAACAAATGTACAAAACAAACTTGACACGTTGATTGAGACTTAGGGTAAGAATGTTAAAGTAAAATCAATTAACACAATCTTGTGAGTTAATATCATCATAATTAGTTAAAGTGATCAGCATAAATAGGACTGTAAATAAATTATGAGCCTTTTTTTCTCTGCCTTTTTCTCTGTTGAGCAGGTCGTCGTCATTTACTTCCCCGGTGGAATTCTACTTGGTCGGTCTGCACCTGTGAATAAGAGACGGGTCATTTAGAAACTGTTATTTCACTTCACCCTGCACGTAGCTGCTGTCCTCACCGACTCTAATAACTCATCCTTTTACTGTCGCTGTTTCCTGTTAAATTCCCTCCACCTATAGGAGGTTATGTTTTCACCCCTGTCCGTTTGTTTTTGAGGAAGAGGAAGTAAGAATTTCATTGTACAGGATCGTATACATGACAAATAAAACCCTTTCAACTTTTGAACTTTTAAGGAAAAATTCATGACATTTTGGAGCGTATCCGGACAAAGTCACAGATATAGGAAGGTTTTTTTATCCACTTTTGTCCGCTTTAGGAAATTATATTTTTAGGCATTAGATTTAGTCACTTTCTCAGGAGCACTTCATGGATTTGATGGAAAAAAAATCAGGCATATTTAGAAGGTGAGCATCTGTGAAGGCTGAGTGTGGATGAGCATAAAAATCTGAATATGTTTCATATCTGCTGCTGTAGGAACAACACAGGGCTAGAAGGAGTAGCTGAGACACTATCAGTGTGATAGTTTTTGAAGTAAATCCAAGAGAATATGATGAATTTTGTTGCGGATCTAGATCTGACAAAAAGGATACAACACTATGGGCCTTGGCCGAGATCTGTGCTCGACTCGGTGCTATTTTATTTATTTATTGATAACATTTTCCCTTTATCATTTTACCTGTTGCTTAAATCAAAAACTCTATATCAGACTAGATTCAATAAAGAAGGAGTTATTCTGAAGCATCTGTCTGGTTGGCCTTACTTGCATCCGACTGGATCGAAACGCTTATTACTGAGGGCACAGATGGTGCTGGTGCGTTGGCAGCGTTGGGCCGGTCTTGGCTCCGGGGTCGGCTCCGGTCTGGGAACACAGTCGCAGCGCTCCACATCTATTTCACAGTCGGGCATCCATGAACTGAGTGGCAACTCTTAGCCGCATGTAATAAACGGGGAGTGCATGTAAGTAGAAGTACGAGAAATCACTTTTCATCTTGACGTTCACGATTTCAAGTGCATTGGGTTTCATCACATGAAAAGTCTCACACACGCCAACACACACCTGGTGTACTGGAAGGGTAAGGTATGCATCTGTCAGCGGAACAATCCCAGATCGACCCCCTGGCACAGAGTCTCCTGGAGTCCTGCGACGCCGAGAGCTGGCTCGTCGGAGAGCAGCTGCCGATAAATCAGATGGATTAGAAGGAATATGATTCACCAGAGGAAACAGAGTGGACCTGAGGTGTGAGACTCACCCACTGCTCCTGTGAGGCTGAGCATTACGTCGTATAATTGGCGGCTCCATGCACCGGCACTCTGTGTGATTAGCCACTTTTATTAGCACCGGTTCCGGCAAAAAGTTGAATGGAATGATACTAAGCACCTGAAACGCACAGAATTACACACACACACACACACACACACACAGACACACACACATGCACAGGTGTAAGAGTGTTGAAACTTAAATCCTCAGTAGAAGTGTAGCCGCTCTTCAGTTTGGCTCACTCACAGTTTTGTTCACAAACAAAGTGGACGTGTTTCTGCAGGTGAGGCCCTCTTGATTGCAGCAACCACTGCACCTGTCAGTGGGAAAATAAAGCCACATCTGGGTAAAGTGACGTGCGTTGGTGCAAACACCACTGCAGAACATGTGTTCCACATTTACAGGAAACATACAGCTGTTGCAGCTGACTCAGAGCTGTAATATCCAAAACATCATGTTTAAATGTCTCCTGTAAGTTGTGCAGCTGTGATTTCAGGTCAAACAAACCTGTGGACGGACACACAAGGAGGCTTGAAGAACATTGATGAGTCAGTGCTCAGCTCCTTGGCCACGTCCACGCACGTTTCCCTCGGCATACACTGAGTCCGCTGCCACTCTTCATCTATGGCTGAAAGCAAGACATACATGTGTAAATAATCTCATCAGTACACATAGACATGAACAGGATCGACCCATTCTATCCGACCTTTCAGTATCTCCAGGCTGTAGGATTCGGCAGCGTAGCGTGTGGAGCGGTGAGAGCCTCCTGACGGCAGAGAGGAGAGGCTCTCTGGCTGCTGCAGCCTCAGACGACATTTCCACAACTTCCAGTCAGGAAACTCTTCCAGCCTCAGCAGCTCGTCCAGGCTGGAGGCCGATCGCACCTTTTGTTCCCACTCTCCCTTCATGGCCTGCTGGGATCACAGGCCACAATTAACATCTCACCTTGACATTTGTCTATTTCTATCTGGTCACATGGTCCCATTATAAGCTCCTCCTCACAATTTAAACTCAAGGCTTGAGTTGATTTGAGGTTAAAGGTCAGGTCAAGTCTTTGGAGGATTCAGTTCTTAGATTTGCTGTGAACAGACCACATGTCTGGATTTAAACCTAATTATGGTTCATATTAATAGGAACCTCTTTTATCTACACAGTATATAAAAATCACACAATTATTTATTTTCACACACACACAGATGTGCTAAATGTCAATCTTCAAGTTTGCACTAAACAATACAATAAACTGATATTATTGGATAACTTTTTGTTGACATCATATGCATGATATGATGAAGAAAATGATATTGATAAACAATACAATTGCTTTCAAAATATTAAATATTGAGTAAAATAAGTTTCAAAACTATAATCAAAAAAGTATTAATATAATAATTATTGTATTGTTATTATTGTAATAGGAAAAGGCAACTCGAATGATGACTGAAAAATACTTTCCACCATATCTACAGTAGATATTAAAACCTCTGTCATGATTCATAGTCAACAAACATGAAATCTAACAGACGTCTCAATAGGACTTCATCATTTGTCTCGTGTCTAAAACATTCATTTGGATCTGTAGGATGAGCGGTATAAAAAAAACTTTATGTTCAAACTACTTTTGATATAACGTTACTAGAGCTAACGTAAAATAATGTCATTGACACCCACTTTGACTCGAGAGGGAGGGGGGGTTAGGGTTAAAACCCAACTGCGCACATGCAATCCATGAGTTTAAGTATGCTCCTCGAAGGCTGCTTTCTGTTTGAAACACCTGTAACTTATACAGGACCTACACTGACAGGCTGCAGCCTACGATCACAACCTGAAGGACAATATAAACACATGTGAATAAATTCTGTCCTATGGGATTTACACCAAATGACTGCAACACTTTTCTGGGCCAGCAGCATTAGTCAGCAGTCAGGATGAGGCCACAGCTGGACACAAGAAGCCAAGAGTCTGGAAGCAGGAGTAGTTTCATGTAAACTGGGTTGGAAGCAAAATACAAGAGGCCCATCTACTCAAATCTTGCAAATGACCTACTTTGGATTCAAAATGCACTGAACATGCGACAATGGACATTTTCCTCAGGGATTGTGTATGTGAGAAAGCACATGTCCGAGTCAGTTGCTTTTCCTGCCAGCCCCTTAGGAAAATGTCCAGAAAATGAGTGTGAGAATACAGCGGGAAGCTATCCCCGCGAGTGAGTGAGTGAGTGATCGTGTTAATGAAGTTTCTAACATGCAAAAAGAGAGAAGAACAAAAAGATAACACAAAGAACTGAGGAGGCATACACACAGAAGACAATAGTGAAGATTGGAAAGACGACTGAGGCTGATGTCAATGTGCATGGAAACAAAAACACGTGATTCCGCAGCAGGATTTACATGTTGCCCCCTGGATACGCTACCGAATACAATCCCCTGCTGCGTTCTTTTTATGTGAAAGGAAATCTCTTTGTTTACGTACGTCATTTTCTGCTGAGTTCATGTGACGTTTGCTGTGGAGACACTGGGAGTCGACGTCACACACTGGGTGACACTCATTACACTTGCTGTGACTCACACTGTCACACACGTCGGTCAAAAGTGTGATTATTAGCAGCTGAAGCAGCAACTTGCACGTGTCTGTTCCACATTGACTTTGAGCCTTTCTGTCTCTGAACACTGTTCATTCTTAAAGGTCCAGTGTGTGAGATTTGGGTGAAAGGGATTCAATTGGCAGAATATAAAATAATCCGAGTGACTTTTTTTACTACTGTGTTTCATCTAAGTTGTACGAATTGTTGCTTTCACTACCTTGAATGGGACCTTTATATTTAAATACTTTATATTTATATCTGGAGCGGGTCCTCTTTTTGGAGGCCACCATGTTTTTTAAAGTAGGCCAGACTGGACAAACTAAAGACCTTTTGAGTTTTTATGATGACTAGAGGCCACCACAGGTTCTCTGTCATGTTTGAAGCGGAGAGTGAGGTGAGGGGTGTTCAGCTGCAACATGCAACTTCACCACTAGGTGTAACTAAATTCTACACATTTACACCCTTTAAGTCTCTTTTACCAAAGATTATACATATATATATTGAAGAGGACATGAAGACAGATTTAAAGACAAAAAATTCAAAATACATGGACCCTCAACTTCCAATCCCCAGCTTGCACTTTGAGAGGAGGCAGCAGTGTCCTTAACCACATGCACATGCACAATTACCAGTAAACAGAAAGAAGCAAGTGATTCAGATCTTAGATTAAGCCATAAAAAGCAGCTGTGCTGTTACAGAACTTCAAAGTCCCCATGATGATGACAAACCAGGACAAATGGAAGCAGAATAGATTGGAATAGGCAAATAGACTGGGAAGGGGAACGACCAGTATGAGGCTCAAACCCTGCTTTCCCAATGTTACAAAATAGATCAACAGACACATTTTCCTAAAGATGGTTTCTAGGATTGTAGGTAGTTCTATTCACACTGATGAATGGTCGAGTGTTATTTCTGAGTCACGTTTCGGTCAGGTGGGTGGTTTCAGCGGGATTTAGATTCCTCACCTCCACTTGCTGTGAGCTACTCAACCTGTACAAGATGTGCGTCACGTTTGTAATGTGGGAGGAAGTGGAGACGAGTAAAAGTGGCCATTGGGAGCAATGGCAGATACCCATAAAGTTTTTACTGTCCCTGTCTACTCCCCCAATCCTCATTAAAAAAAAAAAAAGATCAGCTACTGCTAGCACTAATAACATAATGATGTCCCGTGTGAGGGATTTTTACAGTTCTGTTTTTGTTTGTAACTTGTTGAAATTTTAATAGACTTTGAAGAGGGTGTCAGCTGAGGATGGGAGAGCAACGATCGAGGAGTTCCCAGGCTCATTCTTGAGGCAGGAAAGCCAGAGCCGGATAACTGGATGGTAGTTCTGCTACTGGGGCGGAGGCACGTCACAGAGGATATACATGCACTTGTCTGCGAATGCTTTCTTCAGCTCTGGTAAATGATCCGAGCCCTCTGATGTGTTCAGTGTGTTGCAGAAGAGAGGGTGGGGCAGGTTGGCCGGCCGACTGCTTCCACTTAAATCAGAGGAACAACAGAACAGAAAGTTGGGAGGTTTCCCCGCCGCAGCTTCTACCAGGGGATAGACCCACTTAATGAGAAACAGAGAGCGAGAGAGCGCCTGAGAAAAAGGGATGACAAGAAAGAGAGGTAAAGACGGGGGGAGAGTTCGCAGATGGGCTACGTCGCTCACGTGCGGTTTGTCTTGTAGCAACGACACATGATTTATATCACAGCAGTTTTATTATCAGTGGACAGGAGCAAAGGTGAGTGAACTGCACTCGCAGCATCTGGTCAAGTGTCAAGAGGATTATGTAACAGTGGGTGGGAAAAGGAAAGAGGAGGAAAAAGAAGTGAAATCAAGACTAATCAGTAATTGCTCCCGGCACAATGTCACATAATTACAAGTTATTTTTCTCCCAATGGGAACAAAATCTCTCATCAACTACAAACAGAAGCAGCGAATTGCGAGAAGCCAACATTGATTCTCGGTCCAGCATTGAGACACAAAGCTTTTTTGCCGCACTTACCCGACTCTCTTCCGGTCTGTGCATGCTGTGGCCCCCGTTGATCCAGCTCAGCTCCACCACCAGAGTCACCAAGCAGGAGAGTCTGCACAGGGTCCGTCTCATCCTCATCATCATCCCTCTGGCTCTGCTCGCCGGCTCTGAGAAGCACTCAGCAGTATGAACTTGTCTCCTCTTTTCTGCTGACAGAAAGCAGTTAGAACTGCCTCTCTGACTCAGTTTCCCAGACCAGCTCCGTCCCTCAGACCACACACACACACACACTCAGTCTCTTCAGCGCAGGTATGTGCAACACAAACTCATGATCCTCCAGCTGCACAGTTGAGCGTGAGAGTGTGTGTTTGTGTGTGTGTGTGTGTGTGTGTGTGTGTGTGTGTGTGTGTGTGTGTGTGTGTGTGTGTGTGTGTGTGTGCCTGAGCCAGACGTGACCTGTCACAGCACCCCAGACACCAAATGGAGAATGCTAAAGAGGCTTTAAAACGTGTACCTCTTGCTGCCGGAGCTTTGATGCAGCACCGGAGGTTTCCTGTTAAACAGCAACACTACCAGGAGTAAGAGGTGGGTAATTTCCTCAGTAAAAACAGAAGCCGAGATTCCCTTGAAGACTCACTGATCAATAAAGTCTGTGTTCAAGGCCTGTGACGTGTTACGGGGCCTCAAACAAATTCTTCTATTTCAAACTTTTCCTTGTTATATTCCCACCTCATGAAAAGGCTGCTGGCTTCCCTTAACCGTTAGTTCGAATATTTGTCCAATAAACTTTCCGTCTGTCCCAACCTCACTTCTCCAGATCCTTATGTGGTTTGTCCGACTAAAGACCCTGAGGTTCAACACAGCGCCTTCCTCCACGACCTTTCTGAAAAAAAAATAAAAAGATAAATGTTGGTTTCTGCCCTTATGTCTCTCCCTCTGCTGCTGCTCCTGCTGCCTCCGAATGTTCCTTTTTATTTGCTGGAGTGTTCCCTTCTTGCTTTTTTTAATGTCTGTGTCAAGAAATCAGTTCCCCTGCCTGTTAAATCCCCATCAGTGTCTTCTCCTCCGGAGCTGCCAAACCGCATCCAGCCAAAGAGCAGTAACATGTGTTTTAAATGTGATCCAGACCTCTGTAACGTGTGAGGGGAAATAGGAGTCCAGCACCACCCCTGTCCCACCGACACCCCACCCCCTCGCCCATCCAGGCCCATTTGACTCAGCATGTTACACACATAATGGATTTAATGTGAGAACTGCGTACATACATTCATCATTTGCATGTGAAGGATGAAGAGCATATTTTCTGTCGACTGCAAAACCAAATCCTATTAAAATCCAAAAAAAATTGTGCTATATTGTTGTATTTTGTATTTTGACTACTCCTGGAATAATAAACAACAGTCAATGTTTGTCTTCAGTAAATTTTATGGTATATAAACATTTGGAAAAACCATTATACCTTAAGTACAGTATGTGTATGTTAACTATCTTCATTACATTGTGTACAAGCAACTATTACAAATTTCATAACCGCAATGCAACTGTGGTATTTCAAACAGTAGAAGGAAACTGGGATAAAGGTTAAATTTAATAGGGGAAGGGAGAAAGAGCAGTTAGGGGCACATTTTCCATAAAACCTATATTTTACAAGGGAGAGGGGGTAAACGACCACTGTGCCAACACTGGGGCATGTCATTCACTCCCACCTGAAGCACTTGGGTGTAATAAGTTAAAATAAACGCTGTAAAATGCTAAATGTCCTGTAAACACATGCAGCACATATTCTAAAAGAAACAGGTTTCCATTGTTCAATGTTCAACATCGAACACCCCCATAAATATGTTTCTATAACAAGAAAGACAGTTTGTTGTATTAGAGGCAACAGGAGGGTTTAGAAGAGAAGTGGGGAATCTTTTCCTGTCAAGAACAATTTCAGTTTTCATAACGTCCTTCAGGGGCCACACTAAATTACCCAACACAGACAGTACACTGCAAAAAACAACTGCAAAACGGTAAAGTTTGGCAGCAAAAGTTGCCACTTAGCGTCAAATTATCGTAAAAAAAAAAGTTATAAGTTATTGAACAGAGATTCTTTTGAAACACAGACATAAATACAAGTATTACATTCAGCATAGTCTATATTTTTCTACTTTAAATTCAATGTTATCTAAACTTCAAGGCCCTTGAATAATGAAATAATCCTGTTAAAGAAATCTTTAATTTCCTGCTATCAATTAATGCATAACTTTTATTCTATGGTTCATATTTTTAATAAATATAATTAAAAAGTATTTTTATGGCATTTACATTTAATTTAGGGGGGAAAAGATGAAATTTGAGAGAACTTTTTTAACAGTGTATATCAAGTTCTCTAATACCTCAAACCTAAGTGTAAGCTTCCTCAAAATGGGAAAATCCTCATGACGTACGTAGTTTATAGAACTCAAGCAGAGGGAGGTGGTTGTACTTTGCCCCTTGATGATTTCATGTTGCAGGCACATCAGCAGGTTCCACATTAAACAGTTCAGTTAATAACTCAGTTCCTGAAACCTCTCGCCAACTGCCTGGAGCACATTGATCTCCTGGCTTTTGTTCTTACAGAGTAGGAAAATTTGACTTTGTCTGGTGCAAGCAGCTGCACAGTCACAACAAGACAAGGCTTCACAATCTCTCCTTCTCAGGGAGGGTTCAGCTTCTTAGCTGTTATCTCACTCAACACTAAACTCGCTTGTTTACCTTGTTGGGCACCAATCTCTCTGTAGAGTGAGAGCTAAATCACTTTGTAGAGATATAGACCAAAGGCAAAAGAAACGAGTCTGGATGAGAAAACGGTTGTGTAGTCGCGGTCAACACGCCCCATCTATCATTCAGTTTAATATGGGTCTACAGGGTTATGCTAGCTTGTAATGCTAATAATTATCTGGTTGTGATTAGTCATGTGAGACACGCTCTTCAGGGACTTGTATTCTTGCGACATACTGAAAAACATTTCCTCGAACCCAGCTGTCCAACGCAGACGTACAGTATGTTGTTTCTCTGTCACCATTTCAAAAGCTCTACACGCCTCTGGTTTGTTTCCACTTGGAAAGTACTGATGCAATCATCCATATTTTAAACATGTTTAATAACTACCTGGGCGGCCCCCAATTCTGTGGGAAGCTCAGGAGGTTTAAAGGTCCAGTGAGTAAGATTAAGGGGAAAGGGATGTTTTCTTTTCTATCTAGTAAATAGTCCTAGTGTGTTTGATCTAAATTGCATGAATTGTTGTTTCCTTAGCCGTAGAATGAGCCCTCTATGTTAAAATACTTTATATTTACATCTGGAGCGGGTCCTCTCTGCAGAGGCCGCCATGTTTTTTACAGTAGCCCAGACTGGACAAACTAAACACCTTTTGAGTTTTTATGACAACTGATGGATACCACAGGTTCTCTCTCATGTTTGGAAGGGGAGGGTGAGGTGAGGGGGATTCAGCTGTAACACGCAGCTTCACCACAAAGTGTCATTAAATTCTACACAGGGAACCTTTAAAAGCTAGAGTTGGTCATTTGTTTCTGAAACCCTTTTCTTAAATCTTATTTGTTAAAATCAAAAATATTTCCGAGTTGTTGCTTCTTTTTGTATATATGTCTTGTCTCATAGACTGGAGGGTGAAGGTTTCCCACCACTGATTTAGAAAGAGTCTCTGATCTTGGATCTCCAGTTTACGGCTCTTTCAAAGCCATTCCTTCCGCTCTGGTAGTCCCTGATGGCCTGACTGATCTCCTCCTCTGTCGTCATGACAAATGGACCTGAAAGACAAACACAACATTGCAAATAATGACATTACAGCTATCGATTACGTTACACATGTGACATCAAGGATTTAATTTGATCAGAGGGATGGAGGGAATGAAATGTCGTACCGCGTTGTACCACAGGCTCTTTGATCGGTTCTCCTGCGATGAGCACAAAATGAGAGACTTCAGAGCCCTGAGGAGGAAAGAAGAGGCAGTGTTATCGTCTTTGTGTGTGTGAAGTGGATTGACAGTCATTTCTCTGTATTAGGGAAACTAGTCGATTCAAACCTGGTAAACAGAAATAGCAGAGTCCCAACATAAATCTGTGTTTAAACATATGATTAGGTAGGTAGACAAGTAGGTATCATTTGGATCCAGAAAGCAGAGAGCGTAGGATCGTGCCAATATATGTGCTCGACAAATTGTGAGTCAGTCTAAACTGTTTTAACTGACCCTTAACCTGTCAATAACGATTGTCCCCATTTTTTAAGGATCAAATGAGTTATTAAAAAGAGTTAGCTTTAAAGTTACTGGAAAAACCTGCACCTGAACAAACATCAGTGAGAAAAGAATAACCTTAAATGAGACAAACTATCTTTGAGAAAAGGTATTTGATGTGTACTTTTTTGAGGTTCATGTTACATTAACTAACATGGAGAAGAAGGGTTTATGGCCTATACTGCAGCCAGCCACCAGGGGGCAACTGAGAAATTGTCATGTCCATCTTTACATACAGCCTATGGTTCAGGGTGTTAATTTGGCTGGTTTACCATTACTATTATTTACTATTCCTTAAATGTTGCTGTCACTTCTGAATGTCCTGTAGAACCTTGTTTAAACACAAACTATGAAAAAAGGCATGAAATATTTTTAAGGTTCCAGACGAGACACTAGGGAGAACCGTTTGGGAGCCACTGGTCGTCTCAACACTGAGAACTCACCTTGTTTTCAACCTTGACACAGTCTCCGTCTCCGAACACCACCGTGTGATGGGACGCCACCGCCTGCTGCTCCGGGTCTGGGCCTTGACAACAGGAACATTTTGTATAACAGGAACATTTTGTGCTTAAAACAATGCTAGACCTCTTTATTTTTAACAGTCTGTCAATGATAATGCGAGGAAATAGCCATTTAAAACACACACGCTATAAAAAATGAATGATTGGGATTGTGGTCTTTGAGGTCTTTTTTTATGCATTTTTGGAAAAGTGGAATCCATGAGAAGCTTCTCAGTGGAGGAAATTTAAAGAAAAAACCACACTGTTAGAGTTTAAGGGTTTAGGGGCGATAGTTCAGTGGTGAAGACGTCTCACACAAGCGTATTAACAGGAAACACGAATGCAAAAGCCACACAACAGAAACAAAACCACCACAGAAAAGAGCGACGCTGGATTTCCTACCGTCAACCTTTTTCTCTTGCTATGTTAGGGGAACTGTTTGAGAAGTCATGTCAGACGCCAATATAAAAATTGAGCCTCGTGTATTTCAGGTGTTACGGTACAGGTAACCACTTTTGCATTCGTGTTTTCTGTCAATGTGTTTGTCTAAGACGTCTCGGCCACCTGTTCATATGTTGGAATATTACCATTTAATTATTCACCCAGAACCAGATAACTTGCAGTCAATGAACAGATGTTGTGCATCATTAATAACAATTTCATTTTCATTTCAAGCTACCACTATTCTTCAAAGCGTAACGAAAACACTTTGAGTTAAAATGAAATAAAAGGCACCTGCATGTTTTAAACACTTCGGCCTTGTTTAGCAGTTTGCTCGCACACTTCATCACTTACTGGCTCTAAACGCTGAGCGAGCCAGACACCTCCATTCGTGGTGGACGCATTCATCAAAGCCAGCTGGTTCTGATTTGGCCAGACTACATGCAAAGTTCAAGACTCAAGATTCAAATAACGTCTTTAATCCCGGCGGCCAATTTCATCCTTGCGTGTCATCAAAACATCTGTCAGCAATTACACCCAGTCTGTGACGTCCTGCAGCGAACCGACGGAGAATAATCAAATCATAATGAAATTTCATGACAGAAGATGAAAGGGGGACTTTTGACCGAGAACAACAGGTTTCAACAAACCAACAAAGCCTCGGACAATGAGTCTGGCTTCTGAAAGGGTTCGTTCTCATGCGAGGGGAATTCCCTCCATCACATGATGCCGTCCAGGAAGCAGGAAATGCAGAATTTCACAGTCAAATGTCAAAGAGCAGCATCGATACAACAGGGCGTAGTTATTACATGTGGATTAGGTGACTGATCTAAAGCCAGACTCTAAGCCGGTCGTATTTTACAAACGCGCAATACTTTTCCCAGTGATGCTGGTTAACTTTCAGATTGAGCTGCTTTAGTCTGAAGTCTGAAGACATCATGGTTCAGTGACAGTATGAATCCATCAAGCTCTAAAGCAGAACACATGGGCCTTCTGGCTTTGCATAGGAGGGAAGTTGCGATTGGACGGAGATCACACACACGTAACTGTAACGTGAATATCGCACGTCACAGCCAGACAAGCAGCGAGGGAAGTGAGGGATTGATCAAATTCACAGAGAAGTGAGAGGGCATAAATTCATCATATCCAGCTAAAGAGAGTTTTCAGAACCCTGGTTATGTCAGATTTCTTCTTTTTATATTAATCTGAAGTGTTGGAGAATATTAGGGTGGTGATACGAGGTCACTGTGACCTCTGTCAACTGAAGTCAGAGGTCTTTGAGTCCAAGTGTCAACTGGTAAAGAAATAACTTCTTTTTTTAGGCGCCGATGACCTTAGACCAGCAAAATCTATTTTTTTTTTTTTTTAAATTCTCTTGAGCCAGTCCTAAGAAATCTCGTTCACAAGGCAAAAAAGGGTTTGTGGGGTCTAAACACTGGGCCTTTCTCCACTCACCAACGTTAATGGATCCTGATAACGTGTAGATGAATGTAGTCCATCCTGTTAAACAAAAAACAAATAGTGTAAAAAATTTGTATTTTTAATAAAGATGGTGAACAATTAAAAAAGTTCTTTGATCTTAAACCTAAAATTACTCTTGTGTCCACGGGGGGGGGGGAGTTGTGAACACAATATTGAAATATTGTTTATGATATTTCACTGATCTGCTGGGGAATCTGCTTTTTGAACAAAACGACAAACAGACTTTAAAAACAATGGGCAAAGTAGGTGAAATTACTTTTCCTTTGCATATTATGTCATATTTCAACTGTCACACACTGTTCTGTTGTTAAGTTGTGGTAATAAGTCTCAAAGCAACCATTAGATGCATCATGATGGACCACTCTTGTTATTAACCAACGCTGTGGTGAATTAAGAAATGTTCTCCTACCTGAAGGGACTGGCTGCACATGCAGGGCTCCAGCCTGCAGCTTGAAGTCCAGATACAGGGTCGGTGTCCTCGTGAAAACCTTGGACTGGAGAAAAAAGAGAAAAGGTCTTAACGTTCAAACAGACTCAATCACAAAGTAAATATTTTATATTAAAGAGGCCATACTCCCACAAACTGACATTGTGGTGGCCGTTTGTTTACAACTTCAGAACCATCTGCTGCCTGCAAACAGCTTGTGAACTCAGCTGCGTTGCTTCAGCTCCACAATCGTCCTGTTCTTCAGAGTCAGAATAAGTTATTGCCGTTTCCATGACTTACTGTTTATGTCCCTCCACAGCTCATTGTGTTTTCATTTTTATTTGTATGGATGTGAGCAACACAGTGCACCAGGTAGCACATGTGGAATTTTAATCGAGTCCATGAGTTTACTCCACATCTGCACTTAATGCAAATGACCTTAAAGAAAGTCAGCTGACTGAAAACACAAAGGAAATCACAGTGCCTGGCTTATTGTTTTTTTTTGTTTTGAAAAAGAATGTCTATTACATTTTTAGAAATATGAATCCATAAAGATTTCTTGTTTTTCACAGATTGATCTGACAAAATTGGGCAGTTTAGGGCAAATTATTTTGAAAAAGTATCAATTAGTCATTGAATATAAGTCAATGTAAAAAGTAGGTACACTTACTACTAACAAACCACCTGTTCCAAACCAAATGAGGGACATAATAAATAACTGGTGAACATAGGGGAACATTTAGCAGTTAAAGACACAGATGTCTCCCTCAGTAAATGTTACGGACCAGTTTTCTACTAAATGTTCCCTTTTTTTGTTGAAATAAATCTCATCTTTTAAAAAGTAATTCTGTGTTTGTTTGTCCTTTGACAGTTTTGTCCCTGAGGTAAAAACCCCCACACGCACTAACATCTGATTTTATCTGCAAAGGGAGTGGAAACAGTCTCTCTGAGGTCAAAAGGCCCTGCCGTAGAAATGGGTTTTTATCGGCTCAGGCACACACTGGGAGTGATGGTAACATGACATCTAGATGAATGCGCCAATTTCTTCTTCGCTATTTTGGCAGTCTAGATGCTAATGCAGCATCATTGAACTTTAGAGTGTTGGCGTGTAAATAGCCATCAACACATGTGTACTAGTGCTTTGGGAACAACGTGCAACAGCGATATGTTTTTTCTTCATAATGTGCAAAAAGCAACACTGGCAATACAAATTGAGCGTTTCAGCTTCTGGCAAATTCATGACGTCAAACTTGATTCACCAGGGACAAACCAGGATTGCTCTACTTGCAAGGAGAAAGGAGGCAATCTTTTAAAAACCTGTGTTTTCTCTCTAATTTGGTTGTAAGAGTCTAAGTTTTTAGGTTTTAAGTTGCTCAATGTACGGTCAGTTTTTATAATCAAATATTGTGACTCATCCCAAACACACGTCACTGACTGTATATTGTTATAAAACTGAGTGTTGTCTTATTGAGTATGAACATAAAACCAAGGCCAAGTTGAGCTGTAACGTTGGATACAAATCAGAGTCTTATACAGTTTAAATACACTGAATACAGAGATATCGATGTTTATCAGTGATACTCCTGCCCGACAGTAACCCTGGACATTACAATAAAACACACACATGCACTACAACTCTCACAGGCTGAGACAATCTGCTTCTCATTTTCTGTTTCCTCTTTTCAGACGGACACTCCTTACACTAACACTGGTCAAATAGCGTGGTTAACAGGCATTCCCTCAAACACACACACACACACACACACACACACACACACACACACACACACACACACACACACACACACACACACACACACACACACACACACACACACACACACACACACACACACACACAGACCCAAACACACACACACACACACACACACACACACACACACACACACACACACACACACACACACACACACACACACACACACAGACCCAAACACACTATTGCACGCACATGTTTGTCAGTTTTTCCTGTTTGCCTCAGGCCTCCAGCGAATGAGCAATCAGGATGAGATCAGCAGCTACCAGGAAAGTAAAGTGACTGATTGTTGGTTTACTGAATGGTGCTGCGGTGACGTCACAGCCCCATACACAAATTAAGTAGACGTATCCACACACACATGTAGAGACACACAAACACACACACCTTTGCTCCTAGAGCCTCTCCAGATATAACAGCGACTGTGACCCCTCCCTGGCTGCGTTTGGGAATCTCGGAGCCTTTGAGCTCCTGGTACGCTGGCTCCACCATCTTGTCTCGCCTCGGCAGGTTCACCCACAGCTGTAAGCCCACCACCGGCTCCTCTGATACAGGCATTTCAGCATGGACCACCCCCCGTCCTGCAGTCATCCACTGGTAGACAGGGAGACATATTTGAAACACACCACATACATATTGATATTAATTGTATAAGATAATCAAAAGCCATGAGCGATGTATGAATCTATAGGCAGCAGGAATAAAATAAAACAATTCTGATGAAATGCTGTGGAACAAAATGAGGTGTTGCTGTAACTCTGGTCATGATATTGAATCAGGTAGTGATTTAAAACACTGGATGAAGTGAAGTTCACTTTAACAGTTCACTTCCCTTTGGGCCGGATGGAAATTTCCACTGTCGAGCTTCGCTTTAATGCTGCCAGCCAATGATAATTCATCTGTGACTGTTCATCATGATGTTTGCTTTTTTTTTATTGCTGCGTGCTGGGTATTTACTGGGAGAGGGATCTGCTGGATAATAAAACATGCAGAATACAACCGAGGAGAACTAGAAAACCACACAGGCAACACAGACCTGAGTTACAGCTCAGCTTTATTTCAACCATGTTTCTGGGCAGAGTAAAGGGTGATTTTAAAATATAAATTTTCCGTTAAATCTAAATATACAGATGCGAAACTCATCCAAAACTTAGGGGAAGGATTTTCCTCAGTTGGCCCAATGTCTTCACCGCTTCCTTTGACGAGGCCATGTTTTATTCTGAAATGGAGTTTGAGCTTTCCCTGAAGGACAGACAGGCGTCTGTCTGAGCATCTGCAGCTCCCACGTGACGCCCGGCCCGACGGAGCATGCACATGGTGTGTAAGAGCTGAACTGACTGAACCTCTGCTACAGATTGAAGCTGAGTCAGCAGCCTACGTGCATGTGTGTTTGTGCGTATGTGTGTGTAACTTTACAACTTTAAAAACACAGGAAACAACCCACAGGGCATGATATCCAATTAGTGTGAGTGCACAACATCATGATGCATATGTAATGAGTTTGTGGGGATTGGTAAAGGCTTAACTCCTCTTCTGCTATGCAGGTCCCGATTCCTGTTAAGAACTTGTTCTCCACATTTACAATTAGGAGATGAAGATCACAGATAACGAACAATACCTCAGTTAGATAACGTGTATCTTATCATTTCAAAAACAGGAAGCACAAATCTATTGGAGGATAGGTTACAGGAATTGTTTGGCATTATGGGAAATATGCTGATTAGCCCTCTTGCTGAGAAATACATGAGGCGACTCTCATGTCTGTGAGGCAGTATGATGGTATATTATCAGAGGTGCTCGTTCGCAGAAGCCAACTGTCTGTAGCCTCATATTGAATGTTAAAAACCACAGACTGTAAATAAAGATGGAAGACATGACGGCTCCCCAAACGTGAAGCCAAAGCATCTCCATCACCACCTAGTGGCCGGCTCCAGTAAAGCGAATAAACCCAGCGTCCTCCATGTTAGTGGACGAGACATGAACCTAATTAAAAAGTCAAAGCACACGTAGGATACATTTTTCTCAACATTTGTGTCATTTGAGGTTGTTCTTATTACACTGATGTTTGTTCAAGTGTTCATGTTTTCAGTAAGAATGGTTTTAAATATTAATGTCATGCTATAAGAACAGAGTTTGACCCTTTTCATTCAACTCTTGGTCAAAAAAAGCTAATCTGTAACATTTATAAAATAAAACATTTCCTAAGATAACACTATTTCTTTAAAAAAAATAAACCCTCGATAAACCAAAATGAACTCTATGAGTAGTCATGTAGTACCTGCAGATCTCCAGGATGCAGTCGTCCAGAACGGCCACAGAAGTCTTCATGGGCCGTGATCCCCTCTAAAACATATGTTACCTGTTTGAGGAAAGACACAAACACACACATGCAACATTAACAGCTACAGTAACTTCAGGCAATGTGACCTCAGATGACCAAATTATTATTTATATATTTGTTTTTAAGTCAAATATTTTTTAATTTAGGTATAATGGTTTGGGGATCTTAATGACCTTGAACGAAATCCTTCAAATTTGGTGTAAACGTTTTGTTGGACTCGAGGATGACACTGATTAGAATTTGGTGATCAATGGTCAAGGTCAAGGTGATCTCACAAAAAACATCCTTGCTTAAAAATGCTACCAGAGAAAATTTTTCAATTTGGCACAAATTGTTGATTTACACACTTGGGAAGTCAAAGGTCTATTGAATCTGCTTTTAGGTAATTTCTACATATTTTTAACCAGATCACTTGGACTCAAATATTTACTGCTTGGATTATAGTGGTCAAAGGTCAAGGTCACAGTGATCTCATATGAGTATGAAACGGCACTAGTTGGCAGAGGCGTGGTAATTGTAGTTTAACCTTTTTTTTAAAAAAATTAACAGCTCGAGTCAATAACGTTTTAGTAAAAGGAAAATACCTTCTTTTATAATCTCCTGCAACAAGCTTCACAACTACAGTAACTTCAACACTGAAAGCACGTGTGCGCTTGTTTCATTGCTCCAGTGGTCAGACTGGACAGGAAGAGAAGATCTGCATCTCCGGTCACGGGTTCAAAGGTGAACATCTGTGTGAAGGGAGAGAGCTCAGGCTCCTGCAGGGAGCTGCCTCTGATCTGTCTCAGCAGCTGTGCGATCTCAAACGCCATGTGAGTGTGAGCAAACACACCTGCTGAAAGGCATGCTGGGAGTGTAGCCTAGTGCTGTCCGCCCACACTGGGAGATTTAAGTTGCATCTGCCAAATCCAATATGCTTGGAGGAAAGTCTGGCAATCTGAGGACAATGTTCAGAGTTCAACTTCAAAGATTCAAGTCAGACCTGCCACATTAGCTCCCTTCAGTCAGCGCGGCGGTGGAGTTACTGCTGATACTGCAGCACAGACGCATGCAAGAATAACTTGGGAATATAGTGACATTTATTAGAGCATCATCTGTCCGCCCACCAACAACCAATCAAAGCAACGGGATGTGTGATATTACACATTAACAAAACGCTGTAAGTGCAGTAGTTTGTTCTTTGTTTAGAGAAACTGTATTTCCCAGCATGGATTAGACCTCTTTCACATCATGTTATCAAAGATGCTTCAGGGGAGCATCTCTGTCTGTCAGAGTATCAAACCCACACTATTTCAGATAAAGCCTTGTGATTGGCTCGACCTGTCTCTGGATGGATGGATGGAAATCTGTCTGAGAGAGATATTCAGGAGCCTGCTGATTGGCCAGGTGTCCAAGTAAGATGACAGTCAACTACAATAAGAGAAAATACTTGACTGGCTCGTGTTTCTATGAGAGAGAAAAGTATTTATGAAGCCATTTTCAAAAACAACTGAAGTTGGAGCCAGAGTAAGAAGAAATGATCATATTTTCCAGTTTCGAGTCAGAAATGAAAAGTTGTTTTATCCGAAATGTTCCACTTTATTGGGACATGAAGCAGAAACTTGTATTGCCCAGATAAGCTCTGCCTATTATTAAAGAAAAAATATTAGAAAAGATAAGAAAGGAAGACAGACATTATATCTGTTAAAAATGACTAGTGCAACTTATCTGTGAACTTTCCAAACTTTGCACAAATGCATTTTTCAATTAATAAATCATCAAGACTTGGAAAAAAACCAACCTATAATATGTATGAGGCCTGAAGCTGAACTGGACTGAATGAGGAGGTTTTACATATGTAATTAAAAACGCTTGAATTATTCTAAACCAGAGAAGAGAAAGGGATAAAAACTCAAAAAACATCAAGATCTTGTATCCTTGGATGCCCGGGCCTCACACCGCTGTGGTGGAGTCATTCAAAATAAACACAAAACTGAAAAACTTAGCAGAAAAAAGGCCACAAGACAACAGAAGCAGGGACAATTCCTCTATTTCAAAAATAGATTATTTTGCGAGTTATTATTACAGAGCAGCTTATACAGTAATTATACTATCGCTGACATCTCTGGCTTTCTGGATAATTTTTTAGAATGTATAAACCTAAATGATCATTTGTAGAAAGCAAAGTGGTTCAGTAGCTTACAATGTCCCTTTGTCGCCATCTGGTGATAAAAGCAGGAATTTTGACTCCCTTACATTGAATGCAAACCTCAGAATTACAGTCAGGTGTCACTTACTGTTTCGAATCCTCGGTGAGGATGATCTGGAAAACCTGCTGGCTTGCTCACTCTGAACTCGTCCAGCATGAGGAAGGGATCCAGGTTCCTCAGCTGGAAGTCACACATGCACAGTGTTTCATGAATGGTAACTGTGTTGAGTTCCTTTTTAGCTCACTGGATGAAAACTGTGTGACGTTAACATGTTGAATGACTCACCTCCGCTCTGCCGATGCTCCTGCGAACACGAGCACCGACCCCCTCTCCCTGCTCCACACTCAGAACTGTCTTTTCCACTTTCCTCACATTCATTGTGCCGAGAGAGCTGGTTTCCCCACTTACTACAACACATACACAGTAATGAAATGACAATAAGGAAAACCATGGATGTAATAGAATGGGTTTGGGTTTTATTTATTTTCATGATTAAACTTGTGCATCTCAAACTAAATAAGATAAGATAAACTATACTGATCACATACCAGGGAAAACCAAGGTAGATAAGTACAAAACAGAATAAAACTGGGCATTGAAATAAAATAAAATTAACAAAAATATGTATATAATATGAATATGAGGGGTAGATAAAGTGCAGAGGCACAGGACGATTGCAAAATGATGTATATTTCATCTGTCCATATGTATAATATTATATATACAATAAATAAAATATGATACGAATATATTTTTTAACGAGTATAGATAAATATAATAAGTATTTGTGGTGATGATGAAATACTAAAGTTTACAACATGGTGGTTAGTATCGGTGTTGTGATATGAAACAATGTTACTATACTTTACTTTGGTGTCAATTAGGAGACAAACTCTAAAATGATGTCACAGTAAAATGATGTGGAAAAACAACCTGTGAGATCACAACTTTACGGGGATTTCCCGGTGTCATGAGACCACTGAAACCAGTGACACAGAAACTACACATGTGAAAGCAGCTGATCGTCAGCTGATCAGTCAGCTGATCTCGTCTCGTCACTCTGTCCCTCACCTCCCAGTCCCTCACCTCCCTGTCCCTCCCAGTCCCTCACCTCCCAGTCCCTCACCTCCCAGTCACCGCACCATCTCCGTCCTGTCTGTTCTCCACCTGCTCAGGTTTTATTTCTATAAGATGCTTTCACATCGGAGCAGCTGCAGAAAGTCCTGATCTCAGTGAATCAGCCTCACGGTTATTTTCATTCCAGTAACTTCGCCTGACACGATCAGCTCCTTCACCAGAGCTGTCATCATCACCATCAGCGTTAAATGACATTAGAACCACCACTCAGGTGTTTAGTTTAATGACAACAGGCAAACACTCACCTTCCTGAACGTAAACCACCGGAAGGAGGATTATAAATGCGGAAGTCCAGCAGGGGCGGAGCTTAGGAAGAGGTTATATCACCAGTATTTGTTTGTTTGTAAACAATACTCTAAACTAACTAACTCTAAACAGCCGAGCAGACTTTCACCAAAGATTTTGGGACGGAACTGGAATATTAACATTTGAACACCATTGTGATAAAAACATAATTAAAAATGCCATTTTAATTTGGTTTTATTTATGACCAATATTACATTTAGCCACCAGGGGGAGATTGAGATGCTTTGGCTTCGATTTTGAGGAACTGTAATGTCCATCTTTATAAAAAGTCTATTTGATCAGGTTATCAGCCCAGTTCCCTTTTTCTCTCATATTTCTACAATACAAGTTACACAATCATGTGTAGGATTGTTCAGACTTGGCAAAGCTCTCCTGAGAGCTATCAATCTATCTAGAGATAGAGGTGTGGAATCTAAACTGCTTTTAATAATCTGTGATAATTACTTTTTACTTTTAGATTTATTTTAAACAGACAATTCATGATCCAAAAGAGAATTTAACTACTTCTTTAAGTTATCAGTCCTAGATGCAGTCATGTCAAGTGTACAGGGTTTTTTTACGATACACACAACATTGAAATTCACTCATCCTCAGAGCCTTGATTTAGACAAAAACACTTGTCTTACATTAACATAAATGTTCTGTGAATATACTCGTGATTTGTGTTTAAAACAATATTGATTGGGCCGTCGAGGATGAAAAAAATAAAGATGAGTTTCACATCATTTAATCAAGATACAGTTGCATTTGACGAGTATAACAAAGACACTTCAGTTCCTCGAGGCTGAAGAGTGAAGTCAGAGCCATAACAGGCCGTGCATTTGTTGAATATACTCCTCGGTTTTCGATTTCTCCTCAGATGCATCTCCAACGTACGGGTGTCGATGGCGCATGATGTCCTTGGCGATTCTCCTGCTGGCAGCCTGTCCACCAGCCAGGTTCAGTGCGTGAGGTCCAACCTGTGTGTGAGGGGCAATAAAGACAAGTTGTATATATATGTAAAATAAGCTTGCAGGTTGTTGTGCTTCAAACCGTTGTGTAGAAGACACACCTGAAGAGCAGTGTACTGTCCCATCAGATAGAGCGGGCACCCGTCTGCCCACTGCAGGCTGTCTGATATGCACGGCCACCCGTCCATCACCTTCACAGAGGACAAGCCGGACACATTTTATGAATCGCTCTTAAATCATGACAGTGGATCACATGGGATGATTTTATTCTCTTGTCATCCGCTAAGTTACAACCTCTGAAGGATATGTTTTCACCCCCTTTGTTTGCTTGTTGGTTGGCTTGTTTAAGAAAGATTACACAAAATCTACTGGACAGAAACTACACTGATTTCCCAGGAAATAATTCATGGATCATGATGAAAAAACGTATTTTAATGGGAATCTTCTCCATAAGTGTGTGAATTTGGTGGTGCTTGATTAAATGTAAGGGTACTGACTGACACTTTCCCTTCTGCTCATCTGTCCATAGATGCATGCATACTATACATATCTAAAAACTATTTGACCCACCTGAATTGGGAATTCCTTCATCACCTCGGAAAGCAACAGGTCCTGTCTCACGTCAAGTTTGCAGCCGGTGGCGAGCCAGATCATATCTCCGGTCCAGTGGTCCCCTGTGCTAAGAGTCAGACTCCAGGCCTGGCCCCTGTAGCACCAGCTGGCCTCACTCACCTAGACATTATATGAATCATCACGTTATATCACTTCACCTCATCTCACTTTAACAGATCTCATTCACTGCACCCGTTACCCTGTGTATTGCATGTGTACCGTTACCTGACAGTATGTCTTGACGTCCACCTGTCCACTCAGTATGAACGGCTGTAGGTGGATGTAGGCCTCGGGGGTGACGGCCCCTCCCTTCCGTGCCTGGCGGATCATAGCCAGTCGTTTGTGGAGGCTCCGTTCGTTATAGAACTGTCGTAGGTATGCTTGTCCATCCATCTTGATGCCGTGCTCCACGTGAGAGTAACGCCCCACCAGGCTCTCCACGTCGCCCACGTCAAATTGCTTTAACTGTAAAAGAGACAGTGAAGTTTGACACGTGTGGCAGAGGCAGACAGGTGTAGCTGCAGTAATTCTTTATGGTTGGTCTTCATGCAGTTTCACACTGGCACTAGACCTGCAGGTGCTTCCTCATGACCCATGTCACATGGCTGGCCCCTTGCTGCAGGGCAAGTGAGACGACATGGGCGCTGGTCAGACCTCCACCAACTACCATTACTCTCTGCCCTCTCTGACACACTACACACAGTTCTAGACACACATAGTATTTGGTAAGTGTTGCAGCAAGGACTGGGAATCAAACAACCACGAGGTCTTCAGAAACATCAGGTGAAATTAAATAAAGCTCAATTAAATGAGGATTCTGGCAAATGTGCAAAGGCATCCAGGTAAAGTTTGCAATGATTTAGCTTAGCAATAGCAATTATCCTTACAGCTCCAAGACAAATGCAAAAAATGGCTTGATTTTCTGACTGGTTGTGATGTCACAGTGGCCTCTGAGGAGATTTGATTTACCTTGAGAGGGAGAAGTGTCTGTCTGTTCTTCTTCGTGCTTAGATTTTGGCGGATGGTGCATGAGATGCACTGTGTGCAGCAACCGCTCCTCTGGGTAACTCTCTCCAATGTTTTTCACCCATGAGGGGATGTTTACCATGTGGGCCCGTGTTGGTCCTGTTGCCATAACGACCTGGTGAGCTTTTAGGACGATGCCCTCCTGAAGATGGACTTGAAAGTACTTCACTCTCTTCCTCGCCCCGTCTCGGCACCTTTCAGTCATGGCCTCACCCTCTGTTCCCCTCTCCTTCGTACAGTCCTCCTCTTCTTCCATGTGCTCGACGACAGGGATGATGCGCTCCACCGTTCCCTTTACCAGCACTTTGCCCAAGTTGTATCTCTCCACCTGTGTTTAGATTAGATAGAACCAGATCATTGGCTCTCATCTGCTTCATATAAAATATTAGCATTATTCCACATTTTTGTGGCTACATTGTTAATACATCTCTCAATACTTTCCCCTGTTCTCTGTGTGGTGCCAAACCCAAGTTGAAGGTCAAATACACCCAAAGAAGAGCTTTCAATAAAAGACTTGTGTCAGTGAGTGAGAGAAACTAAAACCATTATCTTATAAACATCAAAGAAATTGGGACATAAATATTTAAAATTCTCCTTTCCACCACCATCTAAGGAAGAGATGGACAAAATGCAATGTTCTAGCATATTCAATTATTTGGCGGCTGTGTTGCATTATATATGTTTCATATATTCAGTCAAACCGTAAAGAAATGACACAAGAGAGAGCAGTGATTAATACGAATTTAGATTTTCATCCACAAACAGAAGTTATCCAAGATTCGTCGTCTAAGGTGTTAATGAAAATGTAGCATTAAATCCACCATAAAAATACACACATACACACACATAGACACACACACACTGTGTGTCCAACCTGATCTCTAAAGAAGTCAACACTCAGTTTGGTTCCCGGCAGACTGAAGGATAAACTCTTCTTCAGTGTGGAGGTGATGTTCAGTCGTCTCTTCTCCTTCTTGCCAAGTCGCGTGTCATTGAAAAAAGCATTTTCATCCAGAATATAAACCTGGTCTGGGAGACTGTGCAGCTCTGATGAACGATCAGACTTCAGAACAAACTCCTGCAGGGCTTTCTGTCAAAGAAAATATACAATATACTGTCCAAAAAAATCAACTGCTGTCTCTACTTCAGGAGGGAGTTGATTGCGTTTATTTTCTACCTTGTTGAGAGGGTCAGTGTGCACCAGTGTGTGTGAGCGCAGGTGAGGGATGCTCAGAGCTGTGAACTGCCTCTCCCACAGAGCCGTCCACTCCCCATACGAGTCCACGGCTCGGAGACTCAGCGGGGGGGAAACCAGCCTCTCTGATTCCTCCACTCTCAGCCCTGCAGAGACTAATCACAAAGTCACAAATGCACTGATTTATTTAACCACCTAAGAAAAAAACATCGACAAAATCAAAAGACTCACTTGAAAAAACCAACTTCAATTAACTTGACTTTAAAAACATTCAGAAAAACTAAATTAAAATCATTTGAGACAAAGTCCAAATAATGTCAAAGGTCTAACTTGTGATAAGCCCTCTTAATGTCCACACTGTCATTTAAATTTCGACGAAGTAATTCAAAATGATAGATTTAGATATGAGGTAATAACTGTTGATGGGAACTTGCTGACTCAAACATTTAGTTTTTAAATTTTGCTTCAGGAAGAGATTATAATCCACTATAGATTAAATTGAGAATAATTTTCTAAATTAATTACTAAATAGTTTCGTCAGTAAAGTGTCTCAAATATATTTACACAAAAAATATATTGCAAATGTTTATCCCAGAGTCCTAGAGCACACACACTAGGAAATATGTTGCTTTTTTTGCCCCAAAAAATTACTTCAATAATCAATTAATTATCAAATAAATGCCAGGACATTATCTCAATAAATCGATTAATTAACAAAAGCTTTATATGCATCTTTTAGTCGTCCAATTTGTGACTTAGTGTATAAAGCCTAAAGTTTAACAGAACACTGTACCAGCTGTTGCCTTCCTCTTCTTCTTGCCACTGCAGGATCTGTTGCTGGAAGTTGGCGGGTGGGACCGAGGCCTCGGAGGGTCCGAGCTGGAGGGGGGGAGCGGTGAGTCATGTCCAGGGTCTGATTCTGGCTCAGGACTCAGTAGCAAGCTGGCCAAGGTCAAGGCATGAGGGCCGCCCCCAATTATTAACACATCCAGGGTCACCATCTGAAACACAGACACAGTGACAACAACACACACAGCAGAGTGTTTAGTTGCAGTTTTCAACCAGCATGGGAAGGTTATAGTACTTTCAGATTCTGTTTGGTGTCGAGAGTTAGTTCCTCAAACTGTCAAACTGTCAAACTGTCGGGGATGTGATTGTGTGTGAAGGCACGAACAGGTCCAACGCTTTTTGGTTTTACTTTTAACTTTCAGTGAAGTTCCAACATGAGCCAAGACTCATTCACCCCCTATCCCTTCTCTCCCCTTCTTCTATTGCCCTGCATCTCAACTACCTCTGGAACAGCAGTGCCCACTAGCGGCAACAACTGTCAACAGCACATAGACACAAGTTGAAGTCAAAGAATAAAGCATTACATTAAGATATTGTACAACTGTACTCAACCTCACTCACTTTTTATGAATAATCATGAGAGGGATGCTCTTTTTTTCACTTAAGCACCGTTCCCCTGTAATGTCTGTGCACGGCCCTGCTGCCGAAGCTCCAACAGTCTGCTTTGGACCTTGGAAACCACATTTAAATTCCCTAGATCAAGATCTTTATTTGGAACTGCACCGTACTGCACATGCTCATAAATATCAGCCCCCTGAACATGATCAGGTAAATCAAAGAAAATTTTGCTAAAGGCCCCATCTCGCAATCTTTAAGAATGAGGAAACAAAGACTGGATTCACCTCTTTCCACCAAGTTTGTGTAGTTTTTGAAAATGTTTACTTCCAAACAAATGGACAGGGTTGAAAATCCATTTGTCCAAAGCTAAAGAGTCCAGTGAACTCTGTGTGGGTTGTTCCTTTAACTTCAGATAAACTCAAAACGACAGATTTCAAATTCACTCATGTCATGCAGAACCTCACACGGGGCGTTTCAGTATCGTGTTGAGTTTGGATCGTTGACTCACGCCGGCTCCTGAGATGTTGGAAACGTGGTCTGTGTCTCCACTCTGACCGACAGCAGCATGCAGAGGAAGACCGGAGTGTTTAGGAATACTGGCATGGGCCTCCATGTAACCCAATCCACCTCAGTGTCCCCAGATTTAGCCGGGCTTCCCTGACTCAACAGGGGAATCTAGAAATAGCTTCAGTGTGTGTGTGTGTGTGTGTGTGTGTGTGTGTGTGTGTGTGTAAATTTAGCTACACAACTCATGTCAGGATCAAAACAGTAAAGTTGTTATACTGGAACTAGAAACTTGTTTTCAGTCATGTTTATGCACAAACATATTTCTTTCGTTTGCTTTTAGATTTTTATTAAATATTCAATGCGATTTTTTTTTCAGATACAGATACTTGAGGGCCAGGAAGAGAAAGCCCACAGAAAGTTTCGGAGGTTCTCACTCTGACATTTTGCTTTCACACAAACAGCCTCTGTTCTGTGAAGCTTTGCTGTTTCCCCGCGTTCACACAATAAAAACGTTTCTTTGTTTACAAGAGAACCACACACCTTTAATTTGTTGAAACAAAGAACTTCTCATCACAATGCTCACTCACTCGCTTTTCCTAAAGCTCTTAGAGAATTTCCAATGTCAGGCCTTCAAGCTCAAAGCCTGTTGTTATCCATGTACAGAAATACCTCACCCCGGTCATGAAAAGTGGAGCCCAGCTGTTTACAGTTTTTCACAGTTGTTAACACACAAAAAGCAAAAATTCGGCACAATTTGCACAACATTCACTTCATGTACCAATAGCTTGACCCAATTTGGCACTACTTCACACTCCCTTATCTCATTAGACTCTGACTTTCCTTCTTTACACTCTGATTTCAATTACACATCACCTTGTTGTCAAAACACTACACACAATGTTCAGTTGTTGCACACACTTCTCACCCTAAAATATCAAAGCATCAACCTACAACACACAAATACTCAAATCTCTAAACATTCAGGTCTGTTGAGCAATTTGCAATCAGGACTGCAGCATAAAAGTGTCTTCAGCCTCTGTTTTGTTTGATGAACAATGGAATACAATAGAATACAGTGTGCTCACAGTATTTATATTTTGCAGGACTGAAAGAGAACCACACCGTGGAGGAAGAACAGGCATGTTCACAGCCGAACAGGAGACTGAAATTGTAGATATGGTTCATGAGAACAACGCTATCACACTCAGACAAATAAAAACTAGAATCCTGGCTGACCATGCTACATTTAGAAACGTCCAGACCGCCAGCCTCTCTACATTGGACCGTATTCTTCATAGGAATGCCATGTGGATGAAACAAGTGAACAGGTTCCCATTTGAACGGAACACAGACGCATCAAGGAGTTACCGTGAGAGTTTGTGCTTGTTAGTACCAAACATTCAGCACGGACACATGCATGTATTGTACCTGTAATCCAATATTGTTCCTTTTCTACAGTGTCTCACTGTAGCCCACTGTGTTGACCTCTCTGTGTCCATACTGTAACTTGCATTATCATGCTGTCTGTGTCAGTACTGTACTGTTCTCTGTGTGTACTGAAATAAACCTTTTTGTGTGTCTGTTTTATGTTTGACTATGAAAAAAGTAGGCCTACACTGAGACAGTTTACAAAAGGAGAAATGGCTAATTCTCCAGAGTCAGTCAATCATATGGTGTGTTCCATTTCGATGATTGTGTTTTCAATTTTGCACTTCAGTGTGCTGTAAATGCTTGGAAGTGTGTAAGCAAATGCTTAGTTGTGTTCTCAATAAATGGTATGTGTGTGTCATTTGAAAACATGGCTGTGTGTACCAAATGAAAACACGAGTTCCATTTTGTGAACAGTGAAGAGATTTGATTGCAAAGAGTCATCTTGCAAAGGGAGTGTCAGGTTTAACATTTTGTGTGTGAGGTTTTGAGTTTTCTGTGTGCAGTTTTGACAAAGCCGTTATTGTTTTGAAAAACGTGTGTTAACAATTGTGAAAAACTGTAAAAGACACAACATTTTGACATACTGGATAATATTCTTCAGAAAAAGCTGATCAAGTAAATTCCCTTTTTAAAAAACCACAAGGGAGGTCACAAAATGAAGCAAACGGACCATGACAGTTTGTGAGGAACCGTTGATCATCCATTCCATTAGTCATTAGATACGTTTGATTAAAAGAGGTAAACAATACAGATTTATATTGTTCACTCTCTCAAAGAGGAAGTAATTCTCTTGCAGTAGTTCCCATGATGACGTACTTTATAACTGATAGAGGTTGTTATTTCCTCTTCTGTCTGTTCATGGATCGATGGATAGATAGAGAGAGAGAGAGATAGATAGAGAGATAGGTAGATAGATGGATAGATGGATAGATGGATAGATGGATAGATAGATAGATAGATAGATAGATAGATAGATAGATAGATAGATAGATAGATAGATAGATAGATAGATAGATAGATAGATAGATAGATAGAGAGAGAGAGAGAGAGAGAGAGAGCGAGAGAGAGAGAGAGAGAAAGAGATAGATAGATAGATAGATAGATAGATAGATAGATAGATAGATAGATAGATAGATAGATAGATAGATAGATAGATAGATAGATAGATAGATAGATAGATAGATAGATAGATAGATAGATAGATAGATAGATAGATAGATAGATAGATAGATAGATAGATAGATAGATAGATAGATAGATAGATAGATAGATAGATAGATAGATAGATAGACTGAAGTAGAGTGGGCAAAGTTGCTTAATTGCCCAAAATATATCCCAGATACAAAAACGTTTTTATATCCGAACCAAAATATCACATTAAAAAATAAAATAAATAATGATAAGAAGTCAGTTAATAACTCAGGCCTCTGTTGACGATAAAAATAACTTAATCCCACTTCTCTTGTTCCCCAACAAAGGTGTGTCCCCTTTTTATCAAAGATTTCCTCAGCTTTATTCACTTCCTCATCTGACTCCACTGGCCCTTCACTCACACTTCCCCTTCTCTTCACACAAAGCAGAAGCACAGAAACACAGAGGGGTTTTAAAGTCTGTCCCCACGACTGGTGCTGGCTTCAATCTGTGGCATCACAAGCAGCGAATACTTCCGGCACCATGGATCAGACTGTGGGTGACAGAATCCAACTACCTCTAACACCATACGATTTGGGATGTGCCTTTTAAAAGGTTTGACTGTGATGCTTTCCGTTCATGAGAATTCTGTTTGTCTTATTCTAATCCTCAGGACTCTTCTGTGAATGGAGGTGTGCTCATCGTCCACCAGCTCAATGAAGGAAAGCACCAGTATAATGTGGAAAACGTCTACAAGAAACAGATTGGGAAGAAAATGTTTGTCAGGTACAAGTTAAACTCTTTGTTTTTTTATACATTCACTCAAATCTAAATTTTCGTTGAGCATATATTCTGTATATACATATATATATATATATATCTATAATTCAAGAATTATTGTATTTGTAACCCGGACTAAATTCAAGCAACTGAACATCACAAAAAAACTCAAACAAACAATCTAACGAAAAACGCTGATGTGATGGTGATGTTTAAAGTAAACATAGAAAGAACATAAAAAACAAATAGTAAAAACTGTCCTCCCATCAATGTTGATTATAACCATAATATGGCCCAAAAACAAGGTCTAAGAGGACTTCAAAATAAAACATAAACCACTCAGCAGAACATATTATACCACTTTCTAATGACTCATACTTATTAATGTCAATTACACCTGAAGCAAACTAATTTCAACTGTTCGTCTATGTGTCATTTATCACAAACACTTGCAGGAGAGGGGACAGGCTGATGCAGATCAACGGTATGGACCTGCAGGATCTCCCACCGGAGGAGTTGGCAGGGATGTTAGCGGAGGGGAATCCGATCCTGGTGAGTCTGAGACTCTGTGTGTTTGAGTCAGGTGTGGATGAAAACCAAAGCATCTCCAGGACGCAGTGTCATGTGAAAGTAATTCTACTTCCACTCAACATGCAGCATTTTAATCCCATGATGCTGATGATCTGGTGAGGCAGGCCCACTATAGACTGATCAGACCTGGG
Source organism: Limanda limanda (assembly GCF_963576545.1). Taxonomy (NCBI): domain Eukaryota; kingdom Metazoa; phylum Chordata; class Actinopteri; order Pleuronectiformes; family Pleuronectidae; genus Limanda; species Limanda limanda. Next base: position 9,643,308 of record NC_083638.1, on the reverse strand, counting down.
TGTGTGAGACCCGACCTCTTGGGGTCTAATTGGGGTCTTTCCTCTTGATCCATCGCCATTGGCCACAGTCTGGAGCAGGGTTTCTCCATGGATGCCTAACTCTTTGAGCAATAAAGCCCCTGGAGTTAACCTCCACTGGGCGGATTATTGCCTTCCAACCTCGTTGTTCTGCCTCAGATGCCATCTCCGCATAGTGCACCTCTTCCTTGACTGCTCCTTTTTGTTATATTGTGTTTTCTACACACCACAATAATTCATAATAAGTGAGATTACAAATTAAATTGATTCTCTCTCTTCTACAGATGGTGCATGAGCAGAAGAAGAAGAAGAAGCACGAGGAGCTGCCGTCCGGCGATGACAACACTTTTTATCCAGTTTCTAAGGAATCCAGAATGCTCAGTTTCTGCATGGAGATGAGGAGGGAGGAGGAGAATGAAGTGGTAGAAGAAAGTGAGAAAGGGTGTCCAGAGGAGAATGCTGGTCAAGGTGAAAGTGAGGAGAACGGGGAGAAGAGGGACATGCTCATCGTTACCATGACAAAAACCAGCATCTCCGTAGTGGCAGGGCGGGGGTGCAGCTCCGTGAGTTCTTGTCAGGGATGTGAAGGGAAAGGATGTAACTTCAACGATGTTGTCATTGTGTCTGACTCAAGCACAGTGACGCTTGGTGAGTACGTTTTAGCCTCTCCTCTCCTCTCCTCTCCTCTCCTCTCCTCTCCTCTCCTCTCCTCTCCTCTCCTCTCCTCTCCTCTCCTCTCCTCTCCTCTCCTCTCCTCTCCTCTCCTCTCCTTTCGTAAATGTAATAAAACAACAATGTAAAATGACTTTATTACAAGTAAAAGTTGTTCAAAAGTAGAATACATGAGTGCAACTAGCTGTATCTTTTTATTGGACTTCATTAATGATAATGCACACAGATTCTAATAATCTAACAATGCAGTATATGTACACAGAGGATGTACAATTATAAAAAAAAAACCTGTGTTACTTTCAGTTCCAAGAGGAGGCAGCAATTTCATTGAGGTTCAGTCGTTGAACGCTTCAATCAAGCATGTGGCCACCCACAATTACCTGAGAACCCTGTGCTCACACAAATCCCTCTACGCTTCACCTAATCCAGGTTTGTCTTCCACAGCAGCAACTAAAATAATCACCTGACTGATTCCAGTTTGATTTATTTAATCTCCAAAATAATGATGATTCTCTGTGTTGTGGGAATGGACTAATAATTACTTTTTTTTTTTATTTGTGTGTGTGTGTGTGTGTTCAGAGAATATGACGATCTACTACTACAAGTCAAACGTGACTTTCAGAGGAATACCAGTGGTTCTAAACATCACCGGTTCCAGCTGCTTCCTCAGGTGCAACAAGGAGGGAGAGAGAGTGTTTCTACAAGTGGAGGTAACGGAATTCATGTCATTCATCATCCTGTAACAAAGTCATTTTGTAGGTGCATTATTCACCCAGTATGTCATGGGTAAAGTAAAAATGAGAAAGTACTTTGTATGAACAAAATTTTAAAACATATATATTGTAAATACACACAGGCAGACCATAGACCCAGATTTAATCCTAAGGAGATTTCATATCATAAAATACTCATGAAGCTTTCATGGAGTAGTCTGGACCGTACTCTGTATTTGGAGATGGACGACATGACTGCTGCCTCTGGTAGCTGGCTGCAGTATAGGCCCGAAATCCTGCCTCCTACGTGTCATTTGACGTAACTAAAAAGCCAACTACATTTTTCTGTCATTTCAGTCGATCTGATCACAGTGATATATGCCAGAGTAGCAATTTCCTGCAAATTTGGGTTTTAATTATTAATTTAATGCTTTGGTTTAGTGTCCGAGTAGTGGGAGGAAGTGGAGATTTTTATACACAGTCCATGGTCAGGAACAAAATTACTGACTGATTGAACAACTGTTTCAGGAGAAGTCAAGTGTTGTTAAAAAACAATAAGGGGATTTTTTTTTTGTGTGTTCTGTAGTTATTTAAAGTTGATTAAGTTTATTTGGACAATTCTGAGACCCAAATCCACACTTTTGTCGTTGTAGACGTGCGAAAAACGCAGTCTGAGTAGGATTTCCACGACCGAAGAGAACAAACTGTCCTACCTCTTCTACATGATTTCTGACTCGACAGCACACACCAAGTTTGAGTCAGCGCTGCACCTGGGATGGTTCATCCAAATCCTCAACCATGACTCAGCAGTGACAATGAAAGAAATGGATGGATGCGAGCAGGACCACACATTTTTCTTTGTTATTCAGAAATGATGGGGACGTCTTTGTCTTCCCAGTCAAGTAATTTACAGGAGACATATTATTATTTTTACTTGTGTCCTTTATTGTTTTTTGGGGGATGTAAAAGTTCTGCAAAATCAAAAAGTCCAAAGTCTGCATCAAAGGGAGCTCCCAGAGAAAACCCTGCTCCTGAAGCTCCTGAAGCTCCTGAAACTCAATAGTGTCATGTGACATGATATCCAACCTTTGCATAATCCCTGTGTAGCAGCTAGTCTGACATAACACCAGAAAGTGATTGATCAATCAGAGCAGACTGGGCTTAATTGGGTGGAGGGCCTTAAATAGACAGCAGCTAAAACCAAGTGTTTCAGACAGAGGCTGAAAAGAGGAGCTGCAGCAATCGACACTGTGAGACATCAGAGCATGTTATACCTCAAATTAAAACTGTCAACCTGAATATCAGAATTATATGTCTCCTTTAAACATAAAAAAATATCTTGTGACTTGTATTTGGGACTTGAAGGTTACATAAGAATAAAGAAAAACATTTGAGAAGCTCTTACGTTTGAGCCACTTGTCCAGTAACAGAACCAAATGTCACTGTGTCAAATTCTGTAATTGCAGAGGTGCATAGATATTAATCTTACAACTGTGGAAGGAAACGTAATCTGTGTGTATATGTTTGGTCCAGACTTCAACAACATTTTTTGTTGTAGGGCAGTGTGTTGCTTAAAGTGAACTTTCTGTGTATGTAACTAAATATTTATATATGCATAAATATATTTAAACAGGCAATGTGATAATCATTTTATTCTTTTAGTTTTTTCTAATTATATGACATAAAGTATATACATGAATTAGAATAGAAGCACAAACATAAATAAATTCTGATTGTTCTATTACCTGCACAACCAGGTGAACATCACAACTACATTTAATTTGCAATTTCAAAAGCAGTTTAAACATTTGACAGTATTTCAAAAATAAATTATTGCTGAACTGCCATTTATTTGACTTAGACTGAAAATATCTGAATATCCACATCACAGAGGTAAGAAAGAAAGTAGAATCGAATGAAGTATACAAATATAATGTTCTACAAATCATAAAACTGAAAATACAACATTTTTATTTTCCTTTTATCTTATTTTGTGTGTAACTTATATTTATGATGTTTTGATTCATTATAGCGCACTACTTGAACGATAGTAAATATGCTTACTTTACTACAATTAGGTGTACTTTTCTTTTTCTTACAGGAGTATTGACAGTATAATAACAGTGAGGGTCAGAATTCCAGACAAACACAACCTTTACACATATTCACATTTTGTCATGTTGTGGTTTGATGAGAGATCAGTAAAAGAGGGAAAGGCTTTATAAAATCATTTGTATTTCTTATTGTTGGACGGTGACTCTGAGTCCACTGTCGATCGTGCTGAGGAAAACCTCCCTCCGGTCTGTGTGGAATCAGAATCCAGTTTGTTCATCATCATTGTTCTCAAAGGCTTTGTTGGTTATCCCCTCGATGTCTTCGTACGGATTCTCCGTGGCTGGCTTTGCAGATTTCCTGCAAACACACGGAGACACAACACATCTCACAGTCTCACAGTAAATGGTCCATCATGCCGGGAAATGAGTCTTGAGGCCAATCTTACCTTTTACGTTCTCTGGCACCGGAGACAATGAGGTAGGTGCCCAGGAGCACCACGGCTCCCATGACCACCCCAAACACCACCAGCCACACCTCCACTGGCTGCTCCACAGGAGGGGCCAGTGTTGCTGGGATACCCGCGAAGTACAGCGTCTTGTCATCCAATTGGAAGGCATCGTTGATTCGGCCTCTGGATAACCTGGGATCAATATCAACACAGGTTTATTATTTCACATAGCTATTAGATGTCCTCAGGGAAATGTCACACTCAAATCCTTCTGCTACAAATTTGATAAGAGCCTAGAGACTAAGAGACTTTCGTTAACATTGCGAGATAGAGCATTTTTCCTTTTTGTTAATATCTCAGAGAATAATTCATGGATTTTGATGAAAATTGACATTTGGTGCAGGTCCCCCAAAATGTATCTCGTGAATTTTAATGTGGCTTCATGAGGTGGCGGTTGTGTTTTCATTATTTTCTGGTGCCTCACCGTATGGCAGCCTCCAAGTCAGTCTTTGGGATGTACACAGTGGTATTCGGTTTGGTGACCATAATGTAGAAGGAGATTCTCTCAGTCTCGTTGGAGATGTGGACGTCCTCTGACCTGCAGTTGCAAACAGAGAAAAGCCCTCAGACAGATGTTGCAACGGAGGAAAAACTCTCTTTACTCTCAAATTGACCCAGTTAATACTGACGTGAAGGGAAGTGTCTCGTTCTTTTGTGCGTAGTACTGCCTCAGAGCGTATGCAATGTTGGTCTCGAACAGGTACAGCTCGTTGTCGTTCCAGGAATACTGAAACACATTATGGTACATGAATATTTGCCAAGATACCAAACACACTGCAGATACATTTCAATTACTATCATTTCATATGTAATAAGCATGTAACCCTACAGCAATAACACATCAAACTACAATATTTGTAATGATTAATAATACTTACAGCGTTGTCTCCCATGGCGGCCTTCAAACTTATTCGTACTTTGATGGCATACTGGGTTACTGTAAATGAAGGTAATTAGATGATACAAATAAACGTCAAATAAACATGACATGACAGAAACAGTACACTCAATAATGACAAATACACTTGCCGTGCAGGAAAACAAAGAACAGATGGGAAGGAAAGATTAATATGTCGTGTCAACACAATTTATATTAAGTTCCCTCTATGAGATAGTTAGCTTAGCTTTGCAATTAGATAGCATCGCTCCGTCCAAAGGGAAAATGCCTAACTATGTCAACCACATTTAGTTTTATGTTTTTGTATGTTTTGCACTCACATGGATCCATTGGATCTACTGGATCTACTGCTGGCTGCCAGCCGACCATCCTGTTGTGTTTCTTGTTGTCTGCCTTCAGCCACTGGTGAAGTGTTGCAAAATAATCCAGCAGGGGCTGGGCGTCCATCTTGACATCACCAGATATCGTGTGCAAGGCCCTGGTCCAGGACTGGGACCTCCCCAGCTCCAACATGTCCCTGGTGGAAAACGTTGATGATGATGATGATGATGATGATGATGATGATGATGATGATGATGATGATGATGATGATGATGATGATGATGATGATGATGATGATGATGATGATGATGATGATGATGATGATGATGATGATAAATTACTGACGCTTACATCCCTACCTCATACGACAGCCTGATATAATGTGATACAGCAAAATAACTAAAGGAAGGAAGTTGTTCATACCTCAGTTTGGTTCCTGCTACGGTAGAATTGGTAATGTCACATGAAGACAAAGGACCAGTGTGACCAGCAGCATCGCACAGCGCTTTTTGGAACTGAAACTGGTAGATGGTTCTGGTGAAGTACCTGTATTCAAAACCATTGAGACACACACACACACACACACACACACACACACACACTCACAGATTAAAACAAAGTACAAACATAAAAACATACGAATCTGTGGCTACAATGAATTATGGAAAATAAAAAACACATGTTGAAAGCAATGACTTTGTTCTATGAAACTGTTCCTTTTACTCACCTCTAACATTCACACACACACACACACACACACACACACACACACACACACACACACACACACACTCACACACACGTGGGCAATGTCTTCTGACAGAACTTGTTGCAGTGGTTTGTTTGATTATTTAAAAAATCAAGAGAGCACTATAATTCTATGTCTCTTGTTAGTGATTGAAATCTATTTTATATATTCAAGTTTGTTTTGTTTTAATTTAGTTTAAACAAATTAGTAGTTTCATTGTAATGTTTTTTTTATTTTGAATTTATGTTGGAATCATATCTTAGCAATTTCTGTGACTTTTGTAATATTCATTTCCATTTATGCTGCCATATGCTCAGGTTGGGGAAGGGTCTTGTATATTTGTAAATTGATGTAAATGTATAAAACTATATAAAACCAATAAATATATGTTTAAAAAAAAAGAGAGCACTATAAACTTTTCTTTAGAGAAAATATAAATGTTCTCACCAGAGAAGGGGCTGGAGTTAAGTGTTATAAATGTATGGTTATGGAGAATCACCTGATGAAGGAGTAGTCTCCAGACACATGGAACAGAGCAGGAGGATCACAGTAAGACTCATTTCTCGGCACCGGCTCCATCACTCCCACCATCTCCCTCCTGTTAAGACAACACAGTCAGCCCTGACTGACGCTGTAACAGTGAAGCAGCTGCCAAGTTTACGCAGCATAAAACACGACTTTATTCGTCTGCAGCATGTCCATTTTTAATTACAGTGATGTCCATTTTTGATATAATTTACCTGTAAACGTTTAAAACTACTGAATTATTTACAGACGGCTCTCTGCTTACTTCATCTCCCACCACCGCTGCATCCATTGGTCCTTGGGGATGTTCCCTGCGAACACCTGCCACCTCCACTCCTCCAGCATGTAGGTGAACGGCAGCGTGGCCACAATGGTGAGCGCCTGTTTGAGCAGGAAGTTGATCTCTGTTTCTGCAAACACCAAACGTTAAAAACAAAAGTGAGAGCTGGACAGAGATATATGTGTTTCTGGTCTCAATGTCGTTTGAGTGGCTGAGCTCTGAGCTCTGTTTAAAATGGAAACAGAGGAATAGTATTCTTCCTGGACTGTTTCAGTGGGCGTCCTGCAGAGCCGTTAAATGTTGGTCTGGATCCTAATCAGGGGGAAGATACATTTTTTTGAGATTGGATGTTTTTTGGAAAATTTCCCATATTTTCCAGAAATTGAAGATAAGGGGAAAGTTGGGCCCTAGCCGAGATATGTGCTCTACAAACTGCTTCTATATGTCTCTGTTTTGTTCCACGCTTACGTTTATTGAAGGCAAGATCTGGCTTTTGAGAAACTAATGTTTTTTGTTGAAAACAGCTGCCTGCTGGTGGAATCATGCTAAAAGTTTCCAGGAAACCTAAAAAATCAGCTGAAAGATACTAAAAAGGAACCACACATTTGACAGGAGTCACAGAGTCTGTGATTATTCTCTGTGGGTTCACTTGTCTAATTCTCTTACATAACTACTAATTATAGCAGCTTTCATGTTTTGGAGGGTTAGTCAATAACTGGCAGTGTTTTCTACAACTCTCAATGTTACCTTTATCATAAGTGAAGTTAGCATCCAGGAGGCCCAGGCTCTGCAGGTGTTTGGGCGTTGCAGCAGAAAGAGACATGATTTCTCCGACGGCCTCGTGGAACCCCTCGTTGGCTCCGTCCCTCAGGAGGTAGGACAGGTTGCGGTAGGCCATCTGGTATTGGTTGTGGCCCATCTCGTGGTGCACAGTGAGGAAGTCGTCCATGTTGACCTTGCTGCACATTTTGATCCTGAATATAACACGGGAGAAGTGTTGATGTCAGCGGTTATGAAGTCTGATGCAGACATGATACCCTATCAGATCTACTGCACCAATAAAACATCCTCAATAACAAGTTACTGATGAGTCACATTCACCAAGGCCCAATAAAATATATAAATAAATCAAGTTCTGGTCTGACACAGGTGAAGTTACACGGTTTCAGGCAGAATAAGTTTTATTCAGTCATTTTTACTGAAGAGTTGTATTTTAAAACCTGTTGAACAAACTTTGCTACAGGGTGTCCCTTTGTGTGTGTGTGTGTGTGTGTGTGTAGTTAATGGTTAACATCGTGTTTGTCTAACAATATAATTATCATTATGATAATGATATTACACTACTATCATATCTATGATCTACAAAATAATATATATTTATATACTTGTGTTAATAATTAACAAGGTTTACAACGATGTGAAGCAAGAGCGGCCCCTTGGAGAGTCGAGTGACGGTTACTGATTGGGAAAAATGTAATTAGTCATACATCTTCTATCTTATAATTTCCTGAACTTCATTCTGTTTATTGTTCTGTTTTTTCTATTGGGCTGTGAACTTCCCCCAGCGTTTTAGTCTCAAGATTGTACTTCATGTTAAATCTGTGCATTAATATAAAAAAGGTACCTAAAGTCTTCCCTGTTCCCCATGTCCCAGGCCGTGGGGTGACACACCACCTGGCGTCCGTCGTTAGGCTTCACCAGCATCGACTCGGTCCAGAAGTTCGGAAACATCTCGTACAGGCCCACGGACATGAAGAACTTCTCTGCTTCTTCGAAAAGACGAGTTTCATTCCAGCCCTGAAATTTCAGTTGACATTTGGTAAATGGGCTTTTATTTATATAAAGCTTTTCGTCTTATTGATCACTCAAAGCTCTTCACAGTACAAGTCACATTCACTCATTCACACACACATTCCTACTACTCCTCCATACGCAGTGCACTATTCCTACACTGCCGGCACAGCTGTCAGAACCAATTTGGGGTTCAGTATCTTGCCTAAGGACACTTTGGAATGCAAACTGGAGTAGCCTGGGATTGAACCGCCGACTTTGTGGCTGGTGGGCGGCCCTCTCTACCGCCGAAGACCTATTTTAAATAGATTACTTTCTTTTTCTGTTTCATTTAATGCACCACATTAAAGACATGATCCTCATGTGTACCTATCTACTGTTTTTTAAATATTATATTTAAACCAGGCTGTGGGTCAGGAGGTAAAGCGGGTCTTTCAACAACTGGGAGGTCGACGGTTTCAATATCAGTCTCCCCCATTCTACGTGCCAAAGTGTCCTTTTGCAAAATACTGAATGTGATGTTTGATAGAGGAAGTGCTGCACATAGATGCACCTTGACTCAAAAAACACTGTACAATTACTTTAAGTGTGACGTACCTGCTCCACCATAGTCTTACTGACATCAATATCTGGTTTCTCAGGGTAGGGGGTAGACAGAGGGTACAGGTTGGTCCAGAATCTTCCCCACATGTCACCTGAATAGTAGACACAACTGATTATTTTTCTTCTTACCACAGTCGGTCTTATTCAGACGTATATAGCTGTAAAGTGATTTATTTTCCAATAGTTTATTTGAGCCATAATACAAAAAAATTGCATTTAAAATAGAACCAAGGAAATACAACATATGTCACCAGCTTTAAGATTTCCTTTTTCCCAACATGTATCCTGAGATGACTGATTTCAATTAGAAACAGCATCAGTGGCAGATTAATCTACAGAACCACCAAACAGGGGCAGTGATGCGAGCTGCTAGACAACAGAAGGAGACATACTTCAGTTCTCGACTGGATCTGAACACGTACATGAACATTTTGAATCTCTCTGTTCTACAGCTGTTCTATTTATGATGTGATATTAACATTTACAATTCTGAACTGCAGCGTTTCACATCATGTTAGATCATCTTGTGATCAGATTACCTTTCGCCAAGTTTGTTTGTGTGATTGTTGGATTTTTTCAAAACTTAATGAACCAATTCAATTTTAGGGCAAATCAGAATCGAAAGGGCAGATCCAGGATTTGTTTTCAATTTGTCACACATTGTGAGGTATTTTTTTAGTCTTATATCAATATAAGAAACATTTCAAGAAATATGTCCATCATTAAGCTGTTGACTAGGATGCATTTCAGCCATAATCAACAAGTTACAGCAAAAGACAATAATTGTAAGATAAAAAAAAGAGGTAAAGTAAAGAACAGAGATATCAGAAGGATTCATGTTTCCCGTTTTACATTGTGACATTATTCAGAAAATGGAAATCCTCATCCTACCCAGCAGGTGGGCTGGCAGAGGTCCTTTTGGATCAATGTGTCCTGGGTAGACATCAATGAGCTTGGATCTCACGTAGGCATGCAGCTCCTTGTATAATGGCAGGATCTAAGAAAAAAACAGTTAGACGCCAATATATTTATCCAGTTTGAATTTATGTCAAATATACATTCCAAAAATATTTTTTAATGTATATGTCAATATGTCCAAAGAAGAGATAGATGTAGGGAAAATAAAAATAAACCATCTTCTGAAAAAGTATGTTACGTACAGAAAGAAATACACTAAGTTTGCAAAACCTAAAGGACGATCACCACGTGAAGCAAAAATCTTGAATAACAGTCGGAGAAACGTGGATATCTTTCCTTTGCCCTCTTCATATTTAACACACCGGTCTGGGATATTTAGATTGAATTAAGTTACATGGAGTAACGTTGCTTCTCATCAAGTTTAAACCGAGAATTGTGAATTTAAACAGCAGCTTTTCATTAATTCAATCCGATTATCTAGAGTGTGAAAATTAATTAAGTACAGAGAGGAGGAATTTTTTGTGTTTCAATAAAATCAATTTTAATTGGCCAGCATGTTATTATAACACCCACCAAACCTCTTCTTTGTTCCTCCAAATATCACATTCAATAGGTTTGTCTTAAAGGTAACCCTTTCAGCTGCTGAGCCCCACCCGAAAGTTGTCAGGATTGGTTGATGAGATTTGTGACATCACAAACCCTGGCAAAGTAACTTGGTAAATCTTTTCACACAACATCCATCACAGAGCCACGGCAGCAGACACGGACGGACACTGGACGTACCTCTTTGTATATTGAACGCACGTCTCCCATGAGCTGGTCTCTTGTGTACTTGTACTGAGGATCCTCCTCGATTGTCTCATAGTTGGATCTCCAGTAAGCTCCATAGTCATCAAAATCTGAAAGAGTCAAGAGTCAGAGGGAAACAGATTAAGAAAGTTTAAAAACAATTGTGTTTTTAAAAGTTATTTTCTGGAGTTTTTATTATTATTTATTATCCTTATTATTATATGTCCTAATGTAAGTGCTATATAATATATACTACAAGATGTCAATACAAGAAAAAATTACACAAAGTGTCATGTTTCTCTTTTGAACATCTCACTGTTTAGTTTGGAAGCTTCGTTCTTCAGATCCACATATTCTTCATACAGGGGTCTCATCTCCTTCCCCGTCTCCTTCCTCCAGCCCTCCCACACGTGCAGGCGCTTGGCGTAGTCTTTGCTGTTGAACATCACGTCCTCCAGGCCTGTGAACATAAACATAAATGTTTGTCTCAGTACTTCTTCCACCACTGTATGTTAGAAGTGAGTAAAATAATATTTAAAAATGATAATAGTTAATATACGTTTTCATAGAACAATGTCATTGCTTTCAACATGTGCTTTTTAATTTCCATAATTCATTTTAGCCACATATTCCTATTTTAATGTGTGTTCCTTGTTTTTAATCTGATTGTGTGTGTTTGTAATTTGTCCCTTCTCATATTTAATATTTCAAACTTGTCAGCTTGACCAGGACTCACTTACAGAAGAGATACTGTATCTCAATGGGACCTTCCTGGGTAAATGAAAGTTAAATGAATAAAATAAAGATTATATACAAATGTTTCTATATCTGAAATAATATGGTTGTTAATTCTAATTCTAAGAGTTTTTAAGCAGCATTTTAACTCAGTATTTTCCAATGGGGACGAGCATTTTTTGGATGCATCACTAAAAACAATGTTCTGCCCAACAAATCAATATACATTTTTCAATTTGTTGTTGTGGTGAAAAATTGGATAATTTGACATTACTAGGCCTTGAACAGTTATCTAACAGTTATCTTACCTAACCCTAAACCATCCGAGATGTTTAAAGAAAAATCTGTCTTCATAAATATAGCTGACAATTCATAGACATATGACAAACCAGAGCATTATGGATTTTTTGTGAGGGGTCACAACACTAAAATTACCGTCCACCATCAAGACTTAATCTCATCACATTGTTTTCTTTAGATGTAAAATATCAATACGAAAACAAACTTAAGATGTCGGTTATTTTAATAATAATATTTCAATTAAGTATTTCAAAATGAATGACAGGTATCTGAACATCACACTTGTTTCTTTCCACCATTTAGCCGTGATCCTGTTTTGCTGCTGTCAGAGTTTAAATTCAAAGGACTAAAAATCCCAGTAACATGATTCCCATAATGAAATAAAGTCTCAACTCAAACACTCTAAGAAAAGCCACTTTCCTTTTCTCAGTGACGGTGTTAATTATAAACGGCTCTATTTAACCCTGGCTGACAGCAGCAGAGAAGCCACGTAGCCATAAAGGTTGTTATTAACAGAGCGTACCTGGCTCCAAAGTCTGGCAGTTCAGGGGTTCGTCCATCAGGCACACTTTGGCTGTGCTGTAGATTGTATTCATCTTACTCATGATTTCACTCAGCTGCAAAAGAAGAATGTGAAGTGAAACGAGCACACTGGTGACAGAATAAGAGTCACTGCGGTGTTTAACAGCTGGAAAGAATGTTTTTAAAGTAAGATATTAAAGTCGGGCAGCAGTCTCACGCGTGCGGCCTTGTCCTGGGACAAAGCACCGGCGCCTTTGTCCTGAAGGGAGATGAGCTGCAGTTTGATTTCTGGATCTTTGATCTGGTCGATGGGGAATTTCAGGGACTCTTCTGACATCTGAGTGTAAAAACTGCCCCAGATCTGCCCCTGTACTGACTGCAGGGAGGTAAAACAAGGTGATTCAAAAAGGATGTCACTGCATCTGTATTTTAGGGCAACTTCAGGGTGTCTTTCCCGGTGCTTACCAGCTTGTCCGAGTTCTCCTGGGAGATGTCGGTGTTGTAGGCCCATGATGCCAGAGAGTAACTGTACATACGCTGCGTGGCCTCTTCGTCGAACCTCTTTAGAAACTCCGTCACGTTCTTCTCCAGGTCCTGAGCAGAGACGACGCAGGACAGGGCCAGCAACGTTACAAGAATCCGAGCTGACACCGCCATGGCTTCAGCTCTGTCCACTCACACACACTAACTCTGAGAAGGTGGGACACTTCTCTGTTATACAGTTTCAACAACCTTCTGTGCCGCCTTGGCCTTTGGACGCCAGAGCCATAACTGAGGGTGTATCTGAGTTTTCATTTACAGAAAGAACATTGAGCGTCTCCGCAGACACTGTGCGTTATACTTTGAAAGATTATCAGTAGCAAATCGACATTTAATCTCCCATGAGAGATGTTCAGTCAGTTGTACAGAAGGAGATCTATTCATTCTTCTGTTGGTTGTAAACATGTTAACATGAGAACCATATTAAAAACCTATGGTTAAATGAAAAGTTTAGAGCAAAGAATCAAGACGACCACAGTGTAAAAAACAATGAATGTTGTGAGTGAATCAAGAGGAAATAAACTTTATATGACGGCAGTTTACAAAAAACAATAAACTATGAGCAAAACATGGACAATATACTTTTTATTCCTTGATCTTTTGAATGCAAAACAATAAACTATGATTTCTTACTGAATATATTTCCTTTTTTATGGCCTTTTCTTGAAAGGCAGAATTTGTTACCTCTGATAAGAAGGTTATGTTTTCAGCCCCGTAAATTTTTTCTGTTTGTTTCTAAATAAAATGCTGCACAAACTACTGAACAGGTTTACATGAAACTTGGTGGAAGGATGTAGTATGAGTCAAGAAAGAACCCTTTAAATCTTAGTGTGGATCTAGATTAGAGTGCGGAGACTGATATGTGTGTAAAAATCCAAATCTAGTGAATTTAAATTGAGTTTAATAATGGGACTGGGATGGAGATATTCATTCTGCTGAGTTCCATTCTAGTATTAATTGTTTTTTATTTTTTATTAAAATCTTTTTTTTTATCTTAACTTTTTAGATTTGATTAACTTTTTAGTCTTTGTTCTCTTCCACGTTTTAAATGTAAATAAAGCTATTATAATCACTAAAGTTATTAAATGCACAAAAAAACGATTTCAGCTCCAATAGGTGTCTTTTCTAACAGAAACGTGACCTTTTGAGGAGAAAATGTCAAGCAAACAGGAAACAACAGTGCAAGAATCCAACCTTCTTATCATGTGGCTGTGGATTTCCGAGCAACAAATAATGTGCAAGTCATGGAACACGGATAAGAAATCAGCCACGAGGACAAAGTTTATTATTTAGATTTATTACTAACAACAGGTTGCTTAATAGTCTCTCTCTCTCTCTCTCTCTCTCTCTCTCTCTCTCTCTCTCTCTCTCTCTCTCTCTCGCTCTCTCTCTCTCTCTCTCTCTGCAACTAATTAATCAATAATTTACTAAAAAATCCATAAAATACAATCAATAAAAAAATGATCAGAGTCGTTTTTGCATCCACAGCAGCAACTTGACATTAGATCAGGAAATATTTTTGTATTCACTCGCCTCAGTTGAACAACTTTTAAAAAAGCGTCAGTGCTCAGACGAGAGTTTGGTCTTTAGGTATAAATACATTTCTGTTTGTTATGGGTCACAGTTATCCTGATCAATCATTTATATCAGTGCAAATACATATTATTAATAAGACTACAATGGTCTTACTATTGTAACTCTATGAAATATAACCATTTAGTATAAAAGAATACAAATAATGTTCAGAGCTAAATCAAAGTAACCCTCAGACTGAGAGAAATCAAACAGAGATGTGGAAAATGCCAATAAGGTTTTTTAAAATGTGTAATTTCCCTTTTTGATTTTTTAAGAGAAATAATTTTTCAGGGCAATGAGTGTAAATGTTTAATTTGATATAAAATATAGACAGGCAAACAAAAACCTATTCTTCCGCTTCAATCTATATATGATGTAAATACTTAGTTTACACTGTCTTTTTAGTTTATATTTGTTGTACAAGATCAGATAAACTCGAAGCACCTGCAGAACATCCATGGCAACATTAACTTGAAGCAACAGTGCCTCCCTGTGGAAAGACTTGGGATAACCGTGCTCATTAAAGGATAGGTTCACAGTTTTTCAAGTATTTCTTAATGTTATACAACACATATGTACATTAAAAGCATCTGTAACCGATACTCCTGAGTCCTGATACAAATGTACTGTTCTTGTTCAGTGAATCACTGCCTCAACTCAGCAATGAGATATAATGAGGAAGATAACCAGCAACCCTTACTATCATATAAATGTAATGAATCAGAAGCAAAGTACAAGGTTCGTCTTTGAAGTGTGTCTGTGCGGACATATAAAGTATGAATATACAAACTAGAATGGCTACAGTACAGTGCATATATCTCCGCCAAGGTCCAACCGTCGCCTTATCAAACCACATTTAAAATCACTAGATCTAGATTTAGATTTTTGCATAAAGACCCATGAATTATTCTCTGAGAAATCAAGGAAAATGCAAAAGAAAACTTCTTTAAAATCTCACAATGCAAGTGAAAAATTAATTCCTGGATGTGGCCCCCTGACATGAATCCAAAAATTGTGTTGGTTTCTTCCCTGCTCCAAATCTTCAACCCAGTTTCATGTTAAAACACAACAAACGGAGGTAAGAACTTAACCTAATGTAACTTTCACATAACTGTAGTGAATAAGAAGCTAAGAACAACAATTATCTTTGACATGTGTGAGTGTGATCATGTAAAGAATGAAACTCAAATAAAGAACAAGTACCTAAGACGTGTGGTTACAGTAGTTGAGTGAATCTACTTAGTTACTTTCCATCACTGCTCACTTGCTGACTGAGTAGAGTCGATACTTCCCGTGTTACTTGGTGAACTCGTCCAGGACACTGAGCAGAACGCCCCCTGGCAACACATGAATACTCATTAGATCTAAAGCAAAGATCAACAGGCCTTTCACGTTCATCATGGCGGGGGTTAATGGTCGCAGCTCGACTTATTCTGAATGAATCACTCCATGATTTATTTGCTGGGATGTGTGTGCAGAAGGTTTTTACAGTGTGCAGCCCGCTTGTCTCCAGCTCGGAGTGAGGCCCATGATAGGTTACTGTCAATCTGCGCTGCCTCAGATTTGCTGCAGCAGCAAGTTTACAGCCGACATGTCTATATAGAGACTGAGCCTGGAGGCTATAGGCTAATCACGGTGAATGGATGAGACAACAGCCAGGCTTAGCATTCTGGAAACTCACATTCAGCAGAAAAAAAAGAGATCTGTTCACTATGTAGAGGTTCTTGCTGTAGGTGAGCTGTTCCTAGAAGCCCAAGGTTTATTATTCTATTCTATTACGTTTAGAGGATACACAGTGTACAGGGAAGTGAAGCTTTATTCCAAGTTTATCAAGTCATGTGTTTCCGTTGGTTTTAATTTGTAATGTTAATGCTTTCTTATTGCTTTTAAATGTTTTATATTATTTGCCCACATGTCATAGCTCTTGTCAATCACATTTATTTTTGTCGATTAAGATTTGGGTGAAATGTTGAGGAAGAAAAAAAAGGGGCAAATAAAAACACAACGCAACAGCAAATAAAGAAACACTATTACAAATGAGAACACACGACAACAAATTAGAAAACACAATGGCAAATAAAAAACAACACAACAGCAAAAGAAAAACACAACAACAAGTCAGAGAACTCATGGACAGTGTGTCTATACAATAAGCAACACGCCTGGTACAATTGCATGAAGAACATACATTTGTGTTATAAGTTACTACAGTTTTGTGTTGTGATTTGTTGTTGTGTTTTGCACTTCAGGGCCACCATAAGCAACAGTTCACTGTAGTGAGAGTCTGCAGCATCATTATATCTCAAGATCATTCTGACTAATTCAATTCTACTTGTGGTTGCGATCAAGTTGCAATTCCATCATCAACTACCTGAAATTCTTACATTGAAGTTCTGCTCCTGTAAGAAAGGATCACACTGAACCTCCACTGATCCAGAGCTGAAACAGAAGATCATGATGAGGCTGAAGGGAAATCAATCCCATTTTCCTCATAGATCTAATTTACGACAGCAGGGTCAAAATATAAAAGTCTGAACTAATCACCATCTTGTAATGAAACGCCCCTGACATGATGAGAAAGTTGTGAGGGCGGGGGGGGTTCAGTTCCGGCCCCACATGTGCACCTCTCCGGGTTTTACCTCAGCCTCCTCTCTCATCCTCTCAGCCTGGCGCTGATCAGGCCACTGAGACGAGCTGCGACAATCCCCGGGAAACACCACAGCAGCACCGGAAACACAAGGACACACTTTGAAAATAAAGGTCAAAGATCTGCAGACTGTGTACTGAAAATATTTGAAATATTTGAAGCTGAACATTATGGGAATAGTCTGCATGATGTTGTTTGTTGATTTGTGCTCAATAATTAATTCTGCACCCCCTCTCCTGCAGTTCCACTCCTCCAATGCTCTTATTTGGAAACGGTGCAGCGGTGCGTCCTTTGCGCAGCGGGAGGCTTGACGCTCGCACGGAGGTAAACCCATGATCGCAGACTCCACACGCATCCTCACACCACTGACCCGAGCTCAGCCGTGTCCTGCATGTGTGTGCATGTGTGTGCATGTGTGAGCGGGAGTGTGAGTGATCCCCGGAGACCAGCAGCAGGATGGAGCATCTCAAGGAGAATGGGGGAACTTTGGATTGACGCCCGGGGATAACGCGAGGGTCGGCCCGAACCTCCTCGGCTCTGTCGCGGATTTAAAAAAAAATATTTGGATGTTTCCCCCGTTCCCCCTCTTTCTTCTAGGCAGTGGGAATTTACACTTGGCTCGCAACTCCCGTGATTTGTGGCGTGCGCAAAAAAAATGCCATTCGCCAAAAGGATTGTGGAGCCGCCGCTTCTGTGCAGGAACCACATCCCCCACGATGAGGGTCTGCTTCTCGAGGACCTGTGTGCCATCAATAACGTGGTTCTGTCCCGGACCTTGCGACAGCTGTCCGACCTGGCCCGGCACGCCTGCTCCTTATTTCAGGAGCTGGAGAACGACATCCTCCACACCAACCAGCGGGTCTGGGTCCTCCAGAACAGAATAGGCCAGATCCAGCAGACTGCCAGTGCCCTAGACCCTAAAAAGGAGGCAGTGCGTAAGTACACCAAAAAATAACCCCCCCTCATAAAAAAAAAAACACCACCCCATGATTCACACCTGAGCGTGTGTGTGTGTGTTTTTTTTTTTATTCATCCACACACCACACTTATGTGCCTTGGAGCCTCGAAGGGCTCCCACCTTTAGAATGCATTCTCCCATCATCCAGCTGCACGACGGCTCTCATCCAGCTCATTGAAATGTGTCACACGGTTGCATCTGCACATCGGAGCCGTCCAGCATCACCGGGATGTGTTGACTGCTCATTCATTTGGCGGTCCAGACTCGGATGTGTGTGTGTGTGTGTGTGTGTGTGTGTCAGTCGACGGTGGAGGGGGTGAGGTGGTGTGTGTGTGTGCGGGGCGGAGGGGCGTGTGTTGCCGCTGCATTGGCTCAGCATCGCAGTCTCGTTACTGCGGGTAGCGCACACCTGAAGCATGCACAAGGCTGTGTGCAGGGGGGGGGGGGGGGTGGGGGGTGGGGGGGTCGTTCATGCTAAGGGGAGAGAGTACATGAAGTTAAGGGTCGAGCTTCTCTTATTGAAAAGGGTTTGGAGACGTGTGTGTGTGTGTGTGTGTTGGTGCATGTGTGTGTGTGTGTTGGGGTTTTCACAGGCGACTCCCCCCACCCCACCCCCCCCGTGCGCCAAACCCACCCTCTCCACATGCAGCCGCACCACCACAGCATCAATAATGGATCCAGATGTCCTGTGTTGCAGGTTCAATATGAACCGGTCATGTGTCTGCATGTTTCAGGTGGAGCCGTGGTCACAGCCAGGGAGTAGAAGCCTTCAGTGCGAGACTCGGTGTAACAGTACGCTCTGTACAGCAGCAGCAGCAGCTACAGATTATTTATGTCCTCTGCAGTCCCTTCAGAATAAAGCTTTTGATGTTCCACCGTCCTTTGGCTGGTTTCTGGTCCACGCTCAGTGCAGCATATCGCCGCTGTAGGTTATCACAATCTGGGACAATCACAAGAAGAGCATTTTGGGGCCTAAAGCTACTGTATGCTCATGAACTCCCGCTTTAGATTTACCCCCAACCCCCAACAACAACAACACACACACACACACACAGTCAGAGCATAGGAGCCATGTCTCTACAACACAAACCAGTCTCACTGCTCGGCTCTGTTTACTCCTGTTTGCTGTGGGTTTGGATGTGTGAGGCTCCGATGTCGAGACACATATACGAGGTCTCTTGGATTTCAGTCATGTGAGAAATATAGACGGGGACAGCCCGTTGGATTTGTAGTTCGGTACAACAGTCCGAAAGTGTCATCCGAGCTGCACACAAACACACAACAGCTCCCTCACATCTCAGTGTTCCTGAACCTGTCGGGGCAGCTACACCCAGAAACCCTGTCTGCTTCACCTGTTGTGCTCAGAAAACCCTCAAATATTGATTGTTTTTGTTGATTTGTTGGATTGTGCTTCCATATCCCTGTAGCCGGTCCAGACACACGAGAAAAGTATCACTTAGCAAATCCAAAGATGCTGCACTGTTGGAGTTTAGCAAATTTGAAATCCACGAATGAGCTAATGCTATCAATTAAGGCTAGTGCGTTACACAAATAGGAAATAAAAACTAAATTACAGATACAATTCTGTTTAACTGTCATAATATTCTCTGATCTTCACTTGTCTCTTGTGGATGCTTTTTGAGGGAGCGCATGGGAATTTAGTATTTTGTATATGTCCTGTTGTCATCACACTTGCCATTTATTGGGTTGTTGATGGGCGTGAGTCTAACGTCTGCATGTTGTCAGGTCAGCAGGTATTAGTCTTTCTGTTTGAATGGCGAAAATGAAAGGAGCTGCTCATTTTATAGTCGATAAGGCTACAAGCAATCAGCAAGCCGCTTCCCCTTCTTCTTCTTCTTCTTCTTCTTCTTCTTCTTCTTCTTCTTCTTCTTCTTCTTCTTCTTCTTCTTCTTCTTCTTCTTCTTCTTCTTCTTCTTCTTCTTCTTCTTCTTCTATTGTTTAATAGTCTCTCTACTTCCTGCGATTGGTTCTAAACTCTGAACTATCCATGAAAGTGTTTTCACACCCTACCTACACCAACCAAATCTTTTTGGTGGGACAAAATATTGGTCCATGGCTGTTATTTTGATTCGGGCTAAACTGAAAAGTCAGAAGGTCCAGACCCAACAAAGAAGGTGTGAAAGCTCCCAAAATCAAATAAAACAATCCAAGAGGCTGTTGTTCTCACAATGTAGAGTAAGTGAGTACAACCTGTGAGCTAGTATAATCATTTTATGCTGCTAACTTTTCCCAAACTCCAACTGGCTTCACAACCTCCTCCTCTTCTTTTTTTGATGTATAGAAGTAACATACATGATGTGTCCTCCTGTATCTGCCTATCTTCAATTACAATATGACATACTTCAAAACACTGACACAGTTTACTTGGTCAGAATTGTCCACTGTGGTATTTACAGGCTAAAGATATGCCACCATTGTACTGGATGTTTTTATAGTGAATCTGGATCTTCATTCATCCATCATCACTATTTTTGGAGGGAAAAAAACACATGAAATGACTGAAAACTGAGAGAATCACTCTGTGTGTGTGGGACTTCAGTCTGAGTGCTCTATGGGCCAGGGCTCAGACTTGGACGCCCACCAAAGTTTTGCTATTTTTATTCAGTTTTCAAAAGGGCTATAATCCTCGCCTCTTTCTCTCAAATGGCAGAAATGACCCCAAGGAGCTAAATATCTCTGTGTACACACAGACAGGGATTCAGAATCCGTGACAATGGTTTCCTCATGAGAGCATCAAGATCCAGAGCAGCCAATGTGGGGCTAACCTGGATTCTGATCCTGGACATGGGAGTGGGCAGTTTTCAGATGGTTTTCAGTCAGTCGTGTTGGACATTTATCAAAAGTCGAAGTCACATGTTAGCACTAACAATAAGAGCTTTCCATTAACACGGCACTAATGGTCAGGATCATTTGTTTTGATTGATTTGCAAGTGTCATTCCACGATGTCGGCCTTGAGTGACACAAATACTGACATACACAACGTCCTGAAATGATCATTTAGGTCATAAAATCAAACCATTATTTAGTTACTGAGCAAACTTTTCAGTCATTTATTTCCCTTATCGCTGACTGAGGGGATTTGCTTCTATTTTAGTAAATCCAGCTTTCTACATAAGCCTTATAATGGCTCTAGTTTTATTCAACCCACCTATATGTAAGTGCAACTCATATTTTTACACTTTTATAAGTTAAAGCTTCAGTTACCTCCACCAATGAGGTTCTGATTTCACCGCTGTCCGATTGTTTATTGGTTAGTTTGTCAACAGGATTACACAAAAACTACCGATCTGATTTAAAAAAAACTTGTTGGAAGGAGAAAGAAAACATTGTATTTTGTCCTGGTGTCTGAGGCAACAGCCCCTAATGTGTTATGAATATCCCCAGATCTAAAACAAATATACTTATTTAAATATATGACATATAAATAAGAATATTAAAGGCATAGTTAGTGTACTGGTTACTTGTCATTGTTGGTATATTGTAGTACCTAGTTAGCTGATCCACTAAGGCAACGCTTGAAGGTTGTTGATATAAGAAGCTTGTTTTTAAAAAGCAGGTGCGGCCGGGTGGAGTTAGAGGAGGTGGATGAAGAGTTGTGTCCTGGTGCTGTAGCAGCAAATCCAGAGTCAGGATGTGAGAACAAGCTCCAGTTGTCGGAGAGGAGAACTCTTCAGCTTCATAGCTGGTCTAGTGGCTTTAGCTCAGGTCTCACATGGTTTTGAGAGACGATATTGGGCAGGAGGTGAGGTTCACCCTGGACGAGGCAGACACCCGGCTGACATTCAGAGACAACAACCATTCACAGTCACATTCACACCTACGGACAATTTAGAGTCTCCAGTCAACTTAACCACAGTCTGCATGTCTTTGGACTGTGGTAGGAAGCTGAAATACCCACAGAAAACCCACACAGAAACAGGGAGAACATGCAAACTCCACACCATGCCGCCCTCTACGAAAAAACAAGTATTTCCAAAGCCTTTACATATGATTACAGCAAGGAAAATCATCACAACAAGACGGGGAGAAATTCGGAGGAAGGGATGAGGTTATAGCGATGTTATGGGAGATCGATGTTATCAGAGCACAGAATCCATCGATTACAACTGTTGATGACACTTGATAAGAGTAAGTAATTCAGTAAATAGCAATATAAAGCTGATTGATGTACATCTTTTTAAACATCGGCCTGGAGCTGCATTCAGTAAAGTGTTGCTGTGTCCAGTGACTGTCAGCCTATATGGAATATTGAGCAACGGTCACTGCTATATATGGCTGATATACCGGTATCAGAATTGTTTTACCCTCTTATATTTGTATAAGCTGGGCTCTAATATATAGATAAGTATGTTTATGGTGTAAATATACGGGTAATCACCAGATCAAAAAATTGACATCTGGTTTGATTTTGGTTGGTTAGATTATTTTTGTGTGAGAGGAAAGAGGAGAAGAGGGAGAGGAGGAGACGAGGAGATGAGGAGTGAGACAGACAGAAGAGAGAGAGAGCTACAGGAGAGGTGAAGAAGAGGAGAGCATCAGATAAAACCGAACAGACACAGAGTTTGTCATAGGTCAAATTTGTCACAGTTGAAAAGGAGCCCAGTAGAAAAAGAAGCTTTGAGACGGCGTTGGTCAATGTTCGGAACTGAATGAAGCTTCGTCAGCATTTCCTCCCACATATATGACTGACTCATCCAAGTTAAGGCCTTTATTCCTTCTCAGGGTTTTAAGGTGAATGAGAACTCAGATTATTACGGAATCAGATTATTTCCTGTCATTTGACAGATTTACATGTTTAAAAGTGGACTAAATCGTTCCAGCTCTAACTTTCCTGAAGACTATGAGTATCATAAATCTGCAAAATAGAACCACTTTAATGGAACATTTAGGAGATTTAGAGAATATGTCTATGATTATATGGGGAAAAGTCATTATTTTTTAAGGGTAAATACTGGTGGCCTGTGTTAAAATAAGGAATGTGGAGCATCTTGTTAAGTTTTTCTCTAGTCTCACAAATATAATAATACTTTTGGCACATCAGCAACAAATTAGTATCACAAGTTTGGAAAGATTTTTCAGGAAATTGTCGGCCCTGAAGTAAGAACCACATGAACACCTTGCTGATTCTGTTGGTTTCTGGTTGTTTCCTAAGATAATTCGTTTTTTTCTCAAAAGGTTCTGACTTATTCTTGTAATACACATCTTAATCCCCAAAAACATATGCCTACAATGAGCTCATTCATTAAATATCTTAGTGTTATTTCCACATCTTTTAAAATAATGAAGCAGATGTATGTAGGTGCAACACAAATACTGCGAGAGCATCAAATGGTCAAGGCTGCACAGCTCATATTCAGAAACTGTGCCTTAAAACAAGCTGCCAGGAATTCTGTAAGGTTCTGATATCACAACTACACAGTCACCGGCCTCAGCCACTGACCCCACCCGCACCTATTATAGTCTGTTGGTTTGTTTTGACTTTATTAACACGACTCAAAGCTAAGATTCACTGTAGGGTAACACACACACACATATACACACACACACACAAACTCAAAACATGTCTTCACCTTAACATGATTTATGATCTGGGGATATGCTTCTTGTCCCGAAAATGAAGATAAGTCACCACACACACACAAAGTGAAGATGATTCTGGTGTGAAAATATTGGTCTGTAGTAAATATATTGTACTGCTCTGGCGACCCTGGTTTCTTCCTGGTATGCCATTAAAGCAAATTTGACTTTGAATTTGAATGTAGGAGTGTATGGCCTGTGGCAGCGGGGGACTACTCTATCTCACTAGTCTGCATAGTAACAGGAGAGAGAGGGAGGCCTGCTTTAACCTTTCAGCTGTGTCAATCTCTCCCTCCCTCCCTCCCTTCTTCCATCCCTCTCTCTCTCTCTCTCTCTCGCTCTCTCCCTAGCTGGTCATACATTTTTACTCACAATCTTTTGTAGTACAACTAGAATCAGCTCTTGAGCAGGCGCATGTCGTGTTGTCAAAACGTTTTGTTATGGACAAAAGGAAGAAGCGGGAAGCACAGTGACTCGAGTGCTAACGGTGCAGTGTGGGAATCTCAGTGGTCCGGAAGTAATTGTGTTTTTCTTTGTTTCTCAGTCGCAAACACACAGAAACTCTGATGGCAAAAGGAGAAATAGAGACATATTTACCAACTTCTGTTTGTGCGACTGGCCAACAGCCTCTGTGTGTGTGTGTGTGTGTGTGTGTGTTGGCGTGTGATTCAGGCATCTGATTTCTACCGCAAAAGGCAGGTTAGGATACACACTGTCCAGGCACGTCTCACACCTCAGCACACACACACATGCGCAAACACACACACACTAAGAGCATCCATTCAGGTGTTTGCGGAATCCAATATGTGCGATGATTTACTTGCTGTTGTTTCTCTCGCAGCCTCCTCTGTGTCTCTCTGCCTCCATCTGTTCTTCCCTCCATCTTTGCATCTTTGTGTCCATTCTCCTCCTCCTCCTCCCCATCCATACCTCTTCCCTCACTGGCCTACTTTCCCCATCATCATCAGCATGGAGAGACTTCTGCCTCTTGACAGCGTATTTAATGTTTAATGCACTTTGATTTCCACCCAGACACTTACGAGCCTGAGAGGAGAGGAGAGGTTTGATAAGAGAGTTAAAGGGAGAGAGACAGAGGAAGATAAGGGACGGCCATGCTTGAGCAGGGCAGGGCTTCTGATGTGAAAGGCGCGTGTGGGCAGGGGGCAAATTTCCAGTGGGGGAGGCAGGGGTGGGGATGGGCTGACCTGGATACCCGCACGTGTGTGACATGTAATAACATACGAGTGTTTCAATCGGAGAACCTGTGTGGAAATAATATCACAGAGGGATAAAGTGCATATGAGCTCTGCTGCTGACTGATCAAAACTGCAAAAAGTTTTTAATTTAGAGGCTAAACACATTCGGGCTGATTGATAGCAACTTTGTGGTGTTTTATTCAACACGTTATTAAAGATGCATCGCGTTTCAGACACTGTCCACTTCGTCTGTCCTCAGAGTCAGCTGCTGTCAGCGTTTGCTTTTGATGCAGGGGAAAACTTAGACAGTCTAAAAAGTTTAATTCGGGTAAACTCTCAGTTTATATTTAAATTTTGTTTTAGAATATTTATATTACATTCTCTATAATGCTAGTCCTTTAAAGGGTTGCAAGCTGACATTACTACTAGAATCCGCATTTCTTTGGGCCGTGGGAGGAAGCTGGAGCACCCAAACAAAACCATGCAGACACATGAGAACATGCAAACTCGGGATTAGCAACCGCAAACCTTGTTGTTTGGATGGGTGAGGGTGCAAGGTGGTCACATTTATAACTCCTAAATCCGGCCTCCTCCATGTTAGTGGATCGGAGATGCACCAACCAAGACACTTTGATCTAAGTGTGTAGCTATAACTTAACTAAACAGGCCAGTTAATTAAACTTGCATATATGGATGAGAGTATCCAAGTGAAAATGACACATCCTCTGGTGAGAAAGAATCATTAACTGTGATCGTCTGCATTAACAGAGCACATGAACTCAAAACCTTCTCTTAAAACATAATTTGATCCATAGTAAATAAGGATCTTGATGATAAATCCTGTCTCCTCCATGTTAGCAGGTGGGAAATGGAGCAAACTAAAAAGTGGAAGAGGACATTTGTTTGCTCAATTGTATTATTCCTCAAACAAGGTTTATCGGAGACTTGTCTTTCCTCTTTATTAACATACAATAGATTAAAGTTTTAGGGTTTGGCGTTGGTTGCCTCCCGCCAATAAACTGAACAATGAAGAAGAGGAAGAACTTTTAGGTGACGTTAATTAATGCTGGGATCTTACTTTTTCATGCTCTCATACACAAATATACACAACAAAACAACAAAATCCAATCAATTGGCAGCATGTGTCCACTTACTGTTTGTTACCACAGGAGAGGGGGATGGGATGTGATGATACAGTGTGTCACTCACACACAGTGTATTGTATTTGGCTCCTCAAAATCTCTTACATCACAGAGAGTAAAAATCATCAGTGCACATTTTCTGTTTTCGTGGCCCAATTACCTCTATGCTAATTTTGGCTAAAGTGATTCTATTGCCTCATGTATAGTAACACAGAGAGAGTTGACACACTTTCCAGACCAACCTTTCCCCAAACCAACAGGTAAACACTCACACACACACATAAACACGCGGGCACAGGAAAGTACAGAGACACACAAGGGCAACACACGCGCCCACAACCCGCTGAACTCTGCAAGCCTCTTCTTTCTGTCTCTCATGTCATCATTTGAAATTCCGCTTTAAGTGCCTCTGTCTCTGTTGCTGTTGCAGCCGGCTATAAAACATGCATGCTGGACTTCTTGGTCTGTACATCACAGCGCTCGGCCGGCTGGATGGCTGGCATGCTGGCTTTCTGGAGACCATTCCTCACCTGGCAAACTGGCCTCTGGCTTTTCTCCATGTTGTTGTGGAAGTTCTGCTAGAGCTGAGCAGGTACGCCAAAGATAGACTACACAGGTTCTGCAGCTCTTATCATCAAGGAGACAGTATTGCCTTTGTAAAGCACAGACAAGAGCAGATAGTTACTCACTGCTCTAAAGTTTGTGGTAACATACGTTGACATATGTTGTTTAAATCACTGTGTTGCTCGGATTTTCAACTGTTTCTTTAACTTTTAGAATGTATAGACATTGGCTAGCATTATTATTAGAGTACTTTAACCTCCGATACGGATGTTATGTTTTCACCCCTGTCCGTTTGTTGGTTGGTTTGTTTGATGGTCAGCAAGGCTACGCAAAAGCTACTGGACGTATTTCTACTCCCTTAACATTTTGGTGTGTGTCCAGATTAGGGTTCGGATTAAGGATTTTCTTCTCACTTGACACCAGACATGTTTAGGGGACAGTATGATTTAAGTTAAGGGGACTGTTGGGCCTTGGAGGGTGTCTGCGCTCTAGTGAGAACCATTCCTGTGTTCCATTCCGAGTGTATTTTTATGAGGGAGACATACATGGTTTTATTTACATGAGAGGTTATGTGTGAGTAGAGCAGGAAGAAAACATGAGTCAACTACAACTACGAGATTGAACAGACGAGATCAATAGGCAAAAAGACCTAAAGTCAGCACATAATCTTAAAATAGTGAGGATTAATGTACAGTTACATTATGTGGATTACTGGTAATTCTGAGTCAATGACTCATATCATTGCATTGCAGTTTTGTGTGGTGGTAGAGCTTGATTCTGTGTGACTGTGTGTGTGTGTGTGTGTGTGTGTGTGTGTGTGTGTGTGTGTGTGTGTGTGTGTGTGTGTGTGTCAGCCTCCTGTGACATTGCTGTACTGAACTGTCCTGAGCTGCTGTCATCTCTGCCTGGAGACCCCATGATCATCACTGTTCCCCCAAAATCTTTGACAGATGGCTGGGGACCAGAGAAATGAACACGCTCAGCAATCTCTCTGGGTCAATGTGCATGTGTGTGTGTTTGTGTGTCTGTGCACTGAGTGGACAACACTTTTAACATAACAATAGACTTTGAAGTCACCACAATAAGATGTTGTTGGCTCTTAAGGAAATGTTACATATACAGTCCCTCAGGAGACATTATGAAAAACTATGAATGAACCACAACATATGACCTCTGCTTTTCCTGTGTAGCTTTACATGAACTATAAAACAAGGTTTACATGTGTTGATATTAAATATTAAGTGGAGCTAAAAACAAGGAGTTTATCAATATTGTATTCTGATGATGATTTAAAGAGATTATTTAAGCAAAACTGCAAAAACAAATCAGAATCAGACCTTGTTCTCTGAGAACTTAATATTGGCATTTTCTTCATATGCCTGATTTATTTCATTAAGATATCTTAATGATATCTTGGGAAAGTCACAGAAATGTGAAAAAAACTTACAAGAATCTGCCTCCTTTTTGATTGTCCTTCACAAGTTGACCCACCTCTCCCCCAGGTTTCAAGTCAATCGGTTCAGTAGTTAATACTTAATCCTGGTGACAGACAAACAAACAAACAAGAGGCAATTAAAACATGACCTCCTTGACGCAGGTAATGAAAGTCAGTTACGTCTAATCACTTTGACGTAACAAACACAAGGTAACAGTTTGCTGCAGGTTTAGATCCAACATTAAAGTCCCTACAGTAGAGAGACGTCACATTTTAATTCTACAGTTATTTAAGAAAAAGTCTTCTGTTAAAAAGCCACATGTTTTAACTGAGACGTATTTACTGTATTTTGGTGGGACAGACAGACAGAGAGATGGATGGATAGACGGACTCTCTCTCTCTCTTATTTTCTATGCCTCTCTCACTCTCACTTTCCGCTCAGCATCGCAACAGAGTCCCACGCTGAGATCCTCACAGAGGGGTGTTTTTGTACTTCGCAGGGGTGCTGTTGGCAAAGAGCAGTCATGTTACTACAGAAATTTTAAAACAGAGGGAGAGATACAGAAGAGACTGGAGAAAAGAAAGAATGTTAATGATGAATGAGCACAAATAAGAACCATTTTTGGTTCCTCTAAACACAAGAAACAATAACTTTACAAAGAGATTATGATGAGTCTTTTTTTCATCCTTCCTTAATGTCTACTTCATTAGTTAAATATACTGGAACATGCACCTAAAGGTTATTGGAATACAGTCGTTTCTCCCTCGGCTCAGCAGAGCTGGTGATACTAGCCCATCGCAGGAATCACCAGAGCTGACAGTCGTTGCACAGTCGGTATTAACAGATGACAAAAATAAGATGGGAAGCCAATTATATCAATAATGTTGTGACCATGTGCTTGAGCGGTCTCAGAAGATGGACAGCAGAGATTATGAGTATCCTCTGGGGATTTAGGGCCAAAGCACGGACAGTTTAGATGGTTTTCAGCTGAAGAGCCTCTGGACGGACTTAGTATAAAGTATCAGCGTAAGATGGAAACAGATGGAGTCAGGAAAAGCTTAGGAGTGGTTGTCTGCCGCTTGTTTTAAGGACTGAGCTGCTCTTAAGGACTTCCTTGGAAACAGATTGTCCCCTTAAGAACCTTAGCACACCCTAAAGAAGAGCCAGCCTAATTGGACTACTAGCAACCCCTGCTTTGAAACATGCTCACCATACTTTGCAGGCATATGCGTGTGCGTGAGGGACAGAGAGAGAGAGAGAGAGAGAGAGAGAGAGAGAGACACTGCTGTACAGTTTTCTACAACATTAAAGTGCTCGGACAAGCTTTACAGATTAGGCAAAATTTGAAACAAGCCTGGTTCCCCGAGTAGCAGAAAATCTGTGCTCATTAAAGAAGTATTGGTTGCTGATATACAGTGTTAAGGTGAGGTAAATTAATCCAATTTAACAGCAGGCTGGTGAGAGGTGAGGACAGCCGAGCCAAGGCTGCACTAATTAACCATATATCTGTCACTATTGATCGTATCAGAGGGCCCACCAAAACCTACCAGCCTCTTCTGGATCAAACACACAAAAAACCATGCATATACAGTATATACTCCTAAACTGAGCAGCTACATCCTCCACAAACAGCCGCGGTCTGATACCAGGACGCACAATTTCCTTCCATACCTGAGCCATAATGAGTGGGAGAATGTGCCTTGTGCAGGCTTCTGCAGGCGTGTTATATGCAACTGTGTCTGGCTTGATGACTGCGCTAATGCACCTTCGGATGACAGACCAGAGATGTGCTAGCAAAACGCTGCAGGCTAGCACAGCTGTTACAGATAAGGGAAGAACGAGAGGAGAGGAAAGAGGAGAGAAATGATGGAGTGGAAGAAATTGAACTGGAACAAGACACAGAGTCTATAGATAGCTCTGAATAGACTGTAATTAAACACAATGGTGATTTAACATAAATACTTAAAGCAGGAAGGCTCGTACATACCGTAAATAAAGATGGCTGACGCGTCTGGACTTTCTCCCACTATCAAGAAGTGAAGCCAAAATATCCCAGATATGAATTCAGACATCTTGGCGGCAATGACGTTATTTGGAGTCGGCGTATAGTAGCAATCGGGATGGAGCCGTGGTATTGATACACGTGCTCAAACAATCCAAACTGTAAATCACGATATTCATAAATCATCAAAATAACTAATTAAAACCAAACTCACAGGAAAACAATTGAACAGTCACCTGTGTGATAAGAACTACCTTAAATGACAGGAACTATCTTTGTTTGACGTGAACTTTGTAGTTTGGCTCATGTCCCATCCACTAACATGGAGGATGTAGAGTTTGAGACCTATACTGCAGCCTGCCACTAGGGGGCGATTGAGAAGCTTTGGCTTCACTTTTTCTGGCTCAGTTATGTAAATCCATGTTTAAACATAGTCTAAAATGCAGTTTTAACGTTTACCGAGTTAGCATGATAGCTTATTAGCAGTAAAGACAAAGTACAGCACAGGAAATAGTATTTACCTGTTTAAATAGCTTAAAAGTTGCTACCAACGTTATTACAAATCAAATTCTATGGCAGATATATCTGAGGTAAGAGCGGAGAACAAAAATGGTTGTTTATCCAATAGAATACAGGACTGATACTGCAGATTCAACATGTGTAAAATAATTACAGTTTCCCGACAGATACTGCTCCCATTCTATGATAGTAATTATCACCACACAGTCAAATAATTACAGTAGCAAGAAATTACAATTAAGCGATTGTGTGATTTACCGGGGACTCCCCATCACTATTGTGCCTGTGTGTGTGTGTGTGTGTGTGTGTGGGTGTGTGTGTGAACGAGCCTTACCTAGCAGATTACTCCACTGAGGCCAAGTCCCTACAGATGACATGTGATAGCAGATTAATAGCCTAACATATTAAAGTCACAAACCCTATTATTTCCCCCTGTATCTGTGCTTAATCAATTAATATCTAACAGCTTATTCACCAGTCAGAGATCCTCTGCGCCACCTTCAGTTTAATCTAAAATTAATCACACTGAATATGCGATTCATCTTTTAATGTACAGTTCATTTACAGTTATGCAACTTCTTGTTATTGTAAAACTGCATTTAAATCAAATATATCATGAAGTAAAATAACCAATTAATATCATCAATATTATTCAAGTTTTTGCCTGGTCCTGAAAAGCCACTTTGACTTTATTTGAGTTGCTTGATTAGATACAAATAAAGGAGCCGGTCCCCTGAAGAATTTTTTTTACCTAACAGTGCAATTGATAAGTATAGATATTTGTCATTTACATAGATTATGTAAATACAATTTAATAGAAGAAAATAACTTCAGTAAAGTGCAAGATAGTGTGACATTTAGCCATGATGGAATCTGTGAACAAATTAAGAGGAACTGTTGTTTCCAGTGTTTCCCGTTTTATTCCATGCTTTTGTACAGATAAAACCTTTTTCGTACAAAAAGCAAAAAATGTGTTACTTCAATGACATGTGGTCTGTTCTGAGGCAGAGATTGGATGATTACTAAGCACCACACATAGAGTGATACTGACGGGTTCAAACCAAGTGTCCAAGCAAAGCAGACCTTTTAATCAAAGCGTGTTAAAGTGAAGCAGGGCCATCTGGTTTGCAGTGGATCAGAAGCAGTGATCCTGAGGATGATGTGACCCCGGCTGAACCTTCGTGCCGTGCATTTACACCATCTGATGTGTTGGTGCTGCAGTGCGGCCTCAGTCCAGATCTTATATAATCTACATGGCTCATTATGACAGAATATAGCAAACGGCTTAATGCGTGTCCAACCTGGCAGTTTGGTGCCATGTCCCTTTCACACTACTGAGCCTCTAACACCTATTTTACACCAAATTAGCAGGTATATGCAGGTTTTAAAGAAATGGGTAAACCTGTTAAATAAAGATAATCGCCTCCTTACCCATTGCCAGTAGAGGAGTTTGCTTTCCACCACCGAGTAATGCTCAACGTCATGAATGAGCCATAAACTGAGAAGCACTTTATTCCAAAGATGTAAAAAAGTACACAAACATTCATGACTGTTCCCACACCAACATCAGGAAGTTTAATGCGCCTCATAACTTTGTGTCAGAAAATGTGCAGCATCAGCAGATTGACCCTCGAGATGAAGAATAATTAATGCGTTTATGTTTCATCGGTGGCGTTCAGCCTGAGCCAATAAAAACCCTTCTACTGCAGAGTCATGTGATCCAGGAGTGAATTCTGGTTTGTATCCTTTCCCATTGCAGACAAAATCCAGATGTTAGCAGATGTTTGTACCAGTGGAAGTGAAAAATTCTACATGACGTTGATGTTCTGCTGTTTCAGAGGTTAATTTATCTGTTCGTCGCTGATCTTTGGTGTCTCCTGTTCGGTCAGACGTCTCACAAGAGGGGGTCAAGTATCTTGTTGTCTGTAAGATCTATAAAACTCTATACACAAACCTGCATGAACGTATACACCGGTAACACTGGTTCAACGCCAGATCAAGACACACAGATGCACATAACCATGACCGACGCTTAGATGTCCCACAGAAACTGGCCGCCCTCTCATCCTCGGGATAAAAGAGGAGATAATGCATTATACATTTCCTGCTCTCTTCAATGGTTCATTATAGTACAGTCAGACTCTGCCTTAAACAGGTTGTTTCTAATGAGACAAAGATGGCTTCATAATCCCGTCTTTTTCCTTCAAGTGTAACTCTGAAGTCATTTTCTGGTTGTGTTTACGCCTTCTCGTCCAAACTCGTACAGACGCCAGTGGTTTTCAAATGACCAAAAGGCCTTGCATTTTACTTCTGTAGATGAATATTTATAACTGCAGTGAACATTGGCTCATTATTTACACCACATTACAGTTGACTCCTTTGGTTTTCAAGATCGCTTTCTCGATCTATGAGATGCACTGATGTGAATCCAGATAAAAGCCATTAATCCTCACTGGTTGATTACAATAAATCTCTAAACATCACAGACACAGATAAAGAGATATTTTTTCTAAACTGTAGGTACATCCAGTCCATCAGTAGGTCCATCTCTCAAAAGAGCATGTCGACTTTTAAGCTAATACAGACATTTTTATGATAAACGTGCAAAACTTTCAAATTATTTATTGCCTTTACGACTCCGATTTTGGACCTTCTGAAGAGCATGTGAATGCACGGAGAGACAGGCAGACTATCGGCTATCTGAAACTGTCTGTAGCTACTGTTATTCCTGGTTTCTCCACTGTGTGTGAATGCATGTTGATGGTTTTGAAAAGATAAAATATTCCAATTTCTGCCTCTTGTTAGAACAAAACTTTTTGGAGGTTAAAACAGCGGTAGACAGATGTCCTACATGTCTATTATGATTCTTATATTACAATAATCTAATATTAAAGTCCAGTGCGTTATTATAATGCTGGTCGGCAGTTTTTTCATTGGCTTGGACTTGGTTTTATTACTTGCTTTTTTCTCATGTGATTCTTTCTTTGTGTTGCATTATTCCTTGTGAAAAAAGTGCACCTCTATATGTTTTTATGGCTAGACTCCATATGTTGAGAGTACTCTGAGTCAACTGTATGTTCTTAAAGCCGGGGTGAAATGTAACCAGGGCTGTGGTTTTAAAGCCTTTGAACAGATTTAGACAGTAAATACCTTACTTAGCTCCACAGTAAACAGATAGATTGGATAGGACTGACGCTGATCTCGTTAGGTTGTGTCCTTTCGTAGGAGAAGCAGGATGAGAGCAGGATTGACCTCAGAGCTTGTTAATTTAGCAACATGAAAGCCCACTGTTGGAGGTTGTTTTTTTCAATTGCCTTTAATTTCTGACTCTGCATTTATCCACATCTTATACTATGCTTTTTTAATTGAAGAAAGTGGTCATTTCTATATAATTCCATTTCTGTTGTTGTTTTTTAAAGCTGAATTGCAGGTTATATCTCATAACAAACTGCAATATGCTTCATTTGTAAATTCTGAAAAATTTCGTAAACATTTCAGTGTGGAGGATTTCGTAGCAACTTGAAGTAACAGATGCAATCAGCGTACTACCCCTCGTCTCACACTATTCATACAAAATGTAGGAAAACCAATGGTGGCCTTCAGGAAACATTAAAACACAAAAGGCTCAGACTATAGCAAGAGATCATGTTTTTCTTCTAAGTTGAGATGTGTTGGAGCAACATGATCGACTCTGGGGGAGTTGATGTACTCAAATATACATTCATAATAAAGGACTCATTCTAATGAAACAGGGAGACAATCTAACTTTCTATCTATCTATCTATCTACATACAAATAAACAGTTTATAAATATATGTGTAAAAAGTAATGTATATATACTTATTGATATACTTGTATTTGATTTCTGCCAACATTTCTAAATCTTTTCATTTTAAGTTACTCTTGGACATAGATGAGTTACAGCACCTGCCATGTATTGTCTCCTCTCTTATTGTTGTATGATATTGTTTTACTTTAGTGCTGCCAAGAATTGACAACTGATATTTGGAGCAACTCTTTTGTGAGTTTGACTCTGGGCCTGCTCTGGTAAAAACTGCTTCCTGGAAACAGCCATATGCTCGCTCTCCGTGTTTGACACTGACAAAAGCTTTCGCTGTCTCCCGCCCACTCGGCCTGCCCTCCACACTTCCAATAGACGGCGAACTGCAGCACGTTTGCAGGATAACACGGACGCGAGCGCTCGAGGGCTTGGGGGCTCACCAGATTCGTTCAGAGTCACAGTGGACTCAGTGCTTGTTAGCCTGTTAGCCTGTGGATATTTTTCCTGCTGCCTGTGGAGTTTGGAGACACTCGTTGCTTTTATTGTCGCCAAGTTATTTCTGCTACTGTGATGATACAAAAAAAATGAGTTGGAAGACGCTTGTTTATTTGCTGTGAAAAAAAAATAAACAGTGTAGCATCAACACAAGTCGGGAAAGGAAACCACGTCTTGATTTCATGTGTTCTCAGTATAAAACAGGATAATGAAGCATACATTGATTTTCTACCTCTTAAATCAATACCCACACATCATGTACATTTACCCTTCACTCTTCAGGCCTAGAAGGTGCACAACACCAACTCTTTGAAAATGTTCATGTATTTAGAGGTGTTACCAAGGAAACGGAACATATGACACCTACTGTTCAGACTTTTGGACCAATTGTAGGCAGCTGAGACAGAATTAAGAAGAATGCAGCATGCTGATGTCAGAAAGACGATGCTCTACAAACCAATCAATGTCAAGTATAGGTAGACAGGTTGTTTAGTGGGCTCCCTAAATTACAATGTGAAACAGGATCGAATGTAAACTATGTGACAAAGGCAAGAACCTTAGTTCAAACTTTTAGGTGTGAAAATGCCCTTAAATTCAACAAGAAATCGTCTGGTCTAATTTTTAACACCTACAATTCAGTGACAGCTATTCAGTTATAACATGCTCACACATGCACACACACGAACACACACACACACACTGCTCTGGTAAAATCTACTTTAACTGTGGGGATTAAATGCAAGTGAAATCCCCGGTGGGGTTTAAATTTTGTGTTTTTGCATCACCAGCTCCTTCAAAGCTGTCAGAATCGTTCAGTAGATTCCAGAGGTGATAATCCATGAGGCCATCCTCTGCCAGCTCTTCCTAGATTCAAACTGTGCACTTTGTTTTCATCTGATCTCAAAGGGCTGGAATTGTCATTTTTATAACACAACAAAACCTTTCGAACCTCGATGTAGTTAGTCTATTAACAACATCTTTATGAAACATTAAAGAAATGTTGGACATGTGACAAACTATTATCATTCCATGTGTTTCCTCCTTTTCG
Organism: Limanda limanda; assembly: GCF_963576545.1. Lineage (NCBI taxonomy): Eukaryota > Metazoa > Chordata > Actinopteri > Pleuronectiformes > Pleuronectidae > Limanda > Limanda limanda. The sequence goes on along the minus strand of NC_083638.1, from coordinate 9,607,410 downwards.
TCTTAGCCTTAAAACTTCTTATGCTCTGCAGTTTGCAGTTATGTCTGATAATCTTTACACTATGTTCTTAAATCCCACTTAACAGGACCTTAACTAACAGTTTAACAAAATACGTAGCCTACTGTACAATTTCTGCTAAAGAAGGCCTACATTTGTTTTAAATAGCAGATATAAATACATTAAATGGTTGGGTCCCCCACAATAAATGCGGCATGTAGAGTATTTAGACCTAAATCACATATTAATATCTAAAAGAGTTGTCAGAGTATTTTGCAACAGCTACATATGGCAGTCACGTAGTGGATAATGTTGAGGTGTATCATAACCAGACTATGCGCTCTAACATGTAACAGAAATATGAATGGAATACTCTCATGTAAACATCACACCTTAAGTAAAGTCTAATTCAGAACATGGTCATTAGTCAGATTACTGATTTAATGCAAACATAGAAAGTGAGAAGCAATTGGCTCGTCTCATCTTGACTAAATGTTTATATTGACAAGTTTAATGACTTATTGACAACTAAAATACCACAGTAACTGGTTTATCTGATTACATGTAGTGACCATCCTGTCAGAATTACGTCAACGCCCACCTGTCAACTGTTCGTAACTTCTTAAAGTTGGCGTCACTGCAGCCGACTATCGTTACAATAACGCAGAGTCTCTCGAGTCTATACCAGGAGGAGGGAGTAATACTGAGTTGTTCCATTGGATATAATCCAGGACTTGCTGGTCTTGGCAAAGCAAAAGCCAACTCTTAAAACCTGATTGATTACTAATCAATGGTATTGTGAGTACTTCAGGACCTAATACAGTGTTGTAGTTATTATTTGTCCAAAGAGGAAACCGGAGCTAGAACCATTTCCTGACAGAAGAAGACTCAGAAAAAATGACCTCACACCAACATTATGGTTATGGCTATCTTCCCTTGTGGTGGATCAGAGGCTGACTGGCTAATAGACATCGGTATCTGGTCAGCTGAGGAGACGGAGCGAAGACAATGCGATCATTACAGCTGGTTGGCTTCCAGGAGGCAGTAGATGAAGTGTAGACAGAGGAAGAAGGGATAAAGAAGGAGTGGTGAAGGGATCAAGAGAAAAAAGGGTGATGGGGAGAAGATGACAGAAGGAGATAGAAGAAGGGAAACGGTTGCCATTGTGCATCTGCGGTGTGTGTGTCTTTGTGTGTGTGTGTGAGTATTACTCATGTTGTTGGGACCTACATTTGTTTATAGTCACATTGTTATATTTTAAATGGTAAGGCAAATGCTAGTTATGGTTAAGGTTAGCGTAGTTTCTGGGAAATTAATGTTAGTCAATGCATTGTCGTGTGAATGTGTGTGTGTGTGCGGGGGCAGTGTGTAAGAGAAGAGCAATAAGGCCGTGGTTCTTCGAGACTCACTCTCACTGTCACATCAATCAGACTACAGCATCACACACACACTCACGCACCCAACACCACGGCTATATCTGTGCTCTCATTAGTGCAGTTGTGGAAAATATGCCACGGAAGTGAACACAGGAGCCTGTTTGAAATGAAATAATATAATGAAAATGTATTCTTGCCTTGACTTACATGAACAGTTTGACGTTTTGGGGGAATGTGCGTATTTGCTTTCTCGGTGAGCGTTAGATGAGAAGATCGGTGTCGCTCTCATGTCTGTGTGGTAAACAGGTAGCTTAGCTTAGCATAAAGTCTAGAAGCAGGGGGTAAACAGCGATCCTGGCTTTGTCTTAGCAGCATTATCCTTCCTGCTTCTCAGGTGGCTACGGAAATTTCCTACAATGTGACTCAGCTTTGGACAACAGGAACTTTTAGGGTTGTTTTCACACATGAATGTTCCCGACCAACACAAAAACTTTGTATGACACATTCTGTCTTCATCACCAATGTGAGCTGCATCTATATATGTACGACACTAGGTGGTAGGAAGACGGGTGTTTTTGATAAGGGTATGTTGTCAATTTAGCCGGGGGGGGGAGTCTTCAGAGACGGTGTTGACACAAGTTCTAATGCACCAAATGAACCTCCTTGTTATTCAAACGTTATATTGTCAGAGGCAAAGAATACTAGCATCATTCGACCCTGGGGTATGGCGTCTCATGAGAGGACACTTAGGCGTCTGCTTTCTTTCTTCTTCTATTCTTTGATGCTCTCTCTTCTTCCTAGAATTGGTCCGAAAGCTCAAACTATCCAAAAAGAGCCAAACCGTGGTTCAGTTTGATCCAGACCAAAAACACCTCTTTTGTTCTCACAAAAACAATTTGACTGTTGGTTAAAATATGTTCACATTAAACTTTTGATTGTTGAAAGGTCAATTTATACACATCTAGTGTTTGGAGAGTGTATCATCAAATCTGTTAATATTTTAAGCATTATTGTTTAATTGCGGCGCATTTCCCCCATTAAGTATTTAGTTTGCACTCTAAAACGAAATCCTCAGATCACCTTATAAACTGCATCTCAGTGCAAAATGCCAACAGCTCACATTGCACTGACTCTATTAAATTCTGCAAGCAACTGGTTGTGCCTCTCTCCCGACCTAGGAGCCAGTATACTGGGCACGAATGTCATCGTCAGGATAAAAATCTAAACCGCAGGGTGTCACGTGTTCAGGACAGAGAGCCCCTGATTTTAAAGGTGCGACAATACGTCCTAATCCCTGGGTGGGGTGTGGTATTAAACAAAATCCTATTCCTGGCACTCAAGTGAATGGTTAAAAACAAAAGATCTTTAATGACTGTGGGCTAGAGCATTATAAAAATTCACCAGCGCATATCACCATGGAAAACATGCCCTCCTCAGGGTATGTGGGGAAAGTATATGTGCCAATATGTGTTGGAATGTGAGACACAGGACCCCTTGAAACCTAAAATTACACTTCAATTTTTCTACAGATGAAACAAAGGGGATAAAATGCGTTATCATTGTGTGTATTTTCAAAATGTCTCTTTTAAGACTAGATCATTTGGCCTCATTTTCTTGAATCTTCAGCTGAATCCGGCAAATCGTACAAATAAACTATGAAGGGAAATTCAGACAAAACAGCATCAATTTTTAAGATTTGCACAGGTACTTGGGTTTATGCAAAAAGCTGCAGTGTGTTATTTATAATGCAATGACAATATGGGTACAGAATATATTATAGTTGTTGTCTTTCAGCATCAGCTCCTGGGAGGGGATTTCAATCAGGGGCAGGGAAGATGTAAAATAAAGGAGGCTGGATTTTTTGGTTAAAAATATCTGCGTTTTGTGCACAAAATATATAAATAATAACAAACTTAGCAAACACATTAATTTTATAGTCACTGGTACACACATTCAAACACACACACACACACACACACACACACACACACACACACACACACACACACACACACACACACACACACACAGGGCTACAGGGTGTGCCCAGCATCAGCCAGAGTACTCTCTGTGCCTGTTCTCTTTCTCCTGGTGCCCTTATTGGTTCTTGTCCAATCTGGCCATCCAATCACATCAGGCAGAGCGAGTCTGTGCATAGACTTGCAAATACGCTGCGGTTGTACAACAACACCCGACAACCACCACCATTATCTCTGTTTCCTTATATGTCTGTTTATCATTCGCTTATCCTTTAAAAGGTGATGAATGACACGTGGTGAATATAAATTGTTCTATTCTCTTTTAATTAAAATACCTTTGATCCTTCTCTCTCTCTCTCTGTCTCTCTCTGTATGTATATGTATATATATGTTCTACCTTACATACAGTACATCCTGATCCATTCTATTAATGTCGCTTTGCCAAACGCATCTGTAAAAACTGTTGTTGTTTTCCTGAGCCCGTCATTTAGTCGAGTAGAAGCTTATAAAGCTGTAGTGAATTATTAAGCAGGGTGAATTATGGGGCTGGAGCGAGAGAGAGCGAGAGACAGAAAGAGAGAGGAGGGGAGAGAGAGAGAGAGAGGTCTGGACAAAAATAGGTCAACCTAGCAGTGGCAACCCAGGCAAGTAGAAATGATTCTCACTCTGAGGAGGAGCTTTGTGTGTGTGTGTGTGTGTGTGTGTGTGTGTGTGTGTGTGTGTGTGTGTGTGTGTGTGTGTGTGTGTGTGTGTGTGTGTGTGTGTGTGTGTGTGTGTGTGTGTCTGGGGAGGCTGCATATTTGTCAGCAGCTCACGGTGTAATGCTAATTCTGATCAAAACAAAGCAATTTACGAGCAAAGGTTTCTTATAAAGGTTTCTATAAAGAAAAAGCTAAATGTTAACACTCGAGTAGATCATGAAGTCAAGTCCAAAAAGAAACATCAGCAGCATCTAGAAACATCAGCATAAACACATGTGGGAGATAAGTAATGCATATGTGGGTTTTGTTTAGAACTTTTACCAACTTCCATTCAAAATGTGCCACATTTGAGGTTCCATTTCATCCTATTTAATACATTTTACATCACTACATGTATATGACAGCTATAATTACTAGTTACATTTAAGATCATGAGTTTATATGAACAAAAACATATTTTGAGGTATAAAAAAGTAACAAACACACTGCTGGGCCCCTTTTTCACCAAAAAAACATCATCATCCATCTATAGTTTTTGTCTACAATAGAAATGGTTACAATCAGCATTCACTCCCAGGTCAAATGAATCTGCAGGAGACACAGGTTTTACTTGGCTCCAGGTGTGACGTAAATGTGACACTACTGCACTAATCTGGGAGACAGCCAGGTGAGAGAGTGCCTCAGTCTCCGTCCATGACGTTGAACATGACGCATCAGGGAAAAAATTACAGAACAGCAAGCCTCTCGTCTGACATTGGGAAAATCGCCTTTTTATAGTTGAATAGTCACGGGAAGCCTCTTGCGTACCTGCTCATTTTGGTGTAAAGAGGTTTTGGAGATGTCTTGTCATCTTTCACATGTCTAAGAGTTGTACGCAGTTCCACCAAATAGACACGTCCCCTTTTAACTTCTCAGAATGTTTAATTTAAATTATTGTTCAATACCTAACACTTAATCTTATCCAATATAAAATGTACATCCCAAACTGAAAACTGATTTACTTGTACATGTATGAAGCAGAACTTGTTCAAAGACTCATTCATCATCTCACAACACATCAGATTTATCAGGAATGCATGGATTGTATCTGTTACACCTGCACAAACGTTCACTTGGACTCAAGAAGGACGACCTGATGAAAATTTGGTGGTCAAAGGTCAAGGTCACTGTGACCTCACTGGTTTGGCCACGCAAACACGGTATCTCACGAATGCCTATAGATAATTTCTTAAATTGGACAAACATGGGTGTGAACGGTTAATTTCACCGTTTCACAAGGCGTTAATTCTAGTTCCACTTATTTAACTTTTTCATAGTAACATGTTTGGCTGCATTAACTGGAGTGGTACTGGTGTGATTATGAACATCTTTCAGGGTCAGAAATTGAATTAACATTCCTGCTTTTTTTACAGTCAAATTATTTAAAACACCAAACTGAGTTTCTTTCGTTCTGGACCGATAATTGTGCCAAGGGTTTTTGCCACATTGAACATGAAAAGAAATGTCCGAAAGCATGGTCTTGTTCAAAGTATAATTCAACATTCATGTTTAAAGGGGCAAGGCATGACATAACCATGGAAATAAGCCACAGAACAATAGAACACAAAAGTTTGTGTATCTAGTTCTGTGTGATTTTACAGCCATAACTACCACTTGAACTCCATCAAGGAAAAGAAACTCACCTGCATTCACCTTCTCAGTATTGAAAGTGCCACGAGGACAAAGATAATTGTTTGTGAATCCTGTAACCGAGCAGATAAAATGTGAAATTGCATCTTTTCTTTTCCAGTTTTTTTCCCCCCCATGACCTCAGTAAACCTGCTCAACAGTGTACTATGGTTTCATGAAAAAGAATAAGTCGCTCTTAGACTCATTACATTATTTTTTAAATCCAGTCAGACTGCAGAATTCAGGTCTCTGATTTACCATCTATATATAATCTGCTGGCTTCTATGGCTGCTGCTCAGATCATAATGCAGCCTGTGCTATACTGCAGCACAGACAGTTCAGCGAGAGTTCAGGAGGGAGCCAAGAGTGTTTTTTGGGTTTCATACAGTGATTTCACTCTGTGATCAACTTTTTATCATTGGTGGAAATATTGGCTGCAGAGAAAAAATCCCAACATCTGAAGACCTGTGTGTCCTGCAGGGAACAGATCCACCAGTAAAGTTAAGGAACAGGCGAGAGTGTTACCACCGAGTAGTGTCACCCCACCCTGTGTCAGAACGAGTGTGTATGTGTGTGTGTGTGTGTGTGTGTGTGTGTGTGTGTGTGTAGGTACGAAACCTGTGTGTGTTTCTTTGTGTGTCTGCGGCTATATGTGAGTACCCATTTGATGAGGATACTTCCTTATCTGTGTATGTGTGCATCTGTGGAGGGGTGAAGAGGTTTATGTGTGTGTGTGTGTGTGTGTGTGTGTGTCTGTGCGAGAGAGAGAGAGAGAGAGAGAGAGAGAGAGAGAGAGAGAAAGAGAGAGTGAGAGAGAGAGGGAGAGAGAGAGAGAGAGAGAGAGAAGCATGACCTACATTTGGCAAAGCTCATCGTATGAGCATGAAACTGCCTAACATCACCCCAGAGCTCCTCAGCACAGAGCCACACGATTGGCTGCTCTCAGCTCCAGCCTGACAACAGCACTGGCATCACCCAGGGGGAGGGGGAGGGGAGGGAGAGAGAGAGAGAGAGGTAGAGAGAGACAGAGAGAGTGAGAGATAGAGAGAGAGGAGGGCACAGGGAGGAGGTACATACATTAAATTGAAAAGAGGAGAAGATGCAAATAGACGATTGGGTAAAAGGAGAAATAAGACGGAGAGTGTGAGAGTGAGGAAAATGCTCCAATTAGAGACAGTAATGCTTGTGAGTGTGTGTGTATACTTGCTTATGCACATTTTGGGAACTCACAGTTACATTAAAAGGACTCGCATCCATTTGCAGACAAAAAGTTGGTCCCCACAAGGTACAGTATTAGTTTATGTAGGAGGTAGTGAAGACCTTTTCAGCGGCTGAGCTCTCTGATGATCTGATGGTCTCATGTTCCACCACTTCCATCCAGATTTTAAAATATCTCAGGAACCGTTTGATGGTTTGCAGGGACATTTAATAGACTTTTTTGGTTCCAGTCTGAACAACAGGACACACCTTCATGTCGCCTTCAGGATGAAGCCTCATGGTGACTTTGTTGAACCTTTCTCTTTTCCTATAGCGCCACCATTAGGTTACATTTTTAAATTTGTGCAATGCTCTCACAAAATACCTGTAAAACTAATAATACCCTAAATCGCCTTATCTGTTCTTTGTGTTGAGCCCTAATTAGCAAATATTAGCATGCTACCACACCTAACTAAGAGCAGCTATTATGGTTGTAAGGCTGCATTCATACTACTCCTTGTATGTGTACGTCAACATGGCTAATAAAGCTGATTCTGATTCTACTATATTTTCTATTTGAAATCAGCGTTTTCAAACTAAAACGAGCGTTTTGGCTGTTTATCAGTTTTGAAGCCGCTCGTGACTAAAAACGACCCAATCAGCAAGAAGTTGTAAGCGTCCAATTCATTGTTTGCAAACCTGTTTCTGTTCGTACAGACTAATACGCATTCCCGGAGTTTTCACACTAAAACGGAAGCAGCAGCGTTTCCACACTTCTCCATTTTCACAGCACCAGCTGCCTGGAGCAGAGTTGTTGGAGTGTGGTTGTAGCCTGAGTCTTAATCGGTGATGGTAAAGGTTAGTTTTCAGACCATGTTAGACTAACGGCTGGGGTAGACATCATGTGGTTATTTTAAGAAACAAAGGCACGTTTTTACTGAGTGTATGTGTGTATGTGCACATTTGTGTGTTTGTGCAGACTTTGGTGTCTTTGGTCATGTGTCACAATAGAGTCGAAGATTTGTGGCATTGCACCTCTAGAGCTGACAGACACACACACACACACTCTCTCTCTCTCTCCTGCCTCTGTGTCCCATTCTGTCTCTCTCTCTCTCTCTCTCTCTCTCTCTCTCTCTCTCCCTGAGATCCCCAGGCACACAGCATTATGGGAATCACTCTGGCACTGCTCTCGCTCTTCACAGCTTTAATCTTTAAGTTGTTTCCATAGAAACGACTACATTCACTCAGTTGACAACTGTCCAATTGCTTCCAAAGCTATAGAAGAATGCCCTCGCTCAACATAAACCGCCTCCACAAACCAGCAGCGGAGGAACGTCTTAGTCACCGTAGAGCCACCGATCCATTGATTAGAAATAATGAAGAGTCAGTATTGATGACGGCAGGCACACTGGGCCACAAATAACTGCATCCAGTTGATTTTTGGTTTCCTGGAATTATCCGCCGTTCAGCGCAGCTATAAGTTCTAAGGTATGTCAATAATTCGATGACACCGAAGTAGAGGCTCCCCTGCATGCAGCAGACAAGGCAATCGACATTTAGCAGGTGATGCTTTCAGTGAGCTCACAGCCCAGCCTGGGTTATTTCAGGTTGAGGCAGCAGCAGCAGATCCCCTCCCTGTTATCAGGTTCAGCATGTTGGTGTTTCCTCAGTCGCCTCAGAAGCCCTTTATCCTCCCTTCTCCTTCTCTCAGTACATATCGCTGTCTGTCTCTCAGGAAATGTATGCTTTTAATTTGAAAGGCTGAATTTACAAAGACAATTAATAGACTCACACACACACAGATGTGCATGTACCTGCAAACTCACATAAAAGGACACACACACTCACACAGATGTGCATGTACCTGCAAACTCCCATAAAAGGGGACACACACACACACACACACACAATGACCAGTGGTAGGAGTCTTCCACGACACATGCACAGCAGGAGATCCCCCCCCCCTCCCCTGGCATATGTGCCGGTTTCCATGGAGACACGCAGTTAAAAATAACATGGGCGATGGCTTGTCTTGTGCCATTCCACCAACAGGGCTGAAGTATTCACAAACACACATTCTATCACTCACACACAAGCGCACACACACACTGTTAGAATTCGTCGCACACACACAGAACAATATGAAAACACACTCTGCCACCATCATTATTGGCATGATAGTTGCATTTATTCCCACCCTCCTGCCACTGGTCTCCTCAGTGGCAGAGCAGTAGCAGGACGCCATTTATCCTCATCTGTGGCCTGAAGCTCGAGAGAAACAAAGGATCTGTGGGTTTCCAACCACTGAGGTTATTCACTCAAATCGTTAGAACTTGTAGTAAGTAAGTAACTTAGAAAAGCAGAGGAATGTGTAGTGAGACACTTACCTGGAATAACATGTAATCCAAACCCAAAGACCCCTGTGTATGTGTGTGTGTGTGTGTATGTTTGTGTAAATCAATTCTTATTAGTCTACATGTATTTAAACAAATGCGCAGGTTAAAAAACGGGATCGACCAAGTACAATAGAGGAGAAACATGTTTCCTCTGGTTAACACCATTCTTTTATCCCTCTCCATATTTCCTTCACTGATTACTGCCTCTTTAGGAACAATGCTGCAATATTGATGAGGGCTGGGGAAATACAGAAGCCTCAAAAAGGTTGAGCGAGAAAAGGAAGCCCTACAACAACATGAGATAATAAAACATTGAACTCCTGCTGCTGCTTTTCTCAGCAACCGCGTGTCGACCGACACAGAAATGTATTTGTGGTATTTTGACCAGTTCAGTTGATCTTTGTTTGCCGCAGATGTTTGATAAACTCCTGGTTTCTGACGGAATATTTTATTTTTTATTTTAAATTTAGGTTGTGAGGATAGAGGGATTGTACGTCGTCCGTGCTGTTAAGACGTTTATGACAAATCTGAGATTCTGAGCTGTAAAACGTAACTTGAACATTTTGATGACAATGAGATTTGAGAGCTCTCTGTGATTATGGCCGGTGCCGATGTTGAGGGGCTATAAACAAAAACTCATGTTTTCCACAGCGGAATTACGTCATGAGCTGCCACCTGCTCATAAGCTCTACTCAGTTACTGCCCCTCACCTGAATCCCGGAGATTGTCCTGTTGTTGTGAACGCATCTGACCCAGAGAATCCCAGGCTGTGATCTTACCATCGTTTTTAAAATATTAATTTACTTATTTTTATTGTCCTTCACTGCTTTTATGGCATCAAGTTCTTATGTGACATAGTCTTATAGTTATCAAACTTATTTGAACACTTATTTCTTTTAGAACATTGCACCCTGCCGATGGTTTTCTCTTGTGTATTCTTTTTTGCTTAGCTGTCAAAGCACTTTGTAAACTCTGTTTTTAAACGGGCTATATAAACATAAGAGAAGTAACAACTGTCTCATCTAACCTTTAACTAGGAGAGAAAATATGTTGGACTGAAAACAAAGTGTAGAATAGCAGCAGAGGTTCCCAGATAATGATGTTTTCACAGAATAGTGACCTGATTTCCACCATTAAGACATTATAACAGCTCAGGATGCACACTGGGATTTGTTTGTATGTTGGATCATCCCTTCAGTAAATCTATCTGACGTATAGAAAATATATGATAAACATATGGCAGCAATTGTAAATCCAGCCAACATCTCAGCTGTGTGACTCGGGCCACACACACATGTGGCACAGTATGTTGTTGCCACACACATGCACCGTCTCTGACTTTGTGTAGTGTCCATGTTGTGCCACTAAGGGGCAGTACAGGAGCACTTTGAGTGGAGTATGTTATTATTGGGTAAACAGTGTGTGCAGAGCCAGGAAATAATCCCTTGAACATTTAACCTGCTGTTATGTTGTTGATATTTTCTCTGGCTCGTCGGGCTCGCTGTGACGTGGCGGCTGCTATAAATAAAACTTTTGGCTGTGTTGTGAGACACTGTGGCTCACAGACAGGCCTCCAACCCGAACACTGGAGAAACGTGCCCTCGTTCGCTGTAAGGCAAATGTTGTGCAGGTCAGAGGGATTGAAGAGGAGGTGGAGGAAGAGGGGGGGAGGAGGAGGAAGAGGAGGGGATGAACAATAGTGCAGGTGTGCAGCCTGAAAAAGAAGGGATGGGAAGAGGTAACGGGGCAGAATGATTTATTAATGTTATGAGGAAGAAGAAAAGAGACAAAGAGAGATAAATATTAGGAAACAGAAAGAGAGAGAGGTATTTTACAATTATTCATTCATCATCACTTTGTATGTTGAGGTTCATGTGCAACAAAACAAGTCGAACTAGAATTGCACTCGGTATAGAGCGTAAACTTCCGCCAGGACCCAACAGTCCTGTAAAATTAAAACTGAGGCAATGTTACGTTTCTCAGCTCCACGTTGGTGCTAATTAAAGAGTGTTAGCCTCATTTTTACAGTTGCTGAAAATAAGCCACATTTAAATCCCCTAGATCCAGTTTTTTATACAGATCAATACAAAATTGTAGAAACGATACAAACCCCCTAACACGTGGGAATATTTTCATCAAGGTTCACACGTAATTTCCCAGGAAATGCTAAATGCATCTAGATAAGAACATTTTTATGTTTTGGGGATTGATATGTATTGAGTGAATGTATTGTACAATTTGGTGCAGCTTGATTGAATTCAAGGGAATGAAAACTAGCAATGTTCATAAAAACAGATTTATCTCCCGACCGATTCCGCATCTTTCCACAATCACAATTTCATGACAATCCATCCTTTAGTTTCTCTGTGCTTAACTAACAAACAAACTAAAATACCCTGGCTGAGGCAATCGAGCTAAAAGGTAAAAGGACATGTGAGCATTATATCTAAATAAAAAAGCAAGTGTCTGGGAACGAGTTTTAACTGACTTTCAAGATGATGCTAATGAAGTGGTTTGGCCCAAGCTGCTCGGACAGGACCAGTCATTAGGGCCCTTTCCAAGAAGCTCAGGTTCCTGTGCAGTGGAAAGGTCTGTGATGTGACCTGATGTTTCATAGATCACTCAACAGCACAACCGACAAACAACCCCAGGGACGAGAAGCTATTAAAGGCCTCTCAGCAGTCCTGTTGAGGAACCTCACTTATAACTGAGGCAAACCACATGAAACATCCGTGCATTTAATAATCACCACCTCCTCTGTTCCTGCTGATGTTGACCCCTGCAGCGGCGCGCGTGCAGACACGTCGCTGGTTCTGAGTGTGTTGGGATATTTTCGGTGTGTCTGCGTTTTTTCCCAGCAACAGCGGGAGGCTGGGAGCTGCCCGAGCACACTGCCAGCTCCCCCAGCTCCACTCCAAAGTCAGTGAACTGCCAGAGCTCCAGATTACAGCAGATTACCAGGCAGGGTGCTCACAGACTCTCTCTGTTTGTGTGTGCGTCATGCTGTTTATTGTGCGACCGCAAGGGATTCTGACTCCTCAGATCAAAAGTAGACAAAGAGAAAGTTGACTTGAGGTGGACATTGAGTGAAATGAAGATTTATGTGCTGCATCTCATTTTGCCTTCATCGTTATGCGTTAAAATGTCAAATTTGCCCTAAATGTCAAACATTCATTGATTATTTGACTGTAAAAATTGATGTTTTAACACCAGCACATACTCAGGTGTACTCACACATACACAGTCTTAGATCATGATTCTTTGGTGGCAGCAATAGAAGGATTGAGCACGTGATACATATTCCCAGCATGTGGTGGATTAATACATTAATACTTCATGGCTGATTCCCCCTCCCTCCACATCATAAAGAGATTACAGTCAGTGACAGGCCATGCCGCGGCGGGACCCTACCATCTGACGGGGGGGGGGTGGATCGTAGAGACGAACGAGACGGGACAGAGACGTGTTTTGAGTTTGCGAGGAAGCGTAGGTGCACCGTCATTCCTCGTGAGTGAGATGTAGCTCTCAGCGAGGCCAAACTGAGGCGCACACAAAGGAGAAGCAATATTTCTTATTCAGTGGCCGCGTTGGGTCGGCTGAAGGGAGGCGAGCAGGGACAGCAGGTGGGTGGGAGGCCGGGTGGGTGGGTGAGGAGGCGGTGGGGGAGAGTCTGAGTCTGCAGATGTTGCTCGTCTGGATGTTGGTCTTGCACAGGGTTGTTTTAAGGTCTGCAGGAGGAAATAAGGTGCCGCTACTGAGAGACAGATGACAAGGAGTCTGCAGGAGAAAGGGAAGAGCAACTGAGAAAGAAAAGAGAGGAGGAGGACCATGGCTTTGGTTTGTCTTGGTTTAGGCTGCGTCCCTGTGCGATCCAGAGGTACTGTCTATAACTATCATCCTTTAAAATCACCCATTACTGGTAACATTGTTTATGATGTTCATTTCATTTGAATCAATCCTGCTCCTTTTCAATAACGGTTATTATTTCTTATTTACTGGATGCTTTTTTTAGCAGATTAATGTTAAATCAGTAAATGTGCACACTACACTGTTGTGGGCATGAGGGTGTTGTGTTGTTATGACCTTTGTTGTGTGTTCAACCCAATCCTGAAATGCTACATTTTCAAATATATCAAGAAATCAAATGTGTCAGGTTGAACTACATACAGTGGTGGGATGTAACAAAGTAAATGTGCTACTGTATTTAAGTAAAGTACACAAATGTGCTTAAGTAGATCTATTTTCAGATACTTTTTACTTCAAGGCCACTCCATGTAATCAGCAAATATCTGTCCTTTCTACTCCACTACATTTTTACAATGAGTTTTAAAAGTAATCAGTAATGAGAGGGGAATTGATCCAATCAGGTAACATTTAGACCCCGCCTTCTTCTACGAGAGCAAAGTGCATCAGCATGCAGCTTCTCTGGTGAAGAAACATAAAACATGGATTCAGAGGTGTCAGAGGAGGCCAACGCCAAAACTCAGTCCTAATGATGTAGTACAGGGAATAAGCTACTCCGTGCAAGTACTTTAGATTACTACTCTACTTCTTGAGATGTATTTAAAAGCAAGAACTTTCTTACTTTTACTCAAGTACTACTTAAATGTGGTACTTTTACTATTTTTGTCCAATTATTTGTAATTTTAAATGGAACAGTGCATCAAAAAGAGAAGACTTGAGATTTAAAGAGAAATAATAATAAAAACAACATAATAATAACCATTTTGACAACTGATAAATCAATTAATCGTTTTGTTAAGATGGCAAATTACACAGAATATTTCAGTTTTTTATGTTTTTCTTATTTTTCTCATATTCAGCTGGATCCTTTGGGTTTATGGACTGTTGGTTCCAACAAGGCATTTTTGAGTATCTTATTAGATCCTGTTAGTTGTTTACCTATTACATTTTACACAACCGCATTGAAAAGCTAAGAACTATATGGTGTGAAATAAATAGATGTTAACCTGCGAAATCTTTACAAGCTTTAATTAAGATATATTTTGTCGCCCACTGTATTTCTTACCCTGTAGTGAGTTATTCTTCTGAATAAATCTGCTGTAGATGTTGCACCGGTTCAAACACTGGCTGAAACAAACAGCTGGTGTGATATATTTTATATAAGAAAACGATATTGTCACTGTAGATGAGAGGAGCTGGTGGGACGCTCAGCCACCGTGGGTCCACTACCACTGCACAGTGTTTCCTCTGCAGAGCCAGTGTTTCTTATATAACAGCTGTCTACTATGACAAGATTCTGCAGCTACTGCCATAGGGAGTGTGCTGCCTGACCCAGATACACCCTAATACATTCCCTACTAATGACTTACATTCACTCACATCTGGACCAGAGACAACAGCGGGCCAAAGACAGGGTTACAAAATCATATAGCTGCACTAGCAAGTGGAAGAAGAGTATTTAAGCAGTCGGTATCCTAGTTGCAAATGTCGTGGACGATGCAGACGCATCCCTGACGTGTCTGGCTCTGATCTTTTTATGCTTTTGTTGACACAGCTTTGTATTTTCAATCTTTACTCTAAAGACTGTCATCTGTGCATAGAAAGGCTAAGGTCTGCTACTGACCCTAATACTGGTCTGAGCACAGAATTATAGAATCTTACAGTTATTACAAGGATTTATTATTCCTCTCCTTCTCATTTCTGTTTCTCGTCTCCTTCCCTGGAAGTTTTTGGATCTGTGACACCATAAAAACTGAGCAATAAGCTGAGCTGAACATTACTGATCCACTGCTCAGGTAATAAAAATTAGACCCATTAGCAAGATGAGGCTGAAGTGGTGCCATAAACAACACTTTTACATTTTCTCCAATAACCTTCTGTATGTCACACATTTTAAAGCCTTTAAAGTCAGTTAGCGAGTTTCCTGATTTTACTGTTTAATACTTGATGGCTTGGTTCTGTCTTAGGAATCCAACATTTCTTTTGGGGAGGCAATGATAAATACAATGTCAGTGAGTCAAACTTTTCTGATACTGATACTGGAATTTTTAGGCTTTTAGTACATACTAATGGGATTAAGGCTCGATATTTTACATTTTAACCATAAACCTTATTATAAATAGTTGAAAATACAAATACAACCAAATATATTGAACTTGAATTGAAAAAAGTTATATTTTCAACGTAAACCATAAATTTGGATGCACAACATGCTTTGTTTATTCTGTAAAATAAAAGCTTTCAGATTGTGCAAATTGGCAAAGAGACGCAGATACCCATATCTCTGGAAAGCTCATAACAGCCAAAATTATAAGCCAATTTATAAATCTGTTGGGCTCTACAAACCGATGTAAATTTTCCAAGTGAAGAGCAAGCAGAGCCCTTGTAGTAAATCCCCAAACACTCCTACTTCCTAGATTCTCCAACTGATCCTGTGTATATTGAACCACTGCAATGGGGAAGGGGGGGGGTGGGGGCATATTTACCTGGGGCCTGTGATCACCATCATCAGTTCTACAGAAGCTGCTGTTCTTCAGATGGTCGGCTGAGTGAGGCCGATCGCAGCCGTCAGCTTGAAGCTATGTCGACGGACCATGTTTGCATCTTAAGACTTTGTCTTCAGGGGCCAGCTTCCTGTCAGCAGGTCCCTTGGATCGATACTCTTTGGGGGTTTTTTTTAGTAAACCCTTGACAATATAGGTTTTCCCCAAGTAGGCTGAGGAGTGGTTCTTCCTGTAGAACATTTCTGACTGGAAGGTGGAGTGAAAAGCAGACATCAGCTGTTCTGTTGAAGTCACTCATTGCCTCTTTTGTTGCGACGGTGTAATATCTGAGCCCGAAAAAAACTTTGACTATATCTTGTTGTTTATATCCATATTACGTAGATTTGTGAATTATGTTGTGCTGCTCAGGCGCTAAATAAATAAATACACTACTTGAGCAGAAAGTTCATACACAACTTTACCTTAAACATTTGAATTGCTCCTGTGTTACGATTTCATCGTTGTTTCTAGAGAATTACCTCATTACTCTCTTTTCTATATTTTGTTCCATTTTCTTATTTCATAGTGTTTTCTACCGGCATTAAAGTCCTGGTGATGATACTGAGAGCTGCTAACTCTGCACCTGCAGAGATCAGGATGAGGTGAAACAGAGATGGAGAAATACAGTGAAGAGAGGGATGATGGGTAAACGTGCATGAGCTAAGTGTGTATGTGTGCTTTGCTGCTACAAAAAGGGAAACTACCGGCTTTAACTTTTTAACAATTTAATGTAGATGATGTAGTCCGGGTGAATAAGAGCGAGACAGGAGCGAGAGAATACAGGGACGGACGAGAGATGAAACTCAGATTTTCTCTAAATCTGAGGGTCAGGAGGAAATAATTGAATCACTGTGTGGACGTATCTAGTGTTTGATATCGTTTTTTTCCCCAAGTTTGTTTAGTTACATTGTTTCTGCAGTGTGATAATGTACAGTTAGTTAAAGCTTCATCTGATGAAGCTTTGGTTTGGATTTGTTTGCGATGCAGGTGTTTGACATTATTTCTAAACTTCACAGGCGCATGTTCATTTCCTCCTCAACTAGAATAAGGCTTTGTTTGTTTCTATTTGAGCTCAAGTGTGTGTAAAATATATGATAAAGATTTTTGCGATAGTAGCAATGATTTAAACTTAAATTTTTCAATGAGGGGGGAGTAGATGTGAAAATTATTTTCAACCAGTATTTAGAACTTTTAGTTTTTACTGAAAACATGATCTCATATAGTGTTAGTCCAAACATGATTTTTTTACATGACTTAAAACATCTGAAAGGAATCCTAAAATGATCAAATTGAATTTTGTTGATGATAAAACAGCAGGAAAAATGCTGTTGTGCAACAAAAGCACAATTTGATGGTTGTGGTGAGAGGACGTCTTCAAGGCAGCAGCAAGAGAACGAGACAAACACAAAACAGGAAGAGACTGAATGGGCGATGAGAAGAGAGATGAGGGAAACAAGTGGGCTGACAGGGAGTAAAGCCACAGCAACAAATCCACTAATTTAACTGTGTCACAACAACTAGGTCAGCATCTTCCACAGATTCTTCTCAAAGAAACACCTTTGTTCCAATATTCTTTCCTTCTTTTTTACTTTAATGATAGATTCTTATATTTGCAGATTTTGCAGATCTGCCAGTTTAATGATGAGACAACCACAAAAGCAAAGATAATCTAAATAAAATGCAGCATTGGTAAAAAATACTGCATCTGACATGTATCTCAGTTACTCCTAAAATTGATGTCACTGTTTATCTTTGACTAATTCAAACAGCTCCATCTGCCAAGTGAGTTTCTGTAGCTGCAGATTTTAATGGTTGTATTTTACATATTGTTATCATCTTATCTTACCATCTCTGTTAAAGAGACAAGATGCTAAATTAATGTAACTTCCTGTGTGTGGCCGCCTGTAGAGCAGAACGCTGTGTGATGTTTGGGCTGAATGTGCTGCTCCCATGTGCTCCTTTAACCTTGATGTTTAAATACACTGAATGCTGTTGATGCGAGCTTGCTGATTTAATTGCACACAAATGCATGAGCGAGGAAAAGGTTGCCTGGTTACTGACGTACAGTGCGGCTTTCAAGGACACTACTGCGTTTTCTATTCCAAGTGAAAAGAGGAGAAATATATTCACAATAAAAGATAAAGAGACTCTGAAGGCAGATGAGAGATGGATAATCACAGTCTTCTCCTTTATAACCGATTGTTCTAACCTTTGGAAATGAAAGTTAAGAATACTCAGCTGTAACATCATTAATAAAAGTAGGGTATCTTGTTTTTCGATACTCCGAATTTGCCGCAATAATGTCTCCAGACACGGAACCATGAGAAATTTACAGTGGTCTGATGGTGTGTGCACACTTGCTGGGGGGGAGGTGGGCTTAACTGCCATCTGCTGGTAGGCCAGGGCATAGTTTTACTGTACACCCCAGACAGACTGATCACTGTGATATTCTTTACATAAATGTTTCCAATTATATTTATTCTTTTCAACTTTCTTTTCAATTGTGTGTTTTTGATATGTTGCCAGGGTTTAATGCTCGTCCTCTGCCTGTTGGTGTTAAACTGTTAAACTTGGCCTGGATCTCAGCTTTTCGCTTTCTTCTCTGTTAGGCTGGTGAAACGGACACCGAGAGTTGTCATCTTTAAATCACAATAATATCTTGCTGTATTTTTTCCATGACTAACAAATCGATATTTTATTTTGTAGTGTAAACAAGGATGTTTAGGACCTGTTAGACAATCACATAAACGAGTAGAATCAGTAAAGCGCATAACTCAACCAAGGCCAAACAGTTGCCTTAAACTCAATCAAGCCGGACCAAATTTCACACACTATCAGATCTCTAAATCTGCCTGACTGTCAAAAAGGATCCATTAATTATTCTCTTGAGAAATCCAAGAATATGTCCCAAAAAGAAAAAAAGCCCCATCTCACTATGTTAAATTAAAATAATAAGATAATCCTGTTAACAGCCAAACATACAAACAGCATGGAAAACATTACATCCTTGGCATAGGTTAAAAAACATTGACAATACAGAACCATACTTTTAGAAAATAAAATAGGTCATAGCCTTTACATTTCTGAGGACCAGTTGTTATCTCTTTTATTTCAGAGTAATCAGAGACATTCCCTTTAACGTGTTCTATCCTCTCCTCTCGTATTTCAGCGGTGTCGAACCTGGACATAGAAAGCAAGCTGTCACTGCACTATCAGGCTCCATGGCACCAACAACACAACGTGTTTCATCCCTGCACCCGACCGCCATGTCTGGAGGAGCTGCACAGAAATGCTCAACTCAGCCTCCGAGCCCTGAACCGAGGTGAGAGGCTCTACCAGTCTGCATAGTCGTAATTTACCATGTGCACATTCCACAGTATTGGGAGTTTTTTCTGTTTTTCTCTTTTACAGACGAACAACAGCACGAACAACGGTCCACAAGTCGGGAAAGAAACAGGGTGACCATCTCTATCTCCGTGGCGCCCCCTATGCCCACCTTCCCCTCACCACACAGCATTCGCCGGCAGCAGAGAAGTCGGCTGGCGCGAGCGGTAAGGACGTTGCACCTTGAACAAGTGGGGCAGATATCAAGTGTTTTCATTAAATGGCTCAAACGATATTATGTGAATGTCTCTTAGTAAGCAGTTAACTCTCAATGAAATTCTGTGCTGGATGTAACTTACATGCAAAAGCTTCTCAAAATGTAAATCTCAATCTAAATCATCTTTTGATCCATTTACTACTGAACAACTAGACACTGTCATCTTGAGAGAGTTATTGGACAGTGAGAATAAAAATAAGGTCACATTTGGAACAACATGAGAGAAAAACATGTATTACTTTTGACTTTACTTACATATTTTATTTGTATATACCGTGTGTAACAATAAACTGAAACTATATCTCATTCTGGTGTTGCGGTGCAGCAAGAGAGAGCAGAGAGGGAGCGAGAGTTAGACTATCAACCCAGGAAGGTAAATCAGAAATATGTCCATGTCTTGTTCGTCTAAAATGTAGGTCCCTTCTGCACGATTTGTGTAATTCCCGCTTGTGTGTTCAGTTACTGTTGTGTGTCTAAGGTTTCATGTGACATAAGATGAACAGTATCCATTATAGGTCTGTCCTCACACTGACCTAACCCTGACTTCTTTTTGAATCTCTTGAAGGAGAGGACTGTGAGAGAAACAGAGACCATCCAGAGAAAAGTAAGAAAATTCAGTGACTAAAAATAATTTCTTAAAAATTGTATCTGTGTCGTACTCAGAACAATAATTGTTGTATGTTCTGCTGCCACAGGAGAGGCCAGGGAGAGAAGCAGATGTTCAGACGATCCAAAGAAAGGTAAGAAATATGCTTAAATGGCAAATATTTGAACTTCCTTAAAATTTACTATTAACAGACAGTGTCAATAATGACAAGAGTTGGAAGAAAAGAGTATAAATACATGTACACATTTTTTTTTAAATTGAAGAATAGGGCAATTTGAGATTGAGACTGATCTTATAAACATATGATTGTCTGTTTCATCCATCAACTTTTGACTTTCATTTATTATTTTTGTTTGAAATGATGAACTCTTCTGGATTATTTGTCATCTTATCTGTTATTTTGTTTCTTTCTTTTGTTGTATTTTTTTATGTTCATAGTTTGCGTGCTTTTACTCACTTCACCCTATTGAAAGTTGCATCTTCATCCCATGGAATAGAAAGGTATTGAGCATTTGTGTTGTTTTTTTACTTTGTGTTAATCCTTTTGTCACTTCAGTTGTCCAGTAGTTCATTTTAACACCTTCACTCTTAATTTTGTCATTACGTATCTACCAGTGTTAGAGACATTTTAAAGATAGTGGCTATTTATTTTTCCACATCATGCTAGCTAACTTGTGTATGAAAATTGTATCGGTACCCACCATGTAATGTTGCTGCCGGCATCTTCCAGGCTACCTCGATGGGGGAAGACGAAGGTTGTGAGGTCTTGGGAGGCCACAGAGCCAAGTCCTCGGCCCACAAAGCTTCCTCAACCCAAGATAAGCAGACGAGCTGGTCCAAGGAAAACCACCCACCTTCAGATCCGAAGATATCTGCCGATTCTCACTCCATCTCCTCCTGCATCATCCCCATCAACGTCACAGGTAAGATTAAGACGAGACAACAAATTAGGAATGAGCCAGGATAACCCTGGTTAAAACCAAAATCGATAACCTATGTGTAACTATTAAGTAGCTGTGCAAATAAGTGACCTTGGAGTAATCAGGGGTCAAATACGGAATTCTATTGTAAAAGCCAGGAATCCGAGCCCTTTTTAGACATTACTTGTGGTGCAACTCCATGGAGAACTGACTCCGAACTTTCTGCGCATGCACAACGGAAGCGGAGCTTACCTCAGACGTGTGTTCACAACAGCAACAAATCCTGAGCAGGATTCAGGGAAAGTTCTCAAACTCTGGAGGCTCAACTGCATCCACAGATACATCTCCTCTGGAGTTCACAGCTCTAGTGACTACACCATGTTTGAATGAGAAACAAAATGAAAACATTCTAAAATACAACCTCAATAGTAAGCATTATTAACTGCTTCTGTGCATGTAGTCTATATACTGTTTATAGCTTATGGTCTCTGTTATTGCAGGTGTTGGGTTTGACAGGGAAGCCAGTGCTCGTTGCTCTCTAGTACATTCCCAGTCGGTTCTTCAGAGGAGGAGGAAGCTAAGGAGGAGGAAGACCATCACAGGAATACCCAAAAGAGTGCACCAGGATATGGGTATGTTATAGAGAATGCCTGCTCACCGATAGAAAATTAGGACTATCTTGTTGTGTGGGTCTTTATTTTGTAACTTTTTACCATATTTATCCTCATCCTCTAAAGCAAAGGTTTGCACATGATATTACAGACACGCTTTGTCTCTTTGCATTCAGACTCAGATGAATCACCCGTAGCAAGAGAGCGCACAGTGATCGTCCATGCCAACCCGCACCAACTCTCTCTCTATCAGGAAGATCTCTCAATCAGTGGTCGGCTCCATCACACTCGTGACTCTGGCTGCCAGACAGATGATTTCCTTATAGCATGTACGTTTCTGAGAATGAACAAGTATATTAGGTTCTTTATTGCAGTTTCTTTTAGTCTGTCAGGCTCCCATATTTGCTCTATAAAGGACGAGGAGTACGCTTAATTCCCTTAATGACTATATGATTGACTTAATAGTTATTGCTACAATTATTGGTTGGTTAATGTTTGGTTCGGGATCAGAAACGGGACAACCATCTAAAAGGCTACCAATATTATCAGATTTGTGTATTTTCATCCCCAAACAAGATCCATCAAACTGGAATTCAAATCATTTATTTATAGTAACCTAGTAGTCCATGTGGTCAACATCCACCTGAGTTAAAAATCGCCCCCTCTGTTCCCCCTCTCTGTTCTATCATTTCATTCTCAGGTTCAGCTGCTCCCTCCAGACGACGCATCAGAGCGCAACGTGGCCATCAGGGAATCCCTGCCTCTCTCTCCCATTCGACAGGCAACATTTCGTCACTGGGTGACCAGTCAGATTCCACATACACCTGCTCTTCCAGCCACGGTGCACGCTTGCGCTCTCGCAGCCTTCCACGAGAGGGTGGACGTCTAATGGACAGTGATGATGATGACGATGATGACGAGGATGATGATGATGACAATTATGATGATGACGATGAAGATGAGGAGCTGTCACCATATGAAGCTGATGACTTTATTCCATCTGGCCCTAGTCCAAGAATGATGATGATGATGATGAAGGATGAGGAAGAGAGCACAGATGACCAGGCAGCCCCTGAGCCACTGCAACTTGGAAGCCTCAAAAGGTTACAGCGATCTGGGGAAAGAGACCGAGGGGGTGGAGGAGGAGGAAGCCCGGAGCATAGCTGGATGGAGAGGGGCCGTTCTCGCTTACCCCGCAAAGCTGACATGGGAAGCTGTGAGATCTCATCAAGTTCAGATACTTTCAGCAGTCCAATTCACTCTATGTCTACAACAGGAGTTCTAGGAAGCCATGTGGACCATAAAGAGGACCACCAGTCGTCAAGTGGGAACTGGAGTGGTTCCAGCTCCACCTGCCCCTCTCAGACATCTGAAACCATACCCCCGCCCTCTTCTCCACCACTGACAGGCTCTTCCCATTGTGACTCAGAGCTATCACTCAACACTGTGCCCATTGCCATTGATGAGGGATTTTCCCTGGATGCCTCATACCACTCTGACCTCAGACCCCAGGGCCAGGGCCACAGGTCAAGCTCATTTACATCCTCAGCCACAGACCAGCTAGATGACGCAGGGGTCAGTACAGCAAGTGAGGGGGAGTGGACATACCCTCAAGACCAAGACCAGACTGATCCAGACCAAGACCATGATCAGATCCAAAACCTGAGTCATAGTCATGGGTTAGCTCAGGAGTACAGCTCCAAACAAGGTTTGGAAAACCAAACCTGTTTTAGTGACAACAATACCCCCAACAATGAAAAGGGGCCTGGCTCTCTTTACGCATCAGAGACAAACAGTTTCTACTCCTCATCAGTGCATTTTGGGGAGTGTAATCAGAGTTACAGAGGTTACATGTATAACTATGCAGACCCCGGACCTGACTGCAGTCAATCCAACACTGTGGCAGCAGCACTATCCCATGGAGTGTACCTCCAATCCTCAACTGACCTCAGAGCAGGCACTATGACCCTGGGGAGAAGCTATCGTCCACTGAAGAAGCCTAAAGTCAAACCTCCACCACCAAAACGGACTTCTTCGCTGAAGGAAAGCAGCAGTAGTGTTGATGTTGGAACGGACACACAAGCAGATCAAGATCAACCAAAGACGGTTAGAGAACAAGAGCTCACCTTGTCTTCCACAGATATGAAGAGGGAACTGGAGCTTGAGCTTGGAGGTGCTCCCGAACCCTTACAGACATCTTGTCTAGTAGCAGAGCCTTTAGGATCATGGGGAATGGGACTGGGTGAAACTGTCGACATTGTAGAACCGATGTCCTTCAGCTCGGCAGATACACACTCGTTTAAGAATGAAGGTGCTGTGCAATCTGATTATGCAGACCTGTGGCTTCACAACACTGAGCTGAAGTCCAACAATGGTGAGTACACATCTATGTCCAACTCAAGCACAGCCACAGGCACTACTGTCATGGACTGTATCAAGTCACCAGACAGCTCTTCCTCCTCCACAGAATCCCAAAGCCAGGCCTCGGCCCAGGTGTCACAGACCAGGCCAACTAGTCCCCCTCTCCCACCTGGAGACTACAAACTTGGGTCCCCTGAGAAGCTGGCAGGCCTGGCCTCCCCATCAAGTGGCTATTCCAGCCAATCAGAGACTCCGACATCAACCTTACCCTCATCTTCAACAGCGTTTTTCCCAGGACCTCTATCTCCATCCACAGGCAAAAGGAAGCCTAAAGTGCCAGAGAGAAAGTCTTCTCTTTCTTCTCTCCAGCATTTTCCCAGAGATGGAGTTTCCATTTCATCTGGTTATAAGAGAGACCCAGACTTTCCACCTCCACCTTCTCAACTTGATCTCAATATTCTTCATGGTGGCTATGTCAGACACACGCTATCCCACCGGACACACCACATGCACACGCTCCACCACAGCAAACACAGAGTTTCAAATGTGTTAGCCACTGGAACAAAGTTTTTGGTCCCTGAGACATCGAATACCAACCCGCCACCACATTCAAACTCAACTCCTACAATTACAAATTCCCATCTAATGGTGATAACGCCATCTGCTCTCCGTTCAGTGCAGCTCCATCCTATTAGTCGATCCAGAGATAGTGCTACCACTGCAGTCCAGGAAACAGCAAGTGGAATGGAGACTGCTACGAGACCCAAATATCCTCCTAGTTGTTCTACCCTTGCTCCACCACCTATTAACACTAGGCCACTCCCGCCCCGTAGACCACCACCCAGACCCCCATGTCATGACCACATCTCCTCCCCTGAACATTCACAACCACCTCCTCCTGGCCGCCACCCTGATGGGCCACCATCCTATGAAAGCCTGCTACTCAGACAGGACCGCTATGGAGGTGGAACTTTCTGGGCTATGTCGGCCTTCAGAACACGGATGGACCCGTTATCAGATATGTCTGAAGACAGCTCACCTTTACATCGGCCAGTGCCACGTGCTCCCCACCCTTCGCCTGTGGATCTACACACACACATCCACTCGCACACAGAGTTCAGAGGGCTCACACATTCAACTCATGCACATTCTGAGTTTAGGGTTTTGGGGGAACGCTCATTCTCCCAGGATGATGATGATGATGACGATGAAGAGGAGGAAGAGGAAGAGCCAGTGAAAGACCTACCGAGGGCTGCATGTTCCAGAGGAGGCATGCGAACGGATCACCCTCCACCCCCAGCATATGAGTTTGCTGGATTATGCCACTCAGACTCAGGGCCCTGGGCTAGTCCATTCAAAGTGCCTGGTACCACAATGGAGACATCGCATCCTTACCTAATCAGCGATGCAAGGAGAAGAGGACTAGTAGAGAGAGACGAAGAAGATGAAGTGATATCCGGTGCTACCAGAAGTGCCCATCAGCAGCATTCACAGGAGAATAAAGACGACTCCACAACTCCTGACACAGAGGATTACTTCAGTAAAGGTAATCTTTCACACAAAATTCCACTTGAAGAAGTAAAACTTTTTTGTTAAACTGATACAATTTTTTTTTTTTTTAAAGGCACAATAGCTGCAAATATAGCTAGTTTAAAATACCCTTGAACAAATAGAGATCTTATTGTAAATTATATTTCACTGATTGTATAATAGATGATCAGACAACCAGATGACATTTGATAGGGATTTTTTGTGCTGCAGATTCCACGCCCAGTGATAACTCGCTCTCCCCTCTGACGGATGACTCCAAAATGGACGATGAATTACTCAGCTCACCCAACAAGACCCGTACAACTGAGGATCTGTTTGCCATGATACACAGGTGTTGTACATTTTACTGTTTGGGTTATATTGTCTATCCCTGTATCTACTGGTCCACTGTCTTCATCTGTACCTTGATTTCTTCATTCAGATCCAAAAGAAAGGTCCTGGGCCGTAAAGATTCAGGAGATTTAAACGTGAAGTCTCGTCTTTGCCCTCCAGCGACAGTGACCCCTTGCAATGTCACCACCGTCATTATCCCGCCAGAACCTCCTCTGAACATCCCAGCCAATTTAGCCACTGCTGCTGGGGCACAACGAGCCCCAGTGCCAATCTACCGTAGCGCCAAGAAATCCACCACATCCAACGAGGAGTTTAAACTCCTGTTGCTGAAGAAAGGTAGCAGGTCGGATTCCAGCTACCGCATGTCAGCGACAGAGATTCTAAAGAGCCCCATCACTCCTAAAATGCCAGGGGAGTCCCTTCAAGAGGGAGCCTTCAGACAGTATGAGGAGCACACCTCCGCATTCCAAGAGCCCCCCATGTCTGGCATGGACCCAATACAGATACCAGGTCTTTTTCCCAGGGCCAACGCTGAGAGTTTCACCTCCAAAACCCTGCCTATGTCGGCTGCATCTCGACAGGGACGTTCTCGGATCCCCCCTGTAGCCAACAGCAGTCGCTACAGTACCCGCAGCCGCCTCTACACCGCCCCGATGCAAGCCATTTCTGAAGGGGAGACAGAGAATTCAGATGGAAGCCCCCATGATGACAGATCATCCTAAAAAACAACCAGTGAGAGATGTCTTGATGATGTTCTAACTTTAAAACGGCCCCTTGCACTGTTCTTATCTCGGAAAAGCTTCTCATCAAGGCCAACAGTGTAATTCTTGTGACACACGAAATCTGGTAAAAATATTGTTTCTCTTTTTTTAAGTTTTCGATCCACTATTCTACTTAAGGGTGTCAGAGTGCTGTGAGATACTGAACCAGCTTTGATGATATATCTAAATACTGTATTATCAAAACAATAGCTCCCTCATAGTTAAAAAAAAAGAAGATTTAAGAACTATTTTGATTGACTTGTCTTTAAAAATAAAAGAGTCCTAAATGTTTGGTAAATAATGACAAAAGACATTTCGTGGAATACGGACAACGTGCGTGTGCATGAACTAGCACATGCAACATCCACTGATATTTCTACTTCTCGTGTTTTGAATGGTGTGAGTGCGTGTGTGTCCCTGAGGAACTGCTTTCTTATTAACATTTTAAAATCTTCTGAAGTTTAATATTCTTTGAACTTTTGGTGCCCAAAGCATCGGCCCAGAGTCTATGACTCAATATTCCTGCCAACAAGCAAAGGTTGTTCCGTTGTGGAAGTTACTAACAACATCTCAACACAGCATCAAACGTATCTATTGTATTTCCATCTCGCAGACCTGGCATTGAGAGTATATCACACAGAGCCAATCATATATTTCTTCGCATAAATTATATCCAAAAAGATAACATGATGCATGTATTTTTATAAAATTGCGCCTCCTGACATGGTGATAAAGTTTCGCCATGTTGCATGACCCTATATGGAAACATCCCCAGGATCCCGGTTTCAACATTTTTGTGGTTCCTTTGTATTATAAGAATTATCAATCTTTCACTGTGAAAGGTTTCAGTGACATTTGTACCCCATTTCCAGTGATCTAAATTGATTTGTCTTAGACATGAGTTTCAAACAAGGAGCAAGGGCTTGCAACTAGATGGAGCCCACTGCTCTACGATACTGGCTAATTTTGGACAATCGCACAGTGGCCTTTCTCTACTAGAGGTTGTTGTAAGCAGGGCATTTATAAGTCTCTGCACGTATACAAGGACCCTCGCCATGTTCCACCAGAATTCAATCACAGACTTGTTTAAACCCAACCTTGAAATCTAGTATGTTTAGACGGATTTCAGCTTTTCCAGCTGCTGGCAAGTTTTGCTGTCATCACTTAAAGTGGCAAAGGTGCATTTCAAAGCAGTTTTAATCTGAACATCGAGTGGAGATGGTGAAAATGCTTTAGAAGGTCCTCAATCGGTTTTACTAGAGGTTGATTTGGAAAAAGATTCCAAGAACCAACCTTGCTTTTGCACTTCATGATTCTTCAAGAATATTCCTTGAATAAAAAAATATATCTTATAATGAAAAATTGCATATGTATATTTGTACTGAATATTAAAAGTCATATATATATAAAACAACAAGCAGAAATTTTATAGGGAATGAACCTGAGTGTAGCAAAGAAGAACAGGTTTTATTGACATTACACGTGAATCTTAACAATATACACTGTTCTCCTCTCCTTGTTGCCTCTCCTTCATTTGCACTGACCCAGTAGCATTAGACAGGTGAAAGCTCAACCCAGTGGCTGGGGTACGCCATTGTCTTACCCTTGTCTAAATTTACTACGAAATCTGAAAGAGTGGAGACAAGAGGAGTATAGGACTATATTCAACCGATATTTAAAAAGTCAGCAATGCATATATTGCATTGCTGCTATCTTTTCTGCCCAACACAGGGATTAGAGTATGCTGTAAAATCAAGTGTGTTACAGAAGCAAGCTATCATCAGTGGAAAATTTGAACTCTCACCTGCCTACCACAGCAAACACAACACATATACTTCTTAAATTCAGAGACCGTACTTCAATAGAAACCATTCACTGTATTCTGTGAATACCTCAGCAAGCATATTACTGTTTTATTGTAAATTATATAGATAGACAGATAGACAGATAGACAGATAGACAGATAGATAGATAGATAGATAGATAGATAGATAGATAGATAGATAGATAGATAGATAGATAGATAGATAGATAGATAGATAGATAGATAGATAGATAGATAACAAAACTACAACTGTTTGATACTCAGAGAATCTGAATTGCAGAACTGACACTGTGTAAGATGGAGAGAGTACAAAGCTGTGAACTGCTTATGAGAATTTTACATTCGTCATACCCATATTGCTGAAACTCACTTGTTCCTACTCATTGTTTTATTTGTTGTGTTTTCTATCGCATGCAATAAGTCAAGAAAATAAAGAAGAAAAGAAAAGGATACCACCATATCATTATTTTTATCTGAGGGATGTCTCCATACCACAAGAAAAGATTTTGTATTTTCCATTCAAATGTCAAGTTCAATAGTGTGTTCTATAGATGTACAAACTGTCTGGCTAATTCTGTTCTGTATAGTTGTGATCACAAACAGGGGTTTATCTTGTACTGTATATCTACTCACTGGACAATCATACGTATAAATGACTGTAAAGAAAATGATATTGAATTTGTCGGGGGAGAGAATCTGAACACTTTTGGTGCTGGGTCCTATTGCTGGAGCTGTGGGAGTGAGAGAAATATTTTCAAAGAGAAACTGCTGATTGAATTTAAAATGCATATCTGAACAAGTCCGCTTTGGGGACAAAAAATATATAAGAATGAAAAAAAAATGTATCTGATCAGAAAGTCATTGTATTTACTTTTGACTCATAACAGAATTTTTGGATTCCCACAAAACATTATTACTGAACAATTAAAATAAATATGTAGAATTGATACAGTTGATATATATGAAAAATGCAATGTCACTCTGTGAAATGTCATTGAAAAAGCTTAAAAACAAAAATACTCCTAGTATTTGAGGATTTTCTTTGGGTGTGATTTTTCCGTACTGTACCGGTGCTAGCAGCGATGCTAAAGAGGTACTTCAAGACTGTTTCCTTTAGCTGTAAAAGCAGTGGATAAATGATTGATTGACAATTTGATTAGAAAGACAAACTGTGGTTGCCATGCAAACTCTTAGTGCTCATTTAGCTCAGTCCTCAGCAGCTTGGGAATATAAAAGATAAGAATCTATCACCTTAGATAGATATAGATTCTTCTTTCCCCAACTGTTTTCCAATGTCTGCACACAGTTTTGCCCTAAAGGGAAAGTGTGACAACAGCCACTTGATATTTTTCTTCAAGGGTGTACAGTATGGAATACCACAAACTTTAGAATAAGTGACAGAGAGCAGGACAAATTCTGATAGTGCAGACAAAGTGTAACTATTTAAAAGAAGCTCCATGTTTAAAACTAGCTAGGACTTAAAGAGATTTGAATCACTTTTGTATTTTTGTATAAACCTGTAAATACGTTTTTAAAGAAAAAAATCTTGCAAATTCTTTCTTTTGTAAAATAAACCAATAAAAGAATAAAAAGAAAAAAGTTTTTTTTTTTTTAAAGTTTACATGATTATTTCCAAGCCTTTGTATATTTTGGAGCTGTGCAACACTTTCAGTCTTGTATTTATTTTTGGGGGGTTACAACATTGTGAAAATTCCATTATTCTATATCTAATTCATTTTAACAGCTCATCAGGCTGCTTAGTAACTGTGCATAGAAAAAAAGCCAATAAATGTGATTGCATTGAAAACCTTTTGTGTGACACTTCATTTCCTTCACGTCAGAAACAAGAGCATCGACACAATGCCTCCACTAGGTGGCAGTGTTCTATCTATAGTTTTACTCTGGACTTCAGTCTTTCACCTTGAACTGTAACTATAACGCTACTGACCCGATTCACAGTCGTGAAAAAAAATAAATATCAGAATTTTACTGTTGAAAACGCACATCTCGCAAACGTTCATCTACTCGACTACGCACTTGAGTATTATGCTAAATTACCCGAGAAGGTACAGTTCCCAGGGCTGCAGTCACTATGTGTGTGTTCACATTATATATAATATATAACTTTTATTTGTATAGCACTCATTATAACAAGGTTACACAAGTGCTATATAAAAAATCCACAAACATATTTAAAACCCACACACATGAACAGTAATAAAGCAAATTCAGTTTCATTTTTTGTGACTAAACTTCACTGCCGATAATTCAGGTAGGATAAACACAATGGATTTGGCACCATAGTCTAAAAAGTGACAGCATACTGTAGAAATGTTTGAGGATTCAGTAGTGACAAGGAATCATTCTACATTTGCTCTGGAGCATTAACACAGGTGAGGAAAACAGACTACTCCAAACAAGGAATAACCAACAATATGCCTGAAATCTTTCAAACTCCCAGTATCATAACATCTACTATAATTTAAATGTATGAATATAAAGTCAAACATATGAAATTGGCAGTAAATGAACATGTGTTGAACAGTGAATAATAAACTCTAAGTGCATCGTTGAGTCTTGATTTAAGACACATCGTGAATCTTACCTCAGTTTCCTCCACGTCTCTCTATCGTGTTGATAATGACTTCCTGTTGTTTTTACAGCACCTGTCCGGTCCATCTCACACATTCATCTTCATCATCATCTTCATCTCCATCTCGTGTTGAAAGTCAGTTTATTGGATCCCGCCAACATCTGTTTTTTACCCGCGTAACTTCAGAGGAAGTGAATAAGAAAATGATTCACCTGCAAACCCATAGATGTGCAAACCCACAGATTTATATATAAAGATTTTTCTCCTTCAGTTTCTCCAGAAGAGCCTGCATGTTGTTCTTGGCCCTATTTTCTCTCCTAAAGGCATTAGTCTTCTCCCGCTGCAGTTTCCTCACTCTCGCTGAGGCTTCTTCAAGTTTGGCCTTTATAGCCTTAGGGGAAGCAGGCAATGCATATAAGTGGTCAGTGGCCTGCCGCTTGCACTCCAATCTCCTCTCTCCAGTGGCTCCCTGTTGTTTTGGCAAAATATACAAATATATAAATTATAGTAATACGGAAATTAATAACTTACTTTTTCAACAATTCAATCTTCACTTTTCAATTCTGTGAGCCTGAATACATTTTTAGGTTCTCAAATTCTCCAACAGAAAACACAACAGCATACTTTTATGAAATTTGTATAGGCTCCTCCACTTATAAGGCAAAAATATGTTTTGTGGCTCTGGACAAATATGTAAAGGTTGCCTATCCCTGGGTGTAGTTTCAATGGTCACGTATGTTTATTCATTCCAGTGTATGAGTGACAGAGAAAGTGAGATAGCCAGTGGTTTTCAAACTTTTTACAATGAGTACCACCTCAAATAATATTGGGCTCTTAGACTACTAACACCATCATAGACCTTTCTGGGTACCACCTAGATAAACGATTTAATATAACAAGCCATATGATCCTATCATTAGTTTGTGTCATTCCACAGGCAAATACTCACAACATCAGGCATCAAGTCCATTGGCAGGTTGTCATCCGCCCTTCTAGAAGTGGTTGTGGTTCTTGTTGCTACCGACTAAAATAAACAGTAAAGAAGTTTTGAATGTCTAAAATGTGCTATAATAAACAACACATTATATAACTTGCAGAAACAAAAAACTAAAATGTGACATTTAATCACATATGTATATTGATACATCAATCTTATACACCTTAAATTATTGTTGGTCAATGATACACATACCCTGTGAAGATGAGCTGGAAAGTTGAAAATGGTTGGCACAACACCATCTTTTAGCCGGACAGTCTGCCCTGTCCTGTCAAAGTCCTCACTCCTGAAGTGCTCACTGCAGAGCGTTGTACGGTCAGAGGCAGCGAAACGGTCCCTTCTTAGGGCAACCTCCCACATCCTCCTCCTCTCTCCGGTTTTGGGAAACCTAAAAAAAAGTGAGAAATGTACCCAGATATATAAATTATTGTCAACATTTTCAATCCGTATTTTCATTTACATTAAGGGTAAGGACACAAATACACACCTTAATTATCATATTTTTGGAGTAATTGTATGTATGCATGCATGTATGTACATTAAGAATAAGATAACCACACTAAAAACAATAAAAAGGTGTCCAAAAGAAACATTCAGTGATTGTGTAAACAAACATATTCTAAAAAGCCTTGTGACAATCTAGCAATACTATTATGTCATAGCCCCGCTGTTCCTGTACATACTTCCACTGAGTAACTAACGATTATCCAAAAAATAAATCATAATATTGTAATATCCTACTGGTGAAAGGTGATCCCACGGGTTCTCGTTTCGAGACAACGGGTATTGGAGCATCCGTAGGCTGCACAAAAGGATGGCATCTTCACTGGCAATAAAGTCAGCAATTTCCTGTAGAAATCATAATGTAAGATGTTTTTAACAAACCAACACGATAAATCATGTGAAACTTCAGTTCAATCATGTACAACTTAAGTAATATTGAAAAGAAAGAACAATTCTGCCTCTCCTATAAATGTAAAATTACTCGGTACTAGCCTAGCCTAGCCGTGATACACACCTAAGCTGCACGATTAAGTCATTTTTCGAAGAGAAAAGCTGCGATTTCAACATGTTCAAGCATCCATAATTCTAACCACGTTAATAACGTTTGTAAGAAACCAAACCATTTGTAAATCCGTCAAGATTTCAGCGAGATACGAGTATTAGCGTTTGTGCAGATCACTGACCCTACCTCAGGTACAACAGGTCCTTCCAGAAAGATTACCCGCAGCAAGATGGCCGCCTGTGATGACGTTCAAAACTCCGCCGGAAGACATCTAGTCATATATACGTCTATGTGCAAACCATAGATATCATATATATAGGCTAGATGTCTCGTCTGCGTTGCCGGCCAATCGGTTGAAAATTGAGCAAGTTCTGGTTATTTACCACTACCAACACAATGTTATGGGTGAGCGAGATGTCCCCTAGCAAGATGGCCGCCATGTGCGGACGTCCGGCTCCGTCGAACGAGACATCTAGCCTTTATATATTATATCTATGGTGCAAACCAACACCTCCACGTGCCCCCACAAAACTATCTCGACTGTCACATCAACGAATAACATTAGTTCCTATAGTGGAAAGAAAAAGTTATCAATAAATAGCTTTACAATAAAAAGAGCTCGAACTAATGACATAAGGACAATATAGTGATGTAAAGTAATGAAGTGCATTTATTCAAGTACTTTGCTTGAGTAACGTTTTCGGGCACTCATACTTTACTTGAGTATTTACCTTTTTTTCGTTACTTTTGAGTCCACTACATTTATTTATTTAACTGTGGAGTTATCGTTAACATCCATGTTTATAATTATAGAATCAAAAAATAAATTCTGATTTATTTTATTTCATATGTTCCACGGCCTTTCTATAAATCAAACAATTACTAATTTATTTCTCTGGACTATTATTTATTAATTTATTTTCACTTTCTTATTTATTTTTTATTCTCCATGTAACTTTAACATTTTATTTTTAATGCTTGTGTTTTGGTGTTGTCATATTTTGCTTTTACAGATTGTCATTATGCCTTTTGTATTTTATCGAATTTGCTTTGGCTTTTTGTAAAATATTTCAGACCCCTTCTTATTGTACAAATCGTTTATTTAACTGTAGAGTTATTTTCTAGATGCAGATTTAAAATACAAAAAATAATTAAAGTACATTAAAAAAATTATTACTTAAGAGGAATAGAAATAATCCATCAGTATTTAAAGTTACTAAAGTTACCCCCAGATGTATCCGCTGCAACTTTAAATACTAGGAATATACAGTATCAGAATAATACAATTATAATGTGCATTATTCTGAAATTGGCAGCTATCCTGAATGCATTAGACACAAGTCAAGGTGGTATTTGTTGTTTTGAGTTTACAGTTAATATATAACTGAGATCATTTCATTTTAAAGGTAAACTAAAAGTTTTAAATCTCACCTGAAGATTCACAAGGGTTTGGTCCACAAAGTCACATCCTACATTTCTGCTATTTTCATTTCTAAGAGTCAAAGGATTTTTTGAAGCAGTAACTTGATTTGAGTTGGTTTGTATTAAATACATGTCCACGGTGTCACTGAGGGGAGCTGCTGCTGTTTCCTTAAATATGCACATCATATAATCATTTAACATTGTTTATCACATTAATACTTGTGAGTCTTCAGCAATGTGCAATGAGCTGGGATCTTTCTTCACAACCATGAAACAACATAATGCAGAGTCATAATCATTTTTGAACTGCCTGATCTTTTGAACAATGATTCCTTTTGAACTGTCACTTTCCTTAAAAAAGACGTCTAGGACCCTTCCATGTAAAGGGGCAAAGGTGAAGTCACAAACACAGACACACACCTGCACAATCAACGTAGTTTAAGTTCTTCTGGTGCTCTTAAGCATTACGTATTCATTTATTTGTTTGTTCATGTTGCATTTTAATTTACTTTAAACCCTTAAAATACTCTTATATCTCTTATTTTACTTTTACTTAAGTTTTCAAGGAATCTATTGAAACGACAGGCCAGAGGTTCACAACCTGTGGACCTCGACCCTCTGATGGGCCCCAAGAAAATACTGAGGGGCCCAAAGATGATAAACAAGACAGGGGAGCAGAACAACATTTTTTTCTACACACAATGCTGTTATTTTTTCAGACTTCCTTCCACCGCTACCTTATAAATTACCTTTTTTTTTTCTTTTGTGACAAAACAAGAAGAATGGTACTCATTAAAGCATATAAGGCCTATT
The DNA here is from genome assembly GCF_963576545.1 of Limanda limanda. NCBI lineage: Eukaryota > Metazoa > Chordata > Actinopteri > Pleuronectiformes > Pleuronectidae > Limanda > Limanda limanda. The sequence continues at coordinate 9,572,189 of NC_083638.1, read as the reverse complement.
GTAATCCTGACTACAAACAGACCAATCAACAATTCGACGGGTGAAAACATAACCTCTTTGGCAGAGGTCACAAACTATTTGATCAATTTGGTCGTAACTGATTTGCAACCAATCGCTAAGATCGATTACAAGGAGACATTTCTCTGTTTAATAGCATCGCAAATTATAAAGTTGGGAACCAGTTGATTATAACTGAAGCAAACGCTAAGAGGATCTTAACAAATGTTTAATTGGGTGATTGCATATCAAACATTTGACAAACAGTAAACTTACAGTAAAAAGTTGTATATATATTTAATGAATATATACACAAATGAAATGCTGCGGGTTGATAGATGACAAAGCATGAAAATATACACAATTGATTATTGTGCAGTCGCATGAACACAAACTGCAAATGATGTAAAACATATTCTAAGAATCAACCCCCGACTAAAACCTGAGTTTAAAATTTAAAGCAAGATGGTTTCAAGTGTGGACTTGACTCCACGACAGGAGAGCGAACGAGTGAAATGCAGCTACATTAAACATGATTTGGTTTGAAAAATGGTTCTGAAATGTTCAGAAAATCAGTATTTCTGCCGCTGACAACAGATAAATACTTTGAGACGTGTGAATAATTACTCGGACACAACGTAGCCCTGTAAGTAGTTATTTGATGGTGCACACAAAAACTATCTCAGGCAGAAAAAGAATGATTACACTTTAGTTTGATACAGGTTGATACACTTTGTTACAGTACAAAATGATATCAAAAAACAACCTTTTGGCTTGACTTTATACAAAACAGGTTGTCCGTCATTTACTCGTTCAGGAAAACTTGACACTCAAGGGCCTCGCCTTTATGTCAATGTCAAAACACTTACAGTATTCCAGTCATTGTACATGTGTCTGTCTGTCAAAGCATAATACAATCATCAGTGCTCAAGCTGAAACCGCCCGACTTCAATCAGATATGATCGTCCAACTTCCAGCACGTGACAAATAAAAGAGAAAGCAACTCTTCAGTTTTCCGCGCCGCAGAATCACAAGTGATGGAAGGTTTTTCCTCTGAAGTAAAACTTAAACAGTTTAAATAAACAGAGGTGCAAAGAGTTCACTTCTGATCTTTGTCGAAAAAAACAGCTGAGTCATTTGAGGACGGTGACTTCAGGGAACAAGGAATAAAAACCTCCAACGCTTCTCCACAGAGCTGAGCCTTCCTGGTTGTAGAACCTGTTAGTTACGACACTCGGGACAGCATACATTCACTGACTTGCATAAATGAAATCTGACTGTAACAGAGACCGATGTTGAAGGTTGTGAGGGATGACGCAGTGAGACGTTCACTGACAGTACCTGAACTCTGCCTTATACAGTCTCCAGTGCAGAGCAGGGGGAAAATACAGTGACAGCAACGTGTTTGTGTAACAGTGGCAATGTAGAGGTAACTTAACTGATCAATTATGGCCTCCAGTTCATAATAAGGCAAAAAACATGAACTAATACATTAATGATATCTGTGGTCAGATGAACTGATACTACTTGTGTGTTGAGTATCGGTCATAATGTGAAAGATGTTTCCATTAATAAATATTGTTCCTCTCATGGCTGCAGTAATTACTATTGTTGATAACTGTTAAATTTGACTTTATGCAATATTTATTTCTCCAGATTTAAGATCTAACTTATTTTTCAAAGGTATCAAAGCTGTAATCTTTGAGTAATTATTTGTCTATTTGGCCAAAAAGTAGTTAAATCCGCTCATAAAATCCCCACCGTGTGTAAATCCTTAACTCCAGGCAGTCTGCTAAAATCCCCAAATTCATAAGAAGTCCAGAGGACGTGATCGCGGCGTTCTCAGCGGCGGCTTCGTCCTGGTTGAGGTGGATGATCACTGCATCACGTCCCTGCAGAATAATACATGTCTGTGTGTTCGGTTGCCAGTGAGAGAAGAACGAGTCTCTGTCGTCTACTGCTTGGTCTGTTTCAGCTTCTCGATGTGATGACAGAGTTTGAGCGCCGGGCCGAGCTTCAGTCCCATGTACTTCATGATGACATCACTGCGCAGCAGCATCAGAGCCTTGCCATCAATCTCCTGTGAAGAAAGGGGGGGGGGGCATGCTGTCAATTTACAAAACACTTCCTCATGGAATTTCTATCAACAAGTCGTTGCTTGGTGTGAATCATTCTCTGCACATACAGATGGACGACATAACAGCTCCTACAAGGTGAAGCCAAAACCTCTTTATGTGCAGCGTATGGTTTGAATGGCGAATGTAAAATCGCCGAACATCAAACAAGACACAGAAAGAAGTTCACATGAATGAAATACTCACATGTTTCCTAAACAGTTCGACGTGTGGGCCCAGAGTTTGGGGATCTGCCTCTTGGACGAACCGGATGACATCATCCACCGACCAGGAAGAGGCGTTGCTCCCTGAACCGTCCTTGTCCTGTTTCAAGTGTTCTGGTCCTGTTGTTGAGCTCGCTGCTCAAGATGGTGAGGGTGAGAGGGAAAAAAGGAATTAAACCAATGCCTAATATCTTTATTAATTATTAAAGCATCTGCCCATTTTTTCATCTGTGTCACTTGCTTGAATGAGGGATGTGTATTTCTGCAGTTGTGTGTAACGTGGGCAGGCAGCATGGCAAACCACACGATTATGGATATTTCTTTGTATGTTTTGTGTTATTTGTATGTTTCCTAGTATCACTAACATTTAAACTTAAATTTGATCCTGTGTGTTTATGTGTGTGTGTGTTACATCCTACCCTCCACTCGTCTGTGTGCACACATCGGATCCAGCTCAGCCGGGTTGGAGCTGACGCGTCGAAGTGGCGGCGGCGGCGTGTGGGTGTGTCCAGGGTAATATGGCCGCTCCTTCTTGGTCGCTCTGTAGTCCGATGCGGCGTGAATGGAGCGGGGGCTGGGGATGGGATCGTTCGTCGAGTCATCTTTGCGCAGGCCGTTTTCAGCGTGGGAAGGCGGTTCTGTTTCAAGAGAGGATGAGACGGAGTTAAAGACTAGGAGAGCAGTGGGTGGTGGGAGTGAGTCACTTCATAATTTTGGCCTCAACAAAACCATTAGAGAAGAATGAAATGGAGAGTAACCCTGACCTGATTTGGTCTTGTTGTAGAAGCGCGTGTTGTTGTTGAAGGGGCTGAACGGCTGCGAGCTGAACAGACTGTCGCTCTCCAGATGTTGGCACATGTTCTCCAGGAAGCGCAGCACCGACGATGCACTGGAGACGGAGGGCAGCTTCACGTAGCGGATACCATGCTCTGACCGCACTGGAGGGGAGGGGGGGGGCAGGAGATAAACATAAATAAGTCTGAATGCTGTATCTATTTATACATACAGACAGACACACACACACAGACACAGCATACATTCAAAGCGGAAGAAAAGCAGCAGATGGTTTAGGGTGATCACCCTCCCTCCATAATCACACACATATACACACACACACACACACACACACACACACACACACACACGTTTCACCCAATCCCACACTCTGCGCTGCACCCACCAAACCAAGCCAAGCCTGCACAAATCCGCAAATTAAAGCCCCCTCCCCAGCCCCACCCCACCCATAACTTTCCCAGTCTGGCCCCCCAAGGGAGACCCAATCCCAGAATCCCAAACCAGGTTAGACGCACATGTCACTTCTGATTACAGGAACGGTGCTCACATCAGCTGCTGCCACAGGCACTGTCTTTTATTCCTCTTCTCTTTCTCTCTCTCACACACACACACACACACAGACACACACAACCTATGAGTGAGTTCAAACCAATTTCACCAGACTGCTTGACATTTTAGAAAAGTGCGTTTTTGTAAAGGAACAGTTCAACATTTTGGCAAAATAAGCTGATGAGAATATTGATTTGCAACCAGCAGCTGCTTAGCTTAGTTAAGCATAAATACTGGAAACAAAGGGAAACAGCTAGCCAGGTTCCGTCCAAATATAATGAAATTGTCCCACCTGTAATATTCATTTACACATAATATCTGTCGCCAGGCACTTGAGCCAAGACTCCAGGAAATCATTTTATAATTTTGACTTTGGTCACAAATAAACAATTACATAAAATATGTCACTAAGCCTTAAATCCTTAAGTAGCTTCTCAAGAAAACAGATTCCAGCTTCACAAATGTGAGAATCAGCTCCTCTTCTGTTTCTGTATCACTTCATATTGAATACATTTGGTTTCTTCCAGAGATAAAATCCTTGTTTACTGCGCTTACCTCTGATGACCTCTCCTCCCGTGTGGGACTGGCTCTGCAGGAAGGACAGCAGCACTGACGGCTGGTACGTACAGTCCACGCAGGCCTGGACCGCTTGCTGCAGCACGGCGTTGACTGGAGCCGGGCCGAAGTGATCCGGCAGCTGCTGCACGAGCTTCCGGTCGAGGTTCGGGCCGTAGTCCCCGTGCTTGTTCACGTAGACACAAACTAGGACATCACACAGAGAGAGGGAAGCATCAGCAAAGAAGAATAAAAACTTTTCATATAATTTTAGTTGAAGCGTCGAATCCGTGAGTGCTCATTCAAGCCTCTGACTCACCTGTGCAAACTACATTTGAGCTGTTGCTATGGTTGCTGTTGTCGGCGGAGACGTGGCTGGAGCTCAGCCTGGTCTCTGGAGGCGGAGCTGTGACTGATGATGACCCCAGGGACTGCTCCACCCGAGGCTTCTTCTGGTGCAAAAAGAGCAAACAAACCCTCTCTCATTACTCTCTGCAACCTACAAAGGCAGTTAGTTAATGATTAATCAAGAGCTGGGCCTAAACTCGTTCACCGCTATTCACCAAATGCACAGCAGCACAAAACAAAGCGGGTCTCCTCTGTACATTTTCATCAGGTATAAACATCCACAAAAGCTCCCCACTCTGTCTTTCCCTGAGAAGTTCACCTCTGATCTCGCCTCCTCTTCATCAAAATCATTTCTGCCACGATGCGTATAGCATAAGATGACAGGGTCGCTGGCCCGCAGCATAACAGATTACCACTCCTCTGACATCTGATCTCACCTTGGGCTTGGGCCCTCTCTTCTTGTGTGGTCTGGGGGCCAGTTGAGTCTCAGTCCTGGCAGGGTTCTGCGGCGCCCCATTTACTGCTGCCGCTGCCGCCGCCGCCTCGGCCGCTGCCTTCAACAAAGCAATAGTCTGGGATTTGGGACGGCGACCTCGGACACCCTTTCGAACGGGGAGGGGCGGCAAGGGGTTGGGCAGTCGGTAGGAGGTCTGCATGGAGGAGGAGGAGGTGGACGAGGAGCGACGTGTCGTGAGGGAGGCAGAGGTGGAAGAAGCCGGGGCAAGGAGCGCGCCAGGGAGGGTAACTAGAAAATAAATTGGACAAAGGAGGGAGAAAGAGAGGGAGAGATAAATAATATATCGTTTTTCTTCCTGTATTTTCCTGCATTTTTAAAATAATAGGAGAGAGATAACATAATAATCAACAGGCACCAAACAATATGTCACATTTCATTCTCACACCTAAGGGACAGTATTTGAGGGGTTTGTCCAGATTTAAATAGTTTTTTCAAAACTGATGAAGACATTTGTGAAGAGAGCCACAGCACAGAGGAAAACGATTCACTGGCCCTGCAGAAGAGATTTGTTAGGATTGTGAGATTGGCAGCTCCTTTGTATTAAACCCCTCCCTTCACCGAAATCAGAGTCAAAAGTCACGAGCCCCCGGAGACCTGCCTGCTCCAGAATTCATCAAACCGCTCGGCTTCCAGCAACACAACAGAAGCAGTAGTTATGTTGATCCGATTTAAAGCCTTCCTCAAACAGCAAGATATTGGATTCTTGGGCCTGATTCCCATTATCCGACAATAAACTCACAATATCAATTTTAAATGTAATTTCTCATGTCAATATAAGAAATTCTGTTTTGTCCTATTCATGGCTTTGAGTGGTCATAAAGAAAAGAAAAGAATATAAAAACAGTGTGAATCTGAGTGTATTAAACAGCTTCTGTGATTGAACTAAACCACTTGAAGGTGTTTTGAGAGTTTTGATGCGAATAATCAACAAATAGCAATAAGCAACCAATATTGATAATATGTTATTTGCATTGGATCTGGACCAGATTGCCCACATTTATAAATATCAGTCCTCTAATTATTTCTTCTTTTTTTTAATGAAATTATGAATTATTCTCTGAGAAACAAGATTAAAATCCATATCTCACAATGTTAAAGAAATTTAAAACAAAAACTCCTGTATCCGTCCCCTGATCCAGATCCACATCAAAATGTTAAGTTTTTTTTCTTGAGTCATGTCCCACCAACTACAAAATGTCAGGGAACCGGTTGAGTACTTTTTTTGCGTAACTAACTAACAAGACAAAAGCAGAACCTCATTGCAGAGGTAAAAAAAATCTAGCAACAATACATGAAGGCCCTGTTGTGATCCCAGATAACCTCCAACTTAAAGACTTTGCTCTGGAAATTAAGAGGATTCTAAAATGTCAATCAGCTTAAGGATTCAATTGTAAAGCAAGTGAAAATAGAGTTCTGAAAAGGTTTGACCCATTGTTCGGAAGAAAGAGAAAAATAAATCACAAAGCAGTGGCCCCACCACGCTGTCTTCATTAGCCTGAGCGTGACTCTGTGATACGATCACACAATCATCGCGGGGAATGTGTGAGAGACAGAGAGAAAAAATAAGAGAGAGAGAAAGGGTGGAAAAGAGGAAGATAACCATCTCCTATTTCAATACAAATGCATTGGCTTGGTGAGAGCATGTGGGAACTCTCAAGGGGCCGGGGGGCTTTCATTAGAGCCTCCTTCACTGACGCGGTGTGGAGCGACTATGGAAGGTTTACAGTATCCTCCCAGGGCCGGCCGGGGCACCCTGAAAGCTGCTTAATTGGGAAATGAGTGAAAGTGGGCGTAGAATAGAGCAGGGTTTTGTTTCAGAGGACGAGAGTTCATTTTCTCACCAGGAGCAGTCGCACAAAGCTCGCACACGGAGGAGCGGCAACCAGCTCGCACACTGGCACACGTATTCACACTGAGCCCCGAGACGTAAGCCCTACAAAGGCAGATCAAAAATTTGTTTGCAGGGTACCAATCAGTATCAGTGGGTTTTAACACACCCGGGGAATCTGAGTCAGGGGCCCTCTTTGATCTACTCCTGTTGTAGGGAGGAAAATCTAATCCCTTCACATTATGTGACAGCAACATGCACCAGTTCCACCTCACCGATAAACGTCATATTCTACCATATATTAGTTTAGCATCGCTTAAATGTAAAAAGACTAATCACCTCTGGATTTGAACTTTCAAAGAAGAGCTGCTTATTCGCTAATTTTATTCCACACTGTCCGACGGTGTCACATATATTCTGCATGAGCTTCATTGAAGTTATACAGTGTCGGCACGAAGTGAATTATTTAAGACTAGAGCGCTGTGTTTCTTAATGGATGCACCATTTCATCAACTGGAACTATTTCAAATGTGCTGTTTATGGTTTTATACACCGTTTCCCCTGAAATGCAGCCTAACAATCGGTTGCCATGGAAACTTTCTCTGCTTGGATCTCAATTAAAGCTGAATGTTCAACTGCATTCACTTAGAGCTGCAACCACCATATATCATCATTATAAACATATCCACCTACTGTCAATAATTTAGTAAGTAAAAAATGCAATTCACAATTTTCATTTCGACCGCCAAGGAGGTTATGTTTTCATCTGCGTTTGTTTGCTTGTTTATTTCTGTCTGTTGGTTAGTGTAAGATAAAAAAAACTACAGAATGGTTTATGAAACTTAACCCTGAGTTTCATTGATTTCTCAGAGAATAATGACTGTATATGTAGATATGTTTAAGGGACTCATAATTGTGAGTGTGTGCAATTCGGTTCTAATTAAAATGCAGCGCTGGTGAAATTTCATGTGATTTCATAAGGGGGGGAAGTTACGGGCCTTTGCGGAGATATGCACTCCACTGAAAGTTTAATTGACAAATTAAAAATACATATCACAATTTCCAAGACACCAAAGTTTTAAAATTGCTTCACCTTCTCAGCCAGCCAAAATTGTTAAATTTAAAATGAGACGAAACAGAGAAAAGCAGCAAATCTTCACATGAACAAAGCTCGAATCAGAATAAGTCTGGTGTCTTTGCTCAGAAAACTATTTTACTTAATCATCAAACCAGAGAAACATGATTCGCACAAGAGCCCAGAGCTAAGGTTAAAATCTAAAATGTTTTCTGTAATTTGACTTAAACTGAGTAATTAGGTCTTCCCCAAAAAAGCTCCAAAAAAACGTGAGTAAGGAATCCAGCATGCAACCAAACAAAGACATATGGTTCTGATCATGACGATATAATTCTAACTCGACCCGATGACCTGAGTAAGCCACAGCCCGAGGAAACGTGCGTGTGTGTGTCTGTGTGTCTCTGTGTGCGATATGGGTGTGTGCGTGTGTGTTATACACGCATGAGAAAGGGGTCATAGAGAAGTGTGTCTGCAGTCTGGGGGTGTTGGGGGAGGGGCACCACAGAGTTGCCTCTCATCTAATTACACCCCCCAACACACACGCATATATACATACACACACACACACACACCCCTACATGGCGAGCAGCATCAATGGAAACAGTCGAAACACACACAGGATGTTCTTTCGAGAAGATTTAAAGCTGCATGACACTCATGAACTGCAGATTCAGGTGTGTGTGTGTGTGTGTGTCTGTGTGTGTGACTGCACACTAGATAACAGAGGAGGGGAAGTGCCTTAAACAGCTTCAGGCCACAGAGTAAAACCACAACAATAGTCCCTGCACAACTTCTCAAGTCTAAAGACAAAATAAAAGTCCCGACTGTGACTTGTGTGAATGGTGAACTTAACTTGACAGATGCATAAAATTAGTGTAGTGAAAATATTTGATATCCGCTAATCCTCTCCTGAGCCTTGTGCAAACTAATTCCCGAGGCTTTACACACACAAAAATCACATGATCAAAAACACATGCAGCCCTGAACTTGATTACCGCAGAGGATACTGTAAAACCTCCAGACTCTGAGTGACGGGGACCACTGGTCTCTTTACAGTGAATCTGAATCAATCTAAAGAAACATAGAAAAATGATTTACTCTCAACGAGGAGGCGGCTTCACCACGAACAAGGAAAGCATGGTTTCCCCTCACTTTACTTTTTTCTGCTTTACCAGGACAATGAAATGCACTTCTAGTACAAAATGTGAAAAGTATCAAACATAAACAAGCTATTTTTAAGACGTGACAACTTCCTGAATTGTGACTGAACTGACTCAGATTGAATTCTAATTCAATACATTGCAGGGAATCTCCAAAGGACTATTAATACTTCTGTACTCTCATTAAACGTGTTGTTTCTGCATTAATGTGCCTCCACTTCCCTTCACTAAATCTGCACAACTAATCATGAAACATTCTATAAAACAGAACACATGTAGTACAAACTTTTTTTTTTGTTGCATTTATCAAAAAGAGAAAAACTTTGCAAAATTGAAACTCACCAGGAAATCCCCCTCCAAAAAACTTCACGGCTGCTGTGTTTTGCAGTAGCAGAAGTATTTGCAGAAGCAGCAGCAGCGGTAATGATAGTAAAGCCAGGGAACAATACAAGTCACTCAGTACAGTTGCTTCCTGGTTCCCTCTTTGGTGCAACTCTTTCTGCTTCAGCCGGTGTTTGATATATTTTTCCTCTGGTCGTCTCTCTATTCCCAACTTTAAAACTCTCTCCTCGTCTACAATTAATTTTCTGTTTGTCTGCCTCTTCCTGCTCTGTTCTGCCGGCTGTAGTCCACAACAAAGCCCACGCTTCTGCTTCTGCTGCTGCTGCTGCTGGTCGAAGCATGCAAAGCTTCCCTTCCAATGAATGGACAGGAGGAGGAGGAGGAGGAAGAGGAGGAGGAGGGTGTGTGTTTGGATTTGCATAGAGGCTTGGGTAGAGTGAGGGAGGGAGGGAGGAGTGGGGTGGGTGTTTGTGGTGAGGAAGGAGTGAGGAGAGGGAGGGGGGGGGGTCGGGCCCTTTATTCATGTTATCTGTAGGCCATATCGACAGTCTACATCAGTCACCTGCTTCTCAGCAAGTCTCTCAGGGAGGGGGGAGATGACACAGGGGAGGGAGAAAGAGAGGGGTGAACGGCGGATGGGGGATGGGAAGAGGGAGGGGGGGGGGTAAAAGGTTAACTGGATCTGAAGAGTTCCTGATTGAAACGGGTGAAAGGGGCAAAACTCATGGAGTTGGCGCAAACAGAAGCCAGCATTCTCTCTCTCTCTCTCTCTCTCTCTCTCTCTCTCTCTCTCTCTCTCTCTCTCTCTCTCTCTCTCTCTCTCTCTCTCTCTCTCTCTCTCTCTCTCTCTCTCTCTCTCTCTCTCTCTCTCTCTCTCTCTCTCTCTCTCTCTCTCTCTCTCTCTCTCTCTCTCTCTCTCTCTCTCTCTCTCTCTCTCTCTCTCGGCCCAGAGGGACCCCCCCCCCCCCACACACACACACACACACACACACACACACACACACACACACACACACACACACACACACACACACACACTCAGTTGTAACCCTATAGCCCACTCAGACATTCCCCCTGATGAACGATGGCCAGGTCCCCCGTCAGGAAACAGTGGCATGGTCGGATGTCACCCCGGCTCTGGAACAATGTGGAGCAGCCGGAGGAAGCCGGCCTGGGAAAAGTCCCTTCATCGCACAAACGTCTTCAACGGTTACGATGCAAATTCAAGAAAGAAGAAAAAAAGCTCTTGGACAAATATCCTGAATTTGAATCGTCATCCTCTTTCGGCCTTTTTGAATCTTGTGTAAACGTTCTGTGCTTTTAACATCTCATTCTTGTTTTCCAAGACTAATTCAAGTCACTGATTCCTGTAGCCATGTTGAATGTGTTTGGTGTGTGTGTGTGTGTGTGTGTGTGTGTGTGTGTGTGTGTGTGTGTGTGTGTGTGTGTGTGTGTGGGTGTGTGTGGGTGTGGGTGTGTGTGTGTGTGTGTAAAACTGCTTTCAGACAGAGCACCAGAAAATTGAAAACAAGAAAAAGAAAACAAATATTCCTGACTTTCACATCAGGACCTTAAGAGTTTGATTTGCTTATTCAATGTAAATGTTAAAGAAAGTTGCAACAAAAGGCTGCAATACATTTATCAACTGTATATATATATCAGGATCACACTGATACAATTTTTTGTTTGATACCTTTATCATCCTTTAGATAGCCTATATCAATATACATTTCTATTGTTCCCATCAATATTAATCAAAAAAATTGAATACATGTCTACAGGGTCATTTCTGTCCAAATATAATTTATAAGCTGACAAAAGTTGCGTTATTTTGCCCTAAATAGATAAAACCTACTTGTATGGAGACATTGTGTTCTTCATACATTATTCAAAAAGGATTATTCTGCATTTTGACCCAGTTTAACAAAGACATCAAACAAAAACACAAATTAAAATATATACTACAAATCCAAAATATTTTGAATGATGATTCGTGCACAAACTGTTCAAAAAGCAGAAACGTTAACGATCCTCCGAAGCTTCTTACCAAAAATACGTATGTGGTTCACAAAGAGACAAATCTGATGAAAGCTAATTAGAAATTTTTAAATGTAGTGGTAATTACAGATCCTCGCTGCCTCTCTCGTATGCAGAGCTAATTAACGCTCATTAACACCTCAACCCGGCCCTACTTATTCACTTACATGCACACAAACATCGCTGTCTGCTAATTTACATGATCCTCTCCTCCACGTCTGTTTCTCTCCACATTGCGCTCGCACTCATTTGAAAGCACAGACTGTAGCTTAAATACACGTGTGAGTGCATCTGTTGCACAAAGCCGCCTCGGTCTGTGTTGTACTGAGCTGCAACAAACTCTGGGGTTGTTTCCAAACCAGGTCAGACCATTCAGATTTGTTAACCCTCTGGTAGAAGGACATTCGACAAAAAACTTCCAGCAGTGAAAGTGAAAGCGTCATGGCAGTGCCGACCTGTAGCAAAGCTGAGCTACTGTGGCCATTTATTCTACTTAAGGTGTTTCGTAACATGCACAGGACTCTGGATATTCTCCTGAAATTATCCGAAGGGGCTGCATGCGAGATCACAAATGTCAGAGTCAGTTGCTCCAGACATTCTCCAGAGTTTTTCCTGCCGGGTAAAAACTCCAAGAATGTCCGAATGAGCCCACGTGACAATACAGCACGAACATTTCTATAGAATTCACAGCTTTTCTAACACGTGATGGACACAAAAGTGAAAAAGCCAAAAGAATACAAATATCTCCGGATGAGAATGAGGCGTCATGCACATGGTAGATGGTGGCGAAGATGTCAACTTGGAAAGACAACGACATTGAAGAGCTTTCGGTGCTAACGGCCGATACGTCACATCCTGCCTCCTACGTGCTGCAGGCGTTCTACACATGTGAAAGGCAAAGTCCGGAGAAAGTCCAGACCTGAATGTCCAGACATGTTATGACAGACGTGCAACTGCTGTCATCCATCAACTGAGAGAAGGAAACCCAAACACACACATACACTCGCAACAAGTTTGCACAGATATCCTTGTTAGGCATTAGATTCCATTCATTCTGAACAGCCTTGCCAAAAGCTTATCCCTAAATCATGACCAATTCATACCTTCATCTTAACCTAACAGTAGGGAATCCTGACAAGATCTGTGCAAGTTCTAAAGAGATATCAAAATCTTAGCCATCCCAACTAAATGCATAACCCTAATCTAAACCCAATTCTAACCCTAAAAACGAGTCTTCACCCTTAAGCAGCTCTTTGGAAAAGGGAAGACCAGCCAAACCGTCCTCACTCCGTAAGGTCTCTGCTCAAAATGGTCCTGACAAATATCCAAGTGCACAGACACAGACAGTCTGGGCTACTGAGCCACATGTTCCCTGACCAGTGACAGGGTGAAGGGGAGGAACTGGCTGGAGTGGATGTAACATTAACTGCAAACAAGAGGACGATTGATATTTATTCCCACGTCTAAACCTTATCCACACCACACACTTCAGAAACTTAAGTGATTTTGACGGATGGCAAATGTCAAAATATCTGCCGAAGAAAATAAACAGCTTTAGAGAAACTCATGTGGAGACACGCAACTGTAACTGCAGAGTCTAATTACTGTATAATTTCATCCAGATTGATTACGAATAGTTCAGATGTGCCTGCACTCATGTCAACTGAAGCTATAATTTCTGCAGACACAGGAAGTGTCTTTGTCTTTGAGGTTCAGGGTTAAAAAAAAAACCTGGAACAAGGATGGTATTCAGTAGAGTTCAAACCAAGAGACTTCATCAAACGTAACACACTCATCGATCATTAGTTCCCTTAATGTGCCTGATTTATCAAGATCCATGAATTATTCCCCTGAGAAATTGGAGAAAATGTTTATTCCAGAATGTTAAAGAAACAAACATACAAACCAACAAACCGACGGGTGAAAACATAGCTTCCTTGGCAGAGATAAAAATTAGGAGGATATGAAAACACACAGAAGAAAGTGGTAAAATGTTTGTTTCTTTTATCCGAAGAGGCTTCAGACAAATTTTGCACTTGCATATTCTATTATTCATATTTTACACACTCAGTATCAGTGATTGTTGTTCTGTTCCTATTGTCAGATCGCACAAATTACAGTCAGGTCTCACAACCCCAACAAACAAAACACAAGTTTCTAAACAGCTTCTGATCCTGTAACGATGCAACAGAAACATCAGAATCTGTGCTTGTGCTGCCCTCTAGTGGTAAAACTGGATCAGCTCCTATCAGATGATCTCTCAGTGATACAACACCTTCTACAATAAGAACAACAACAATTACTTATAGACCCAAATGAGCAGAGTCTGATAAAGAAAGTAATGTAGAGTTATTAAAAAAAGTATGTGGGAGTGAAAAATATTCTGAATCTTATATGAACTTTGGTCTAAGTCAATAAGCACATGAGCTGAAATATCATTCTATAGAAATTATAGTATATAAAACATAATCAATTTAGTTAAATATAATATTGATTTGCTTTTCACAAGGGGGTTAGGGTTAATTCCATTAATATATATATGCTAGAAGAGAATAGTCTTTAATTGATCTCAATCATAGACTCAATAGTGACTGCTCTCCAAAAGTGAAGCAACAAAAGCGTCTCTATCGCCACCTGGTGGCTCGCTGCAGTATAGGTCATGAACTCTGTCTTTTCCTTGTTAACACATGGACCACACTACGGAGTCAAAATACACACCAGATAACTTTTCTCAAATACGGCTGCTGTCATTGTAAGTTATTCTTATCACACTGATGTTTGTAGGTTAAGTTGAGTTTTAAAGTTACATGCTCTAAAAACAGGATCAAATGTCATGATTGACAGCTGAGAAGGACTCGTGATTGGTCGAGCATGTGTATCAGCGGGACCTTGACTCTGAAGCTCCATCCCTCGATCACAACTGTGCAGACTCTGGCTCCAAATATACAAGATGGCAGCGTTCTTATCCGCGATGCATTGGCTTAATTGTAAGTATATTAGCAAACCTGTGGTATAAGCAGCAGCTCTATCATCTGTTGTTCTTTACACACAAAACTGCTCCTATCACGTGGAACTCACAATCTCCATGAATCAAAAACAAACTGCAATGAACCAGAAGAACTTACAGTAGTTTCCGGGCGGCTGGATGCTGTGCTTCGTCAGAGAACACCAGCCGACCGGGAAGATGTCTCTGGAGTCGAAGGGGCACCAGTAGTCGAAGGCGCCTCGCCAGCCGTCAAACATGACGAAAATCTCCTGACCCCTGACCTCTCCCACTGTGGCAGGACAAATCAAGTAGGGGTTCTTCCTGTCCACCGCCTCCAGCTTCATACCAGGCTGGAAGTAGTTTTTAACAGGACTGGCCGGATCCTACACACACAAATGTACACAAACAAAGCGATATTTTTCAGGATCAATACAGAAATGTATTGGTCTTGTTGGTATCAAACTTCTGGTTCTTGTTACCTTCTTAAAAGCAGAGGCAGGGGCCATCTCCGCTCCGCTCAGCGTCCGCAGCAGAAACATGGGCCACGAGGAGGCGTTCATCCTGAAACCTGTGTCACAACAGTTCTATTTAAACCAAGGTACCTTCTCCTCATATTTCTGTGGGAAAACCTATTTCTTTGTGTTAATACTGGATTTCTGTAAGAGTAGAGATTTCACAAATTCATAAATTACAATTTATTTGTCCTTATCTCCATTATTGTTTACACTTCCTTATCACTCACCCTGCGTCTTCTAATCAGCTGACCGCTGGTGGTGTTTACGTTAATCCAATGAGGCTTTGCCATGATCTCAATAAGCCAATCATGTCATTACTGCCAAACTTTGAAGCGGCTCTCCTTTCTGTAGCTGTCATTTCAGTGATTCTGTGCCAGTCTCCTCCCGTAGTCTCCTCCAGGCTCAACAACCTGGCCAAGTCCTGCTGAGTCCACTTATCTAATCTCCTTCACATCAACAGGATTCTCTAGATCCCATCAACCACCAGCAGTGTCCACACCCTATGCAGCCACACCCCCTTTCAACCTCGATGACATCATGAAGGGTGTAAACGCCAAATGGACTCTCATTTATATCACATGACTTTCATCTGTTATTGTGTATTGAAACAAATTTATTTAAATCTTTAAATCAAATGTATTTATTCAAACAACAACCAAACCCCATACAATGACATGTAAACACTCGGATTTCTCACCCAGGGGGGGCTGCAGCATGTCTCCGTTCCTCTCGCAGGTTCCTATTGGCTGGATGTCCGAGGAGTCGATCAGCCGCCAGAAGTCGTTGGTGTTGTCGCTGCCGTCGAGCCGCAGACGCAGACGAGTGCCCATCATGCCCATCACCGTGGCGATGCACACCGAGTTGGAGTTGCGAGGGTCCCGCGCCTCCAGTTTCATCCCTGCTTTGAAGTCGTTGGCGGGGGGGAGTCTGGACTGCACAGGAACACAAAGAGAGCCTCGGGTCAAATTGATTGATGACCAGTATGATCATTGATGTTACATTGTGATTCCAGTTGACACAGTAAACTCAACACACAGGTGATGTTCACTGTGTCAGATCATGAGTTTCTCCAGTGAGAGGGGGTCATAAAAATCCTGTTCTCGTAAACAAGTTAGAGTCCTGAGCACAATGAGTCTTAGAATTCATTTGCAGTAAATAAATGAATAAGTTGTGTTATGGTTGTTCAGTTGTGTTATGGTCGACAAATCCCACTTAAACCCAACAATTGTGTGTCTGTAGTCCTGAGACCATTTGTTCTGCCTGCAAAAGTTAATCTTTAAAAATGCAGTAGGTGCAACAGGATCGGTCACTGATGTTTTTTAATGTTTATTGGACAATAATGGAGCCGCATGACGTAGAGGAATACAAAAGATCATCGTCGGTCTTCGCTGACGAGTAGCAAAACATAGAAATCACCAAACTGCAGCTGCTTGTGCACGGCCAACTGTATTTAACAAAACTGAATATAATCTACGGAGACAGCACATGGAAACAGTATGAGAACGTTACAGATCACCTACCTGTTTGAAGCATGTTGGCGAAGCTGCAACGGAAGACGTTTGTCTCAGATAATCTTCCCAGCTGAACGGTTCTAGAAAGAAAAACAACAGAAACAAACCACAGATTATTGAAAGAAAGTGTGAACGAAAACACAGCACACACAAATAAGTCGCATTTAAGTAAATCATTATAGTGTGATCCTAAATAAATTGTCACCACTGCCAGTGAGCTTATGTTTTCATTCTAGTGAGTTGTTAGTTTGTCGACAGGAATAAACAAAAATGAATATTTTGTATGAATTTCCATGAATCTTGTTGGAGGGATGAGACATGTGCTAATTTGTGAAATAGGGCTAATATGTTTGGACATTTTCATTGATTTCTATGCAGGAACGTTGATCAAACCCAATCAGGCATCTTTCTCTGAGTGTGTGCAATTAGATGCAGCTTGATTGAATTCAAGGGGACTGTTGGGCCTTCTACTGCCAGTTCGGAAGTAATATGAATTGCAGAGAGGAAATGACAATTTGATGCTGGTTTATGCCAAATCTGCAGACGTCATGGAGGTTTATAAGAAAAATATTTACAAGAAAAAATGTTTGAAAACTAGTTTGTTGGAGAGATTAATGTGTAATATGTGAAAGCTTTTGTAAACCCCACCCTAGACTTTACTGAAAAATACTACACAGCCCACTGATCACTGCTGATGCAAGTACTGACACATAACTGGGTTAATAAAAAAAATATTAACTTAAAAAGTTTTGAATCATTAATAAAAGGATGAGCAATGAAAAGAAATAAGCCAGAAATGAAAACTGCCAACCGTTGGATTTGTCGAGGGCAGAGCCTGCTGTGATGCTGCTTCCCCTCTCCTTCTTCTCCTCTTTTTGATCTGAAATCAAAACAGTGATTGAAGCGCTCATCACTTTGGGAGCTTCAGACATGCAGACTTTATTACTGTGAGAATGAAGCCATTAAACCTCTGACTGTAATAGTTCTTTGAGAAAAAATAAATAAACGTCCAGAATACCAAACAGCAAAAAATCAAATTACATCTGGGAGCTTTTTTTTGTGTGTGTGAGTTTGTCTCGTGAAGCATGTTAATATGAATATATCTAGAAGCCGGCAGCTTTGTGGAGACCTACCTCTGTGTGGAGTTCGGCCCATGACGACCAGAGTCAAAGTGCCGCTGCAGAGGAGGTGAAGTCAGACCGACTGCAAAAGAGACAGATACAAAACTTTATCCAGAATATTCACAGAATGCCAGAAGGCACAGACCTGCTCTAATGTAGCCTGTATATCCTGGGCTATTTCTATTTTTTTTTATTATGAATGTAATTTATAAAAGGTGCACAGGTCTTCGTTTGATATTTTAGTATTTTATTATATGTGATTCATTAATATGTTGTGTTAATGCCTTTTCAAGCAATTTGGCCTGTTGTTGAGATGGACTCTGGACTCTGTCCTCAACAATAGACTGATCCAGTTAACAATTAATGTCTGAGTGGCCATAACCTGATATAAGTTATTCCACTGTTCTAAACACAGAGTGTCATGTTGCTTCATTTCCATGAAAACAGGCTGTAGCTTCTTTTGACTCAATCCCACATTCACAGCCCTGCAGCAGTAAATATTCAGCAGTAAATGTGAAATCAATTCATGGCTGAAAAACAGTGTTTTAAAAAATGTTTTGAGGAATACGTCAAGCTACATATTTCTAACATCAACAACATAAGACCAGGTTGTTAGTCTGTACTTTATAGGGACAGACGACCTAAGGGAGAGAGGCGCAAATGCCTTTTTCTGATTGTATCATGAAATCTAATCTTTAAACTCCCAACTTCCACCCAAAGAGATAACATCCTCCAATTTTGTGAAACTTCAAATACAAAATCTACAACATTTACAACTTGTGCATTATAACCTAACAACAGAATCTACTTGTATTAGTGAGCACGATAAATAATCATCATACATAAGGAACACTAACAACGTGCTGATGTAAGAGCGTTTGAAACTAAAAAGTAGCATGTGTTGTCCATATGAACTCCTCTGGCCAAACTGTTTGAGTTAGCAGCTCTGCTACATTAACTTCTGATGCACTGTAACAACAACTCATCAAATTAAATTGTTACCACACTGTTTATGCTGAAAATCTGGCACAAAAATCCAGATCAGGTTTGCAAAAACTCTCAGCATGGTCCCACTGCAGAGACAGGGCGTTCATAGTGTAGGTCCAAATGAAGCAGGGATACAATGGTAGGGAGCAGAGCATCAAAAACAGTCATCCAGTCCAAATGAAATCCCAAGAATCCCAAAGGTTAAAATCTCTTCAGAGGCCAAACAATGTCTCCTTTACTTAGGATTAAAAAATGTTAGCATCTGCAAAGCAGTGTGGCTGCTTCTCCCTCTGAAGACCCTTCTGTCTCTGCAGCGGAACCCATTGAGTCACAAGGAGCCATAAAGATTCCAAGCTGCCATAAAAAGCCATTAAGACGTGTGGATGTGGGACATCTGCTGGATCACATGAAAAGGATTCCAGCCCGGCAGCTCGCTCTGCTTCAGACTCCTCCAGTGTTTGCACTGGTCTGTCTGCCTCACTCAAGAGGGTCAGACAAAACCGCCCCGAAGACCAGGAAGCACTTAACTTTTACAACCTCCATTTCCACTTAGGCCGCCACTGATCTGGGATTAGTGTGATGTTCACAAACCTGAAAAACGACCCTAGGCCTGGTTTCAGGAGCCGGTTCAACTGTCGTTTGATATGAGGAACTGTCAAAGGTTACAGATAATATTTTAACTTTACTCTGCACAGAAATATCTTTGCTCTGATATTAAAAAAAAACTATGAGGGTATATATTTAAGCTGCATTGCAAAGCATTTTACTTTTGGATGTTTATTGCTAAGACACATTTTAGTTCACTGTTTTCACTTCACAAAAAAAAGCTACATTTCCCTAAAGCTACAAGTAAATTAGTTATTAATTAACGTTTACAAGAAGTTAATTCAATAAGTCTATAAAAGTTTGTTAAAGTTGTGTAAAAGTTCACAGAGATGAAAGTCGTGGCTTCAACGTTCAATCTTTTAAAAAATAGTAAATTCACAATAAAAGCAAATAGCTTTTCTCTGTCAAGTAGCAAACTCAGATTTGGCATTTTAGCTCGACAACAAATTTGATAAGTATTTATTAAAATGACCTTTGATTCCTTTTACAGTGATTGGTTTTAGATAAATTGTTCCATTTTACATGTTAACACCCACAGGATAAGTGCTTACACAAAGTCAGTGTCTTTTTCTTCAAACAAATATGGCCATAACTTCTAATGTTTCTGCAAATCTAAAGAATTTGAAGAACGATAAAAATATATAAACAACCAGAAATAAACTTTACTCTGTTTTCATCATTATCTTCCAAAATTATTTCTGCCTCTCCAAACTTGTAGGAGCTCCAACTGATCACTATTGTCAACACTGTATAATCTCATAATAATTTTCTTGATTAACTGATTTATCATTTAGTAAATGACATGTCAGAAAATGCTGAAAATGTAAAAAGTTTAGTCTTTATTTTTTATCTGAAATGCCACATACTCTGTTTGCTGCAGTGAGGCTCTGCTTCTCTTCTTTGTTTTAATTTACAGTAAAACTAAATTTGATTTGGTTTCTAACTTTTTCGAAATGATTGTAAAGATGTTTTATAGACAAAAACGTCCAAACAACTGAGAACCTGCAGTTTGATGAAATCGATATTGTCAACTGATAAATAACTAAATCATTTATCAGATTTACATATTGTAACATTTTAGAAGTTTGAGCCACCGCATGTTAGATTTGTTCTGCTTGACGAATAATTTTAAATGATCATTGACTGTTACAATAATTAATATAATAACCAATAGTTTCCATCCAAAGTAGGACTTTGTGATAAAACAGTATAATTGCAGTGTAATTTCTATCCCTGTGACAAAGATTAAATATATATTTATATATTGAAATATTGATCCACTTTTGGAGCTTGATAAAAGGAGGTTTAGAAGTTACAGCCACCTCAGGTTTGGATTTTTTGATTCATAAATAATTGAAATTAAAGAAGACTGTTACACTAATTAATAAATCAACTATTAGAGCTGGTGCGAGGCCTCACCTCCAGGATCATCACTTAAGATGTTAGTTCATCAATATACAGCCTGAATATTTAATTAATTTATCTCAGCAGAACCTTTAAGACACTTAACATCGAACCTCCGTGGAACCAGGAAGCTTCAGTGAGAGTATTTCTCAGCTTAATGTATGTGAGGAGGTTTAACACATTATTGATTAACCCCAGGTTTGTAAAATGCTTTGCTGTTTATCCAGTTTTCCTCAATTCCTCACAAATGAGAACATGCATCTTGATGATATTAGGAAAATAATCATTTGTCCAATTTACAGTGAGGATTAAATACAGAGAAAAAGCAGCAAATTACTACATTTTAGAAGTCACCAGATTTCGATTTACTTGCTTCATAAACAATTGAATTGATAATTGACTGTCAGAATAAAGAATAAATCAGGCATGAGTGCTGCTGAGGGGTGTGAGGCGCTGCAGGGCGTCACCTCCAGGATCACTTCACATGCAATATTATCAATATACAGTCTGGATATTTAATTAATTTATCTTAGCAGAACCTTTAAGACACTTAACATCGAACCTCCGTGGAACCAGGAAGCTTCAGTGAGAGTATTTCTCAGCTTAATGTATGTGAGGAGGTTTAACACATTATTGATCAACCTCAGGTTTGTAAAATGCTTTGCTGTTTATCCTGTGTTTCTCAATTCCTCACTAATGAGAACCTGCATCTTGTTATTTGGGAAATAATCATATGTCGAATTTACAGTGAGGATAAAAAACAGAGAAATTACTACATCTTAGAAGTTAGAGTCACCAGATTTCGATTTCATAAACAATTGAACTGATAATTGACTGTCAGAATAAAGAATAAATCAGGCATGAGTGCTGCTGAGGGGTGTGAGCCGCTGCAGGGCGTCACCTCCAGGATCACTTCACATGCAATATTATCAATATACAGCCTGGATATTTAATTAATTTATTTCAGCAGAACATTTGTAGACGCTTTACGTCAAACCTATGAGGAACCAGGAAGCTTCAGTGAGAGTATTTCTCAGTTTTGTGTCTGACTGGGGGGAAAGAAAAAGAGGCTGAACAAGCAGAAAAATAACATTGGAACGTGAAAGGAAAGTGCGTGACGCATTTTGGTTTGGGTTACGGTCACGTTTAGTGGGCGGGACGGTGCTGATTATTAACTATAAGCACCTCTAACGTTACAGCACAACAACAACAACAACAACAACAACAACAACAACCCGATGCTATATAAGGCAGAAGGAATGAGAAGGTTGTCCTCCTCCTCCCAGTGGAACCAGCCAGTACACGGAGGGTCTGCAGAGGAGCGCACCACCAGGCTGCTGCTATGCCCCCCACCCCCCCCCCCCCCCCACCCCTGCAGCGCTCGTTTTCCCTATTTCCCACAGCAGCCCGCTAAGCAAACGCGAGGGGAATCGAACGTGGTGGGGGGGGTGTAAAAAAAAAGGAACGAGGCATGAGTGGTACCAACCGTGCGAGCAGCAGCAGATCCCCTCACTTTCTATCAGATGCAAGCCGCCATGTTCGCTGCAGCTCCGCGCATGTCCACCACGCAGTGCTGTAATTCATATTTTTCCACTGGAGGAATAAAAAAAAAAAAAAAAAAAAAAAGACAAATACCCACACAACCGCTCACTCACTCACTCACATAACGGACACACGGGGGGGGGGGGGGGGGGATTAATTAATGAGCAGGATGTGGTGTCCGGCTGGGCTCTGATGTGAAAACTACAGGTCACGTGTGAACGAAGCTTCCTGTTCCTCCTGAAGAAGAAGACCTGACACAGAGGTGAGGAATCAATAACACAAGCAATAGGTTTTTCATCAAAACAACAGAAGTTCGATACGTATTGATATCTATGGTGTAAGCACAGTGAGGAGGTTTAACACGTAGTGGATCAAATACAGATCTGTTGTATTATATCATTTGTTTTCACTGTTTAACTTTATTTAAATAAGCATTTGGTTTTTTTTTTGTATTTTTGTTTATTGGAAGTAGTTTCACGAGATACAACAATATAACAGGGAATACTTCCATCTTACATTTTTTTCCCATCTTTTTATCCCTCCCACATTCCCATCCCCAGCACCCATAACAAACCTATAAACACGAAAAAAAAAAAAAATATATAAAAATAAATAAATAAAATAAAATAAATAATTAAAGGGGAAGGGTGAATTGTTATTAAAAATCAAATAAATGGGGGGGAGGGGGAGGCTCAGTCATCACCATAACGCAGAGATGTCAAAGACTCAATATGACTTAAGAGAGGTCTCCAAGTCTTTTCAAATGAATTTAAGGAACCATTCAGGGAAAATCTAAGCTTTTCAAGACTCATGAACAGTAAAACTTCTTCAACCCACCTACTGTGAGATGGGGGTTGAGGGTGTTTCCATTTAAAGAGTATAAGGCGTCTGGCCAACAGGGTGGTAAAGGCAAGGACATTCTGTATAACTCTAGAGGCAAAAGGCTGTAGGGGGGCCCCAAACAAAGCCAAGAGAGGTTGAGGAGAGATGGTAGTGTTATATGCTGTGCTAAGAGTTTTAAAGATTTCAGACCAGAATGTGGCAAGCCCGGGACAGGACCAGAACATATGAGAATGATCTGCTGGGGATTGTTTGCACCTGTTACAGGAGTCAGTTACCTAAATAAGCATTTGTACCGTTATCAATAAATCAGCCAATAGTTTCAATCGGTTTGGGGCTTTGTGATAGAAGCTATAAATAATTCTCACAATATAATTTTCATCAGAATAACAAAGGTTCAATATATATTGATATATGTATATAATGCTTGTAGTGTCATAGTCAGGAGGTTTAACACATAATTGATCAACTACACATTTGTTATATGTTTTTGCTGTTTATCAATCGACAACAAAAAACACAGCAAATTGTCCCATTTTAGAAGTTTAAGCTTGATAAATAACTTAAATGATCATCGACTGTACAATGATCAGTAAGTCAACCGATAGTTTCAAGTTCAACAAGTGGGACATTTATCGTCATAATTATCAAGGGTTGTGAATTGTGTTTTTTTTTCAGTATAATATTTGTGCTACTGTAAATGATAATCGATTGTTACAATAATGAATAAATCAATCAATCATTTCAATCCATTACTTTGATTTATGGCTTGGTGTTAAAACAGTATTGTTTATTACCTCAATATAATCTTCAGCAAAATAACAAAGGTTTAATTCTGACATGCTGATCCATTGTGTGAGCACATTGAGGAGGAATAGCACACAATTGATCAACCTCAGATGTTTCTGTTGTTTGTCATTCTCTGCTTGTAAAGAAGTTTAAAACCACAACCTTCATCTAGACATTGCAACGCTTTCTTCGATTGTGCGTCCAGCTGTTAACCGAAAGGTTGGTGGTTTGAGTCCCCCCAGGGACGACATGTTTTTATGCCAATTAAGTCTATGTGTACGTCATCCAATCTCACAATGTCATTGGCTTAGATCCAATATCACATTGGACATGAAAGCCACGATTGGCTGGAGAGATCGGAGTCTAGACGCTGCGGAAACAGCATTTGGCTATTAAGCTACAGGTTGGTGGTCCACCATGGTATAACAAGCTTTTACGTTAATTTCCTCATTGTGGGACCAATAGCTGTTCTCCAATATCTATAAGTCATCCAACCTCACATCTGAAAGCAGCGCCATGATTGGTGCTTTCCAATTTCATCCCGCGCAGCAATTGGCCTAAATCCAATCTCACATTGGATTGAAAGCCATGATTGGATGAAAAGACCGAAGCTCAGACGCTGCGAGAACGACATTCGACTATTTGGCTACAGGTTGGTGGCTGAGCCCACCCAGGAGTGAAATGCTTAAACTAACTTCTTGCACTTCTCTCAATATAACTTAACATTCAACACTCACTCGAATGGAAGAAGTCAGATATTGCAGCTGAACCTGTCAGTTACCTAGTGATTTGAAAACATGTGTGGTTTTATTATAATATTATAGATGTATTTAATAAGTTTTATTTGAATATATGTACAACGTAAACATGTTATAGATGCTATCGACTCTCTATATTTGTGCAGAATGTTGAATGTAAAATAAATGTACTGTTTTTCCACATCACAACTTCTTACCACTACTTCCACTATTTTTCTACATTAGTGTCCTCTTGCACATTATCTGTATAACATAAACAAATTATATATTATAATATTAAACTATTATTCCACTTGTATGTCTCTGACTGTGACTTTCTAACAAATTATACACCTGCACACCTTTTTTATATTCTTATTATATTGTATACTGTGAATTAATACAAATAATTTTTTAGGTTCTTTTTCCTTTTGTTATATATATTCTGATACTATTATTCTGTATCTATATTTATTTTCCTATTTTTTATTCTATTAACTTTTTTTCCCTCTTCTCTAACTCTGTCTGACAATCTGCTTTAAAGTTGCATCTCATCAGATCTTATTTCAGAAAACAATAATATGCAGAACAACCTAAATCTGTTTGACATATTTTTTTTGTGCAAGGCTGCAACTTTTAAAAACTAATTCCCTATATATGTGTGGCTTGTTAAGGCTGCTCAGCTTATGGGACATTGGCAACAACTATAACAATACTTTGTCTGCTGGACACATGCTAACTGTGTCAGTTAGAAGTTTACAAATTATTGATTGATCATCACAATAAGGATAATACAGAAGTGGGATTCGAGATTCTTTGGTGGCTGAGAAAAGAAAATGAAGGTTATAGCTAATATATATCTAAAAACTCCCTCATTACTCTCAGATTTTACATGTTATGCTAAGGCTGTGGGACTAATGTGCAGAGAGGATGGTGTGGAGGTCACACACGCCACACATGGCCTCTGCAGGAAGAAAAAATTCCCTTGAATCCAGTGGATTCACGCTGATTTTGGCCAATTAGTGCGGTAATGGAGAGGAGGTGTGTGGGGAGGAGAGAGAACCAGCACTTTATAGCAGGACACACCGTGGATCAGGGATCATAGAGGAGCACTGACCGAGTGCAGTCTGTGTGTTGGAGGGTGACGAAGAGGAGGCAGGTCCGAGACTCATCCAACGATGGAGCTGGAATCCATTTCCATGCCAAAGTTTTGATTTCCTCACACCTCGCAGTGGATGTAGAACCACCGCTGGAACGCGTCGACGTCCGCGCTCCTATTGGCTGCGCGCAGCGTCGTTCAGAGGAATGACGATGCTGCTGCTATAAGCAGCTGATGCTGAGGATGAACACGGAGCCTGTGAAGAACTGTTGACGGTACACGGACACCCCGGCATCGGCCGTGTGTCTGCGGATTGCAGCTCCTCTTCGTCCACAGACTCAGTGAGTATTTGGGGGGGTTTGATGGTGTCACGACGCGCAGGCCTTTCTCCCACTGTCACGCCAGATGATGTTTCCTCCTCTTCATCATTTTCACGGGCATGATGCTCGGGGGCTTCACAGATTCAGCTCCATCACCTCGAACAGGCGACACATCCAATCTGCAGGTAAAACAAGGATTCAACGATGGACGAGCTGCGATGGCTTCATTTTCATCCTTAGTGGGGTTTTTGTTTTTTTTTGCGTGCGTAAAATCACGTCCAAATGTGTGTTTGTGGGTAAACGCTATTCGTGGGATGTTGTTGTGCAACACTGTCGTGAACAAGGTGCGTGGACTAGGTTGTAATGGATGCACTGGTTGCTGTAATGGGTGCACTGGTTGCTGTGTAGGCTGGGGAACGCGTGGAAAGCGGTGGATTGCTGGTGGAACGCAGCGATTAGAGAGACGCAGTTTCGGTGCAGCAGCATTACTACCCTCTCTCTCTCTCTCTCTCTCTCTCTCTCTCTCTCTCTCTCTCTCACCTCATTCACACACGCGCACGAATACCCACACGCACGCGGACGCACGTTCCTTCCCGTTAAATTCACACTCCCGAACTCACTCATCCACCCCCCCCCCCCACTCGCCCCCCCACTGGCTTTCTGCATGACACCAGTAGGGGCATGTTGCAACATCCCAGTCCTTCCTATCACAGACCTCAGGACTTTCCCAGAGCTGTTTCCACGTTGTTTCCATTAACCAGCTGCAGTGTCTATAAAACTGCCTCTTGTTCTGCACCCTTTTTTAGGGAACATTTACTCGGGTCCTACAGTTTTTCTCCATTTGCAGGCTTTTGGGGGGGGGGGGGGGGGGGGGGGTTATTTGTGCTGCACTGTGGATCCAATCACTCCCCAGTTGCAGCACATCCTTAGATGACTAGTCATGGATGGCCTCAACATCCACCTTATCTCTCCCCCTGGAAAGCTGTGTGGAGTGTACGCTGCATTGGAAAACGCCCACTCAGACACATGAGCCAAATCAACATTAAAGTGTTTTTGCTGTTTTGCACCGCGGAATAAATCAAGTGTTACACAAATGAAGTTGGACTGATTTGCGAGGAGCTTTGATGGTTCCACTCCAACAGCATGCACAATACAAAAGAGGCCTTTTAATAATCGTGGACGGTTTTTGGATGTGTGACAGACGGAGATTTCAGGCTTTGGAGACGATTGCTCCTTTTCACGCTTAAAAACAAAAATATTTCATCATTGAGTATAAAAATATAGGACATGCATAATTATGTCCTGATGATGATGATGCTGATGATGCTTTACTGTAAATCCTAAATCAGTGCAAACGTCGGTACCACTTTTCATGGCAGTTCATCTGATAGTTGTTTAGACATTTCACTAAAAACCATAAAAGTCAGCATCAGGAGTCAGGGGATGACTAAAATCAGTCGGGTACATCCTGTGAGAACCATGAATATTTGCACTAAACATTGTGCAAACCCATCCAGGAGATGTTGGCTGACTTGGATGGATGGACATCCGAACCAAATGTCATAGCGATCCATCCAAAGGTTCTTGAGACGTTTCAATAAAGCTGCTTTCATTCATGCACTGAATTCTGGATTATTCTCCAGAATTTATCCAGAGGGTCTGAATGTGAGAACAAAGTTTTTCCTCCCAGCCCCCCGGGTAGAAATTTGTCAGTGTGAGGCCATGTGAGAGTACAGTAGGATTATGTCGGGAGACTTCACAGAGAGTGGGTGTGTCGATTGTGACGGATGCAAAACAAAACAAAAACAAGAAAAACAAGACAAAAGGAGTTAAAATATCTCAGGATAAAAAATAAATCTACAAGACGTAGAGGAAGGCATGGATGAGATTCTAGAGCTTTTGTTGAGAGAGGCTGGGAGACACCACTCCTCTCCTGAGCACTGAGCAGATTTTCCTGTTGTTATGAACAAGTCTGGTGCGGAGAATCTCCCGCTGCGTTCTGCATGTGTGAAAAGGCAAAATCTGAATAAAGTTGGAACCCTAATGTCCGGATATCTTCTGGAGTTTCAGGTCCGAAAATAGCTCAAAATGGTGTCGTTACAGGACCAATCAGCAGTGAGACTGATCCTGTAGGACATTTCATGGTGTCCAATAATTGTTAAGACTTTTCTAGTCTGGACCAACATATATATTATCCTGACTAGTTGACCTGGAGCTTCAGAGCAGGCATGGCTTCACGCTGCTGCTGCCAGTTATTCCATATTCACTCCAGTGATTCCCGCAGCATCATCCTGGTTGAACGCGTGGCCTGCTGGAGTAGAAGGGATAGAACGAGTGTGTGTGGAAGTCGTGCAGAAGTCATCCATGATTTAAACGTGTCCTGAAGGAAATGCCTCTCTGTACTGTACATGTCCTAGTTAGCTGCCATCTGGGCCAGGAATAAACCGCCTGTGCAAGGAATGATGGGAAGTTGGGGCTTGGAGTGACCCTTTCACGGCATATTTTTAAAACCTTGTTTCTCCGTTTTGTCTCCCATCTTCCAGGTACGAGCGTTAAGAGGTTTGGATAGAAGGACGTCACGCACAACCAGAAGTCACGGAATAAAGGGAGTTCACAGACGACTAAAACAACTGGAGAAAGATCCATAAATAAAAGAAAGTGACTTTAGAAAGCGCAAGAGAGAAGAAGAAGAAGAAGAAGAAGAAGAAGAGGAGTTAAGATGGGGTGCGGTCAGGTTACTTTTCTCCTGGGCTCTACAGTTCCCTCCGTCAGACGCCGGTCAAAGCAGGAGTCTCCTCGCTAACACTCGAGCAGTTTGTTTCACCCGCTGGAGGAATCCCCCGCTCGGTGATGTGATGAATAAGTTTGAAGTCCTTGGCATTGTGGGAGAAGGTGGGTGGTTTCTACACAGCAGATCCTATTGCATGTTTGTTAACCTACAAATCTGACCCTGGTGATCAGGGCCAACGAGGAGCCTAATGTCATCGACTGTATTTCTTCATGTGAGGTTGTTTTGGCAGCACATGGCTCAGTTTACATTAAACAGATAATATGCACACTTCACATTTTAAAATCAATATAGAAGGATTGTTAATTTGAGGCTGATAAACTGGAGAAGATTGAGAAACAGACCTTTATCTGAAATAGGGTTTTATCCAGCTGTTTTCTCATGTGCAGTGATGTCTCGACATTTTCCTGAGATTTTCCGAGTCATTTGCTGCAGACATTTTCAGGAACTTTTCCTGCCAGCTCTCTAGTGAATAACTAAATGTCTGAGTGACCCCATGTGTACGGCTGCAGAGCGGTTTCACTTAAGCGCACTTTGGGAAAACACAGCAGTAAAAGCGGCGACTGATTTGTCCTTCATAAACGATTGCTCACATGTCACAGAAAGTCTAGTTTCATTATCAACATCAGTTGTGGCTCACTGCTGTTGTGGTTGTGTTTCCGTTATGTGGCTTTTGTAGTTTAGTTTTCACAGTTTGTATTTGTGTTGTGAGTTCTGCATTTGTGTTTTCTCTGTTCTGTCTACGCGTTAAAAATAACCAATGCAGGAACAAAAATTATAGCAGAGTCATGAGATTCTTCTCTCACCACCTTCGATGAGCTGTTAACAAAAACTGAGAAGTGCAATTTATATTTCTATGTCATGTCCTGCTTCCTGCGTGTTCTACTCTAAACAACTTTAGCCAGATCTTTATTCCTGTATCTCTCTACTTTATTAGACAAGCCTCCCTCTTTCCTGATTAAATTCATCACATATGTCTCTCCAGTGTCTTTAACAGGAACAATATTTCTTCTCCTAAATTATTTCCAATTGCCTCCATTTGACATTTTTCTCAATTGTGGTTACGTAACTGTAAAATCCTGCGTTGGTGTTTCACATTTTTAAAAACTTCCAGTAGCTTAAAGGCCGTTATCCATCCCCATCCCGACAGGCTTTTAATCTGCTGGACGTGTCGAAGTGTAATTTGACCGGGCTCGAAAAAGACAAAGCGGAATTAATTGCGAGATGTAAAATCACAAGTTAAAGAACTGAACACCAGAGAGAACTGCTCCTTTCACATTTTGGGTCGACAGACATTGTTTTCTTTTAATCCTATAACAAATATTTTTAATCTCACAACTAGGTAGGCAGGTTAGAAAATATTTATCAAAATTCAATTTACAGGGACACCAATATTCTGTAATTAAGCCTATAATCTGAATAAGTCACTGCCATATAAATAGCTTTTTCTTATGATCTTAAACTGATCGAGTTCATACCTGGAATAAGCGAAAATCGAATTAAGAAAAACATCTCGAATTTTCCATATGTCTGTTTCTGTTATATCTCAGTGCATCTGTGTTAGTGTGTTTTGCATAAGGGTGAAAGGTTGGTCGACTCCTCCTCTGTGGGATCAGAGGTCAGAAGATCAAATAAATGAGGATAACAAATTAAACCCTCGCTGCACATGAGTTTCAGATATTTCACAAATGTGTGTCACACACTAAACTACGTGTCCATTAATTCTGTCAGTCAGCTGTTTCATTTGAAGCTGATTCCAGTGAGTTGCACTGACATACTTCTCCGTGTCACTCTGATGTGAGAAGACAGAGGAACCCAGTGCTTATTGTACTGTTGATAATTCTCACTAACTGTGATCAAATATACATTAGTGCTTGTCAGCACACTTTAATCAACATGTTACAAACAAAGAGGACTGCAGTGTAATGATTCAAAGTTGTTTTAGTTATTAACCAATTTTTTCTCCAACCCTAATGAATTAAAGATTGCGTACAAACATTAGACAATATACATTTTTTTATTATCTTAGAGTATTTATTGATGTTCTGTCTTTGTCTCTATTTGTCCTTGTGCAGGAGCGTATGGAGTGGTGCTTAAGTGCAGACATAAGGTAAGACAGCATTTCTCCTATCTTTAAGTCTTAACGTCACTTGTATGAAAATATTGTTGCCTGCAACATTGTAATATGAAGTCTCCGTGTCCTTGTGCATTTTCATGGAGAGATTATGAGGAAAAAAAGAAACTAAATTTTGGCTTTTGTGAAGTGAAAAGCTTTCAAAATCCTAAACGAACACGGACCTACATCAGTTCAATGAGAACTACCTAAAATGACAGAAATCATTAATTTGACATGCGCTATGACTTTTTAGTTTGGTCCATGTCCCATCCACAAACATTGAGGCAACCAAGACGCTTTCGCTTCACTTTTGGGGAGCTGTCATGTAGTCCAGATTTATAAACAAAATTGCCTTGTCTAAACACGTGATAGAAACTATTCAATTCATTTTGGAATAGCAACATCCAATGGGGAAACTCGTAAGAATCGACCAATATCGTAACTTCTTTCAGTCACTTGATCCTTTGATCTTCTTTTCAACCGCTCGTCTAATTGACTTTAAACAGGATGTGGTTGGTGGTGAGGATCCTGGTCCAGTGTTTAAATCCATCAACAGTGTTAACGAAACATCAGAGTGGTGTCCAGGTTTGATGCAACGGGAACAGGGTTAAGTGCAGATTACAGCAAATATTATTAGCAGCTGTATTCAGGCCTCTGTTTTTAAAGTGACATTAATGAAGAGTTTAATCTCAATGAGAGCGGCAGGTTCTGTGAAGGTGACCCGTCAACAATCAGCCTTTTCTCTCGTAGTCTATCAAAGGATTGTGTTTGACACAGTTTACATATGATATTAATGAATCCACACTCTGTTTAATAAAATATATAAATTAAGACAGACTTACCAACTGCTTGATGACACAAAAAATATAAAGGAGCTTTAGCTTTTGCTAAATTAGAAAGAAAACACTCACAATAGTATATAGTAACATCACACATTAAACGCAAGTGGAATGATGCTCAGTAGATGTAATGATGTGAGTCAGGCTATGTCCTGTAACATGTAAACAGAAATATGAATTTAATATTCTATGGTTAACTCATGGAAACATTTAAATCAAAGTATTGTGTCCAGAGGTGAAAAGGAATCTGTCGAGGAACTGTTTGTACCTGGATGTGTTTTTGATTGTAAGTAAAAGTCTAATTTATACTCTGGTTTAGTTTGCTTTTGACCAGAAGCCTTCCATTACTAATGGTGAACCATGATATTAGAAATAGGGACAAATCAAATACAGGTAAGAAATCAGGCGCCATTTTGGCTCAAGATCCCAACTGAATGACACATTTAATGATGAGGAAATTTTTACCCCAGATACAGAAATTCTAAATAATCACACTGTAGGAGATATTAGGATTTTGGATAGTACAGTAGTTATCCAGGAACTGTGGTATTCAAGAAATCTGTCATGTAAATGCTTCACTGTTCTGTCTCAGTGTAAGACGGAGTGTCTTGTGCAGTCACTTAATCCAGAGCAGAGTCAAAGTCTTCTTTGTCTGAAGTGAAGGTAATTTTAGGTGCCTATTCCTGGGATGAAACTGTGAGAAGTCACTGCAGCTATAAAAGAAGAGCTATTTCTACATTTAGTCCTGCTGAAACAAAAAAGAAAGGGATCCATTTATCTGATGTCAGTATAACAACTAATATATTGTCATCGAGCTACTTCGTATCAGACCTTCTTAAACTGGGCATCAGCTTTATAAACATAAGACATGAAAAGGTGTATCATGATGCAATAATTGGTGTTTAAACATAGAAAATAGAAACATAGAAATAATCCTCATTGTAGGGAGGAAGTCTGGGAGATTGGTGGGCGTATTAAGTTCAGGAATCCAGAGAATATTGTAATTTTGGTTAAATTGTAATAAAAAATGTCACATCTTGCATTTTCCGTATTTAATCCACATTTTAACAATCATAACCGTTACCTTTTCCTCTGTGTGCAGCAGACAGGACACATGACAGAGTCTTATTCTACAGGTTCACTCGTTTATAGATCATACATATCCATAAAATGCAACGGTCACCTTTTAATCACTTGTGGAAATACTTCTACTAAACTGAATCAAACAGCTACATTAATAAATTCCGTTGTGTAGTAAAGGTTCATTCGTGTTAATAAAGCGACATGCTCTGCTTTGGTTTTTAGTCTAATTTTACATTCGTCCATCTGTCAGCACATCTATGAAAATGATATATTTGTGAAAAACACCTAACCCCGCACATGAGAGCGAGCTGCTGTAGGAGGAGAGAGAGAGCGTTCAGCTAGAGATGGAAACACATCTTTAAATGTTTAATGCTGCTGCGATATTCCAATGTGTCAGAAAACAGTTGATCTGTGTCATCGTTTCTGTTTTGTTTGCAGTTTTATGTGAAAACTAAATATTTAGAGATTTATATTCAGAGATCCAAAACAAATCAAGCTTATTACTGCCCATGTTGTTGGAGACACTAAGCAGGAAATAAACTACAGGAAGTCAAAATCAATGTTTTTGTCAGGGTCATTCTTTACCTCTAGTGCTCAGTATTCGTTCCACTTGTGCATGTTTCTTTCATTTCAGCCCCCAAACGTGTCCCTTGAACACCAAGTTCCTTCAAAGCTTCATGAAAATTTCAAAAGCGCCATGAATTATATACATTGAGTGAATATGCTCAACATGCAAACGCTGGCATTCTGGAGGCATGAGCAAAATGACACGCTCAGCAAGACGTGAAGGTTAGAGAGGAAGTTGCAGCCGCGACAGAGGCAGGTTGAAGCTCCACTGGAGAAGCAGCATCCGAATTTGTTAAAAAAAAATCTAAATGCAACAGTCAGTGAATGTGGAAATCAGTTGACACATTTCTGTGTTTGGGCTCTGACTCAGGTCTTTTGTTAAGTGCTGCATTTGTGAGAGCGATGCGGCAGAAATGGTATTTGGGACAGAGGGGCGTCAGAATCTTTTGATGTGTGCATGTTTGCAGAGTTAACCAGGGCTACCTGCACAGATGACTAATCTGTGGAAACACGGAGCTCGCTGGCTCGCAGGGTCAGTGGGAAGCAGGGATCGTCTGTGTCTGTGATGAGGCTTTTCGGAATTACTTGGCTTGATTATTGTTGTTTGAAATAAATAACTAATAGAGGTTATTTTGGAGAGATAAGTGGAGAGAGAGAGAGAGAGAGAGAGAGTGAGAGGGCGAGACAGATGATTGTAATTATTGATTAGGTCTATTCGGTCTCAAGAAGAGACGTCATCTTGCTCAACCACTGCCCTGAAAACAAAAACAAAGAACCTCAGTGAGGAAACCAACAAGTAGAACAACTCATTTCAAATATGAAAAAACTAAATGAAATATGATAAACCCTGTATATATTCAATATATTCCTATATGGACAAATGTGTTAATAAAAGTAATTTTCGAGTAAAAAAGCTACATGAATAATATATATATATACTATGCTAACGTAAATATATTCTGTATGTGTCCCTAAAAAGAAGCCAAAGCAGCTTGATGCCACCCCCTGGTGGCTGGTTGGACTATAGGTTATAAACCATGCCTACTCCATGTTAGTGGATGGGACAAAATCAAAAGTCAAAGCACATGTCAAATAAAAGATCCCATTTGTCATTTAAGGTAATTCATATTACATTGATGTGTGTCCCAGTGTTCATGTTTGTACTAAATTGGTTTGAATTGGTTATATGATGCTGTAAAAACGTGATGAAACATAATGATTGACACCTGAGACTGACCCACGATTGGTCGAGTCCATGTATTGTGGGACCTTGATACTATGGATCCATCCTCCTATCACTAATTCGGCTTCATTTCGGAACAATAGGGGGAAGTAGAGATGTCGTCTTGAACCAGATGTTTTCATAGCTGCAACACATTTGATTCTCAAATCTCAGTTTCATAAAAAAATTCATATCACCAGTCTAGCTGTCGCTTTGTTAAATAGACGGTAAGTGTTTCAAAGCAGGAAGTTACTAAAAAGTGACAAGTGACATGTTTCACACTTTGATAACATTGTAGGGAATTCTTTTACAGACTTAGGCCACGGCAATAAAAGCTTTGTAGCTTTCCTGCAAGAGAGCAGTTATTTTTACTTTTCTCAGATGGAAGCAGGGCAAAGGAGAGCAGGGTGGCAGAAGGAGAGAGAGACAAGCAGTGTGTGTGTTTGTGTGTGTGTGTGTGTGTGTGTGTGGGGAGGGGGGGGGGGGAGTGGACGAGATTGAGAGGGAAGTATTGAATATGAATCTATGTTGGTAAATGGGTCACCCTAATAGGAGTCTAGCAGACCTGAGGAAATCAGAGGGCGGTGGAGCGCCGGGCTTTACCCCAGCCGGACAATTGATTTCTTCTATGAAGAAACTAAATGCTTTTTAAACGTGTCCCAGTATAAATTATGTACATCCTCCAGTACAGTATATTAAGTGTTTGATGGTTGATTTAATGGGTCGAGCGAATGTGTGCCAGCGTTTGTGCAATGTCCTGCCACTTTATACAAGTGTTGTATTGTGGGTGTGTGTATGGAGGCTTATGTGTTATCTTGAATTTGTGTTTCGGGAGTGACAATAGCACAACCTACACGCTAGCCAGTGTTTCCTGGTGACTATACAGTATTTCTATGCCGCATTGTAGTGCTGACATGTTAATTAATTAC
Source organism: Limanda limanda (assembly GCF_963576545.1). Classification (NCBI taxonomy): domain Eukaryota; kingdom Metazoa; phylum Chordata; class Actinopteri; order Pleuronectiformes; family Pleuronectidae; genus Limanda; species Limanda limanda. Next base: position 9,536,647 of record NC_083638.1, on the reverse strand, counting down.
CTCTAGTCTGTGTTGGCTATACATTGGCAAGAAGTGAAGAAGTGAACCCCACAGGGAAGTGAACTGAGTCGCAAGTGTTAACAAAACACAATGTGCTTAAACTAATGACAAAATTTGTATATTGTGCGTCTCTGTTGAAAATATCCTGCAAATGTTAACACTGCTGGTGGAAAAATAAGTGAACCCTTGTACTGAGTAACGGGTAAAAACCTAATTCAGCAACAGTAACTTGATCCAAATACTTTCTGGAACAATCTGTGTAATTACCTCTGGCAGCAAGAAGGTTATGTCTATATGTGTGTTTATTCTGTTGGTTGGTAAATTTGTTGGTTAGTTTGAAGGTTTGTTGGTTGGTTGTTTTCTTGGTTGGTTGGTCGGTTGGTTGGTTTGTTTGTTAGTTGGTTGGAAGATTAGCTGGTTGGTTTGTTGGTTGGTTTGTTGGTTTGTTTGTTGGTTGGTTGGTTGGTTGGTTGGTTGGTTGGTTGGTTGGTTGGTTGATAAAAATAATTTAAATGTAGTTTCAGAAAGGGACTGTTGGGCCTTGGCCATTCTAGTCATATGCTCTAAAAGCATCACTTTCTTCAAACTGACTAACAAACCCCTGCATCATCATCGGCTATTTGCATTTATTATTGCATTCATGGCTGATTTCTGTGGAAACAAGGGAAACATTAAAGCTTTATTCTTTTGTGCAAAGTGACAATCAGGACCTGCTCATGACATCAGCAGAAAATTAACGAGCCTGATGCTATTCTTAGCCGTGCTGACTTAACAGTGGCTCAAAAGGTAAATGAGTGGAGGTCAGAGGCACCTCACACGGGCACAAGCATCATCAGCACGTTGCAAAGCCGCAGAGCTGGAATTGTCCCATGTGTTAGCATGCGTGTTACTGGTCAACACTAAATGTTCCAGTTCGTTATTCAGACAAAGGCCTGGAAACTAAAACTGTACGGTCACGATGCTGCTGGAGCTGTGAATCCATGTTGTTTAGTTTCATGGACTCTGTTGTGAAACACATGGTTGTATTAAAAAACAGTGCGTTCACGCAAACAATCGGCTCGTGTGAGTGAGAGCGCCGCTTGTGACGAGCAGCTCCTCGTCGTGTGGCCGCCGCTTCACACTGAGGCCGACTGTGTTCTCTGACCCTCCGCAGACAACAGGACAATAGATGGAATGAGACAGAGATTGGCCTGTATGTTGTGATTTCTTCTGGACCATTGTCTTGGGTCCAGCATTGAGGGAAAATAATGTCTTGATAGCAAATGTATGCACATGTTCCAGGATTTAAAAAAGAATGTGTAGCTTGCAGGAAACTATAACATCACTCTTTTAGAGGTATGTTTTGACGTAGGGCCATATATCTGATTTTGCCAATAATGTCGTAATATTATGAGAATGAAGTTGTTAGTGAAAATAAAGTCGTAGGATTATGAGAGGAAAGTCATAATTGAAGATAAAGTCACAATATTATGATAATAAGGTAGTATTTTTACAAGAATAAATTAGAAAGATGAAATAGCTTTAATTTAGTCTAAAGACATAAAATGATTGTGGCAAGCGGTGCAAGAAAAGAACAGCAGGAATATTAATATAGATATTTTTAAAAAATGTGTCGTTGTTGTACGATTTGCAGGATGTTGGGTTTATAGTGTGGAGGCTCAGTCTTTATGAAGTGAGCCGTGCACACCTCTGAACAACTCTCATCTGAATATGAGATTATTTTCTCTAACAATATGATGCATTTTACATCCAAACCCCTGAGTCTCCTCCCTCATTTATCAAGGACTTTAGCTCCACACTTTTACTCCGCTCATTAAAAAGCTGTGAACACAGAGTAATCTTACCCTAACCCAGATATTCTTTATCATCTTCAACAACAAAAAAACATCCACAACATCAAAGTCCAGGACCTTGAGCTGGCTGCTGCATGTGAAATAGATTCTGTATCTGAGACATGGGATGAACATTCCCATCATCACTGGATCCCTGCAGTTGCTTTTATTTTGACAATATTCCCCTTTTACTGTTGTTTCTCACATACAAAAATGACCATCCCGATCTGGATCTAAACATTGTGAAAGACAAGATATCAATTTTCTCAGAACTTAAGCTCCTCTTGAATCTTGTGCAGTCAGAGTAAAACATTGATGTCAGAAACAGAGCCGAGCCTTCTGTTGTTTTGCAGTCAAAGTGCACACTTATGTTAAATCTGTGGCATGCACATGGACTTTGAAACAAATGTATATGGTAAATCTCTGAATCAGCTTCTGCAAGGTCGTTCAAGTAATCTGATCCTTATTAACTGTGCCAAGGATGTGCTGTTTCTGTGTGTGCAAGCGCCCTGTGGTGAAATAATTCAAATGAGAGCACTGCCTTGGCTCTTTTGATGTTGACAGTGGGCAGGAAATCAATTTAAATATCCTCACCATTTCTCATTTCCACCTTTCGTTCCTCCAATTCTCCTTATTTCTTACTTCTACTCTGATCTTTATGTTCCTTCCGTCTGCCTTGGAAAGTCGCTGATACCTCTGTTCGACACTGTAAGTTTTTTTCTCTTGTCTTACACCCAAATCACGTCCTCACATCTCTGCAGGAAACCAATGAGCTGGTGGCCATCAAGAAGTTCAAAGACAGCGAAGGTGAGTGAAGGGACACATGGAGGGAGAGGAGGAGGAGGAGGAGGAGGAGGAGGAGGAGGAGGAGGAGGAGGAGGAGGAGGAAGAGGAGGAGGAGGAGGAGGAGGCGATCGACCGCATCACCGCTGTCTCTTTCATTTCCGTACAGAAAATGAGGAGGTCAAGGAGACGACTCTTCGGGAGCTGAAGATGCTCCGGACTCTGAAGCAGGACAACATCGTGGAGCTGAAGGAGGCGTTTCGCAGGAGGGGGAAACTCTACCTGGTCTTTGAATATGTGGAGAGGGTCAGCAGAGCGATCATGTTGATTTCACTGTGCACACATTCATTCTCACATTGCTATTCTGCTGCATGGACTCGGTTTCAGGACAGTGAGGCTGCTCAGTTAAACATAAAAAAGCATCACCATGGCAACATATGAACTATGCTGTTGGTGAATAATGGTATTCCCCACTGTGTTGCCAGGGTATCCAGCCAAGTGTTTATTTCATGACAGGCTTTATTTTCATGCTGTACTCCAATCATTTGAGCAAAGGTGTCCCCACTTGCTGCCCTGTCAGGGTTAAAGCACCAAGACCAGGGAAAGGAATCCCCCACTCTGAGGATGATTTAGGAAATACTTGAAAATGATTCATATTTTAAAGCACACTTTCCATATGTCAAGTAGCTGAGGCTGCACCACACATCCTGTATCGCTCTTCAGAGGTGTAATTGCTGTTTGCTTTTGCAGAACATGCTGGAGCTCTTGGAGGAACTTCCCAACGGTGCAGCGCCAGACAAAGTCCGCAGCTACATCTACCAGCTCATCAAAGCCATCAACTGGTGTCACAAGAATGAGATCGTACACAGAGGTGAGAAGTTGATCTGTCCTGCTGTCTTCATGTCCCTTTACTGCAAAATATATCCAATGGTTTAAAGCTGCAGCTTTGAAGCCTCCCATTTGCCATGTTGGCCAGAGCCATCTTGGTTTTTTTGAAACCAGAAGTGACCATATTTGGAGGGGAGCTCGAGGACGGTGCAGATCCACCTGCGACCTGCATCCATTGGACGATACTAGCTGTCAGTCACACAATATCCAAGCCTCAATGCATACCGTGCTTTATCGTCTATTTGACTTTAAATGGGACCATGATTTACGAAATGAACATCCTGCTGAATTGAAGAAAACTTGAAACAAGTATGAAAAACATAGCCCAACAGCAGAGGAGGTTGTCCTCAGTGAAAGTTACACAGTGTTGCTTTAACAAGCTTTTGTATGTTTCTATTTCAGATATCAAACCTGAGAACCTCCTCATCAGCTCTGAGGACGTCCTCAAACTCTGTGACTTTGGTGAGTCTTTGGTTTATGATCTTATCGGATTCACATTTTCACATTGAGTTGTAAAAATGAAGCAATCTGCTTGGACTCAGCCGATCTTTTACTAGTGATCTATTTGATGTTCTGCTGCATGTGTGGAATCGTTTTGATGCTGTGAAAATTATTTTTGAATCTGTGATTTAATTTTTGCCTGTTCGGATTCTTTTGCTCAGTTCACAGTACAAAAAAAATCACACCATTAATTTGTTAGCTTGTAAGCTGCGTGTTAGAAAGATCGATTCTGTCAGTGGGAAGGAGCCGAACAGAAGTATAACATGTACTCTGGTGGTTGTTATAACAACTAATCCACCACAGGAAACCTACTTCAAAGTAAAGCTATAGAAGTATAAATATGAATGAACTGTATTGATACAGAATAGTTTTGTGTTTTTACAGTTTCTCAGGTGTGAAGTGCATATTTAGATGTTCTTCTTCTTCAAAATCAAACTGTCAGTTATCTTTGCATATTTGGCTAATGTGATCCCACTGAGTCAGCTGGGGTGAGATCTGTATTATTCACTGTTGGAGCTGTCTTCTGTTTATCGTGATTGTTGTGATGAAAAGGAACTCACTGTCCAGCAGTGATCTAAAGTCTCCACCCGCCTGCAGTGACATAACTGGTTCGAGTCCGGTCACATGCTGTTACTTAATTTGACTGTTGATTGAACTTTATTCTCTCCAATTTGCCATTAATACCTTTACATGAAGGACGGTAGAATGTCTAAATATTATTGCAGTCATAATGATTTTTATTGCTCTGGCTCAGGTTTTGCTCGTAACCTGTCGGAGGGAACTGACGCCAACTACACAGAGTATGTGGCCACAAGGTGGTATCGCTCACCTGAGCTGCTGCTGGGGTGAGTCTGTGTGTGAGTCTGTGTGAGAAACCAGAGAAACAAGTCGAAATAAAATTTGTCCTCATTCTGTCGCATTTTGCATATCAATCTTAGTATTTATTTAATCTCTTGAACACCATCATTTTTATACGCGAAGGTTTCTGAGGCATCACGGTGGTACAGTGGTTAAAACCATCACCTCACTCACAAGATATCCAATTAAAGCGGATAAATATAAGTGTAAGGCAGCATATCTTCTCATTGGAGAAGAGAACAAACTAAATCCATAAACAGAGGAGTGATATTGTTCAAAAAAAATATTTAAACAGTTTTAACTATTATCAAAATACCTGTTAACCTATTTTTTGTCTTTGTCTAATTGGTTTAAATGTATTTACAGGATGACATATTTTCTTAATGTACAGTTTCTTAATGTAAGACATTTTATGCCTAAGTAGCACAATACACATTACTTTCATATGACAGAAGAGGTTGTGACAGAGAGACAGGTGAGGTTTGAGGGACACTAAACAACAATGAAGTCAAGTCAAATTCAATAATATCATTAAACATAGTAATAATAACAGGTTAAGAAGTTAAGTAATGGAGTACTAGAGTTGTGAAACACAAGGGTTAAATGTACTGTTCGTTATTGTTAATGTTTATTTAAAGGGACTCTTACCTTTGTTGCATTTGAGAATTACAGCACATTCGAATCATCCCGCCTTCCTCCAATGCCCCACCCCCTCGTTCCCATCCGCGGTGTTTTTTCTTTTGTTTTTCCCCCTGGGAGCGGCTGTTTCAGTACGCCGTGGACCACTTTGGTCTGCCATCGTCAGTCGCTACGGTCGATACGGTCGCTACTCGCTACTGTCTGCCGTGGAATCAAAACAAACCCTATAGTTGAGGACGCGCCTTGATGACGCGGGCCCGAATGCGCCAGAAGAAGCAGACGGGCTTCCTGTCTGTTTCCATGCAGCAAACAGACAGGTCTGTCGGCCAATAAGGTCCTTCGGTCCGAAGAATTTTATTGGTTGAAGTTTTCACTAAATATTACGAGAGTGAAATAATTGTTTGCTTTAACTCCTGGTGGGTCTGTCTTGCATTTTAGAGTGTCATTACCTTATTAATACCAATTTAACCTTATCCACAAAAAGTGTAAAAATGCAACAAAGGTAAGAGTCCCTTTAATGAGATGTAAAGAGCTGTATTCATTTTGTACATGTGTTATTAGTCCCAGAGAGGATTTTCTCTCATTTGTGTGTTTTCGTCCTCAGCACTGTTAAACGTGTGTCGATGATTCACCTGCTTCAGAATCAGACATGAACCTTTTCCGCTCTTCACTGAATCCTGAGATCTAATATCTCAGTTGTTTTCAATGCTTCTGTTGCGGGTGCTGCTAAATGTCCATTCTCGCTCGGAGACGGCTGAACGTCATCTAGCCTCGCTGCTGTAGCCTGATTTAGTAAATGCCCTGGAACATTTATTGAGACAGCGTTTGAATGCCACCCACTCAAATACTCTCTCCCTCCAACACCACAGCTCCTCTGCTTCTCTGCTGCCAGATCTCTCGCCATTTCTCACCAGACTCCTCAGCTCCGTTCCCTCAGAAATGACCATCTTTCTCATGAGAAATACAGCATCCATTGCTTTATTCTATATTGCAGCACCACCACTAATAATGACCATCCTCTCACCATCATTCTCATTGTGGTTTCCATTTAATTTGGTGGTATCATTTTTCACCACAGCCATTATTGTGTAGCCTCCCTGCTGTTTTTCACCTGAGTGATATTCTGTCTCTTCGTCTCTCTCCATCCGTCCCAGGGCTCCCTATGGAAAAGCCGTGGACATGTGGTCTGTGGGGTGTATCCTCGGGGAGCTGAGCGATGGACAGCCCTTGTTCCCGGGGGAAAGTGAGATTGATCAGGTTGGTGAGAAAACAAGTCGCAGATTAAACAGCGTTAAATATGAGAAATCATTATCATTTTACGGTAGGTCTTCTCATATGTGAAGCTTTTTCTTTATATCGTCTTTTTTAAGCTTTAGCTTGCTCAGATAAATAAACTGTTTGATTCTCTGTATCTGACAAACCGGGCCAACCGGGGCTTGATATTTTTTAAGGAGTGAAATAGTTTTTTAAATGGGACGTCACAAGGACACAAGTATAAGACAACAGTACGGATTTAAGGATTGATTAATTAAGAGATTAGTAAAAATGTAAGTAATCCTTAGTTGTGCCGCCATGAGTTTATTGATTTATTTGTTGGGATGAAAGATGGGATAGCAACATGGAATAAATGGATTTGCTGGGACATGCTCTCCCCTCATTTCCATCATTATCCCTTTTCTCTGATGAAAGAGTGCTCTATATCTCCACAGTGCTGTGAATAAATAGATAATGACAGTAATTAACATCGATATGATGACAGTGTGTCAGACTTCTCCTCAAACAGTCCATTTCTGCAGCTCCTCTTTTCAGCCTGTGTCTGAAACCCTTGGTTTTAGCACCTGTCTCTTTAAGAAACCCCTCCCGATAAAGCACAGTCTGCTCTGATTGGCCAGCTGGTCCACTCTTTTGTGATTGGTCAACCGCTTCACCTGGTTTTGTTAGGGGGCGTGTCAGACTAGCCTAGAGGTGTGCATTATACACGGGGCGTCATTAAAATTACATTTTTCATCCTTTTTTAAAATTGCTTATAAACATTACAAATATCGTAGAAGTAGAGTTTTGTCCGTAAACGTGTAAAGTCATATCTACTGTCATGTTAAACTATGATGCTTCGTTTCACCTCCAGCTCTTCACCATTCAGAAGGTTCTGGGTTCACTCCCTGCCGAGCAAATGAAACTCTTCTACAACAACCCTCGGTTTCATGGAATCAGGGTAAGAGACGTTCTCTCATCCTTTTGTTATTGCTTTCTTGTTTTCTCTGCTTTGTCTCCGTCTTTCTACTCCTCCTCCTCCTCTGTTTTACCTCCTTTCCTTCTCTCTCCAGCTTTGTGTCCTTCTTTCCTTCTCTCCTTCTCTCTCGCTCTCTTTTGCTCTCTCTCTCTCTCTCTGTCGTGGCAGCGTTCCCAGCACCATGACTGAGTGGATTGCTGTGACTCATGAGGTGTTTGGTGTTCAGTTTAGCAGCACCAGAAAATGTCCCAGACAACCAAACTAGACTTTGCGTGTGTGTGTATGTGTCTGTATGAGTCTGTGTGTGAGTGTGTGTGTGTGTGTGTTCGATATTTTGTTTAGTGTGAGCCGGTGATAGATTTCTGTCAGATGTGTGTTGCGAATACTGGCACAAACATCTACCTACGTATACACGGTATATTGAAAATCCTAATAGTAATTTAAAAAGTGCATAACAAGTTCAGTTTGGATTTTAATTGTGTGTGTGTGTGTGTGTGTGTGTGTGTGTGTTTGTTTGTGTGTGTGTGTGTGTGTTTGTTTGTGTGTGTGTGTGTGTGTGTATCAGTTTCCCTCAGTTACTCATCCTCAGACTCTGGAGAGAAGGTACCAAGGCATCTTGAGTGTTCTGATGCTGGATCTGATGAAGGTAAAAATACAAAGAAGCACAGAACTCAAACTAATCTGTCCACTGTAAAACTTTAAACCTTTGTCAGTAAGTAATATATAAAATAAACATAAACACGTGCCAGTAAAACAGTTTCCTTCCCTGTTTGTGTCTTTTCTCTTCAGAACCTGCTGCTGCTAAACCCCACCGAGCGTTTTCTGACGGAGCAGAGTTTGAACCATCCGGCCTTCCAGCCTCTGAGGCAGGCGGAGAGAGAGAGGCCTTCTCCTGCATCGCCCAACCCGCCGCGCTCCTCCAAGAGGAAAACACACCATCATGGAGAGAACACAGTTCCTACCAGGTTTCACTGATTCCTTTATTTGTATTTCATGTCACAGTTTCTTCTTATCCCAGGGCTATTTGATGTGGAAAGATCCCGATACACAGAATGTAATGTGATTTTATAAGCCTGTTTTTTAATTCCTCCATGTCGGCAACAACCAGTGGTCAGAGGCATTATGTTTTCAGATTGTCCGTCCATAGGGCCGAGGACAGATGTCCAAACTCAAGACCCCCTCCCAAGTGTATTGACTAACTGTTCCCCCCACTGCTCCTCCAGGAGTCACACTAAGAGCTCAAGCCGTCGCTCCAACAGTAAAGAGTGCTCCAGCCTCCCTCGCCACGGGGACCTCCATCACCTCGGCAATGAGAGCTTCCTGAATGGCAACAAACCGGCCCCGTCCAGTTTGAGTCCCGTGCTCCACCCCAAGGGCCAGTACATGTCCCAGACCCTCAATCGCTCTGCCTCCTCCAACAAAGACCTGGCAAACAACAACCTGCCACACCTCCTCAGTCCCAAAGAGGTCAAAGGAAAGACTGAGTTTGATTTCAGCATGGGACCCTCCACGAAGCTGCCGGACCAGGGGCACGGGGGAAAGTACGGCCACAGCAAATCCAGCTCGTCTCGCTCTCAGCAGCAGCAGCAGCAGCAGCAGCAGCAGCAGCAGCAGCAGGTCGGCCGACACACCTTCCTGGAAGGAAAGACAAACACACTGCAGTCTGGAGCGGAGAAACAACATGGCCGACACACCCACAGTATGGCCGACTCTGCCCACGGATCCATGTCCTCCTCGTCTAAGAGTTCGGCCTCTTATCTCAGCCTGTCCAAGAGCCACAGCGCGCTGAGCGACGCCAAATCGGTCGGGAACCTCAGCGACGGCCGGCTCCACCCGGACGACCCAAACTCCAACACAACAGCGGGGGTGGGACCCAGCGCCCGCTTCTTCCCTGCCAGCTGCTTAGACCTCAATGCCCCTTCGGGTCCTCAGGGGCCCCCCGGCAGCCCCTCGACCCGACACAGCGATCGAACCGGACACAGCCCCGCCTCTCGTAGCAGCGGCAACGTCCGCATGGAGAGCAGCACACTGGACTCATCCTCCAGACACAAGTCCAGACACAAGCCTTTAACTCCAGGTAGGAGTAGGAGTTCAATTTGTTTTAAATCATTTTGGTTGTTTTCCAATTGTGAATAAAATATTAGCAGATACAGGTGATACTGATAAATTAAATCTATTCAGCACAAGACATAACGATTATATGATTTGGATTTAAACTATTTACAGTTTTTAAAAATAAACGTTAAGTTAACTGTCAATTTCCAGCTTGTCAAATATGAGGTTTGCTGTTTTTATCTTTCTAATATGATTTGTATGGTTTGTTGGACAAAGAAGCAATATGAAGATATTTGATACACAATATTGTAAAAAATAAAATAGAATTAGTGATTAATAAATATCTCTCCTCTCTTCTCCAGAGGATATCGGCGCTCCGGAGCTCTTAGACCCGGGAGGAGGGGGGATGCCCTCCACTCACACTCTGCCTTCCCCACACGAGTCTTATCACTACGGCCTGGGCTACACCTCCCCCTTCTCCTCCCAGCAGCGCCCCCAACGCCACTCCATGTACGTGAGGAGGGAGCGCCACCGGCCCCACGGCCAGGAGGGTGGGATGGCAGGCTTGCCCCCGCCGGGCCAGGTGATACCAACGAGAGCCAGCAGCCTGCAGCTCCTCTCCCCACAGCTGCAGCACCGCACCAACCTCACCGGACACTCAGTGAGCTCATCCAGAGAGGACTGCACCGACGACATGACCAGGGTTAGTGGGGGACACGTCCTGAGAGTGTGGAAGAGTCAAAGGAAACATTCATCCTAAAACACTGAAACTGTCACTGTACAAAAGAAAAGTTCCATTTGGGTCCGTTACAGCTTCAGTGTTGCATTGTTCTTATTCTCAGGCATAAAAAGTCAACTGCCAGAATAGTGTGGATCTTAACGAGAAAAAAAATGAATTTAGCTGACGCTTATATGACTTAGAATAAGTGAAGCAGCTCATTCTTAAAAAGTACATGGTCTCAGATACTCTGATGTCATGTCTGTGATTTTTTTAAAGAAGGATTGAGATGCTTTTAAACTAAATATTTGTTTAAATAAAACAATATATAATAGGAGCTGCAGTATTCTCTATCAGAAAGACACACATGTCATTGATGATGATCTTACAAAACATTTAAATCAACAGGTAAATTAAAAGCTACAATATGAAATTTGTTGTTTTAAAATTTGAATTGGAACGAACAATTTAATAAGTAAGGTTCCGATCAAAAGGGATGGAGTGAAGCACAAAAAGATGTGAATTCAAATATTTTCGTGTGATTGTAAATTATTCCGTAAAATTTGGGAAAACACTGAAGAAGGGGAGGAAGAGAAAAGAGGCCGGTTGATGAACAATGAGAACTCACAGAAGCAATAACATCTCTTATTCAAGATATCGAACAATGTGACAAAGGGTGCATTTTTTCTTTAATGTGTGTGTGCGTGTGTGTGTTTTACAAGGAGGTGTGTGTGTGTGTTTCACATTTTCATTGCCACTGCTTCATACCGCGTCTGTCCGTCTCCTCAACAGAGTGAGCCGTCCCCTAAAGACATGAGCCACCCTTGTGCCCCCATCAAAGACTCTGCGAGGGACAACGTTGCTGCTTTTCATACGCAGCGCTCTAAAAACGAGGTCCGCCCCCCCGACACTGACAGTAGCTCTTCTGACCGCTGGTTTCCATGTTGCGTTTTCTGTCTGTTTCTGATCAGGTTCAACAGCTTCACTGCACGTTGTCGCTGGTATAAATGTTACCTCACTGAACAGCTGGAATGTCTTGTGATGTGAGGCGTTAAAGAATGTGACAGCTTATGTTCAGTGATGATTAGATGAGATGATCCGTCACAAAGCTGTGGGTACCGAGGAATCTTGTCTGTGCGTTTCTTAGGTGGGTATGTACCACGACCCTCATGGGGAAGATGGAGGTTCTTCCAAGGAGAACCGGATGATCTTCACTGAGTCCATGCCGAGGAGAGTTGGCAGCTTCTACCGAGGTAAGAAACAGGCATCTGCAAACATAACACCATGATTTAACTGTATTTTATTATTTTACTTAAGGTTGCCTGCAGGAGAAGTAAATGACAAATGATTTAAGTTTTTATTAACTTCCATATCTTTTTACTATTGCAATACAATGTGTTTTAAACTACATCTTTCAAATACCTAATGGTAGTTTCTGTACAAAGCTTTCAACAACAATGATATTCAAAATGTTTTCCATAACAAAGTATGAGACAGAAAGATCTGTCAAATAAAATATATACATATATGGGATTTTTGAAATAAATTAAATGAGATGGAACATGAAAATACGCAATATAAGAGAATAGAACAGGGCATAATTCAGTTTGCTAATCCAAACCACATCATCAATCAGTAATACAAATCATACAAGTTATGGATTAGTGTAACTTTGACCTTGTGATGGCGCTAGAGGGAAAGTCAGCAGATTATGAATTTATAACATCTCATTATCTGGGGGAAACAGATGGCTGCAGCAAATATTAACGACAGTCCATTAAACCGTTATTTCAGTAAAACAAACAGATGTCGTCCTGCTGGTGGCGCCAGAGAAACAGTCAATCAGAGGAAAACTGAAAATTCTTAAGGAATCACCCATAGACTTCACATAAAGATGGACCACATGACAATCTCCCTATAGTGAAGCCAAAGAATCTCGATCGCAACACTTTTTATTATTTTCTCTACTTGTTTTGTTTCAGTTCCTTCCCCAAGACCAGACAACTCCTCCTCTTTCCACGACGGCGTCGTCCAGGGTCGAGGGCCGGTCGTCCCCGTTGTATCCGGAGACCCTGTCGTCATGGGCAACCACTCCAAACGCCAGACGGCTTTTGACTGGTGGGTTTTCTTCTCACTGTAACTTCAGGCATTATAAGATCATGGTTGTAACAAGGAACTGGTTAAACTTTGTTCACACTTATTTTTGTAAAACTTCAATAGTTTTCAGCTGTAGAAACCACCAGATCAAACTATGTCTCATATGTTCCTCACGGTCAATTAACTAATGAAGATTCTATAAACAGTAATTCTAGTTTCCTTTGTTGACAGTTGAAAAAGAAGCATTGTTTGTTGTCTGTATTAATTCATAAACCTTAAGAGTGTGGATCTAATATAAAATTTGATATTTTGTAAAATATACATAATTGTCTCTCGCTGTGCTGGAAAGTGAATCATTTGAAAAGTTATTATCGGACTGAAAGCTGAAATCTTGAACGCCACTCGCTGCTTTTGTTATTTTAGGACCTGTGACTTTTCTCACTCTATTCGTCTTCTATTTGTGACATAATCTATTTCACTGTTAGCCCTGATGTAAGATACTCCTGAAACGAAGTCACCGTTTAATCCTGAGCCTGTAATTACAAACATGAGTCACTTGCCGATTTTCCACATTTGCCTCTCAGGAGCGCCGCGGAGGCGATGGTCATGAACCCTCCGGAGCCCGTCAAAGAGAAGGAGAAACAAGGCTTCTTCAGAGCCATTAAGAAGAAGAAGAAGAAGACACAAATAGTAAGATCGCTTAAGTCTTCACCTGTCGTTTAATTCAGCGCATATAAAAATATGTCCTTTGGATCCTTTTGTGTTTTTCTCCCTTGTCCATAGTATATTTATATTTCATTGTGAAGGCTTTTTTTAGACCAGTGCATCTGACAGTGATTTTCTGCAGCATCAGTATCTTAAGTCTTTATTGTTACTTATACTAAACACTGAAAGATTTTTATATGTATTTACTGATATCAACCACCAAGCATGTCAAAGGGTGATAATAACACTGGACTCACCAGGTTGATTTCTATGGCTACAATGAAGTGCAGCAGACCAAGAAGCAGTCAATATAACTTTAAACATATTCTTTTTTAAATTGTAAGTACTGAATAGTTTTTGTGTAATCATGATCACAGACAGACAAACAGAAATAAGACACATGGTTTAATATAACAGGATTATTCTTCAATGCTGGTTTAAATTTCTCCCTGTTTATCTTAACAGATATTTGTCGTTACTGATTTAGTTTTCTTTTTTTCTGTAGTAAATGATGTTTCTTTAACTGGATAGTGTCAGGTGCTGCAGTTGTTGTTGTGTTGCTGTCGGAGGTTTGTGTTGAGAGCTGTGGCTGTGCGTCTTCTGCTCTACAGACGGACATAGAGGACGGGAGGAACCCCAGCATCAGGAAAAGTCTCTTCCCCCTCTTTAGCTCTAAGAATAGCTTAAAGCACAACTCAGCTGTCAAAGTCCTCCCTGTAGTCGCCTCGCCCATGGTACAACACCAGCCTACTGCGCCCTACCCTGCCTCACCAGTAATCTAACCTCAACACTACAGCTGCATGTCCACTCACACCGCACTCACCGCAACGAGGCGCTTTGAAATCCTCTCCAGATCTTCGCGAATGATCGACGGAGAAGGATTTCAAATGTGCTTTGAGTAGAATGCTGCACGCGGTCTGTGCGTCCATTTTGTCTTGTATGTGTCCATTCACAAGAGACATTTATCTCATGCTGCAGTGTGAGAGGTGAGGAGAGTGTGAGTTTGTGAGGCCGACACATCTGCACGTCCGGACTCATCCCTTGCAGTTATATCATTGTATAATTTCTATAAACTCACAAACCAGCACGTGTTCAACCTCAAACTACAGACATTTTCATTCAAGGCTGTATGATTAAGAGAGTAGCTCATATTTTTGTTTTGTTTACCTCGAGGGTCAAAACATCTCTCGTGTTCGTCCATTAAATATGAAGCTGCCACCCGGTTAGCCTAGCTTAGCAAAAATACTGAAAACTGATAATACTCAGTCTACCAAGTAGCACCTCTCAAGTGCCTCCTCTGATTTAATTCATAACTAAGTTTTCCTTTAAAGCAAGACTGTGAAACTTTTCCACCTTAAAACAACAGCTTAAAAATTACTCTGATATCTCGCTTTTATTTAGTTTGAAATGACTTATAGTCGCAGCTGAAATAGTCGGAATCAGTTCCTGTAGGTTCAAGAGTAATGCCGAGCTGTAGATCAGTTTAAAAACTACTGTTATGAGGAGTTGTCAACAGAGTTTGGTGGATTAGATACAGCTGCAGCTCTTCTGGTTCAGGAAGCTGGGGATCAAGGGTAATCATTTGTTTTCAGTTCAGTGAGAGGAACGACACAGTCACAGCACATTGTGAGGAATAATTAACCACGTGTTGCTGCAGAGGGCGCTGTTGCTCAGTTACAAAGTGATACTTAAATCAGTTATCAAGAAAAAGGGAAGACACATATTTGCTAGTTTTAGAGTTGCAAATTAAATGTTTTCCTTTTTTCCTTTAGTATTCATTTAATCCCTCTTTTTTAGCTGTTGATGAGAAAGATGAAGATGTCCCCTTTACTAAACAACTGATCAGAAAACAAGAAACATATTAATTGATCATAAGAATATTTTTTAATTTGTCGTTTGTCATTCCCCACTTTGACACAAGAGAATAAATCATCATCACTAATCACCATCACCCCGTCCTTGTGCTTTGTCTGGTCCTGCCAGAGGGATGCATGAGGAACCTCACCAGGATCTGAGACCTGATTTGAGTGAGACGTGTTGTGTGATGAAAACTCAAAGTTGAAACACAAACTGATCATGTTCCTGTCTTTTGTTTCTGCAATGTTAGGTCATCGGTATCGGACAGGAACACCTGTCGCTGCAGAGGGGCTCCAAGTCCTCCTCTCATCACGGCAGCCGGCGGAAAAACCGCGAGAGATCCCGAGACAGGGACCGAGAGCGAGATCAGAGCCGGGACCGGGACCGAGAGAGAGAACGCGAGAGGGAAAGAGAGAGGGAGAGGGAGAGAGAGAGAGGGAGGGAGAGAGAGAGAGTCAGTGATTGGCCACAAGAGAAACCCGTGGACTCACACTCACAGGTAAGTAGAAGATCATGAGTCTTGCACCAAAATGACATCGAGTATAATGATATCACTTGCAGAATGTGGAAATTGAGGCTGGCAGGGTGGAGCAGTGGTGAGCACTGTCGCCACTGAGGTTCTTGGTTTGAATACTAGTTCGTTTTTCTGCGTAGGTTTTCTCCGGCTTCCTCCCACAGTCCAAAGACATGCAACTCGTTGTGAGGTTAAATGGAGATTCTAAAACGATCGTAGATGTGAATGTGAGAGTGAATTTACTTTGTCTTGGTATGTCGGCCCAGTGACGATGGCGACCTGTACCCCGCCTCTCACCCAATGTCAGATGGAATGGGCTCCAACCCCCCAGTACCCTTAAAGGATATGTTGTATAGATAATGGGAATATGCATAAATTAGATGGGGGAGGTCTCAAGCATATTACAAGGCCAACGTATAGAGGCATGCTCACATTCACTACCACGGTCGATTTAGAATCACCAATCAACTCCAATCTGCATGTCTTTGGTTGTAGTAGAAAGCAGTAGTGAATAAAGGATGAAAATGTAAACTCTGAAGAGAAAGAACCAAGATTCAGACTGGAGATCCTTCTTGCACCGCACCACCTTGCACCAACAACAATTTCAAAAATTCAAATTGTTGCATAAAACTGTAGGAATCACAACAATGATTTCTCTCCTCCCAGAGCCACAAACTCAAGTCCCTCCGCCGGCTCCTTCACCTCTCCCCCTCTTCCTCAAATCAAGGACAGCCTCCTCCTCCTCCTCCTCAAGACCTGCGCTTCCAAGCCCCCCTCTCCAACCCGCCTCAGCCCTCCTCCAAAGCGGGCTACCCCGAGGCTCGAGGGCACGTGGAGAGCAGGGGGCACTCCGGGGTGAGCAGCACCTCCCAGGCCAAGAGCCGCAAGCCCAGCTACCCGCTCCCCGGACAGATCGAGTCCAGCTGGCACGTGTCGGCTCTGCAGCGGGCGGAGGGCGCTCAGTTCACCCCGGAACAGTTGGGCATCAAACCGGGGCAGAATGGACCCACGTTTACCCGATCCTCCCGCAGCAGGATGCCAAACCTCAACGACCTGAAGGAGACTGCTCTTTAAAAAAAAAAAAGAAACCCGCCCAAACCACACCACCTCCAATATAGCTCCACACTGAAAGCATCTGTCAATACAGACATCTTGGTACTGTAGTAAAAGTTTACATGAAGCCTATTTCACTGGATCAAGTCCTCATTCAGAAACACATTGTCTGAAACCTACACGGACCAGACACAGACGGCGTCCAGGAGACAGGACAGGGCCGCTCCGTCACAGGAAGTCAGTCCTGCGTCGGTTGGACGTTATTGTCTCTCTACTGAACAAGGGATTCGAACGTAATAAGCTGATGTTTCCCGTCAAGGAGACCCTGCTCCTGTGGCCTCTCTGCTGCCATCTCCTGCTCACAGGACGCTACTACAACACATCTGACAGCCGCCGACGCACCGCGGCCAATGAACTCAAGCTCTGTTTTTCAAGCTCCGATATTTGATAAGAACAAAAAACAAAAGATTTATATCAACATTATTTATTGAATATTTATTTGTTTTGAATTCAAGGATATAAGCTATAAATGACACAGTATGTAGGCTATATGGGAATATTATAAGGTAATATAGAATTAAATGTGTAATTGCGAGAGCTTTAGTTTCGACACAGAGAAATGCATAGATATTTATGTGTTGATAATACAATATGTCACAAGGAATATTTAATAATGGTGAATGTCCTTTTCTGTTCAATTTGATATGTTATTAAGAGATTTTCATAATGTTATTTTTAACCTTTTTTTCATTTTTTTTCATCAAGATATGAAGAATTACTGATAAATGCTTTTTGCCCAGAGTGAAAAAAAACCCACAAAAAACATCTACTTCAGATCTGCTCATCGGCCTCATGACATCACTTTATGAGTTGAGAGACACATCGGGCTGTTTGTCAGAGGGTTCGGTAGCATAGGAGCCGGAGTGAGACTGTTAGACTCTGAACTTTACACACAGAAACTTTCACACTTTCACATGACGTCCCACTCTCAGTGTCCTCATCCTTTTAGCTCCGTGCTGCCATGTTGGTTTCGTCTTCAGCCTTAACAGTAAGTAAGTAATCACCACACGGTCCCGCTGAGAAGGTTGTCTCTGAACAGTGTTTTCAGATTGTAGGAGAGCATTCTGCAAAAAACCACCTCACCTACAACCTTTAAGATCTTCAGGGAAAAGTCTGGTTCTATTCCAACATTTTACTGAATCAGGCCTCAGACATGTGTCATCTGGGGTGGAGCTAATTACTCTGTGCCACAGACTGAGACCTCTGTTTTCCAAAATCATCACAAATTCATCAGTCACACGTTAGCTTCTGTAAATACCCAGAAAACTATCGAACCCTGAAAATTAGCCAACAAATACAGTATTTGAAGTTAAATGCAAAATAAAACATGAATTATAAATTTTTTATAACTGAAACATAGTGAAATGTGCCAAAATACGCCAACATACAACAATGCTCGACAATTATAAGTTTGAGACTCTAAATCCTTCCTACTTTAAAAACAGTAATTCTGTGAGGTAAATGTACCTGAAGTACTAAAATAAGTTTGTGGCTGTTGTTTCCTTGTATACGGAATTTCCCGAATTTCCCCTCCCCCTAAATCATGAGATGATTAATGGGGTGAAAAAAAGAAAATGGGACTTTGTTGACAGTAAGAAACATAAGAAATAACACCAGACTTACCCTGAAATGATTTTTTAATTGGTTTTATATATTTTTTTCTATGTGCATTTGAAAACATTGCTTTTTTGTAAATGCCTTTTTGTGTAAATCTGACTTTGGTTTTTGCATCACAACTTCTCTTTTTCGACATCAATAATCATGATCAGGGATGATTTTACTCGATTGTTCATAAAAAGCATTTACCTGTGGCCCACTGACATGCAGAGTCATGCAGATCACATCACTATTTGTGGCCTAGGCAAAGTACACGGCGCAGATCTTTCTCCAGTCTCCCCTTTATCCTTCATTTCCCTCTTCCACCTTAAGGGAAGCATTACAAAAACCAGTAAAGATTCTCATCCAAGATGGTATGAACCAAGGGAAGAAGGACGGGTGGATGCATTTGTGCATAAATTCAAAACAATGTGGATAAAAGAAAAAAAGGAATCCATCAAAAAGGATTAAATGATAAAGGCAAAAAAATATATGTACCAATTGACTTTGTGGCTGATTTAGAGCAATAACGACGAGAAGGAGCCTCTGATTGTATCGTTCCAAACCAGCGGCAGTTAAACTGGAGCCAAATATAGCTCAGTGAAGGATTTGAGAAGTGCTCATGGATTAAAATCACTTAAACATCGCTTCTGCAATACATTTAATTTTCAATTTGTCCGTGAACGTAAACCAAGGACGAGAAACCTCCCCGTGTTGTGTGCTATGGAAAAAAATCCTGATTGCCAATGATTGTCAATGACGTGTGGGTTTGTTTGAATCATTGCCGGGACACAGTGGTGACGACGCTTGCCTTGCCGGTGACCTGAAGCCTTACACTAGCTCCCCCCCCCCCCCCAGAGAGTCACACACACAACGAGAACTGACACAAGAAACAGTTTTGTTCACAAATATGAATGTGTTTTCGTAAAACATCCGTTATTTTAGATTTTTCTTTTCCTTTGGCCGTTTTTCCCCACTTCTTACAGGGTGTACATAGAAATAATAGAGTGTATCTATACTGACCATTCTACTTTAATTATAGGGTCTCATAATAAAAAACGACTGTACATTTTTGATGGGCTTGTGCGTTTGTTTTGCGGCACAGAGCGACACCAACACAGACGTGAGACAAGTATTTTATTTAGTTGAGGAAACAGAAAATTACAGATAAAGTAAGGAACACGTCATCAGAGTGTGCTCCCAAAGCACCATGGGAAATTTAACTGAAATGGCAACAAAACAAAATCAGGAACAACCACGATTCAAAACCACATATGAATATTATTGAATTTCACTTGATATATATATATATATATATAGCACCTAAAAAGTGATTGATTTTAAAAAGTGCCTGAGATTTACAAACAAAAAAGAAAGAGGATATCAACAAATCCTTTGAAAAGACAAAAATAAACATGTTCATGGTTTTCAGCTCCAAAGCCACTTGTACTGAGGATGAAAAGCTTTACACAAAAAAAAAGACTAAGTCATTTCCTAAAACAGCTGGAGACTAGTTTTCAGCAAACACGAGTCAAACAGGAGTAAACACTACATTTGTTGGGGATTATTTTTTTGAGCTGCAGATTAATACAGAGTTGATGCACGCTGAGCCTCGGAGTATTTAGAGCAGCACGACTGCGGAAGTGTTAGTGACTGAAAATAAACGACAGCACCCGTGTAACGAAGGAACACGACACTGCAGCTCACTGAGGTGTTTTCATAATTACTGGGGATAACAAACATAACACAGGCCGTTATAATGACATCAATAATCAAGAATTCATTATTGGTTCGGAGGACTTTTCTTGGGATTTGTTGATAAGGAAAACACAGGATCACCAGGAATAAATGGAGGAGAAACCAACTGAGGTGCAGAACTGAAAACTCCCCGTTTATCCTTAAATAAAGGGAGAGAAGGACAGAAATTCATCGAGCTGTCACAGAAGGAAAGAGTTGTTTTGAGCGAGCTCGTCTCAGACCTGTGGATACAACCTCCATAGCAACGCGGCCTCTCCCTCATCATGCCTAATTATTGCTTTGAATTTATGCCATTTGATTGAAACTGGAACAATCTATTGAGAATTCACCAAATTAAAGCCCCGAGCGAGACGGGTCACACAAAGACAATGAGGAGTGGGCTGAATGAAAGCTCATTGAGCATATCAAACAGACATTTGAATGGAATTACACAAGTCTGACTGTTTTCCTCCCGTTTTTAAAGAGGTTTTCAACTGGATATTGTTTGAAATTGAGGGGTTTTCCACATGTAGCTGGAGGAAGGAGGTCAGAACTATGGATGTTGTACGCTGTGATGATGAGGCTTTATGGGTAGAGTTGGAAGGTTTGGGACAAGGCCTTGGGGAACGACGGGAGGAGACGTTCACATGCATTTGTTCATGCAGAGCAGCAGCTCCAGGCGCAGAGCGATGCGTGTGTGCCATCCGAGAGGGAGGATGCGAATGTATCGCGCCACGATGGGCGGCCGCAGAAGGTTCTGCACAGACGAGGAGCGGTCGGAGTTTCCATAAAACACCTGAGGACACAGAGAAGGACGAGGTCAGGACATGAGCTGACTGAGTATACTACTTGTCCTATAACAGCTATGACCACTATGACCAAGTATAATATAGACATAATTAAATAGGATAAATGCTGTAGAACTATTATGATTGATCATTAAATAAATATTTATAAATCAGAATGAAGTGAAAAATGCCAATCACAATTATTCAAAATGACATTGTTATAGCTTCAAACTAATCATTCTGTTTGACAAATTGTCAAAAACTAGGAAAGTGTCAAATTTAATTAAAACCTTTGAAAATTGCAACCTTCAAATATTTGACAATGAATACATAACTGAAATATTTTTTTTATATTTAGTTCAATCATCTTATCGATTGATCAACTGATTGTTCCAGCACTTTAATTTGAAATTTCCAGGATTTTACTACACAAGATAACAATGTAGAAGAAACTTCTTGAATAAGACTTTGTTTAGAAAGACATGTTGTTAGAGTCTTAATGAAAAGATAGATTGTAGTCAAATATTTTCATCTTCAAATGTAGACATGTTTTTTATGTCATGTCTGTGGTATCAGGCCAATCACTGTGATTATCTTAAACAGGAGAACCCAATATATCAGCCATCTTCAGTTTGATCAAAGTTAATAGCAGTGAGGTCCAAGATGTTTCCTCCCTCAACTCTCCAGTGTTGTGCTGTGTTGTTGAGTCCCACTGACCCTGTTGTTCCCAGTCTGGTCTTTGTAGTAGATCCAGTTGAGCTTCTCGTCCGTGCGGTACTGAACGCTGTACTTGGTGATCCACTCATCGGCGTCACAGCGGCCCTGAGTCAGGATCCCTGACACCACCTTCACCTCCGTCAGGTCGATCTGCAGCCACTGATTGGTGTCCTGGAACTTGGAGAGCCAGGCGCACCTGCAGGACAAAACACACGTGGGGTTTAAAATCAGGCTTCAAATTATCATATAAATTTTTTCGATATTTTGGGGCCTTTTTTGCATTTGTTGACAGGAAAGTTAAAACGTAAAATGGGGAAGACAAACAGCAAAAGGCTGAGTCGGAAGCAAATGGGTCGGACTCAAGCCTCAACATGTGAGTTAATGATTCGAAAACTGTTATACTCATCTGAGGTAAATGGACAGTTCTTGAGACCCGTTCTAGCCTGAACTTAATTCATCGGTTATTTAACTGATCTATTTAATGTTTTAATTCAGAGCATATTGACAAGTCAACCTCACCAACTGCATCTCACATAATGAGTGGGTTTTCTCTAATACTGTTCCTTCCAGATGGAAAAGGCCAAGATATTTCTTATTAGAGTCAGAACAGTCAACCATCTCTGGTAAAAACAACATATTGAGTTAAAATGGAAACAAATGTGTTTTGACAGCCTCAGTTTTCACTGTCACAGATTTAAAATGCATGTTGATATACAACTCTGCAGATTTTTTAGTTTTCTCTCTAAAAAAAAAGGTTTCTTTCTGTGAATGTAAAGAACTGAACAACTGTCGGCCCGGACGTACCCGAAACCCTGGGTGTTGAGCCGGGCCTTGCTGGGCAGCCATGAGGAGAACCAGCCGGTGTACTGGTCCTGGTTGGAGCAGGTGATCTGGTCTGGATTCACCGACCCGGCCTCGAAGCCCAGAGGTTTGTGGTACGGACACTCTGCGGGAGGAGATGTTTACTTAATTTGCTGTGTTTTTGTCACTTAATAGAGGTTTGGACTTGGATTTCAAGGTCACCGCCCGGACGGAGGAGAGAACACAAACACGTCTGTTTCAGCACAACACCGAAACGTGACCAGATCATCAGGGAGCTTCTCTGAAAGATGAAGAGCTTTCCTCGCTCTTCATCCTCACCTCTGCCAACTTCCATCCCCACACAGACACACACACATACGAACACACACACACCCATACACACCACCACAGTCAGCGGCCCAGTGTGACATAATCCCATCCTAAAAGCCTGCAGTTTAATGCTCCACAGTGAGAGATCAGTGGTGTCCATTAGGGCGGCAGGTGGACAGATGGCCGTGTTCCCTCCTCGCCATAGCTTTAGCTCCATGTTGCTCTCATATCGTGACCTCTCACTTCATATGAAAACAAACCAGAGCGAGTCCTGTTCTCAATTTAGTATATATGCTTCATAAATCCGTGAATGGGAGAGAGGACAGAGAGGCACACGGGTGAGTTGTTTTCCTGTAAAGTTTTAGAGAAACTGTGAAACTGTAGTAGAAGCCGTCTGCTGCCCTTTTGTTTACTACTGGCTTAAGCCTATCTGGCGCAGGGTCACATCCTGTCTAATCCCAGTATTACAACGCATACAGCAGCGTGGATGTGAGTCAGCCAGCAGATAAGTGTTTACATAACTGTGATGTGAGCGACTCTCGTCCTGTCTAATGTATTTCCTGAAACACATTAGAGGCTAAATTCACAGAAGAAGCCAAAAGGTGAGATCCAGCATCGACTGAGAAAATGTCACATGGAGTTAGTCATCTCTCATCACAACTTCCAGGCGGTGATAATTACTGCTTTCTGTGATTGTGCGATATATAGGCACAGTCTATTACCAGCCCCGTAATCTGAGCATCGCGTTGTGAGATAATGAATATCTGCAGCACTTCTGTCTCCCGTCCGTCTCCGGTTGCCATGTGATTTGTGGCTCAGTCGACACACGCTGATTCACTGAGGGAAAACCCTGTTTACTGTACATCAGCTGTAACTTCTTCATCTTCTTCTTCTTCAATTCTGACACGGTTCAAGTTTGATCTTTGGTGTCATGAGACATTTTTTTTTGTTGAGATCTCAAAAACAGGTTTAGGTTTTAAAAGATATATTGAAAGCTTTTAACAAGCCGTGGTGGTGAGAATTTTACAGATACAAACAACATTTTCCATGATTGTACTTGTAAATTCAGAGAACCGTGCAGCCTTGATGGAGGCTCCATCTGCATCCCCACCCCGAGGGTGTCCATTGGAGCATGACCACCCTGCGGCGTCAAATCTGGAGTCTAATGCGCTCATGCATGTGCATCAACGTATAGAGATTCCTCCTCTTTCTGTCTCTGCTTCCATTAAGCACATGAAAACTGTCCATACATCTACATGCATAGACGTGACAGGAATTTAGCTCGCAAACGTTTTGATAGTTTTGTTGAAATCATTGGTGACGAAATGGTTTCAGCCTTAAAAAATGTGAATATTTAAATTTTTGTCTTAAATTTAAGTAAATTGCTTGTCTTTGGGTTTTATTAACAATCAAAAAAAGAATTCTTTAAAAGAATATTCAGCACATTAACTGATAATAAAAAATGATTCTTAGTAGCAGATCTGCTGCTCAATTATTGTCCTTGTTATAAGTACTGTTTTAGTTCTGTGGTACAGTTTGATCTTGAACTCATCTAAAGTAATGACAAAAAACTTCATTCTTAAACTGAATTAAAACAAAAAATAAATGTTTGATAACAATTAATTTACAATAAAGCAGTGTGTATGTTTCAAAGAAAGACACAGGTTGTCGTGTTTGTGTTTTCCCCATAACTGTATTTGAAGGTTATTTATTACCTGGCATGCAGTCGACTCCTCTCACCATGGAGGAGCCTGACGCGATGGAGGAGAACTCAGTGGGGGTTTCTCCTCCTTCACAGTCACATTTGCAAGACCTGCTGGTCCATGTCTCGGTCACGTCATTCTAAAAAACACGCACAGAAACATAATTTAATACATGCTCTTCAAAATATTGTCATCAGAAAATAAATACACACATGCCATTATTTAAAAAAATTACTATTTCATGGATAACTGCAAAAACAATGATACAGAGACTGAACCTTCTAATATCTCATCTCTGTAGATTTATGTGGAAATCATTTGACAAGTACAAATATTAGTTAAACTGGGAAAATGTCCAGTGTGTCGTTTTGGTACCTCTTGAGCATAGATGCAGATGAACACTGTCCGAGCAGAGGATAAGACAAGGTCCAGGCATCCGGTGAAGAAAAGAGAGTAAACCACACTGTTAGGATGAGTAGTTATTCATTCAAGAAAACAGTCTGTGCATCAATAACCACAGATTTAAAAAGGTCAATTAAATACTACACAGACATAAATAATCAAAGATAATGTCACCAACCATGGACAGTGAGAGAAACCCCAAATCAAACCCCAAGTTAAAGGTTTTCTGACATTAGCACATTTAAAATCCAATATTTGGAAGTAAATAAACACAGATCATGTTTTCATAACACCACAGCAGCACAAGGTCCAGAGTGTACAGACAGAATTCGTACCGTTAGCACCCAGAAGAAGCAGGGGGAGCAGGACACGCTGCACGTCGAGAGCCATCTTCCAACCTGCCTCAAACCAGACCAGACCGACTGTAGACTGAGCAACCGAACCATGAAGTGATGGAGAGGCTGGATTACAATAATCCACGGGACACTAATGGTCTTACCTAATGCCGCCGTCCCCTATCTGACAAAGCCTCTCCTGCAGCTGTTCATCCTCCACCATCATCACCACCACCACCATGCCTTCTGAAAATCACTGCACACTCATGTGGGTCAGGTCACAAATTCCAGAGGAAAAAAAAACAAAAAACGTAAAGCCACCGGGGTTTGTGTGTGTGCGTGAGTGTGTGTGTGTGTGTGTGTGTGTGTGTGTGTCTTTGTGTGTGTGTGCGTGAGTGTGTGTGTGTGTGAGTGTGTGTGTGTCAGAGTCAGTGAGAGAGAAGAAGGGTTAGAGGGTGGTGATGGCTGATGCTGGGCCTTGTGATGGCCCCATATGATGGAGCAGAAGGTTGACAGGGACAGAGATACAGAGATATAGATATATAGAGATAGATAGATAGATAGATAGATAGATAGATAGATAGATAGATAGATAGATAGATAGATAGATAGATAGATAGATAGATAGATAGATAGATAGATAGATAGATAGATAGATAGACAGATAGACAGATAGACAGATAGATAGATAGATAGATAGATAGATAGATAGATAGATAGATAGATAGATAGATAGATAGATAGATTCAACCCTATTCTCTTTAAAAGTATTATTATTTTTAATGTAATATATTCGTCATTTAATTCTTAGGACAGAGATCCTATGTCAAGAAATGTTCTGCTTTGTAAAACTGTAAAACTATATAAAAATTACCAAAGCCAATTTATGTATAAAAATATACATATTTATTAATTTATATATTTATATTATTTATATATTTATATTCTATAATAATTTCCAGGCATCTAGGGGACTTCTTTCTGAAGTGTGGTGTGAGTGTAGACACACTGAGGATACAGACGTCTGAGGTCACACTCTTTAAAAGCAGGTGGGTGAAAGTAATTGAGTCCAATTAAGGAAAGCTGTTTTCAATCTGTGTTCATTAAAACCTCCTCCTCTCGTTTTCGTCGCACACTCTGCTCTCAGCTCCTCTCATTATCTGGGGCCTTATAAAAACTGCTGCTGGAAGCGTTTAACTGAGTGGATTTCTTTTGTTTTTGACAGAAGTGAAGCAACAAAATGAAGGCTACTGTCCGAGCAACTCGCAGGATTCCTCCAACAACAACAAAGAAGAGGATTCAAGCCCACTGCTCTCTCATGTACAGAGCTCATAAAGAGGTCAGCAAAAATAGTGACGTGTAGATGTGTGGCATTTTGAATGTCTTTCATTGGATGACCTTAACGTCACAGAAGATAAAGAAAAAAACTTCATAGGACAGGTTGAAGGCCTGGACCAGATTCCTCTGCTGATTAAGTGATAGTCTCTCCTGCAGGCTCGTCCAGCTGGGATGAGGAGTCCGGACTTCCTGACCAGTCGGCTCAGTTTACCCAGACCAGTCCTGCTCAGGCTGGTGAGCTCGGAGGCGTCCCGGCTGTCGAGGAGCAACAGACTGAAGGTGGTCACTCTGCAGGAGATCCACGCTGCTGTCACGCTAGTGCAGCAGAGGATGTGCATGAGAACTGCTGCATGAACAGTCCGGACTAGAGCGACACAAAAGGATTTACAATTATTTTAAGAAGTTCTTAATTTTTAAACTGTCTTTACGCAAAGTGCAATTTGTTCATGTTAGGTCTCTTAATAAATGAATATTGACTACTAATATCTGGCAGTGGAGTGTTCTGTTTCCACAATTGAAATTCAAAACATTTTAATTTCAAATCTGTCACATTCCTCTGACATCCTTCCATTTTAGAGGTGCTTTTTAAATGGCCACACCTCTTCATCCAACAGTTTTTTTTATTTTAGCCGACATTAGAATGTGACCTTTCACTTGCAGCTCAAATTCGGTTAAGGGTACAATCACAAATGCGACTCAAAGGTGAACTACATGCACTGGGCCACATAATTGACTTTTCTTTGATCCCTAACTCTCATATTTGTTTGTGTGACCGGGCTTTAGATCTGCTCTGTCAGGGCCCAGTCACACATGTGAATATATCAGTACCGAACCGCTGCTTCATTTTTAATCCACGAGAGCGAGGAGGTGACACATCAACATTTGCTTCCTGTGGTAAAGCAAATTGGAGCATTGCTGTGTGTGGAGTTCAACTTTGACCTTTGACCTGTTATAATCTGGTCCATGCTCTACCTGAGGTCTGATCCTCTGGAGGTCAGACCTCATGTAAACTTGGTCCTGGTCGACCTTCAGTTTTCATGAAAACATTATTTGACCGAAGCAGGACAAGGTGGTTACTATCAAAAAACATTAGAGGGTGAATTTGTGCTTCATAGACAACATGGGCTGCAGCATGAATATAAATCATTTTATTTAAAACTAACACTTCTATTTCAGTGGGTAAAGTGTTTATTGTAGGAATATTTATTTTCTTTCCACTGGTTTAAGTATGGTGCGAGCTGACTGTATGTCGTTGCATGTATCTGTGTATATACTGGATTGACAAGGTAATAAATAAATAAATTCTATTAAAATGTAACTGGAAATATATTAAATAAACAGTAAGTAAAACCTATAAAAATTTAACAGAAATATGAATCAAAATATTATGTAATACATTTTATTTAATATAAATAAAATATATTTTGAATCGAAATATTTTAAAAATCACTAACTTTAAAGTGGCCTCTCAAAGCAGTTACCTGGGAAACATTTCTGACGTGTTGCTCCTCCTCCTTCTCTCTTCCTCTTCCCTGCTCCATCACCTGCGCCACTCTGGACATCGTGTAACTCCTCTGGTTCCTCCTCTTGTTTCTCCTCCTCCTCCTGCTTCGTGGATCGTTCAGTCCTCTTCGTGATTTCGGGATCGCAGAGACTCACGCTGCAGGTAGGAGCCATTGATTTATTTGTACTTGCGCTTCGTGCGTGAAGTGAGCGCGTCTTTGGTAAATGTTGCAGAGTGAAAATGTGTGAAAGTGACGCGAGGTGGGTTTGATTTGTTCCACACGTTTCTCTAAGGAGGCGAGAGCTGAGAGACGGAGAGACATTTACCAGCTTATTAGTTGTATTAGTGCATTTGTTTGTAATGAGTCATTGTCATGAAAACTGCTGACTGGGTGACCTGCGGCCATATGGAGGTTGTTTTCACCCCTGTCCTTTAGTTGGTGTGTTCGTTTCTCTGCCAGTTTACGATCAGCATGTGATTAAAACTCTAGGATCTGCCCTCACAATTAAAAAAGTCTCCTCCCTGACTCGTACTACATCCCTCCACCACACAGACAGACAGGTGGACAGGGGTGAAAACATAACCCCCCTGGTGGAGGAAACGATGATTGGACAGATGGATGGACAAAAGCCAGTTTTTCAGGAGAGCTGCCACTTATTGAGTTGAACCCTGTTGCTGTGAGTCTGAGTTCTGGATGTGGAGAAGTCTGATCTGTTCTTGTACTTTTCAGGTTCCTGTGCGAAAGGTCACATGATGCCACTATCGCCAGTCCTGGGAGCTTCAGACTAATGTGAACCTGGGACCTCCCTGCCGGTCATCATGGGATGCGGCACCTCTGTTACCACGGAAACACAAGGGAAGAAAGTGGAAACGGGTGCTGCTGGTTTGCAGGAGAGTGCAGAAAATCTTGCAGGCTCAAAAGGCAGGTGTAGTTCTAAAACTGTCCCGGACTGACTCGTGTTTCCTTTGTCCCTGTCGGCTGGAAAGTTCTGACCTCTGGAAAGGTGTGAACAGTCACAGCTTTATCAAATTAAGAGCAGGCATGTTCAAACACCTGGTGTGAGTGAGCTGAGGACCTTAAGTGTTGGAGACTAATTGGGATCACAAGTGCTTTTTAGCAAAGCCCAATAAAAGAGACTCTTCTTTCTGCCTCCTTTCACAGACTTTTAGTGATTTTACGATTTCACATATCACATATTAAAACCCACACACCCCAGTTATTAATCTCCTCACTGTAATGAAAACTAGAGCAGGAACTAAGTTGATCGATCAATCAAAGGTTCAATCTAAATCCGTTAGGAAAGTTCAACCATGTTGTATATTCTTGCAGCTTCTCATGTGTCAATTTCTATTTTTTTTGATAAGGCAGCCTGACTGAGATTTTCAAGAGACCCGAGAACAGAGGACATTCACAATCTGCAAATATTGTAATTGATTGGAATAAAAGAGAAAGTTATTCACAGACTAATCCAAACTAAAAACATCTGAGCTAAACCAGATATTAAATATGACATGGTTATATTTAAAAAGTAATTTGTGCTCATGTAAAACAAAAAAAAACTGTCGATCTCCTCGAAGTAGCATGTGTAACATTATTCAGTGCTCCTGAAATAATGTAATATAATTATTAGCTGTGGTCATGGCAGTGTTGTGGTTTTGTCCTTTACCAAGTTTGTTTGTGTTGTAGGAATCTAATAATTTTTCAGTTGTACAAAAACCAAAACACACACATCCTCAAAACCTGAAACCTCAAAGCAAACTCTACTCATTTGGATCTTAACTTCCATCAGCACGGTGACACTAGCGCCCTGTAGGTTAGTGTGCATCCAGGTTAATGTGCCCACTGGGATGTTAAAACATGCATGTGTGCACTCTGCAGATGTCTGACAGCCGGAGCGTTTCTTTCTTTGCAGCCTGTCATCTCTCCTCTGTTTAATGAGAGCTGCTTCTCCCAAAAGCTCTTTTACTTTGCTCAGTTTTTCCAGGCTCATTGTTGCTCATGACCTCCCCTGTGTCTTGTTATTTCTACGTGTGTGTGTGTGTGTGTGTCTGCCTTGCACGTGATCTTATTTAATTACCTGTTTCTTAAGCTGATCTGTAGTTTTTCACAGATGAAGCCGTGAAGACGACCCCCCCGGCTCTGAGTAAGAACATGCTCGTCTGTGGAAAAAATACTTGGATTTAGCTTCTACTTTTGATTCAGGGTCCAATCTTCATGGACATGTAACATGTGTTTGTGTTGTAGCTATGAAGGCGGCGGTTTTGATCCAGCGATGGTACCGGCGCTACATGGCCCGTATTGAGATGAGGCGCAGGTACACATGGAACATCTTCCAGTCGATAGAGTATGCCGGAGAACAGGACCAGCTGCAGGTGACTGTTGACGTTTGATCATTTTCAGAAGTGTCTATATATTTTGGCCAGAGGCATTATATTTTCAGGTTTTCCTGTATGTACATAATGTAACATTCTTGTGAATATGATTTCACAAGAATGCTGTGAGGTAAATTCTTTAAATTTGGTACAAACCTTCACTTGTTGTCAAGGATGAACTGATTAGAATTTAAAGTCCAAAGTTCAAGGTCATGGTTTCCTCACAAACATGTTTTTGGCCTCTTAAACATGATGTGGTCAAAGGTTACGGTGACTTAATATGAGTCTGAAAACGGAATGTATGTAGACTTAAACTGCACTGGTTGAGTCAAACAACCACAAGGAGATGATGACTCTAGTTTTTCTTTCCTTCATCAGCTCTCCAGTTTCTTCAGTTTCATGCTGGACAACGTCGGCCAGCTGAATGGAAGTGGGCCAGGTTAGAAGCCAACTCTTAAACATACAGAAGTTTGTAATGTGTGTGTCTGTCTGTTAAAAACCTGTGACCTAACTGTGACCTTCTGAAATTTAACTGCTCAATTGTAACTTTTACTCATATTTGTTTTAGCTGTGCACGTACCTTTTCATGGTTGAACAAGGAAAGAAGTGCAGTTTTGACAAATTCAGTAAATATAGATAAAGTTTGATTTGAATCTTCAAATGGTTTTAAATGGATGTTTTGAAAATTCTTACACGGGGAGATTTTAAATAGACATGTAATTTCATTTACATCAAATTAGCACCATTGTTTCGTCATGCCACTGTGCTTTAGTCGAGATTAGAAAAACCCATTGCGTACACCCTGTTACTTAGCAACTGCTGTGGATGTGGAGGCCAGTGTGTTGATGTGCTGCACTGACACAGCTCTGGCTCTCAGTGTGTAGTGACCCACTCATCAAGCTAAAAAGCATAATGCTCCATTGACGAGCTAATCCTTAGGTCAGTCCTTATTGCAGCACGTCCTCGTCGTGGGTTTCCATCGAGTCGGTGATGCACCAGAACAGATTGTGTTTTAATCATCTACAGCATCTGTGTTCGTGTGATGGAAGAAAACACATGATCGAACAGACCTCAATAGGGGAACAGTCTTTTTTAAAGAGGTATCTGGGCCAGTATAGGAGGGTTGTTCATACCTGTTTTTTCATGTGCATATATTACAGGCCATCAGTTTTTATTAGCATAATGAAGTGGGTTTTTAATACACCCCAGTGAGATGATGCAGAGATGGATTTGGTGCAGTGTTGAGCTGTTTATTACAAGGAAGTACAGATGAAAATCGGTTTTAATTCAGTTGGTTAAACCTCTCAATCCAATTTGGTCTTCTTAGAATTGTAAAGGAACAAAGATTATCTCTTTTTTTTTTTTATTCCAAACATCATTCTTGAGTGGCACGGTGGTGCAGTGGTTCAAATCCGCTTGGTCAGATTCCTTCAGTGTGGAGTTTGCATGTCCTCCCATCGTCTGTTATTTTTCTCGAGTACTCCAGCTTCCTCCCACAATATAAAAACATGCAGATTGAGGTTAACTTGATTAGAGACTCTGAATTGGCCGTAGGTGAATTTTATTGTGAATGTTTGTCTCTGTATGTTGGT
The DNA here is from genome assembly GCF_963576545.1 of Limanda limanda. Lineage (NCBI taxonomy): Eukaryota > Metazoa > Chordata > Actinopteri > Pleuronectiformes > Pleuronectidae > Limanda > Limanda limanda. The sequence goes on along the minus strand of NC_083638.1, from coordinate 9,504,641 downwards.
CTGTCATACGCTGGTGACCAGGTGCACCCCGCCCCTCTCACCAAACGCCAGTTAGGATTAACATGTACGAGAAGAAGTCTGGAGCTCCGTATGTTCACAACTCCGCTCACTGTTCCCTCCAGACCTGATCTCCCAGCTGCTGGACCCGCTGGTCGACCCCTGGCTGGACAGAGAGAGGTGCTACGACCAGATCCCCGTTCCGGAGTCGTACGCCGGACCCCGACTCTCGTTTCCTCTCTCCATCTCGGACACGAACGCTCTGCTCGGTGCATTCAAAGAGCAGCAGGTAACCAAACGAGTGTCTTGGCTGTTTCTCACTCCCGTGGACTCATTCCTCTTTCTTCCACGCAGACTCTGCACGCCAGATATGTTCTGCAGCTGCTGTACGAGACCAAAAAGCTCCTGAAGCAGATGCCCAACATCATCCACCTGTCAACATCCTACATCAATGATATCACAATATGTGGTGGGTGAACATGGCTTCACTCTCACTTAATTTAATGCTAAAAAGAACGTGCTACACACTGAGCCCCTGAATAAATGTATGATCCACTTATTGGTTAAACGACCACTGATGTGTTTAGACTGTATCTTAATGGCATCGTTCCGAGAAGGAGGGTCTTGTTTATTTGCACACTGATAAGCCACTTCACGTCGGTTCCAGAGCTGCTTCCTCCTGCTCAGCCGCATCTCATTAGACTCAAGAATACTTGTGAACAAAACAAAAACACACAATATGATTCATTAAGCACGCTTTACCTTCATTCTCCTTTTGTTATAGGTGATCTACATGGGAGGCTTGATGATTTACTGCTCATATTTTATAAGGTACAGCTATATTTCTTTCATTATTTTCACTTACATATTTTACAGCAAAATCACATGCGGATTTTATGGAATTGCACAAAAGATTCAGACATGGAAATATTTGTAACATTTGAAAACACCTCTTAGATTTGATCTATTTTTTATGTTATGTTTGTGTTTTTCAGAACGGCCTCCCCTCTGCAGAGACGCCTTATGTGTTTAACGGGGACTTTGTGGACCGTGGGAAAAAGTCAATCGAAGTGGTCGTCCTCCTGTTCGCGTATCTTCTGCTCTACCCCGACTACATGCACCTGAACCGGGGAAACCACGAAGACCACATCATGAATCTCAGGTGGGTGAAAACAAGAGCAGAAATGAAAGAAAACGTAAATGCATCTTTGTCTGCCACAAATATGAGCGTTAAAAATGATGATTGTTGTTCTGTTGCTCTTTCAGATACGGGTTCACAAAAGAAGTGATGCAGAAGTACAAGGTACAGAGAAGTCCAGATCCATGTCCTTTTCTGCTTTTCTTCATGCACAGAACTAATTATTACTATCTATTTTAATTTTTTTATGCTGCGTGTGACTGTGCAGACTCACTGCCACGAGATCCTGCAGCTGTTTCAGGACATTTTCAGCCTCCTGCCCGTCGCAACAGTCATCGACGGGAAAATCCTGATAGTACACGGAGGAATATCGGACCAGACTGACCTGGACTTCCTCAGCTCCATAGACCGACACAAGGTCTGAGGACACAGTCCAACCTTCATCCTCTATCCTCTTTTAACTTCATGAATCAGTTTAAACCACTAGAGGTCGGAAAAGTGCTTTTTTTCTACATATACTGACAGATTCACATGTCCATGTTTCCCTCTATTTCGTTGTGATCTCCGCCAACTACTGAGTAAGATATCTGGGTTGTAAGTCTCTGACATGTCAGACTTTCATCAACAGCCTGTTCCTAACTGTGTTTGGCGGCTGCAAGCCTGGATTACAGACAGAGCTAATTAAATTACTACTCATTACTACTAATTACTACTCTACTCGACTAATGTAGCTACCTCGCCAGGTAGTAGGAGGTTATGTTTTCACCTCTGCCCGTTTGTTTGTTGGCTGGTTGGTTCATAATCAAGATTACACAAAAACTCCAGGGTGGATTACCAAGAAGATTAGTGGAAGGATGTGTCAGGGAAGAACCTGTTAAAATTTCAGGGGGTGGATTCAGGAATGTTGACATGTTATTTTTCAACACGTGTTGATTTCTGAGAGAATAGTTTATGAGTTCTGTGCAGCCCTATGTGTCATTTTGAATGTCAAATATCGTTTTATGTCTCTTTATGTCTGTCTTCCCTTCTCCTCTTCCCTTCCAGGTGAAATCTGCCCTGAGGTTTCCCCGACACAGTCTGGAGCAGCTAGACATCGGTCAGTCCAGCAGACAGGCCAAAAGAATTAGATTGACAGACGGCTCTCGTCCCGGCAGCAGTCGAAGCCAAAGCAAGAACCACAGGTACCAGTTAACACCCAGTCTCAGGTCAGATGCATCAGCACACAGATGCCTACAAATGTTACAAAGTTCAATTGTACAATTAGACGTCTGAAAATGTAAGACTCCGTTTTCTGTCCCTTTTTTTTCTAAAGGAAGAGGCAACGTTGGCTCGGCCGGCAAGACAGCGCCGCCTCCAGTTCTTCCTCCTCGTCCTCCTCCTCTTCCATCTGTTCACCTCGGACTCCATCCTGCCTCTCGCCTCGCCCGTGCCCGTCTTCTCCCAGCTTGCCTTACACCATCAATGTCCTCCAAGTGCCTTTCCTGGACTCTCTGTCCTCTGTTCCCCCTCCAGCACCCCCGGCGCATGATCGGGAATGGAAACAGGTCAGAGGCCGGAGTTACTATTGTCAACCGTGCTCCCTTGTGATTGAGTTCTGCGTCTTGTTCATCAGCTTTCCTCTCTGTTGCAGATTGTGGATATATTGTGGAGTGACCCCAAATCCCAAGCGGGCTGCAGTCCCAACACGTTCCGAGGAGGAGGCTGCTACTTCGGCCCCGACGTCACCCAGAGGCTGCTGCTCCAACACGGACTCCAGCTGCTCATCAGGTCCCACGAGTGCAAACAGGAGGGATATGAGCTCTGTCACGGTGGACAGGTGGACGCAGATTCAAACTTATTACCAGTAAAATGTTGTCTGAAAGGTTTGCAACTGGAGGAATAAACTGTTGCTCTGCAGGTGATCACCATTTTCTCAGCGTCCAACTACTATGAGGAGGGAAGTAACCGCGGTGCCTACATCAAACTGGGCAGGGAGCTGGTTCCCCGCTTCTACCAGTACCAAGTCAGCCGCACAACACGCAAACTCACCCTGACTCAGAGGTACAACTGTGTACTGAATATGTTTGTTTAACCACAGCTGGGAGTTTTAGTGCCGAGGCTATGAATCTATTTAATGTTCATTCAAACAACAAGGCCATTTCTCTGTAGAGCGCGAACCTCTGCCAAGGCCCAACAGTCCCCTTGATTTCAATCAATCTGCCCCAAATTTCACACTCAAGCCTCTTTTCCACAGATCAAATAACCCACTAACATCTGGCTTAAGTCTGTAATGAGTATGGATACAATTGGCATTAATTCCCAGGTTCATTCCTTGCAGTGGAAACAGGTTTTTATCGACTCCGGCTCTATTCTGCACATAATGGCATGTACCGTAGGGTCAGACCCATTCATGTATCTGTAATATGTTGTCACTATGTTTGTGTGATTTATGTATGTTTGTCGGTGAGGTGTATAAGTGTATAAATGTATAACCTACTGGATGACCTAAATTTCCCACGGGATTAATAAAGTATCCATCTATCTATCTATCTTAATGGGAGATGCTAATAAATAATGATAGATATTTGTAAATGATATGTTACCTTTGTCTTAGCAGAGTCCGAGTGGCTGAAGGCTCTGCTCTCAGGGCCTTGAAGGAGAAGCTGTTCACCCATCGCTCTGAGCTGGTGACGGGATTCCAGCAGTTCGACCAGAACAGCACCGGTGACCTTTAACCTCCCTGTTTATTTACCTCTCTTATAAAGACGTGTTCACATGTTATACATGTCATATGTTAGCATATCTTCTTTCAGGTTGTTTGTCGGTCAGTGAGTGGGCTCAGGTGCTGGAGTCCGTGCTGAGACTGGATCTGCCCTGGAGGACCCTCCGTCCACACTTGTGCCGTCTGACAGCAGATGGCAGTGTGGAGTATCAGTCCTGCTTTGAGGACATGAGCACAGGGATTCCTCTGCCAACGGTCAGAGTAAACAAGTAGTGTCCTGCAGTACTTCTAAGTACTGTAATACAGTAATTTACTAAACACATCAAGAGTTTTCAGTGTCTACGATCTATTTACTTTCTTTTCTTTCCTCTCCCTCTTGTGTTAGGTCGCTCCAAGTTTGGCTGAAACTCTGTTCAGATACAGGACGGACATCGAGATAATATTCAACATCATAGACAAAGACCATTCAGGTAAATAACGTCTGTGTCTCTTCAAAGACAATGTCTCGATGATTCAACATTAAGTCTGCGTGTGTGTCATGCTCAGGTCTGATCTCCACCGAGGAGTTCCGTCACACCTGGCGTCTGTTCAGCGCTCACCTGGGCGTCGACATCGACGACAGGGCCATCGACGAGCTGGCTCGCAGTATCGACTTCAACAAGGACGGCAGCATAGACTTTACTGAGTTCCTGGAGGCCTTCAGAGTCGTACACAAACTGGACATCAAGGACCAGCCACTCAAGTGTTCGTGAAGGGATTGATTGAATACCGAAACGTGGAAGTTGTGATCAGTTAAGAAAAGAATGGAAAATAGGAGAGCAAAAATAAAAAAGTTCTTCTCACTTCTCATGGGAATCAGTTTAGTAGTTTTATAGTAATCCAGCTGATATAACATAATTATTTAGATACATTTATAGTATGGGTTCAAATTAGGGTCACAAAGCTTGTGAAGCAATGTTCAGAAACAGTTTGTAGCTGTAAATAAGGTTTGTACATGTATATAAACATATTTGTATTTGTAGAATATATTTGTATAAAACAGTACATGTGTAGAGGAGATTTGTATTTGTCTCTAAACCTGGAGAGTGTGAATAAAACATGTAAACAGCTGAAACGCAGAAATTGAAATTGATGAATTATGACGAGATGAGTCCAATCAGAGTATATCTGATGTATCTCCACTCCCCTAAAATTTCGAACCTCTCTCATACTCCCCCACTTTCTCTCTCAAAGTTATTTTCTTCTCCTCCCATACTTTCTCCTCGATATCTTAGGAGAGGTCCAGTTGTGTCTTCCAAGGTAAGATATTTAGCTCCTGGCAGTCGTGGTAATGCTGCTCAGCATCTACACTTCAGTTAAGCAAATTTTATTCCAAACGTGTTTTTTAGATGAACATTGTCTTCAGTCATTAATCATGAGACAAGTCCACAGCACGCGCTGCTGAGGGATGCGGTGGTTTTCAACACCTGGAGAATGGGCGGACGTTTTTCCGTTACAGTGGACTGTTTGTGATCTTCCGCTGTCATCCTGGCTACAAGCTCCATGGATACAAAACCAACAGCTGTGTGTCTGGACACTGGTCCCGGGACCCACCAGTCTGTGTTGGTGAGGACCTTCATTCATGAGCATGTGGATTTATTTTGTCAGTTGATGCATCTCAAAGACAAGAATGGATCTTTTTTTGTAATATTGCTGGTGAAAGTTGAGAAATGATATGAATTTAAAGTGATAAAACAACAAAAGCTGACATTAATGATGATAATGATATTCTGAACCTTTTAGGCTCCGACTCCTGCCACTAGGGGCCCCTGACCCACGGGACGAGCAGCATAAATGACGATGGCTTCTGGGCAGTATTCAGCCTCAATAGTAGTTTTCGGCTACTTGGGCCGCCAATTTTATATTGTAACAGCCATGTGAATAGAAGTGTAAATAAAACCCAACTCTTTCAAAAACCTATTTAGTGTTTCACTCTGTCTTTACTCTGCTTGCATACAAACAAGGTGCAAAACTAATCCAAAGAAACTAGAGAACTATTTACAAAGTGCAAAGAATGTATGACCAGCTGTAGGGCTGCTATAGGTGTGAGACATGAAGTGATGCAATACCCTGACCCCCGAGGGAGTGGTCGCGGGCACAATTGAACCCAGATGGCCTGATAACGACCTCATGAACTGACCATGCCAGCCATGTGAATACAAAAATCCAACTGCATCAATACTTATATGGTGTTTTATTTACATACAAGTTGTAAAAGAAGTAATAAAAGAAGAAAATAATGTGCAAAAAAAGAAATAATACAGTGCAAAAGTACAAGGTGCAAAAAACTATTAATAATAAAATAACTATTTAGTCTTGGACCACGCCCCGTTGCCTGAAACCATAATCCACACCCTGTCCATCACAGCACGCCGTATCTCTGGCGGCATTGCCCTCGCCATGTCCGCCAAAATGAAGCCAAATCTATCGTATACATCTGGCCCCGAATCGCCACTGCCACGGCCGAGGCCACCGTCATCCTGCTCCCCCTTTCTTTTCCTCTTTTCTGCTGTGTGGGACAGAGGAGATGTCTGCATCATGGAGGCTCGAGGGGTGAGCGTAGCCGGTAAACTGGGCCTCGGTGAAGCTGAAGGGGTCGTCTGGACAAAGGCCTCAGGTGATGAGGAGGTGGATGGGTCGGGGGAGCACTCAGGTGATGAGGAGGTGGATGGCGATGGTCCTTTGTCCATGGCCATGGTGGCAGTTGAGGGCTATTCATGATAACAAAAGAACATACAGTTGGTCTGTTAACAACATGGGAATTGCATGTGGCTACAATGGTGAAAGTAACATTCCTGCATTCCTAACATCAACACTGTGGGCACTTTAAGAACATACAGTTGCTCTTTGTCCATGCATTTAGAGTCTGAGACCAGGAGTCTTTCATGGAATGGATTACTAACAACAATGACGAGATAGAATCTTGTGTGTAGGTAATACTCGCCCACAGTTCTTTAGTGATATGAAAATAGCCTGTAGCTACAATGGCAAAGGTCACAGGCAATTGCATTACATCTACAGTGCAGTCTCTTAACCACCATTAATTTCGTTTGCAATATGTTGAAGCAGACTCCAACCAACCATGTGAACTAGCTCGAACACACAGAGGCTGTTCAAAAACCAAGAACTTTATATTTACCTTGTCGTTGTTGGACGAGAACCTGAGCCTCCGTCTCCTCTTCAGTCGTTTTTCCTGATGATCTATTATCAGAAGTTGCTCTTCTATGTTCAGCCGCTCCATTTCTATCAACTGACTCTTGGTGGCCATCGATAGGAATCGTGCCTCTGCCATTGTTCGCTGTGTGTGTGTGGAGAACAAACCTGGGAGGAGGCTTTATATCTAGAGTCTATGGGAGGAGGTAAATAAACAGTCGATGACTATGGGGTGCCGTTTGTCAAGAAGCTCACGCTGAAAATAACAGCAACATTTTGTCACATTTAGCTTCAAACCATGTTTAAAAAACTGGTGTGAATTTTTGAGAGTCACTTTTTTGCACATTTACAACAATATTTGTCAACTTGGAGATATTTTAAATATTTAAATCCAAATGTTAAATGTAACACTTAAATGTTAAATGTTAAATCTAAATGCTAAATCTAAATCTAAATGTTAAATCTAAATCTAAATGTTAAATTTAAATCTAAATGTTAAATATAAATATAAATGTTAAATTTAAATTTAAATTTAAATTTAAATTTAAATGTTAAATTTAAATCTAATTGTTAAATTTAAATCTAAATGTTAAATCTGAATCTAAATATAAATGTTAAATCTAAATGTTAAATCTAAATATAAATGTTAAATCTAAATTTAAATATAAATGTTTAATCTAAATGTTAAATTTAAATGTAAATGTTAAATTTAAATCTAAATGTTAAATCTAAATATAAATATAAATGTTAAATCTAAATGTTTCGGGTGAAACTAAATATTTAGCTAATATGCAAATTCAAATGCCGGTTACAGGAAGTAGTAACAAAATAAAAGCTCGAGGAAGTCAGAGTGTGTTTATTACGGAGCCCCCCAGGGGACACGGGGGGAAATGAGGACAGCAAAATGACTTTTGCGAGATCCCGAGAAAGTTTAGGACAATGTACATCCGGGTATCTCATAATAATGACATATTAAGTCATTATTATGAGATACGGGTTGTGGGCGTGGCGCCACAGAGCAGGGCTGAGCGGCTGCGGGGACAGCCTCCCTACTCGCGGAAGTGGGCGACTGTGCATCGATACAGAGAGAAACAGGATCGATCCATGTTTTCTGCTCCGTTCATTGTCTTAGCGATGTGCTGCCGCTGAATCATTATAACCAGAACAGACGCTCATTAAAAGTCCGGTTGTCCTGTGTGTGTCTGTGTCTGCTTCCGCCTCACTTCCCTCTGTCCCGCGCTCGCTTTACACTTTAACAATAAACACCAGCGCTGATTACAAGTTATTAGGACACCTACAGGACTGATGTTTACTTTGTGTTTGTTTGATCTCATGAAACACATGTTTAAACACCGTGTGCACGTAGTCCCCCGCTCCACACAACACAAGCAGAACGTGACGCGCGCAGTCAGGACCGTCAGCGTTAAAGTGACGGAGCGATCCGAATTCATGATCGGTCATCATCGGATAATAACTAAAAAATACATGTGATTATCAGTTTTAGTGAAGAGGAACAGAGACAAGCATACACCCCCCCAACACACACACAAACACACACGCACACAGCCCACACACACACACACACACAGTCTCCCATGACAGACCCTGCAGTCAGTATCTCATTATTATGAGATAGTATGAGATCATAACATCAGTCCTGTAGGTGTCCTAATAACTTGTGATCAGCGCTGGTGTTTATTGTTAAAGTGTAAAGTGAGCGGGGGACAGAGGGACGTGAGGAGGAAGCAGACACAGACACACACGGGACATCGCTAAGACTTCCTCGAGCTTTTATTTTGTTACTACTTCCTGTAACCGGCATTTGAATTTGCATATTAGCTAAATATTTAGTTTCACCTCAAAACATTTAGATTTAACATTTATATTTATATTTAGATTTAACATTTAGATTTAAATTTAACATTTACATTTAAATTTAACATTTAGATTAAACATTTAGATTTAAATTTAGATTTAACATTTATATTTATATTTAACATTTAGATTTAACATTTATATTTAGATTCAGATTTAACAATTAGATTTAAATTTAACAATTAGATTTAAATTTAACATTTATATTTAAATTTAAATTTAACATTTATATTTATATTTACATTTAACATTTAGATTTAAATTTAACATTTAGATTTAGATTTAACATTTAGATTTAGATTTAGCATTTAGATTTAACATTTAACATTTAAGTGTTGCATTTAACATTTGGATTTAAATATTTAAAATATCTCCAAGTTGACAAATATTGTTGTAAATGTGCAAAAAAGTGACTCTCAAAAATTCACACCAGTTTTTTAAACATGGTTTGAAGCTAAATGTGACAAAATGTTGCTGTTATTTTCAGCGTGAGCTGCTTGACAAACGGCACCCCATAGTAGACGACACACAAAGAAGGCGTCTCTAAGGTCGTCTTTGACAAACAAACGTTACTCCACCTAGTGTTCTGGCGGTGAATTGCTTTGCAACACGCACAACCCTTGGAGAACTATAAATTAAACCATCGACACAACTACTTTAAATGACATGATAAACATACCTCTGTGATGAAGATGAAAGGGACCTGCATTGTAAATAAATGGATCAACTGCATAATGTTTTATAAAAGTAAAATAAATCATAACGGTAGTCATTTTTAAATACCTCTCTATTTTTCTTTTATTGGTTTCATGTCGATGATATGAGTATGAGTCAGCATTAAAATTTATCAAGATTTTATTGTTTTCCTGCGATTTGGTGTCTGAACAGCAAAGCACAGAGATAAAAGTTGTTTAATGTTAAAGAGAAGTCACACTTATCTCAGACTTACATTCACCTTATTCAATACATCCTGGACCTCCGTCACTTTACCAACATCCGGCTGCATGGCCACTTCATTCTGTACATATACAGTCAGTGCATTCAGAGAGTATTCAGACTCCTTCAATTCTGTTACATTTCGAAATGTTGCAGTCAATATCCCATAATGACAAAGCAAACAGAGAATTTCACAAATTCTTTGCAAATTAAATAAAAAGAAATAACTTAGATAGACATATTATATTTTAAGACCTTTTGACACCTCCCATTCAAGACGTGTCTTTATAAGGTCTCATAGTTCACGTTACATATCAGAACTAAAACCAAGCCATGAGGTCGAAGGAGCTGCCTTTGACCCCTTTGTTTTACATAACAAGAGAATTATTCATGGATTTTGATGAAAAAAATCTGGTATGTTTAGGGGACTGATATTGTATGTTTGTAGTTAGATAAAAATCCAAATAATTCAAGTTCTTTCTGTGTTACCGCTTGGTTTTTACTCTGATTTGCATTGTCAGGTGGAAACAGAACACCATGTATTTACCTCAGGTGGACTCCAGTCAAAATGTACAAACATCTTAAAGATGACCAAGACAGATGGGAGGCACCTGAGCTAAATTCCGTTTGTGTCTAAATACAATATAGATTTATGAGGGGAAAATATATTTTTATATTGAAGGAGTTTGAAATATTTCACAAATTTACTGTATACGACTCACACACAGAGAGAAAATTCTGTGTATTCTATCAAACACGACCCAAACATACCACAAACAACCTAACTTCACTGTTCACAAATGAATAAAATATGTTGAGTTGCCATATCAGTAGTAAAAACTTGGGGTGACAATCATGCACATCCACAAGGACAGAAACACACTGGCATTCAAAGAGAGTCTTGTTCCCATACATGTTAATATTTAGTATCATCAGTACTGACTTATAAAGAGCCTGGCAGGTATCAGAGGAAACGATTTGGGTTAATTTGTATGCATAGATACAGATTTATTTATATTATATTATTTAAAAAAAACAACCAGAGGCTGAATTTAAAAGTAAAAATTATTGATTTTGTGTGCAGAAATGATAAAAATGTTTCCTCTAATAACCATCGGACATGACATATTCAACTATCAGACTGTTTATATAATATTCTCACAAACAACACTAAGAACACTGAAATGTTATCTTTGCAAATTTCAGTTTAAATAAAACGCATGTTAGTGAGTCCCGTAAAGCATGTTTAAATAATAAATACGTTCACAGTCTGGACCCTTAAGAAGAAAATACATAACTAGTGGTTTGCAATCAGCTGCCTAGGTTAGGATGTCACATTATTGTGTTAAAGCTACTAAGTTTATTGACTATTTATTGATTAAATACTTCTCACGACTTGTACGAGCTGATAATGAGAAGCTTTGCTGACTTTGTCCAGTTGACACTTCAGTTATAGAAACGTCTCTCCAGGTGTTTATAGTTGTGTCACTTGTCTTTTTGATCACTGCATCAGGCAGCTGGAACTTGGCAGGAAGTCCTGGACGTACGTGATCGACGCCTTGGACAGATAGGTCATGGTTCCAAAGCTTCCACTGGGGGCGCTATCGTAGAAAAAGTTGCAGATCCCAGTCGCCGGGTCCTTCTCGAGGAAATAATCACAGGCGCTGTGAGATTTCTGGGGATGTAGAGGAAGAAAAGGTCAACAAAAATAATACATTCAAATATTACCTTGTTTGAGACGGGTGTATCTAAATTGGTACGTAAAGGCAGCATAAATGAGCCTCAAGCTTTCTGTCCATACTCTGCGATCATTTAATCCGGGGGTTGAAAGGATTAAATGGAGCAGTACCACAGGAAATCGTGGGGGGGCAGTAGGGCTCGGCAATATGACTTCAAATCATGTTTATTTCAAACTTTTACATTGATTGCAATTAATGAACACTTCTTTTATAACATACTGAAACTATATGCATCTTTCTGTTGAAGGACTTTCTTAAGAGGCACATTTTCACAACCTCTGTGCTGCCCTCTAGTGTATGTATTGCCTAACAACATGACGGCAGCATAAATAAGCTTTAAAACTGTATCTGATGCTGGCAGTAGAACCTGGTCGTTGAGGAAGAGGTCATTGGCCAAATGCAGGATGCGGTCCACATAGATGATGCCACCGATGCTGTCAACATCCACGTCAGCGATCAAACCAAGAACCATCACAGTCTCCACCAGCAGCTGCCGGTACTCTGGCTGAGGGACATGGTTCAGGACAGACTCCACCTGCACCGCAAACTTGATCTCTCCTTCTGTCATCTATACAGAAAACGGAATTAAACACATACACATACATAAACACCTAGAAGATAGTAAATCCATCTACAGCTGCATGTATGTGAGATGCTACCTCTCTTGTGGTAGAAGACGGCAGCACATATCCATCAATGGACAGGCCGTGGCACTTCTGCAGGATCTTCCAGACCTTCTGGTAGAAACCCACTGGTACTCTGTTGATAGCTCCGTCCAGCCTGCGTCTCCTCAGCCACTGGCCTTGCCTTTCCTCCCAGTGTAGCTGTCCGTCAGATGGACCGGCACCCACAGGGGACAGGATGCCACTGGGGGTGGACGGGCTGCTACAACGCTGTGGCGGGAGTGCAGAAAAAATGCTGTTACAGCATGTTTAATGGGCCACAATCAGCACAGTGTACTGACCTTATCTCCATGTATTTTAATTTTGTTCCTCACATCCACCATTGCCCCTTGCCAGTATTGTTTGCACTATGCAGAATTTTCACTCTACAAACCAAAGCAAATTTGACTCTACTTATATGAGGGACTTTTTTAAACATGTGGAGTCATACTCCCCAGGAGCTATGAATAGACTTTGATGTTTAAAATCAAAGAGAGAACTATCAATATTCCAACTGCTGATCTTATTCTGAATAAGACCTTATTTTGATTATGATGTTTACATGAGCTAATATAATATTCGATTTATATTCCTGTTTACATTTTGCAGAGCAACTGCTGATTATGACTGACATTAACATTATGTCCTACTACTGGTTTAAAATCTAAACCCAGTGCATTGGTAGCAGCAAAATACATGTACATAAGTCAGTCATCTCTCTCTCTCACACACATAAAATAACACACTTTCTAAAATCATGCAGTCAGGCATGCTTGACATTACAACAGTGCAGCAGAAACATTAGAGGAAAAGGCTGGTGTTATTCTGTGTGTTAGTGTTTTTTTTATTACTTTTAAAAAGATGGATTGTGAATTTAGTTTTAGGGACAAGTGCTATCTGTGCAGCCACAGCCCTGATATAATAATAGCTTTAATAATTAATAATCCCTTTTCAAAACAAAGTGCTTGACATGGTTTTCAACAGTTACTACATCAAGAACCACAAAGTAGTATAATAGCGAAGGTTCTTGGTTCAAGTCCAGCTTGTGATGTATTAGAATTGCCCTCTGGGGACAAATAAAGTTGTTTTGAATTGAACTGAATTAGGCAGCGATCAATAACTGTTTCCTACACTGAAGGAAAAATAAATTAGTTTGTCCATCTTGAAAAATAACTATTTAGTTAACGTCAAATGAATTCAGTTTTTTTCAAATTAAAGTTAACATTTGCGTTACTATAGCTTGTTAACTTGAACTGAACAAACTGATTAAAAATGATTTTTAAGTTGGTAAACACATTTTTTCTGTGTGTGTGTTTATAAATACTGATGGAGTTTTGTGCCACTGACTCAAGCTAAATCAGTACTTTTACAACATTGATACCACCAATGTTGTCCTCACATGCAGAAATGCACATAAATGTTTAAGTGACTTAATCAAAATAAAAAACATAAATACATTCTAACTACAACGGCCCAGTGCAGAAACAAGCGAGATCTTTTGAAGCAGATGAGGTGGAATGGTTTACCGTGGAGCGAGGAGAGGTGACATTGCTACTTAAGGAAAACCCCCCGCTGATGATCTACACATGGATGACAGATGACAGAGAGCAGTTTGAGATGGGACACATGGTTCTCATACTACAGTCATGATGACGCTGCAGCCGTACAGCAGCATAATGTTTCCATCTGTGAAGTGAAAATAGCTTTACAAGATATTAATAAAATAATGACACAAACAAATGACAACTCAATGGTGAAATACTTTCACAAGCTCATGAAATTGAAAAAAACCCATTAGTTTAACACTCTTCTACAAAAATACAAATCAGAGAGACGAAACATGTTTTCCTACTGAAGTGGAAGACGTTCCAGCAATGAGGGCGCTGTGGCTCAGAAAATGTTACGACAGCTTTATAAGCAGGATTATGGCGGAAGGCGGTCGTCGAGGAAGATGTTAGAAACAGTCGCATGCTAGAAATTATTATCAAATTCAACCCACACTGAGCGGCCGGGAGCCATCCAGCTGTAACCAAAAACACAACACTGTTATAGATAGATAGATAGATAGAAAGATAGAAAGATAGAAAGATATACAGACAGACAGACAGATAGATAGATAGATAGATAGATAGATAGATAGATAGATAGATAGATAGATAGATAGATAGATAGATAGATAGATAGATAGATAGATAGATAGATAGATAGATAGATAGATAGATAGATAGATAGATAGATAGATAGATAGATAGATAGATAGATAGATAGATAGATAGATAGATAGATAGATAGATAGATAGATAGATAGATAGATAGATAGATAGATAGATAGATAGACAGATAGACAGACAGACTTGTGCCTCCCACCTGTTTTATCTCACTCTTCAGTTTGTGTATTCCTGTGCGTTCAGTCTTGGTGGCACCAGTGTGGCCGAGTTCGTGGATTGAGATGGCCGGACTCGTGGCTGTAGACTGGATGGGGCGCACTGATGAACAGAGACCAAAAAAAAGAGAAAAAAACACCATTACCTTATGTAGATGAACTCCTGAAATTTATTACACAGGTATAACTGCCTTTTCTAATTATAATTTTGGGGGTGAAATCTGGCGTTGTGCCCAGTGACGACACTTGTCAGAGTTGGAGAAAACAACCAGATCAAATAGAACAGTATCATATGTCAAAAGAGGCCCTTCGACTCTGGTGGGACTCGAACCCACAACCTTTGAATGTCATCGCTATTTCCTAGAAGTCCAACGCGCTATCCATTGCGCCACAGAGCCTTGCACGTACAAACACACACACAGAGGTCGACGGATTCCCAGATGCTTCCAAATAGCATACCACAGCTCCATATATATACATGTTTATATATAGAGCTGAATGGTGCGGGGGAGGTGACGGCAGTATCAGTCTGTCCAGTGCACTGGAGCAGACTGAAATATGTCTCTGTGGCTCATTAACTCTTTTTCATGTTCTATTTTCTTCTCTTAAACTTCTCACTTTAATCCCATGTTCTAACCAATGCCCAGTCATACAAACTGACCCAAAGAGAGACACAGAAAAAGGTGAAACTCACCGCTCCTCTCCACTCCGAATTCTTTGCCACTGAGGATGTGATGCAGGAGACTCTTCATCCCGAACGGACTCAGGCTCATCAGACTCTCAGAGGCCTCCTCCCCTAGAAACAAGTCATATGGTTTTTCATGTTTACTCTCTGTGTATGTTCACGGTTATGTGTAGTAATAATAATAATAAAAGTTGCATAATGTGTGAGCTCTATCAGGAAAAGTTAGACCTGTGGTGCGTAACCATGCTTGGTTCTCCTACCAGAGCAGTGCAGGCTGCGGGCCAGCTCGGTGGCCATAACTTGCATGATGAGTCCAATCCTGAGCCTAAGCATGTCCCCGAACAGAGCAGGCTGGGAGCGCACGTACATGGCAAGATAAACCATGATTTCCTGTATGACAAACATACACAGGTGTAAGATCGACGTCATATAAAAAGCATGTTGGTCTAAAAGGTTACAGTCGTACCTGAGTGAGAACAGCTACACTGATGTCCTGACCACTGGCCTCATAGATGAGTGTGTTCAACTCCTCGGGGGGAAGAGGCCTGAGAGGAAAGAGCGAGGAGGAAGAGTCAAGTTATTGTGTGTTAAATAATTCGACAAAGCCTTAACGTGAGCACTAAATAACTGCAGACACCTGTTACCAGGACTTACACTGCGATGACTCTTTCTCTGGGTTCAGGAGGTAGACCCACTGTCAGCTGCTTGTGATGGGAGATCAGATCCGTGCAGGCCTGAGGAACAGACACATCAAGGGGGAGGGTAATTAGTAACAGACAGCTCACGTTTGGCGTGTAGGCTCAGACTTCCTCTGTCCCTCTGATGATAAGATAGATTTAATGTGTAGTTACGAGCAAATATCTTTAACCTCCTTTAAACTCCCCCGAGGGAATTCTTGAGGTATAATGTTCAAGAGAACAAAAACATGTTTGTGAGGCCACTATGACCTCCACCTTTGACCTATGACAACACAAATCTAATCAGTTTAGCCAAAGGTGTATTTTTGCCAAATATTAAATAATTCTCTTGAGGTGTTATTAAAAAAAAATGCCCTCACAGGGCAAAAAATTGTTGTGCAAGGTTGCGGTTATCTTGACCTTTGACCTTCAACCACCAACTTCTTATCCTTCATCTTTGAGTCCAAGTGAATTAAGCTTAACGTTTTGTGTTCACAACAACGGGACGGACGGACGACCTGAAAACATGAGGCCTCTGTCCACTAAGACTCGTCACTGACCTCTGCGAGGACCTCCACTCTCTTGCGGAGTATTCCAGAGATGTATCTGATGAGACCCCACTCTTTAGAGGCTCCAGCCTGAACGTAGAGCTCCTCCAACAGAGAACGCACGCTCATCCCACCCTGCCCAGGACCTGACAGCTCCACCAGCCAATCAGCTCCTCTGCTCATGAGAAGAAAACCACAGGTGTGACATAAGATTCCATTAACCAGTGTGTGTTAACTTCTCTCCGTGTCCGTACCTCATCGCGTAGAGAATGTAGAGGATGTCCGCCTGGTCCTGCAGAGTGGGACACTCCTTCAGCTGCCTCGCCAACGACGCAAAGTCTGTGTTGCCCTGAGAGTCTCGAGGCAGGTGCAGATCAGCGACGCTGTGGGGCTGGTGAGGAATGAGAGTGTGACACCTCAGGTCCACGGTGAAGTCACGTCAGACACGTGTTTGCTCGATGAAGGATCCGCTGCGCTCACCTTGTGCTGCTTTGCATGTGAGCCGTGCTGAGAATGAGGAACCACGAGGAGGTTCAGAGATCTGCGGTGTTTGCTCTTGAAAGGAGCCACAGGCAGGTACATGGTGGACTCTGAAACACACACACCAAATTGTGTAAGTTGGTATTATATCTATCTAAATAGAGCCTTTGAGACCTTGTGTTTGGGGTTTGTATTTTACACATGGATTTATGGCTCCTAGATGGTACGGTGGTGCAGTTATTAGCTCTAGTAGAAAAGGAAGAAGGTTACTGGTTCAAATCCCAATTCAACTGGTGTCTTTTCTGGTCTGTCTTCCTTTGTAAATATGGTTACATTGACCAGAGAAAAAATTCCTAAATCCACCCCTGATCCTAGAAGGGGACTGGGGAAGGGGATCAAACTGCAGACCTTCTGGTAAGAGGAAGACTGCTCTACTCATAGATCAAATATTTATCTAATAAGTGTTTGGCCATGAAATCTGTGTGCAACATGCTGCTGAAGAATAATAATAATAATAATAAAGTTGCAAACAAACTTGTGTTTTGGGAACTTTTGTCACTTTTAAAAAAGGAAAATCATCAGAACCTCATCCCAGGTATGTGCACCGGCATCCACGTTTTTAAAGGATGACTCACTGGGTAAGTTCAGGCCCTGGACCTGGGCCATAAGAGACAGGATGTCTCTTGTTGTGTGTTCTGCACTGAAGACATGGTGCTGGCCCCTCTGGATGGGGGGGAGATGGCTCTTGGTGTTGGTGCTGTGGAGGAGCTGCGTGAGGTACTGCTCAAACATGTCGTCTGAGCCCTCTGGAGTTAAATACAAACACACCACAATTATACACAGTTAAACTTCAACTAATCAAATATGACTGAAAGAAACACACACTTTTTTTAACACTACCTGAGGGCCCACATTTGGAATATTGTCCATATTCGTCTCCATAGTCGTCCTGGTCTTCATCTTCGAGTAAGCTGTCGTCGTTCTCTTCATCCAGGAAACTGAGGCGAGTGTGGAAGGAAGTTGTCTGGAAACTGGAGAGGTCGGACATCTGCACCCTGTCGTAACATCCACACAAAAATTACCACAACACACATGTAAAATCATTCTGATTTTACATTATTATTCTGTTATTCTGTTTACAGTAATTGTTTGATGTTCTGTGTTATAGGTGGAAACAGACCTCGCGCCGGAAAAATAACCATCCTGTAGTTTCCTGAGGGTTGATAGGATACACGGATCAATCGCATCCCCATCTTCAACTGGACGTAAAAAGTAAAGAAGTTGTCAGTGTACAAAGATCAATCGACAAATGGCCACAGGGAATGTAAAGTGTGTAACTTCATGATCAGAGCTTTATAACCAGATACCACACACTGCCATTTTAAATTAAACGCTAGAAGGTTTCACACATCAGCAATTCCATTAAAACAAAATTTAAGTTTCAAATCTGTAAAACAAAATCTAGAGTCTACAACTATTTTTCTCAACTGTCTATGGGTGGATACAAAACTGCTACTCAACCTGGCTGCCAACTTGTCCCAGTGGTCATTCAAAGTATTGCAACATAAAATCCCCTGGGACCCAATAAGCATTTTGGCTGATATTCTCATTACCCAGCATAGTGCGGGTGATGGGGAAAGTGAGCGTGGGTCGTCCTGTCATCCTCCAGCAAGAGGAGAGATAGGCCAGCTCTGTTCGTAACATCTCCACAATCATCTGGTTGTCCAGTGCCAGGTAGAAATGATGCTGATCCAGAAACTGAACGGTGAGAACACAAAGGAAGATCAGAACAGGCAGAGAGAGAGAAACCAAAGTATCATAGGTTGAATTCATCACTGACTCCTTCTTAATAGTTTAAGTGGTTTTGATTTTGAACATTTTTATGCTAGTTTTACCTGGGGGGTGAATATATAGAAGCAATTTCGGATCTCGTAGAATTTGGATGTTCCCAGAACGCCGATGTGTCTGTAGGGCCTCCCACCCAAATCCAGCTTCTTGCAGTTTCCTGTGATAACGACACATGATGTCACTAGGGAGACACACATATAGACTAAGGAAAAGAGTGCTTGTTGCTTATTTACCCAGTTTGACGTAGACATGGCTCAGGATGCGAGCAGGCATGACCCTGATGGGCAGAACCTCAGACATCGTCTGGACCGTTATCCCGTGATCACTTAATAGCTCCTGGATCTCGTCCGACTCAGCCAGAACACAAACTGAGAGAAAGAAAAAGACAAAAGACATCATCTTGAGGGAATTTCTTTCAATTTGGCAGAAACGTTTAGATGTTTTGGGCCATAATTTACAAGTTAAATATGACCACATTTCACACAAATCTTTAATAGGATAAAACAACTTGAGTGGTAAGTAGACACTAAAGGTGGTTAACGGGAACTTCTGACACAACTATGCATCGATCACCAACCTTGCACGACGACATCTGGCTTGAAGTTTGTGGAGAATCTCCTGTTGAGGGGGTCTATCTCTCCTGGTGCTAAAAACCCCTTGTAGTAGAAACAGACAGAGAGATGGTGAATTATGACGGGAAACACGATGGCAGAGGTAGCTTGAAATAGGAGATGTGGTGTGTAGGGCTTCAACTGTCTACTGAGAACATCTTATATCAATGCCCTTTTTCCTCATTTATACAATATAAAATCCATATTATCCCTGATTTGTGAGAGTCACAGTAAAACAGGTGCTCGTGCAGATGTGAAGTGGTGCACTAAGAGTAACGTGTGAATACCTCAGCCAGAAGAGAACTCAAGATGTAGAGGGATTGTCCCCACATGTGCGGCAGCTGCCCCATAGCCACTCTGTCCACCGAGTGAGGATTGCTGCACTCCTCCTCCACCTGTCAGAGGGGCAATGTGCTCATTCTTCTTTGAATGCTTGATTATACAGGTACAGTGGTTCAGATGTGACAAAGACTTTTTTATCCGACGTCAACTTCGGATGAGGAATAAACCTGCATTGTGTGTGTGAACCGTTCGCTGAATATGGAACTTTACTGCTTTGAGATACAATAAGTTAGAGTTTGCTGTCTGTTCTTGTGTGCAATGATATAAAACTATAGTAAAATGTTGTTGGCCTTTTAATTATGGTGTAAACTGACTTCCTGCATCTCTGAGAAACACACAACTAAATCAAACAAAGTATATCTTAGAGCTACTTCATAACAACTTGTAAAATCATGTTTCTGGTGCTGCCCTCAGGAAATGTGATACCTTGTCGCTTGGTACAGAATAAAGTTCAGGCACAAGTTTGATGCCGTTCTTCCCTCGGATCAGAATGCCCTCCAGGGCCTCCCGGTACTCCTGGACCTGTGAAAAGTACAAGTCAAGTCGAGTAAGTTGTCTGCATACTTTAGTGCACACATTAGAAACATTCTGCGGACGGGTGCACTTGATTTTATCACCTGCACTTGGTCTCCGGTAAAAATTCCATCCAGGATGAGGTACGTCCAGAAAACAGGCCATTCACATTCGATGTTCTCAAACAGTTTGAGCTCGGCAGGATCGTAGTGCAGCCGAGTGGGATCCTAGTGAAACAACAGCACGGAACCTAAACCTTCCAGCTCAAATTATACTCCACACAGATCACTTGAAAAAGGCCACGTGATTCACATCCACTGAAAAAATCCTCAATCATTAGATACTTTAAGTGTGGAGCGTTTATAGTCAGAATATCTCACCTCTTTAGGACAACTGTATCCATCCCTGATGAAGCGGCAGCAGCCAAACCGACCCTGGCAATGACACACAAGAACGCAAGATTTCAGACTGACATGTACTGTACGCAGTCTGTGATTTGTTAACATGAAAATTGCCTACACTGTACATACAAGGACATGTATATGGTAAAATGCTGAGTTGTGTAATGTTTCTATTGTCGCTCATCACAAATGATTAAATTTTCTATCTGAGACTGTACCTGCAGTTTGCTTATGATTTCTGACTTGGTGATGGCCACCAGGTCAGCGTCCTCCACAGCAAAAGCCGGGTAGGAAATGACCGACAGAAGTCCGGCGTCGATCTCCTTGGAGGTGGAAGCTCTTGGCAGCATGGAGCAGAGGATGGACTGAGGGAAATCACACCGACAAGCTGAGCAGAATAAAAAGAAGATGAGCAGTCGATGATATTGGGAAGGCTTGAGGGAAATTCAGACGTACCTGACAATGTTCCACTTCATCCGGCAAAACATGGATGACTGACTTCGGTCCTCCGTGAGCGCCGAAGAGATCCAGCTCGTCTATGGCCTCCAGAGCAGCCTGCAGCACCCCCCATCCCCAACCACAGGCAGCAATAGACATTTAACACAGCACTTTCTACTTTTGTTTTTAAACTGTGAATAATGAACACTGACAATAACAAATGGACTCTGCTGTACCTTAGCCATTCCTATGGAGCTGCCATTTAGCTCGGGAATGCCCTGATTGGTCTTGTCACCGCGCTCCCACATCCCATAATCCTGCAGGAGGAAAAAAAAGAATGACTTAATTCTATCTGCACCGTGGCTCTGAGGATAACATTTAAAAGTGTACTCCATTCGCTTAGCGTTGAACTACATCCCCTGTCAGATACATGATGGAGAGTTTATATATATCGATGTAGCATATACTAAGGATGTCAACTTATATTAAATCGATGCATTCTTCTTCTTTGTGGCTGTCTTTAAATCTGGCAGTTCAATCCCAGTCTGCCCTGCATGCAGAAGTATTGGGCAAGATACTGAACCCCAAATTGTCCCTTCTCATATAAATATAGACCATTTACCATTTGCTAAAACCATGGCTCCTACATTACCCACAATTCAACTCTGAGATTTGGTTGCGTGATGTTTCGCTCTGATCATTTTACATCCACAAACTCTTGCTCTCTCGCAAACCACCTCCCCCAAACCTAAATCTTACTCACCGCCACTTTGTAGGCAGCTTCTATGTAGAAGACCAAGTTTTGGATAAAGGCCACCTCATCCAGGTTGGAGATGATACGGAGACCTGCACGATAGAGACACACACTCATGTTCAGTGACGCTTGCATAATAAATGTGTGTTCTGGATATTCAGATTATCCCTCTTGAGAGCCAGTAGTGTAGCCAGAAAGGAATCTATCCCTACAGTATGTGTGACACCTTTATACCAAAAGATTTACAAAAATCATTTACACACACAGAAAAGAGCACCGCTCTGCATCACTGCCGTACCTGACGCTGTCATCTGAGCCAGCATCAGCAGGTAAATGGAGGTGGCATCCACCTGCAGATGCCCCCACTGGTCGTCCCCGACCACCGTGGCACAGGTGGTGGTGTCGTATTTGGCGTGCAAGCAGTCGTTTGTGCTCTGGGTGTGTTTGAACTTCTCCACCTTGGCCACCTGAAAGCAAATGAACGTATGAATGCAAATACCAACAGAGAACTCAGTGGTGTTACATTTCCACTAAAAATGTATAAATATCCCAGCAGCAGACGGTGAAGCCTCTTTCCCAGATCACAAACATATTGATAATCATTAGTTTATTTTTCTGATCAACATTGTGACCTGTCTGTGCAGATAGTAGCAGACTGTGTCCAGACACCAGGTTGAGCTGTTCACATGAATCACTCTTGTGTAAATACCAAAGTGCCTCAGATAACAAGATGTGGTTTCTCAGAACATGAACACTGGCTGAGTGGATTTCCTGCCACCACGTGACATTTCTGTGATCAAACACAAATGAATGTTGATGGCTGACGCACCTGTCTCATCATGCACTGCAGCAGCCCCTGCATCAGTTTCACCACACTCTGCAAAGCAACAACAGCATCTCATCAGCGAACAGCAAAACGAATAATAAATACTTCTGTTTTGTATTATTTAACCAAACTGAGTCAAATAATGCAATTCATGTTTTTTATTACTAAATTAAGAGATTTCCTATTGATCAATACATCTGTAAAACCTCTCCGTCACAAACACACCTGCTCCAGTTCGTAGGCTTTGGCCTTGTCTTCATCTCGGTCTGCATTCTTGCGGTAGGCCATGCCCAGCCCCCACACAGCCAGGACACTGTACACGTTGTCCCTCACCCAGGCATCCTTCTTCTGGGTGCTGGCGGGGAGAAGACCTGTCACTGGGCTCTGAAATACAAACACGCACATGCACGCTTATTTTACAGCAAGGACAGGGCGAGCAATTGTCTTTCTACTGATCAGCTTCTGAAATTCAGATCAGAGAAGGTCTGACAATAAATGAAAATGTTCCTGGATGTGTTTGCCTCTCTGGTGGGTTCTCCTAACCACCTGAATACACTCCACAGGTTTAAAAAAACTCGAAGAAAACTACTTTCCAGCTACTGCTCATCATTTTAAACAGATATATAATTTTGTCCATAAAACCATCATCACAAATATATCAAAATGCTAATTCAAGACTTCCCACAGCCAAAAGGATCCATCTACAGTTCTGCATACAGATGCTTTCTAAGAAAAGCTGGCCCTGTGTCCTATCAGCCGTGGAAGCTGTGGGTCACAGGGTTGTTGACACTGATAAAGCTGCATAGTTCTTCAGTCCTCAGTCTATTCCAGGGGCTGAACTTTGGACACGCCTTGTTTATTTCTAAGCAGCTCAATCAGGTTGAATCTGAACCTGAGCTTATAGAGACCACAAAACATCAGGAAAAGATGGAGGATAACAAATATATGAAAAGCAGTGGTGGAAAGAAAGTATTCTGAACTGAAGGTCAAGTACTTGTACTTTAACTTGCATATCAGACAGACTGAGCGTTACATAGTCGTAATTCAGCTACATATGTACTTTATTCTGAAATAAATGTGCTTTGTTAAGTGTTGCTTTCTCTTTTGGAACATCAGTGTACTTTGAAGCAAATCCATGAACCTTATGCTACTAAGATTTACAATTCAGGATGTGTACTCAATGATATTTGTACTCTGATAGCATGTTAAACAGTATGAGAGGCCAAGGGGAAGTAATTATTTGCATTCAGTTTCATTATTTCCACGAAGAGACAGAAAACAAAAACAGAACACTTAAGCGGAAATAAGCAATTGATTAATTTGATGTGGTCCCCACAACATCTGACATGTGGACATTTGCTTGTTTCCAAGAATTTTATTTTAGAATCTCAACATCTGTGGATATTAAACTGCTGACTGGACAACAATCTGTTCAGAAAATAATGATAGCAATAATGATGATATTCTTAAAAATTTAAAAAACTAAACAATCTTTTGATTTGTAATGACGATAATTGTTCGGAGAAGTCATGTTTGTAAGTTGCAGCCTTGCAGTTGCTCTATGACCTAAAAGAATTATGGTCTTAACACTAAATTCTGAGTCTCTGTGCAGTAATGACCAGGGTTCCATAACTGGAGTCGGATTGAGCAGCTGTCGGCATGGCACTTTAGTGAAGCAAATTTCGAACAAATGAGTGATTAATCAAATGATGTGGAGCGGAATAATATGGGTTTGGTGGGTGGTGTTTGTGTGTTGACATTTGAGGGTTAAGACTTGGTTTTAAGGTAATCATTAGGTTGAGGTTAGGGTAAGGCATTTAGTTTGCATGGTAAAGATAAGGGTGAGGGGCAATAGGGAATGTATTATGTCAATGAGTGTCCTTACTGAGATAGAAGTACAAACGTGTGTGTGTGTTTGTGTGTGTGTGTGTGTGTGTGTGTGTGTGTGTGTGTGTGTGTGTGTGTGTGTGTGTGTGTGTGTGTGTGTGTGTGTGTGTGTGTGTGTGTGTGTGTGTATGTGTGTGTTTGACTGGACCACACTCACCTGGTGGCACAGGATGGTTTCCTGCACCAGCCTGGCATAACCATCCAGCCTCACTCCTGAGTTACTGCGGCTCCTCATGCTCGCTGATCACTGCAAACCCACACGTACACACACACCCACCCACACACACAACCACCCACCCACCCACAGACACAGACACACACACCGGTGAGCACGTATCTGCAGCACTACACTCGTGTCTCCGTGTGAACACACTCCGTGACCCACCGTGCAGTGATCGAAGCTCCAGCTGCTGCAGCGAGGATCTGATCTGCTAACGCCTGCTAGCCCGGTAGCATCCAGCTGTTTGTGACACAAGCTCGTACAAGCACACACACATGACACACACAAACACACACACACACAGATGTGTCCGGTCACAGTGTTCGATCCCTGGAGAGGACAGCACGTGACGTGTCACAGTGACAGACCGTCTGTGATAAACTGTTCATCCATACTGAGAAAAACAATACATAGTTCCTGTTGTTTGATTTGGTGGCGACAGGGGGCGCTAAAGGACTCTACATTTTAAACTGTGGTCATAGATGCTCAATGCACATGTATTAGTATTATTATATAAAAATCCTATTAAAGGATAGGAGGTAAACGAAAAGAAAGAAAAGGGGGAAAAGAGCAGCTGAGTGAATACAGTGTATAACTGTGTAATATTAATTTCTGGCTGTGCAATTCAATAGCTTATGTGTAATCATTTGCACTGTATATATTACCATGTTATGTTATGGTATGTTATGTTATATCTTCTCTTATAACAACTCTTCATTTTCCTTGTATTAGTAGTAAATATATAGCATAGTAATAAAGTAGTATAAGTAAGTAAATAACCAAATTAAAAATAATTTCCGTTTGCCATGAAAAGGCTGTTCTTGAATTTCTACATTTATTTTTTTTAGTAGTTATTAGATTGATTTGTTTCTCAATTTATTGCACTATTTATTGCAGTTTTTTTATGTGTTTATTTATTTCGGTTTTTCTACAGGTCTTCATATATGTATTCATTAATTTCTACATTTATGTAAATGTATGTGATTTTATTCCACTGCACTATTTCACATATTAATTTACCAGTTACTTTGCAGATAAGGAATAAATCATGCAAAATAGAATCAATAAGTAAAATAAGTAGATATAAGAGCTAAATATCCCAAGCAAACCAGAAACGAACATGTTGGTATATTGTGTTTTATATATTTATTAGCACCAGAGTTTTTCGTCAATTTTGTACACAAACACTTCTTCCACCTCTGCTTGTTTTTTTTATCAGATTATTACCAAAGAAAAGTGAAAAGCCCAAACTCAACATCCACCAGAAGCCAGGTCTGTTGGGAACAACCCAGAGAATAACGGAATCGTTCAGCCAATCAAATCGCACCGCGGTGTCGACCCCCAGCCAATCACAGCGCCTCACCAGCAGCAACCACCATCCGCTAGCTTCTTTTAGCATCTGTAGCTAGCCCCCCGGACCCAGAGACCCTCCTGTCCGCTCGCTGTCGGTGATGTGTGTCGCTTGAAGTTGACGGTGCGAGTGAAGCGAAGATCCGGGTGTGAAGGTAAAGTGTCGTGTTCAGGTGTCGTATCTGCGGGAGAGAGGGAGGGAGGGAGGGAGGGAGGAGGGAAGAGCAAACCACACAGAACGCGTTGTTGACGTTAGCATGGCTAGCTAACGGAGGCTAACGGAACTTTGAGGAAAAGCCTCAAAATGAAGCGAAACGTGAAATAAACACGTCAGCACGTCGAGATCGTGTTGCCATGGGGGTAATATACGAGTACACGTGTTGCCCCCCCCCCCCGGTCCATTATTTGCACTGAAACGTTATGTAAATGGAATAACTGTGACATGTTTGTTAATAACTCACCACAAACCGATTTGTTTACTTCATCTTCGCCTTGTTTTTAATGTAAAACAACATTGTAACGCTAATGGGATCTTTGTTTTTGAACGTTTTGCTCATTCCACACATAATGAAACAAAATATATATGGGGATGTGAACATGATCATTCTTATATTTGAGTTTATAGGGAATTTATATCCCTCTACTGAGCATCACTCCTGACTTATCCCTGGCTAGTCCACTAAACCAGATAGGTGCACTTACAATTACGATGCAGGAAATAAGGAAAGGGGAAATAAGAGACTTGTATGAAAAGAAAAAGAGGTGTGGAGAGTTCTGTCACTGTCAACGCTGCAACAGAATTTTCCATGAGTAGCTCAGTTCTCTGTCTATCAGGTCAAATACCCTGAATGTAGCTCATGTAATCTAATACCTGTCACATTTCAAGTGAGCCATGAATTGATAATGATCTGGACTTCCTCCTTCCTTCCTTCAGATGCAGTTCATGCTGCTGTTCAGCCGGCAGGGAAAGCTGCGCCTACAGAAATGGTACGTGCCTCTGTCCGACAAGGAGAGGAAGAAGATCTCCAGGGACCTGGTGCAGACCATACTGGCCAGGAAACCCAAGATGTGCAGCTTCTTGGAGTGGAGGGACCTCAAGATTGTGTACAAGAGGTAAAGGAATGAGGGATGGTGAAGCATTGGGTCGTGGGACTCTTACAGTCCCTGGCTTTGCTTGTCTCAGTTCCACAGTCTATTCAGTAATATAGTATAAAACCTGACTGTAAAATGTGGTTGAAAACACTGGTAAAAAAAGGTAGCAAGTAGATTTTGAGTTTGCGAAACCTTCAAATATTTGACAGACATTTGACTTTGGGGATTGAAAATTCTTGTTCGGTATTTCAGAAATGTCTGTATTAACGTTTGGTTTGTCACATCACTTCAGTGTCTGTGGTGATTCACTGACAGTTTTGTCAGGCACTGAGCTTTCTGGCATTTAGCTCTCACCTTCTGGTGTGTTAAGAAATTCAGAACCTCCCCTTCACTAATAAAAGCCAAACAGTTGAAGGCAGTGATACAAATAGGCCGTATACTAGTTAAATAAGCCTTAAAGCAACATATTGATTAACTTTTTGAATTTGCATAGTGACTAAAATATTTATTCATCCCCAAATACTTAGTTTCTTTGAAGACCAGCTGAATTCTCGGTCTTGCATTGAACATTTCCAGCGCTGAATGTGATTTTTTTAGATTAACACCCACGTCAGCACCAATGTTAATCTGTTGCTTTCCTACTGTTGCAGATATGCAAGCCTGTACTTCTGCTGTGCAGTCGAGGATCAGGATAACGAGCTGATCACGTTGGAAATCATCCACAGATACGTGGAGCTGCTGGACAAATACTTTGGCAGTGTGAGTGTCACACATGTAATATGCCTGGCTATTGATGATGTGTGGAGGGGGAAACAAACAGACCTGATCATCTGCTCTGTTGTGACCCAACAGGTGTGTGAGCTGGATATCATCTTCAACTTTGAGAAGGCCTACTTCATCCTGGATGAGTTCCTGCTGGGCGGAGAGGCCCAGGAGACGTCCAAGAAGAACGTGCTGAAGGCCATCGAGCAAGCCGACCTGCTGCAGGAGGTACGCACGCTTCTTCATCAACAGATATAGGTCAACAGCACTTGGGGAAGAGTGGCAACTAATGATTATTTTCCCATTCTGTTAACCATTAAGACTTTGGTCTTGATAATGTCAAACATTCCTCTTTTCCACAACAATTAGTGTCTATAAGTGTTTTTCTTTAAAGCAGCCATAGCCAAAAAAAGGTTAACTGCCCCTTTCCCATTGCCATTTAAAGGGACTCTTACCTTTGTTGCATTTGAGAATTACAGCACATTCAAATCATCCCACCTTCCTCCAATGCCCCACCCCCTCGTTCCCATCCGCGGTGTTTTTTTGAAGAAACTTTATTTACAAGCAGACTTACAATACTGCCTCTGCGCACGCACGTGAGTTTTTGTTTACCAAAGCAATGGATTCGGTAAGTTATATACATTTACATTCACATGCCTTGATGACGCGGGCCCGAATGCGCCACAAGAAGCAGACGGAAAACCTGCATGTCCATGCAGCAAACAGACAGGTCTGTCGGCCAATAAGGTCCTTCGGTCCGAAGAATTTTATTGGTTGAAGTTTTCACTAAATATTATGAGAGTGAAATAATTGTTTGTTTTTACTCCTGGTGGGTCTGTCTTGCATTTTAGAGTGTCATTACCTTATTAATACCAATTTAACCTTATCCAAAAAAAGTGTAAAAATGCAACAAAGGTAAGAGTCCCTTTAAGGAGTTTGTCCTTTTTCCCCTCCATCATTTTTGACGTCAAAAACTTGCTGTGCTCTCTCACCATGCTGTCTTGCCAAATTATCACATTCAGCTTGGTGTCACGTTTCCATCACTGACCGACCTCCGGGGAGTGATGCTGATCATATCCAGAGAAAAGCCAGATGTTAGTGGGTTTTTGACCAGTGGAAAAGGGGCAATAGTTGGGAAAAAATATCAATAACAAGTTTCATCGCTACGTCTGATGTTTTTAAGAACTTGTTCTGCTCAGCCAACAGCCCAAACTACAAAGATATTAATTTTCTGTAATTTAAGACACAAATCATTGCATATTTGCTTGAATACGTATTTAGACGACTCATCAATTATGAGACTAAGATTTAATAATAAACAATTTCAGTTCTGACTTGGTTTAAATGAAGAATCACTTTCTCTCTGGCATGTCAAACCAGATAAGAGTCAAACTAAGATTTTTTTTTTTCTGTTTCACCTTGTGACCATCAGTACATGCCATCACCTGTTTATTTTAAGCCCCCAGTGCTTGATTAATGCCGCCATGTTGTGCCAGTGCACCACAGCAAGTGCTGACCTGAGGGTTTGCATTGCTGCCGGGCTGAAGTCATTTTCAGGCGACAGAATCGTTGCACAGTGATTTATTTTTAGCAAAGCATGCAGCACTATTGTGGTACCAGCAGGATTGTACAGGCCTGTAAAAGGTCCAACTCACAGGGAAGGTCTCCTGTTATTGTTAGACATCGAGTGACATGCAGTGACTAATAACTATAGTGTGCAGAGGCCCTATGTTCTACAGAACGTGTAACTGATGTAAGAGCTAACAAGGGACATTTTCTTTTTTTCCGCAGGAGGCCGAGGCGCCACGGAGCGTTTTAGAGGAGATTGGGCTGACATGAATCACCCCTCTGCTGCCTCGCCGTTCTGTCTTCCAATTCAGATCTGGCAACCTCCATGACTCCCCCAATCCCCCTCCCCCCCTGTCTTCTCCTGGTCACTGTGTCAGTGTTGTATGTACATAATCACCATCTCTGTACTGTACTCTCCTGTAATGTCCTTTCAATGTGGTGCCAACTGTGCTTTTGCTGTGTCTCCTTATGTACAAGCTCCCTCGCTGTATCCCGCTGTGCTATTATCGTACGTCACTCTCGTAACCTCTCAAAACACCACAGAGAACAATGTAGCAACAACATGAAATCTCCAACATCATATTAAGATCATCCATCATCACCGATTGAAAGGTTGGTTGTTCTGTTCGGCTTCAGGAACTTTTTAAGGTGCTGTTGAAGCTGCAGTTGGTTTGAGTCACAGAGCAAAGCATCGGATTTCAGGAAAGAATAAATACTCAGCTATGGAAATTCGATTTTTTTTTTAGATTTTACTCTTCCTACCGAGTGGATGATAAAGACATTTCTATCAAATAATAAATGTTAAATTTGCTTCTTGTACAAATTGAGTAAGGAGATGTGTCATTTTGGGCTGTTGTCTCGGAGCCTGTTCAGACTTGGGTGTTCACATCCGCCCTGAGTGATCCGATCACACGTGGTCAGCGCTGACTACAGGTCTGAACACACCCAAATGTGTCCTTGATGCATCCTGAGATCCAAGCACTCAGACCACATTCAGAGTTTGTCTGCTTAGAGCTGTACACTCGTGATCTGATCTCAGGGCGGATGTTAATACCAAGTCTGAACAGAGCCTAGAAATAACTTCTGAACAACAGCAGTGTTGTGAAATGACCTCCTGAGTAGTATTGTTTTTGAAAGGAATGCATTTTTTGGATGATCTGTTGCTCAGCTCTGTGGCTCAAATATAACAATTAAACTTTTATCAAATTGCTAATGTGGGAAACACTGAAAATGTTACTATCACATCTTTGTGGGTAAATTCAGCCCAGCAGAGAAATTAAAAAGAAGTACCTACAATCAGTATCAGGTTCGTATAAGTTTGTTTGGTGACTCCTCTCTAGAAACTAACCATTTCATATTTCTTTTTAAGAAATGCACGTTTACTTTTAAAAACCAGCTGTCTTTGTGTAGTTAGCGTAAAACTGTATTTTCATGTTTGCATTTTTCTGACAAAGGCATTTGTTTCAGATTGAATTCTGTCTCTGAAGATAAATCCTAGGTCGGTCTCTCCCTTAGTCTTAGGTCAGGATAGTATAGTGAACAAAATAAAGAAAAATGCTATTTTATGTATTATGATAGTTTGGCTCACTTTTAAAGACGTATTAACATGACCAAAGAACACTGTGTTTTACCTTCTCAATGGTGTCTAACATGGCAGAAAAGGGATTTAGGATGGGAGGATGTTTGGGTTATTTTGTAACAATACATATATATACACACACCAGTATTATGTTATTATTACAATCCTTTTAAAGACAGGCTTATCCTGGTGTCTTTATGGATCAGGAAGGTGGAAAGATGAACTGCATATATCAGGTACATCAATTAATATTCATCACTGACGGCTTGTTCAAGTCAACAAGTTTGAAACAGACGCTCATCCCAAACTGTTATGGCAGTCCAGTGTTTTTTTTTTAATCTGTACTCTTAAAACCAGTGTTTCTGTTCAGCAAATATTAAAGAAGTTCCTCTTTGATTTGTGCAAAAGAAATCTATTACTTTTCTATCAAACACTGCCGACACATTTGCCAACATTTCTTTCTTATGTTTGAAAGTTATTATCAATAAATGTATTCAGAAAAAAAACAATGTGTTGGTGTTTTCTTGTGATTTGTTTACTCAGACTATCACCATGTAGTTCCACAGGTCCAGTTCAACGCACTATTAACTTATTGAGTCACCACTCACATTTATTCCTTCCTATACATACAGAGTCCAGATTCAAATCAAGAAGCTCACATCTACATCACAGTTTTTCAGGATCTGTTTCATTGGTCGGTTCACAAGGAGTCGTACCAGAATTGTTCTCCATCTCTTCCTCCGACTCTTTCTCCTTTTCAGAGTTTCCTGAGGATGTGGTTCCTTCAGGCAAATGGTTTTTCTTCTTGTGCTTCTTCTTGCTCTTTTTCTTGCTCTTCTTCGAGCGCTTGTGTCGAGAGTGTGTGTCTGTATCATCATTAGATCTTTTCCTATGTTTACCCGGATTCTTGGGGCTCGTTTCTCTACTTAACTTGATTCTTTCCCTCTCTGTGCTTGTGCTTCTTGACCTTTCTTTAGGTTCTCTCTTGTATTCATCACCATCTTGTCTGTCTCCTTCTGTTTTATTCCTGGGCTTGTGTTCCCAGTCTTTGTCTCTACTTCTGTTTCTAAGCCTGTCTTGCTCTCTGTCTCTACTTCTACTCCTCGCTCTGTCTCTACTTCTGCTTCTACTTCTCAAATGCCTATCTGACCTCCTTTCACTGTGTCTCGATCTGGACCAATTGTCGTCCTTGTCCTGGTGGGAGTCCCTCTTCTCTCGACTCCTGCTCCTTCGCCTGCTGTCCTCTCTCCTGCTGTCCTCTCGCCTGCTGTCCTCTCTCCTGCTGTCCTCTCGCCTGCTGTGGGATCTCTCTGATCTCGGTGGGCTTCTGCTGGAGCGGCGCTGCCACCACGATCGGTCCCCGTGTCGCTCTGAACGCCAACTGTCTCTGTGACTCCCCCTGACACTGCGGTCTGGTGACAAGTGCAGGTCTCTGTCGGCCTCCCAAAATTCATTGCCAGGGTTTCGAAACACATGCAGGAAGTTGCAGTGCTTCCCTTTGGGGCACCTCTGTCTGTCAAACAATCCTGAGACACGGAAAACCAACATGAGCAGGAGAGTTAATATGCTGAGCTGAATCTTGTTATGTCACCAAGTCAAACTCTACTTTAAAAAAAATCTCATGTCCTTAAGAATAAATTACTCACCACATATAGCATTCTTCCACCGCGTAACAGGACACAACTCGCAATGAAGCTGTCGGCCTCCGTACCACCTCCCATTGAACTTGATGAAGGCTTCTGTACACTGCTCCTCACTAAACAGACAAGAGGACAAGAGTTAAAAAAAATCTAACAATGTACAATTTATTTATTTTTGAAAAAGTCACTGAGCGAAGTTGCGAAAACTTACGTATCAAACTGAATGTAAACGTTTCCTCTCAGGTGGGGTTCATGGTTACAGCTGACCTATAAAAAAGGAAAGGTTTTAACAGAAAACAAATGTTTTTTTTTTAATGCAATGGTATTGGATCCAGTCTCCGTATCAGCATCATCATATGCAAGTCCAGTTATCGGTATTGGGAATGGGAAATCGTATTGGAATATATCAGAGCTTATTTCAGGCAAAGATGTTTGCAAAGATTTCAGCAAATTACATATTTTAGTGTTAATTTAAGATGTTAAAAGAAGTAAATGCTGTTCTCTCTTTACCTTGAACTGAACCACTCTGCCCACACTCTTGAACTCTGGCAGAACATCATGGTAGAACTCAACGAAGGTTTCCTGCAGGTCCTCCTCGCTGTGCTCCAAACAGGCATCGATGTCGTAATCATCACGGTGTGACTCCTCCATGCCGAACGTTTTAAACATACTGCGGATCATCAGAGTTGGGCTGGAAGAGGGATAACTGTGCTTCCGAGAACATCTGGACTCATAGAAGCAGCAGAGAGGAAAATATATAGAGAGAGAGGAGGTGTAAGTCTCTGTACATACATTCAAACGTCACTCAAATTGCAGATCTAGTGATTCAATGTAGCACGAACCTGGTTCCGAATCGACATGCTCCGGTCTTAAGGAAGAACGGACAGTTGGCTACATCGAGCTCTGTTCCAAAGTTCTCAGATTTCTCTTTCACTGGAGCCTCAGGATTCATCCACGGTCCCCCGTTCTCGAGCTGGAAGTGAGAACATCAACAGAAAATTGTACCTATACTTATTTAAAAAGTACTTATACTCAATAGTTTGATTTAAAGCTAGAAAGAGATGTTTAATATAAATTAAAAAAAGGTATCTTTATAAGACTTTACCATATGTAAATATATAGTTATTTGTCTTATCAATGTCATTTATGTTTTAGTACCTGATTTTCAGCTTCATCCAACATTTTCTGAACAGCCTCCTACAAATGGTGTAAAGACACGGCTGGTGAAAATGTGTAGAGGTCAACAATCTGCAGAGTATCTGTTTCAGTGGGTTAAGACCACATTCACAAGGACTCATAGGCACACAACTGAAATGGCATTTAAGAGGGAGGTGTCCGGATCTTTGTCACACAGAGTAAAAGATACATCCTTGCTGTGAGGGCTGAAGGTGCCGTATGTTAAGGAGTGCGATGGCTGCTCATGCCACTCGGTCAAGGAAAAAAATGTAACACTTCACAAAGGAAACACTCATCTTGTGAAACCATATGAATATAATATACTTCACTTTTAGGTGGACATTGTAAATACTCATGGTAATGTAGAAGAGGATATTTTTCTTTTAGTTTTTTATCCTCCCGGGGCTCGTGTCACCTCTTTGTCTCGTTTCTGCTGCTGTTTCTGCTCAGTTGCGTCGTGTTCTCTCTTCTGCTCGGCATCCCATTCCTCCTTTATCATCCGCTGTGAATACAAAAACACATAAAGACAGTGAATATGAAGCTTTGGCTACATAAATACTCAGCTAATTGTCAGTTCTTTCCATGGTATTTGTTGACTACTGGAAAAAATACAATATATCTCCAGAATTATTCTTTAATCTTTAGTAGAGCTCTATTAAACCCAACTAAATCTATCTGTGTCCTGACCAGAAATATCCCATATTAATAATGAACTCCTGTATCAGCTCATCATCATCAGTGTGAACATGTGTGAATGTAAATGTTGTGAATTTGCCCATGTTCTCCATGATGCAAGCAAACATGATTACCTCCTCCTCCTCTTTTCTTCTCCTTGCAGCTTCCTCTTTCTCAGACCTAAGCCTGAATTCCTCCTGAGCACGTTTTTCTCTTTGCAGCCACGCCTCATGTAGTCGCAGTCTGAGAAGACAACGAGTCAAACACAATAAAGAGAAGATATAATAAAGCCTGCACAACCAGGGTGCCTGTGCTGTTTATCACTGGATGTGTAGCTGCAGGACGGCAGAGTGACATTAGTCCTGACGCACCTTTCCTCCTCAGCAACATCATTATCCTCATCGTCTTCATCATGGAGTTCTTCTTCTTCTTCCTCAGGAATACAGCTTTCTCCATTTTTTAAACCTAAAACAGCGTTGTTAATAATCTGTCAAATGATGCAGCTAAAACCTTACAAATAACAGCTGATGACAGAATCCACATACCACCTTCTCTGGCCTGGGCGAGAGCCTGGCGTTTCCGTTTCCTTCGGTCTTTCCTCTGAGCAGATTTGCGTTGCTTTTGACTACAGTGGGGGGGAGAAGATGACACATGAATCAATGTCCCCTGCAGCAAACTGTTTAACACACAGGGACGTCCAACAGGCTTTTGTCTGCTAGTAGGAGTCATATGTCTTTGATAATAAGAATCGGCTTCAGGGTGTTGTGCAGCAAAATGACTGGGAAGACCCCAAATAACCATCGTCACATGATGTACTAGGTCGGGATTTTAAAGACTAAAACGATTAATCAATAAACGAGCCGATTGTGTGTGTGACGATCGACTATTCGGTTAATCGACCGTTAGATGCACTTCTGGACTTAACGAAACTTACGCTAAATCTTGACGGTAGCTAACATTTGACGTTAAGCTGTAACAACGCAGTGTGGGTAGCTACAGTGACATTGTGACTAAAACATCATAAAGACATTAATGAATAAGATATAAAGACAGACACGGACCTGAACACAGGAGCAGAGAGCACCGGAGGAGTGGAGGCTGCCATCACTGCTAGCATTGGCTAACCAGCTAGCACGACAACGTGTTTCAGTCTCTTCTCATTCGGGTTTAGTTAAAACATCTTCATGTTCACTGAGCGAAACCAGTTGTATCGGAACCAGATTCGGTTTCTTAATGTGTCGATATTAGTAAATAATTCCACTTGGTTGTAGTAAACTTCAGTTGACTGTGCGAGCTGTGTTGTTTAGATCATGAGTGACACCGGAAGAGGCGTAATTCAGATGAAGTACTTCCGGTTCAACTCCACCCTCCATGAGGTTTGTCTCCTGACAAAATACACAGTAAAACTTCGTAAATATAATATAATGTAATAGAATGTTTTATATAAACATTTACTTGACCTTTTATAAACCTTGTTCCTTTAAAACTTAAAAAGCTGTTTAAATTTAATTAAATTAAACTGTTTTGATTTTCTAAATCTGATTGGTCTTTGCTTATGTTTAGTAGGCCTACTAGCTTCAATAAACCTTCCCATAGAGCTAACAATAGGTTATCATACCCCATGAAATTAAAATTAAAAAACAAAAATAGATCACATATAGTTTGAATAGTATCTCTAAATCTAAAGTTTAAGCAATTTTTAATATGACACTGATTTATTTAAATGGCTTGTTTTGCTGTGAAGAACATTCTAACTCTGTATGAAATGTATGACAAAAATAAAACTGATTATTGATTATATGTTAATCAAATAATCCATTGTGTACAGTGTCGAGCCCGGTCCCATTCGGACCAGACAACGTGTTCGTTGATTCGAGGTTCAAGTGGGAAAGGTTAATAATTTAGGCAAGTTCAATGTTCAAAAGTTTCACAGTAATACGTTTATTGTATAAGAGCAATACTTACAGAGAGTCTCTGGGATTCTGCGGGACACGTCACCAGGTTCACTGGATCATGTCGAGAAGAAGCCCCCCCTTATTCTAAGTCCACAGTATTTATCCAGACACCGGGTGTCACATAGAGGCGGTTCTTTTCTTTTGGGGAAATCAGCAATTGGCCAGATGTATACTGTTTCCTCAAAGTGCAGTTTTTTGCAAGCATATCACTGTGAGAGAAAGTCCACTCCACCAGGTGTCCCACCACTGTGCCCTTATCAAACCGGGAGTCTCTCACAGTGGAGAGACACAGCAGATTAGACTTAGAGGAAGATTCCACATCGCTCTCTCTCTCACGCTTCATGAAACACCTCCCTGTTATTAATTATCTTTTTCTCACCACGCTCCATGAAGCATTTCATTGTGTGAATTCTGGCACGTCCTCTCTCCTTCCTGAGAATCCTTGCTTTCATTATCTCAAATCTCAAGATGAATTTCCTTCTCACACTTTTCTCCAAGTTGTATTTTGCAGTCAGATTGACACTCAGATGGTTGCGCTCTGTGTCTGACCCTGCATCTGAGTCAAAAAGATAGACATTATTCTATGAAACAAACAACCGAGCATAAGCTTTATCTGATATTATTCATAGGTTATGAGTAAAACATAATCACAAGATAAAGAACAAAACATAGATATCTCAACAACAGTAACTGTGAAACACACAGACATTTGAATTATGTGTTTATTTGTCAAGCCGCTGCCTGAAAGGCGCTGCACAGACACTCTCTGTAAACACCACAGCAGTTTTTCAAACCAAAACACAAAATTATAAGTATCATCAAGTAATTGGAATCCTATCGACAGATCTCTTTTCTTTAACCTGACATTCAGATGACGGACACTGTTCCGAGACCTGAGTATTTGTCATGTTTCCAATACTGCCCACTCATTGAGCCCACAGGTCGCGGCTCCCTGTCCAAAAATAGCAACTGCTAATAACTGCAAAAAAAAGAGCAGCACTATGCAAGTTCTTGCAAGTCTTTTATTTAGAAATCCTTGACATCCCTGGCACTCTCTCGCCATCACTGACACCTCTTCTTCTTCTTCTCTGGCGTTGGCCTGAGAAAGAAGTCCGGCCTGGTGCAGCAGCGGTAGCACAGAGCCTGAGGCACCACAGCATACAGGACATTGATCAGCAAAAATAACATCTGGCTGTCAGCAGGCACTCTGTAGGAGAACGGTGTCCGTGTGTGGAGAGACGCTCCAATATGACAGAACTGAGCCTGTGAAGTAAAGAAAACCAGAGAGAGGAAAATTGGAAAATGACAAAAAGCTTTACAGTTACTATTTTTGCACTTTTAATGGTCCGGACAGATTCTGGTATGGCAATCATCCTCAAATCATTTTTAATTAAAATCTGTGATTTCTTTTTTTAAATCTCAGAAAAGAGACACATTACTTGTCTCATTGCAACCACGGCTGTCGGAGCACCAGCCTTCCTATTTATAGCCGAGTGGAACAGCTGACATTTAAGTGAATACCGCCCTTCCTCCTGGCCTGGAGTCATCTTCTGCCCTGATCCCCCCGGTGAGTGACGCGTCAGCCTGCAGCTCAAACACAATAGCTGCTCTGTGTTGTTGAGATGAGATCAACACATCGTGCTGCTCTCACCACGCTTCAGTTTCAATCTTTAGATTTAAATAGATAATATAGTGCTGATTCAGACTACTACACTGTACCTGTGCCACTGCTCCGGAGTGGACGAGAGTCAGATCTGGCATCCACTCACATCCTGGGACCAACAGCCCATAGAGAGCAAGGATGTAGTACGGACCAGAGTACAGCAAGCTCACCAGCATCTGATAAACACGGATAGGGTTCACAGTTTCAAAGATTTGTGTTTTCAGAATGAATTATTTGGCCACCTTAGTGTCACTGAGTTACCTGGATTTTAGGATAAGCTGAAGGGTCTTTCAAGTAAGGTTCATACAGTTGAGTGTAGTCTCGACAACATTTGCTGGAACAGTCCAGAGCGACCTAGAATACAGATATTCTGAAGTTTAGAGGCAAGTCTATATGTTTTGTGAAGTGGGCAGTTGATCATGCTGGTGTTTTCTCACCAGGCCTCTGAAGACGCAGAAAGCCCAGGCAGGGATGAGGTAGATAATGAAGAGTAAATCCAGAGGTCTGCGGAGTAAACTTTTTCTTTGAGCCTCCTGTATGTTCTGTATGAAAGAAAGCAGAAAGCTCTCTGTCACATTCAGTCTGGCTGAACATAGGACAAAATCATTACGCCTGGAGAGGAACTTGCAGGTTTTGTTCTTAGCAGGATTATTCAAAATCTACAAAAGCAATTTCCATAAAATGTTGTCGGGTCATGACCCACAGAACAATAATAATTCAATTTTGTTGTGGATTCAAATCAGGGGGCCGTTCCAGGAATTATTTGCCTCTTTCTTTAACATTGCAAGATGCGATTTTATACTTGATATCTCAAACGTAATTCATCTTGATGAAAATAAAAACAAAAAATTTAGGGGACTGATAAAAACTGTGAGTTCGAATCATGACTTACTGTCGTCTGAACGTCGTGGATGGAGGGCTGGCTGAGGACACGCAAACAGGCCCAGACGGACACTGAGATGTACAACATGTGGAGAAGGAAGAGAGGACCAACATGGGTCTCGTATTTCCCTGGGAAAGGACATATGCAGGTTATGTGTCATTGTGGGAAAACACAGATTATAAACTACTAAATGTAATGTCTACAGTGGAATATGCATCTGTTTCACTTCTAATCCACAAAAGAGGAAAAGCTTGGACCATCGTAGTATTCTCAGTGTGGGTGTGCAAGGAGCTGCATGGGTTACCATACAGGAGGCATGTAAAGCATCCCATTATTTCTAGTCTACTTACCCACAGCATTCCCAAGAATGTAAACTACGGCACGCATGAGAAAAGATCCCACCCAGTAGAGTCCGAAGTCTCGGTAGCTGTCCCTGTGCAAACCACGCAACACGTTGTGAAAACCAGATGAACACACTATACCTCCAAAGACTCAAAGACAGTTGGATTAAGTAATAGATTCTGTACGCTTTATTTTAGGTATACAAATATCAGTGCATCAGTATAGTATAGGGGAAATCTGGAGTACATTTTCCCGTATTTAGTAATGCAGCTGTGGTAAACATCCCTATGAGCAATGCAGCACACTCACCCCCAAGCAATGGCAGCAATCATGAGAAGATATATGGGATAGTGCACACAGCCGTCCCAATAGGAGATCATGTGCCCATGAGCTGTGTTAATATGTGGATCTGCCTGAAACACGGGGCAGATTTAACATTGAGAATGTGTGGAGAGACAATCACACAAAAAGGACACACACACACACACACACACGTGGCACAACGACTTGCCTGTTTGAGGTAAAACGTCACAAATCCATCAATGATGTTGTCGTTCTCCAGCCCAATGATCAGGTTCACCACACTGAGGAATGCATACACAGCGTACACTGCACAGACAAATGCATGCACTTTCATTCACTTTGATTGTGGGACAATTTAGAGTAAACACAGTTGCTGACTGAGGTGCAAATTTATATCAGACATGGACACCATGCAAACAAAATGTGTATTACTTCAATAGCTCACGATTTAAAACAGCTCACACCACAAAAAAACTTCTAAACACCATAGATATGCAGCTATTGATTCAAAAGTCCAATAGAAATTCATGATTTCTATCCCATGACTTGGTATAGAAGTAATGTTCCTCTGTACAAATTAAAAATACAACAAGAAACATGCACATGGTAATTCATACCATAGAAAAGAGGATCTTTGGGAGCTTTCTTCATGATCATAGAATAAGCTGGCATTGCCAGGATGAGGACTGTGGTACACCCAGCGAAGAAGAAAGCATCAGCACTAAATGCAAAGTCAATAAAAAAGATAGTTTAAGAATATTCCTCAATATCTGACAAATGGTTTTCACATGATAGACTTTAATAAAGAAGCAGGTCTGCTGTCACTCACCTGTTGCTGTAAATGAAGTAGTTGAACAAAAAGCAGGTGGGGATGGACATCAAGGAGAGGAGGAACACCCCCGTCCCTGCAGACGCACTCATGGCCGAACAGCTTTCAGAGATTTGTATTATCCGAGAACTTAAAATTGATTAAAAA
The DNA here is from genome assembly GCF_963576545.1 of Limanda limanda. NCBI lineage: Eukaryota > Metazoa > Chordata > Actinopteri > Pleuronectiformes > Pleuronectidae > Limanda > Limanda limanda. The sequence goes on along the minus strand of NC_083638.1, from coordinate 9,463,823 downwards.
AAGTTATTTACAGAAAAAAAGGTTGGTGTTAAGTTATGTTTCAAGAAGCTCGGATGGTGTAAATATACAAAAGGTCCACAGCATGTTTAGCTGCAGAGTGATGGAATATGTTCTGAACCACCACTCTGCCTCTACTCTACACTACAATGCTCTCCCTCTCTCTTTCTCTCTCTGTCCCTCACCACTTCTCTGTCTCCTACCTACACTCTACTCTCTCTCTCACACACACATAAACATATCATCCTTATTAGGACATTGCATTGTCTTCCATTTATTTTGGACATCCTAACCAAAACCTTGTCCCAGACTTAACAATAACCAATTCATATATAACCCTCACCACTATTATATCTAACAAATAACGATAACCAGGATCTCTGATATCAAGCCCCTGTTCAGGACCAGGCTTTGGTCACCGTTAGGTTTACTGGTACTGACAAGGTAAAAGAGTAGACACATACAGACACACACAGGGAGTGACATCTAGGTGTCAACTGAAAAATAACAACTCTTTTTAAAATTAACAAAATTAATAATGTGCAATTTACAAGGTTATGTAGACAATTTGAAACACGAAACATATTCATCATCAACAAGGGCTAAGTTGTAACACTGACGGTCCCGAGCACATACATTTTGAAGCCTGTTGCGGTCTGTCATGCACCGCTGAACCACGCTCACTAATCACGCATTACTGTCCACCCCATCAAGTTAGACCCCATAGTGAAAAACTTCTGAATCGAATTTAGATTAAAAACTAGGCTTACCTCCTTTAGGTGGTGGTGCTATCGCTTTCACTTTACTAGACTAATAGATCTGTTCAGGTCAAAAACACAAATTTCTCTCTTCAGATCGAATAAATCTTTCATCTTTGCATCTAAGACATCAGAGGAATCTAACATCACTGACACTGTGACAGTAACACAAACTGTCATTAAGCAAAGAATGATTTGCTTAATGAATCCTTTGAAGTGTTATTTTATATATATACAGCTCATTTGAGCTATTTTCCCTTTGCCCCTCTAGACTTTTTTTTGTCTAGTCATGATACACCTGGGTTACAATTTTTGTGAAGATCGATGAAAGCTAACTGAGGCGCTTTTCCTTGGATGGCGCTGTTGAGCCATTTTGCCACGCCCATTTCAAAGTACTCCAGAATACAATTACTTTTTGGGGTTTTGAATTTCCTTCAAACTTTTATCTCGGAAAAACCGGGGGAAAAAAGTTACAAAAACAGAGTTGTTTTTTTTTCTCAAGTGAATGCAATCCGTACTTTACTGTGTGTTCGTTGGAAATTGGCAGGTCACACAAAGCTCAAATGAAAATAAACACAATAAAATAAATTATGGATTGAATTGAAAGGTCACTTATTTTCCGTATCTTTTATCTTTTTTTTTTTATCAATCTGTTTATTGAATTTTTTACATAATTAACAAACAAACAACACTGTTCCATCAATAACAATTACAGATGTAATTTCAACATATCACAGAACAGATACCAACCCCCCACCACCCTCCCTCCGGCACCTAGCCCCAACAGATGAGCACATATAGTTGAAAAATAAAGAAAACAAAACAAAACAAAAACAAAAATAGATGGGTTGATAGAGGAAGAGAGAGAAAGGATAAATAAATAAGCAAGTAAATACATTAATAAAAGAATAGATGACATAAATCATCATAATAGTAACAATAATAACAATATAATAGTAATACTAAACAAATAAATGAATTAATAAATAAATAGATACATACGATCAACAAAAAAAATAAAAAATAAAAATATTAAGAAAATAAATAAAAGAAAATAAATAAAGGAAAATAAACACAAGTTCAGCAAGGCAGTACTTAGCTCACAGCGATCAGACTCGTATCTTTTATTTCTTTTTTATTTGTCAGCTTGTTTGTTTGGTCAATTTCTAATTCAGCAATAAAGATTAATGGAGGGAGTGGAAAAAACTGTTTTGGCGGAAGCGTGCGTGGCGTCACTTCCGGAGATACGGAGCTAGCAGGGAGCTGCAGGAATGATGGCGTCCGCAGGAATGGATGCGACGTAAATAAATCACAACGCGCACGCTCCTGCCGGTGTTTGCTGGTGCACCACCTGCTGAGCATCGTGGAGGGAGAGTCGAGACCCGAACCAACCCGAGGGAGCTGCCATGGCGACCGGGAGTGGGAGCAGCGGCTTGGCGTCTAACCACGACGGGCAGGAGGGAGCCTCCAACTCGGGCAGCTCCAACCTGCCGGGTCCCGGTCCCGCTGCGCCCGGCTCCCCGCCGCCGGGGCTCGGCCTGCACCGGGAGCCCGTGTACAACTGGCAGGCCACCAAGAGCTCCCTGAAGGAACGCTTCGCCTTCCTGTTCAACAACGAGCTGCTCAGCGACGTCAGGTTCATCGTGGGCAAGGGCAGGCAGGCCCAGAGGATCCCGGCCCACAGGTTCGTGCTGGCCGCCGGCAGCGCCGTGTTCGATGCCATGTTCAACGGAGGCATGGCCACCACCTCGGCGGAGATCGAGCTGCCTGACGTGGAGCCGGCAGCCTTCCTCGCCCTGCTCAGGTGGGACAGGTGGTAGCTGAGGGGGACGTGCACCTGGAGGTTCAGGCACATGTGAAGGAGGGTGGGATGTAGTCGTTGCTCTGAACACTGGGGATAAACAAACCTGAATGTTCTGAACACTGGGGATAAACACACCTGAAGCTCCAGTCACATTTGAAGGAGGGTGGGATGTAGATAGATAGATAGATGGATACTTTATTAATCCCGAGGGAATAGTCATTGTTCTGAACACTAGGGATAAACAAACCTGAAGCTCCAGTCACATGTGAAGGAGAGTGGGATGTAGATAGATAGATAGATAGATAAATAGATGGATACTTTATTAATCCAGAGGGAATAGTCATTGTTCTGAACACTGGAGATAAACAAACCTGAATTTTCTGAACACTGGGGATTAACAAACCTGAAGCTCCAGCCGCATTCTAAGGAGGGTTGGATGTAGATAGATAGATAGATGGATACTTTATTAATCCCGAGGGAATAGTCATTGTTCTGAACACTGGGGATAAACAAACCTGAAGCTCCAGTCACATTCTAAGGAGGGTGGGATATAGATGGATAGATGGATTGATAGATGGATGGATGGATGGATGAATGGATGGATGGATACTTTATTAACCCCGAGGGAATAGTCATTGTTCTGAACACTGGGGATTAACACACCTGAAGCTCCAGTCACAGGTGAAGGAGGTTGGGATGTAGATAGATAGATAGATAGATGGATACTTTATTAATCCAGAGGGAATAGTCATTGTACTGAACACTGGGGATAAACAAACCTGAGCTCCATCACTATCTTAACACTGGGTCACTGTGATATAATAACCATCACACAACTAGAGACACACAGTGTGAAGGTAGCTTTGGTGCAAAATGACTGAGCATGTGTTACAGTGGAATTTGCACTCTTAAAGAGGAATCCAATGTAGCATACGGATGTTGGCCACTTCAGGCAATGAGGCGGCACATCAGGTAATATTGTGGCTTGAACTAAATGGATGTGGGCCTAAAGTGCCCCCCTTGTTCAATAGCAGAATTGGCCCAAACATTCCAAAACAAACATGGGGTCTTCACGACGAGGTGCAATCTGGATGTGAACCTAAAGTGGCTCAGGTAGTTAATAGTGACTATGGCCCAAATAGTACAAAATACATTAACATCCTTTGGTCGACATGTGGTCATGCTATGACTTGCTTGTGGCCCAGATCTGGCAAAATGCATTGAACCAACCAAATGTCATCATTCCACATGGTACGCAGGCCATGTGAAGGATGTGCAGAGTGTGGGCCAAAAGAGATTTGAAGCTGCATAACTTCACCAAGGCCCAACATTCCCCTAAAATTGAATCAGGCTGCAGCTATTGGCACACACCTGATTTTTTTTTTTCCATTTTTTAGTGGCAAGATCCATCAATATGCAAAAGAAAAGCTAAACAATAAATCACAATGTTAAAGAAAGTGTAGAAAAACCCTGAATCTTCACCAAAATGTCTAGGCCTCTTCCCTGACCCTCACCGCCTCCTTTGACCTAGTTCCTTCAAAACCTGTCCAGTAGTTTTTTTGTAATCTTGCTGACAAATGAACAAACAAACCAATCCCAAGATAAGAATGCAATAGTAACACCTTTCCGAGGTGGCACCTTCTATTCATTACAGATCAGCTGTATTTTGACACCATATGTTCGATCAATTTCCCGTTAAATCCTCTGTCAGCCTCAAAAGTGGTGGCCTAAGACTTCTGATTTAATACTGCGGGTACAAAAACAAACATCTGTTTCCTCTTCACAGGTTCCTGTATTCTGACGAGGTCCACATCGGCCCAGAGACGGTGATGACGACTCTGTATACGGCTAAGAAGTACGCGGTTCCAGCGCTGGAGGGTCACTGCGTGGAGTTCCTCACCAAGCACCTCAGAGCCGACAACGCGTTCATGCTCCTCACTCAGGTTCTTGTCCCATCTACAGACTTCACATTGGCATTAAACAGCAAATGTGACTTTAACGAAATTCCCAGTAGTTCTCCTTTGGTACACACAGTATAAAGTAAATGACCAGATTTGATTAATGGATATTTAAGCTGCTTTCAGACATGTGCTGAAGTCTGCACGTTTTCCTGAAAGGTTCCACAGTGGCTTTATGTAAAGGCCGGCGCATGCTTCTGCAACGGCGACTGCGGCTTTTCACGCAGTTGTGACGCAGGACTCGTTGTCATTCATGGTTTTACAAGCGTTGCGCATGTTGCAAAGCAATTCCCCGCCAGAACACTAGGCGGAGTAATGTTTTTTTCGAAGTCGTTTATTTACATCGCCACGGCGGCTTCTCAGAGCCTTTTTCTGGCGCACCGAGCCGCCAGTCAGTGACGGGTTATACTAGTGGTCATGGTTTCGGATCTTTTCTGCCAAGTGCTCTTCTATTTGGTCCATATTCGCTCTGCTAAATCTTCCGTGGTTTCCGCCGGTTCCGGGCATGAAACCGGAAATGCGATCGGAAAGGATGTAGTAAGCAGACCAATCACAGCCTTGCCGGCTACGTGAGGCTTGCGGAGCTTTGCCGTCTAGTCAGAAAAATTGTGCTCTTGCACTTCCAGGCCTGTGAAAACGCAGAAGCATGCGCCGGCCTTAAGAATGCAAAAGCCTGAGTCAGTTGCCCTGGATGTTTTCTGGAACCTTTCCTGCCAGCCCCTGAGTGAAATGTCCAGAAAATGTCAGAGTGAGCCCATTTGAGAATAAGCCAGTGCGCATGTTGATGACATTTTTAACACACAGTAGAGGCAAAGATAAAGAAAGAATACAAGCCTCTGAGGATGATTAGTAGATGTCACACATGTAGAAAATGCTGATGAAGACGGCAACTTAACAAGATGACAACACGATTTAAGAGCTTTAGAGATTTATGGAATACGAGAAAATGTCCGGACCAAAACCTTTAATGAGTTGAAACAGCTTTAGTGAATGTGGCTTCTTTTGTGTTCTCTCGTCACAGGCAAGGTTATTTGATGAGCCCCAACTTGCCAGTCTCTGCCTGGACACCATAGACAAAAGCACTGCAGATGCAATAAACGCTGAGGGCTTCACAGACATTGACCTCGGTACGTGAGTCTCACTCACCTGATGTTTCCTTTTCTGCAGCCTGATGCGGATGTGAGACGATGAATATCCTGTGTGTTTGTGTGTGTGTAGACACCTTATGTGCGGTGCTAGAAAGAGACACTCTGAGCATCAGGGAGAACCGTCTGTTTGGGGCGGTGGTACGCTGGGCCGAGGCTGAGTGCTACAGGCAGCAGCTTCCCCCGACCTCGGAGAACAAACAGAAGGTTCTGGGGAAAGCCCTCCCTCTCATCCGCTTCCCGCTCATGACTGTTGAGGAGTTTGCTGCAGGTAAGCCAAAAATAAACCAGTGGTCTCAGACTTTAAGACCCCACTGTGTGCGTTTCTTATACTGCCATGTTGTTGTTTTTTTAAACACTGCACAGACCATTGTAGCCATTATCAAACATATTCGTCATGTTCCTTTTGTGTCCATACAACTCAAACCACAGAAACCAGTTTGATATTCTTTCTTGTGCAACAGGGCCTGCCCAGTCTGGAATATTGTTCGATCGGGAGGTGGTAAATCTGTTTTTACACTTTACAGTAAACCCCAAACCACGGGTCGACTACATTGACCGGCCTCGCTGCTGCCTCAGGGGGGAGGAGTGCAGCATTAATAGATTCCAGCAGGTCGAGAGTCGATGGGGGTACAGCGGTACCAGCGACAGAATCAGGTGATATGACATAAACATCCTTGGGCAGCTATCAATCCGAGTAAATTGAATGTGTTTCCTAATTTCCTCTCTCTTGTCTGTCTCTCTCTAAAGATTCAACGTTAACAGAAGAATATCCATAGTGGGTTTTGGCTTGTATGGTTCAATACATGGACCCACTGACTACCAGGTCAACATACAGGTAACTGAAAACATCTCAATGATGAATTAAAAACTTGCATAGCTAATATCATCCATGTGTTTATGGTGAGGATTGAATAAGTCAGTGCTTCCCAATCATTATCCAGACTGTGGTGCAACGTCAAACTCAACTTTGTCCGGCCAAACATAAGGAACCAAATCTTTTTTACATTTCTCATAGTAACATGAGAGATCTCTTACGTGGTGTTTTCTTTGTTGCTGGACTGTATCGCTGTGTGCAGCACAGATGTCTATTTCCCATGAAGTTGTTACTGTCCACACAGACGGCGAGACCTCATAGGTTCAGCTGCACCTACTATAGCAGTTTAGCATCAGGTATTAAAAGGCTTTTAAATAGGCCTTCCTAAATAGGCCTTCCTAAATATATGTAATTTATAATATATAATACCTGATTTTACAGCTTTAGTGGGTGTTATTTGTTTAAAAAACATAGTGGAATACACAGTGAATAGTTTGCGGTATATTTTCTTCCTTAATGTCTTGTCTTCCATCCCGTAAAGACTTAATGTTGTTCTTCAGATCATTGAGAGCGACAAACGCATCACACTGGGCCAGAACGACACGGGCTTCAGCTGTGACGGCACAGCGAGCACATTCCGAGTGATGTTCAAAGAACCGGTGGAAATCCTTCCCAATGTCAGCTACACTGCATGTGCCACCTTAAAGGTCAGTCTGAAGTTGCTCCATTTCAAAACTGTCGACAAAAATGGGACAAATAAACATGACCATAAATAGGATTAACCCAGGGCCTGTTTTTTTTTTAATTCCTCTCCTCAGGGCTCAGACTCACATTATGGCACAAAGGGGTTGAAGAAGGTCACCCAGGAATTAGCAACAGGGACAAAGACGACGTTTTTGTTTTTTAGCTCACCTGGAAATAACAACGGTACGTCGGTGGAGGACGGGCAGATACCAGAGATCATCTACTACACCTAGACTTAACACGTTGTCATGCAGGTACACTGAACTCAGACTGCTGGAAAAACTTGGCTTGCTGGATATACAAACGTACGTAGTGCCTCACGATCCCTTGGAATAAAGAATGTGTGTGTTTGAGTGCGTGTCGATGCTGTACGTGTGTATCTGTCTATAGAATAGACGTGTACAGACGCGATCAGGAATGTGGAGACGGTCACAGTTGTGGTGAAAATCACATCATGGAAACACTAAATGACCCGTGTCATCCTTTTTTATATGCTCTAAATAATCTTGTCCAGTGTGAGTGTTACTATCAGTCAGCTGACGAATTAAACTACAGACAGCTTCCATGTGTTGGTTGATGCCATTTCACTTTATTTTGTCAGTTTTATTCTGATGCATTTATCGAAAGTGTAAAATTAGCAATTTTTTTAATTGTGCACTCGTCATTTATTAAGCTGGGGTCCTCAAGTACTTTGTTTTTGCACTGTGTTCAGGATCCATGTGTGTTGTGTAACTTTGCCAGTGGTACATGCTGTAATTTCTGACTTCATGTTCGCTTAGCACTAAATTAAAATGTACAAAAATGTTTTTTTTGTCAATAAAATGTGGTCAGACCAAAGTAGGATTGTTTAATAAATTCCTGATGAAGTTGGTGTTGTAAATATTTTTTATGTACAGCCGTGCCCAAAAGTTTTGAGAATGACACAAGTTTTGGTTTTCACAAAGTGTGTTGCTTCAGTGTTTTCAGATCTTTTCATCAGATGTTACTATGGTATACTGAAGTATAATTACAAGTGTCAAAGGATTTTATTGACAATAACATTAAGTTTATGCAAGTTTAGTCAATATTTGCAGTGTTGACCCTTCTTTTTCAAGACCTCTGCAATTCATCCTGGTATGCTGTCAATTACCTTCTGGGCAACATCCTGACTGATGGTAGCTCATTCTTGCATAATCAATGCTTGGACTTTGTCAGAATTTGTGGGTCTTTGTTTGTCCACCTGCCTCTTGAAGATTGACCACAAATTCTCAATGGGATTAAGGTCTGGGGAGTTTCCTAGCCAAGTTTTGATGTTTTGTTCCCCGAGCCACTTAGTTATCACTTTCGCTTGATGGCAAGGTGCTCCTTCATGCTGTAAAAGGCCTTGTTCCTCACCAAACTGTTCTTGGACGGTTGGGAGAAGTGGCTCTTGGAGGACGTTTTGGTACCATTCTTTATTCATGGCTGTGTTCTTTGGCAAAATTGTTAGTGAGCCCACTCCCTTGGCTGAGAAGCAACCCCACACATGAATGGTCTCAGGATGCTTCACTGTTGGCACGACACAGGACTGATGGTAGCGCTGACCTTTTCTTCTCCAGACAAGCTTTTTTCCAGATGCCCTAAACAATCGGTAACAAGAGAAAAAAAGGACTTTACCGCTCCTTGAAGTTCTTGATGATCCGATAAATGGTAAATTCAGGTGCAATCTTACTCGCAGCAATATCCTGGCCTCTGTAGCACTTTTTGTGCAAAGCAGTGATGACTGCACGTGTTTCCTTGCAGGTAACCATGGTTAACAGGAAGAACAATGATTTCAAGCATCACCCTCCTTTTAAAGCTTCCAGTCTGCTATTCTGTCTAAATCAGCATGACAGAGTGATCTCCAGACGTGTCCCCATCAACACTCTCCCCTGTGTTAACAAGAGAATCACCGACATGATGTCAGCTGGTCCTTCTGTGGCAGGGCTGAAATGCAGTCGAAATGTTTTTTTGGGGATTAAGTTCATTTTCGTTGTAAAGAGGGACTTTGCAATTTATTGCAATTCATCTGATCACTCTTTATAACGTTCTTGAGTATATGCAAATTGCCATTATAAAAACTGAGGCAGCAGACTTTGTGAAAATGTATATTTGTGTCATTCTCAAAACGTTTGGCCACGGCTGTATACCATACTGCTGCCAGTTTATATTATTCCTATTTCTGTCACTAGGTGATGCCAGATACTTTCTATTGCTATACAACAAACTCTCAAAGCCAGTGGCTCCCAGCATGGAGGTTAAAACTGAGCGCTTGTCATATGATCAAGGGATAAGAGTATAATGCACAGTGGCGAAGTCAAATATCAACAGCAAAAATTAAGTAGAAACTATTAGAAAAATATCCCTTCTTTTTTTATCACATATTAATGTCGATTCATCATTCATCTTTTCCTTAATTATGTCATAATGGGTGTGTATATATTTAGGATGATCATAAGTGAATGTGCCCCAGTAAGTCAAATTGATATAAACTTAAATCCATATGATCAGAGCTGCAAAGAGTACCAAAAAAGTACAAAATATATGATAAGTATTCAAAAATAAAGCAATACAAGACGTAAAATATTCTCATCGGTATTGTATATCATCAAATTATTATTTCTCACACAAATGATCTAATGCTTTGGATGAAGAAATTAAGCTATAATGTCACAAGTGGTTTTAGTTGTCAAAATATGTAGTGGGTAAAAAAAGTTTGACATTTACTAATATAAATATAAAAATTATAAAGAACCTATTCCTGAAGATTTAACTTGAAGTTCATCTTAAAGGAAACAAAGCCAAACAGTTTATATAGCTGTTGATTGTATTCATTTTGTGTTGCAGTGTCTAAAATCTATGAGCAGGACTTGAAGGGATACCTGAACAGAAAACAATCAGCGTTGTCGTTTCAACTTCTGTGTGCCTTTCTAAATCCTTCTATAAATCTCAACAGTCCCAGATTATTTCTTGTTGGATGAGGTGTATTTCTTATTCTGCCAGTGGAAAAGAAAACGAAGCTGAAGGCTACAGCACTGAAATGAAGAGCTCTTCAACTGCACAATCTGCACATTCACATGAGACAAGCAGTGGCAACAAGGCCACTCTCTCTGGCTGTGAGTGGGCTGTGACAGGAGAGGCTGTCAGGTGAGTCACTGGGAGAGCTTCTCCCCACTGACTGCCCACTTACACAGCCTCTAGAAGAGAGAGACGCCAAAGAAACACTTTGAGAATCACCGTTTTTAACCAACAACCAGAATGTTATTGCTCAAGAAGCAGGAGGACAAATAATGAGACACCTCTGCCCTCACCTGGGATACGAAAAAATAGAATTCAAGGTCTTAAGAGACAGTAAAAGCAAACCCAGTGAAAGCTCCTTGTATTTAGAGGACGGCTGGAGAGAAGTGTAGGCTATATTGTTATATAACAAAATATACATGTGTATCTATTCATTTACAGAATATATTTACATGCCTATACACTTTTTAAAAGTTAATGACCAGAATAAACATAAAAAAATGTTTTTCATGTACAGTCTGATGAGATATGAAGCATCTGTCTCATATATGTTTATTATGCTATTTATGAACTGTTGTGATATTTATGAACCGTTTCTGAAACTATGCTCAAGCTGTCATCTTGTAATTGTCAGTGACTAATCTCTACGGGTACAATTATTTAAAATATTTGTGCACTCAGTTAACATGACACCTGAGAGAGAGAGTACGAGATAAAGAGTGAGAGAGTGTTTGTAGAGAGTAGATTGAAAGCTGTGTGTGTGTGTGTGTGTGTGTGTGTGTGTGTGTGTGTGTGTGTGTACTTGTCCAGCTGGTGGGGAGTTATGTAATCTTTTTTTTTTTAGGATGTAGGCAGCTGGGTAATTAATTACTTATTACTCACTAAATGTATGTAGGACTATGTAATGCCACTGGTCTTCTCTCAGCTCCTGAATCACTGAGTCACTGGATCATTCACTGCTGAGCTCAGTTGATATCAAGTGAAACTGCTCATTGTCGTTGCCTCACTTTGTTGAGCAGGGGAAGCAGCAGAGGTAGCAGCTCAGTGTGGGTGTAGCACAGGTTGCACAGGAGTGATGATGCTGATTGATGATAATTATTATAATGACAGTGGAGATCGTGCAATGAGGAAAAATTCCCTCACTGCTGGTTTGTTTGTCTGTTGTTTCTCTTCTGTTTGAAAAGTTGTCGACTCGTGTCAGACATGATCAGCTTGTTCATTTACCAAACCTGGGGTTTATAGCTCAGAAAGAATTTACTCAAATTCTTTGTGTTTTATTCAAAGAAAATCAATGTATGTCTGTGCCACTGGTGTGTGACTTTCATATATATTCAGAGATGTTGATTTTCAGCGGTGGATCAGCGAGGTGCTCTGCAGGGGGGTGGGGGGGATTATCGTCAAGCTGGAGTCTAATTGCAGCCTCGTTGAAACAAAGAAGGCTGAAGAATGGAAAAAATGTTTCCCTGTAACACACAAAATGAAAAGAAAGAACAAAAAGAAAGCTGAGATGTTGAGTTTGTGACAAACATCGCTCACAAACCAGCCTCTTGTTGTTGTGTTTGTTGTTGTTGTTGTGTAATCAGTGTGATTCAGATCAGTGTGTCCCTGAGGCACTGCACAGGTTTGTATGATGTAGATGTTCGTGTTGGTTCTTTAGACCTTGATGTTTTGATAAGAAGTGACCTTTTTCTTACTTTTCTCCATGAGGCAGTATTTCCACCGTTAGGAATTAATAGTTAAGTACATTTACTTCATCAATACATGTGTAGTTTTCAGGTAATTTACCTGGAAACTGACAATTCTTCCATTCTGTTTTATAGTTTGGCTTGTGACCTTTTAGTCAGGTCCCATCTGCTAACATGGAGGAGGTGGAGTTTTTGACTTATACTGCAACCAGCCACTAGGGGGTGATGAGGATGATTTGGTCTCACTTCTGGGAGCTGCCACAATGTCAATGTTCATAGTGTAGTACTAGTTCACTGCAATCATCTCATCAATGGAGCTTGAGATTATTTTTGGTTTCAGGGTGAATATATTTCTACTAAAATAATCTTTATCATAATATCATTTCAGTTGTTATCTTTGTGCTGGAGAGGAGCTCACCAACACCGTCAGTGTCGGGTGAATGGACCATGAAATGACTTTGAGTTTCAGGGTGAGGACATTTCTTCTATTGATGAAAAAACATACAAACTCCACATCCTTGAAAATGAATAAAGTACGTGTTTTTTTCTCTCGTTTCTGACGGCAGAAATTGAGGTGGGTGACAGCAACAATTTCTGAATGTCCATTTTCAGCCTGAATTAAGTGAGTGTAGTGGTCTCAGTCAACAAAAAATAATCTGGCCAGATTATAAAAAACAGCACATTGTTTGCGCTATGGTTGTGAAATAGCTAATAATCTCATATATAACAATGTGTCAATCACAGTGGAAAATCCTCTGCAGAGCAAGTAGCTTCACTTCTCATGTGTCAAGCATATTTAGTTGATAACATGATTATACTTTTACTTAATATGCAGGAGTTTTACTCATTACGTGTTTTTGCATTCCTATATTTTCATCAAATTAAGTTTTCCTAATTCCTGCCTGCATGTCGCAGTGCAGCTAAAACCAGATATAATCAGACTAACAAGCGCCCCTCAGCAGCAGAGTCCACTGTCTCTGCATGGAGGCTTGAGTGGCTTCATTACTAACTTATAGAGCATGCAGATGGATGAGCAGGGGACAAGATGTCACCAAACCTCATGTGCAGCAGCGATTATAAGGGTCTATTCTTAAGACTAAGTGCACGTATGAGTGCTCTGATGCTGCTCTGCACGTGTGAGTTCATGTGACAGGGAGTAATTATGTGCACCCAACAAAGCTGGGGCTATTTTTTACTTCCTTTTTTTCAGAAAGAACATAGCAAGTGTACTCCGCCATTCATACACGTCCCACGCTACAGGAACACTGTGCACTGTCTGCTAGGGACTGGCTGGCCCGGGCCAACCTTAACCCCGGCACTCTGCAACACCAGATGTAGGTCGCTCAGTGCTGCAGGGCCTAGAGGATGTGGTGTCTGCGTGTGTGTGTTAGTGTGTGTGTGTGTGTGTGTGTGTGTGTGTGTGTGTGTGTGTGTGTGTGTGTGTGTGTGTGTGTGTGTATGTTGATAGGGAGTTTGTAGTATTTTGTGCACACACAGGATGTATGTATGCCCTTGGAGGCAGAAGGGGGTGGGGCAGAGGGGGTTGGAGTTATGATTGTAGTGGATGAGTTCATCATCAAGGACATGGCCTCCAGCACACTGTCTCCATTGCTGTCACATTGCATTGTGACAAACAGTCCACATGAGGCCTGACAGCCTGGCCGACCAGACCGAGGGGGGGGACGCTCGCTGGTTCTCTCACTGCGGCTCTCTCTGTTGTTTTCATGCACTCGCTCTCTCCAAGCATCCCTGTGCAATAACAGGTTATTCATTAAAGTGCAGCCGACACTGAAAGTGTTTGTGAGCTCCTCTCCCGCACAAAGCTACAAAGATTGTTGTGGTACCGATTTTTCATTAAGTACAAATATATTCACCCTGAAACCCAAAATTATTTGATGTTTCTTTAATCAGATAGTTGCAGTGAACGAGTGGATGCTCTGTGGGGAATGTAAACACGTTGAACTCTGGATTAGACTTTGTCGCTGTGTTAACTTTACACATGTTAGGATGCTAATGGTCGTTAACAACACAAATGAAGTGGAGACATTAGTTCTGCTCATATTTGGATCACAGACTATAAAGATGAATTATATATGGCACAAAAGTGAAGCCAAATCATCTAGATCGCCACCTGGTGCCTGGCTGCTGTAAAGGTAAAAAACTCCACCTCCTCCATGTTAGCAGACGGGACCCAACAAAAAAGTACAAAGTCAGATAGATTTTTGCCAAAAATAGTTTCTGTCATTAAAGGCAGTTCACGTTGATGTTTGATCAGCCTCCAAAATCTAAATATATTGGCTTCATTTTAAAACCAAGAGAGGAAGTAGAGAGAAGTCGTCCAACTTTATTAACAGTTTATGATTTGGACATAAACCAGAAAAGAATACTGTAAATTTTTCACCTGAAGATTGCGCTAAGTGAACGGTTACCAAATACGACACTCCGATAAATATTTGTGTCAAAAACCAAAAACGTTAGATGGTGGAGCTAAAGCAGGGATCATCAGAGTGATGATAAATTCATGAGGGGAGCATGAATGCGTGAAGTAAAGTTCATGACTACCCATTAAATATTCACAGAGGCGTTTTATGCAACCGCCACACATGTGCTGGAAAAGCCAGAGTGTCACCGAAATCAATATCATTCATCTTCTGAGGACCATCAATGTCTGCACAACATTTCCTCCAATAGTTGTTGACAAATGTGTGGAAGGTGCTCCCCCCCACTCAGCCAGTCTTTGTGCTAAGTGAAGATAACTAGCTGCTGGCTGTAGCTTCATATTTAATGGGCAGACATGAGAGGGAGGAGAGTTCTCATCTGAATCTCCACGAGAAAAACCAACAGCCCGAGGGCATCGCTAAAACTGTTCTATCATTTGTTTTACTGTAGGATTTAAAGTTGTGTTTGTTTCCTAGGCAATAATCATGTTTCCCTGAAGTGCAACAGTAACAGTTTGATTTTCCTTATTTCCTTGTGTCTGTCGGGGGCATCGGCCCGCTCTGTGAAGTTTCTCTAACTCTAAACTGATTACAGCCTTCCCTGCTGTGTGCCAGTTTCAGCACATCCCCCCCACACACACCCTCCCTCCCTTATCATCACAGCTGATTGCACTGCTGAAGCCCAAATGAACTGTTAACCCCGTCTTCACCACGGCCATAAATAGAAAACCACAGTGCGGCTCTCGGGCGGCGATGAAACAATGCTGAGGCTCTGTGCTTGTGTTGTGGATCACTTGTGGGCTAATGTGTCCAAAGTCACCATTTGTTACCTAATTGAGAGACACAGGCGCTGATATCTTCGGGCGATGAGCTACATATGCCATAGCCACTGATGCGCGGAGCAATAATGTATTAATGAAGCACATAAATATTTCAGTGGCTTTTCACAGTGTGAACTATTGGTCTTGGGCCTCTTCAGAGCCATTTACTGTGAATGCTGCTCTCCCTCCACACACAGTTACAGTTGTTCAGGCCACCTGGGTTAATGTGCTCCACCATTAGAGGAAGACTTAGTGGAACTGATGAAATGTGGCTGCTGCAAATTCCTCATTTGTAGTTTGAAATAAGCATAATTACATCTTCTCGTTGATCTACACTTTGACTTTTTGAATGAGAGTTTACGAGGAGGCAGCTGGGCCAGTGCAACTTTTATTATCAGAGCAAATATATTTATCTCAGGTGAAAATGTAAAACAGTTCTTTTTAAAAATTAAACCTTGTCAGAGAGCAAATTTGTTCATTACAGTGAGACTCAGCCTTCGACTTAATAGCCATGTCCCCCTATAACAGTGTTTCTGCAGGTTCACCAAGTTCAATTATAGAACTGCAACACCGATTAGAATGGACTTTAGTACAATAAAAACCACTAAGGTTGATAAGGCCTAGCATTATTTACCAAGGGCAACAACTTTTTGACATGTTGGCCGATCTCCCTAACATTTCCTAATATCTTTAAACATGGGACTTTAAACCGGTTATCAATGTACTGTAAAACAATGTGCATGACTACACAAAAGACATTCCATCTTCGTTATTTAAATTTCAGAGAGAAGATACGAATAAGGGATAGTTTCCTGATTCAAATATTCCCCGACAGCTGGTACCACAGCCATCACAAGAAGATGGGGTAAGATGGGCCCCCCCGCCAAGAAAAGTGGAGATTATAGAGGAACATAAATCCATGGAATAACTGACAATCTGCCTAAAACTTCAAGACACACAGCTGGAAGAAAAGTGAGAGAAATGGATGTTATTCAGAACCAGAAAGAGCAACAAACACCATGGAGAAGACAAACTGAATCAGTTGAAACAGAATGAATAGACTGAGGGTGTAGAATCCATAAACGGATGTCTAGTTTGTTCTATACGATTGTACAAATGTTGAAATATCATATAAAAGTATAAAACAACACGAGTGCGATACAACATCTAAAATAACAAAACAAACCCCTTGTTATGAAAATACGCATTTATTGACAACAGCACAATTAGATTCTTATGAAACAATGTGACACAGAACAATAAAGCTGCATTACAAATAGATTGTGTCTGTATATTCACCGTCTGCAGCAATACGATACTGTACGGCATAATTCATAATAACAAATCAAACCATGTCAAAAACAAGTACATGTCAGGACACAAACTACCAGTGAAACTTCCTAGTTACAATGTGATGAATATAGTAAAGGATGTGAAAGGTTTGATAAACTCATGTTATTTAACCTTAAGTTTTAATACTGTATGAAGCAACGCGAACATATTGTTTATTTCTAAAAAAGGAAGATGGAAGTCAAACAAACTTGTTTTCTACAGTAAGAAATACTTCTGGGAAGATTCAAAAAATTGATTACATTTGGTATGATTTTTAGTTTTTTTACTCAAACAATAAAACTGCATCACATATTTCAAATAATAGCGGGTAATAAAGTATTAATATTGATACTGTAGTAATTAGAGCTACAACAACAAATACACAGTTGCATATTGTCATGTGCCATACTGCAATGCATGATTTAACAAGTAGCTGAATATGAATGAATACCATAAATACTGATACCACCTGAGAGATTACAGATCAGTAGCGGTCATAATGTGGTCTCTGTTGATGGGAGCCCTGGTTGGAGCCTGACTGACCGCTCCCATGTCCATAGTGCCGGTCTCTGTCTCGGTCTCTGTATCCGTCTCTATCTCTGTCCCTCTCTCTGTCTCTGTCTCGGTCATGCCAGTTCTGCTCACGACGGTCTCCCCCCCAGCCTCGGTCTCCTCCCCAACCACGACCTCTGTGCCCACGACGGTCCTGGTACCTAGATAGAGACGGATAAATATAAACAATTTAACAATCGGTACCAATGCATGCATAACATAGCGCATATGAAAAGGTAATTAAATTGCATCCTTTTTTGTGACCCTATTATTTCAGCTATAGAAAAGGTGCAGTATTAATAAAATGTATTCCATGACCTGAATAAATCGAGAAACAAATCTCAATTTAAGGTAGAAACTGACTCTCAGGATGATTTTTAGTCACACAACTACCGCCATTACATCCCAAACATGTGTTTGGTGTAAAGTGAAGCAGACCACCAACAAAAGCTTGTTCACAAGTTAGAACTGTTGTATAATGGCTCCTGTGGCTGCAGCGTATAAAAGGTAACACACATAACGGCAGCAACTGAAGTAATAGCAGACATACGAGTGGAAACAAAGGCAGGCAGACAGCCACGCAGGTTTTAAATCTTTAACTAATTTAAAGGACATAAGGCACTATTGATTGATTCATAATTTAGAATCCTTTTTTTTCCATTTACTTAAACAATCAAATAATTATATTAGTCGTCCTTTTAACCAAAACGACCAATATTCTGCAAATGTGATGATTTGCTGCTTTTTCCAAGGTTTGATTGCTGGTTTGAAGATAAATGAAAACATTCCCTCAGCGATTAGAAAATACTTTCACATTTGTTCTACTTTTTAGACAAAACTATTGAAACTGAATCGATGTGTTAATGTGCCCTACACCGCAGTGTCCATCTAATGAGGTATAGATAGATATAGGATGAGATACCACTATACAGCATCACCTTGTCGACTGGATAGCTTTTATTTGACTTAGAAATCGCAGAGATAAGAGCTCGATGAGATTCTTTTCTTTCAGATCCCACTGCTGCTGCAAATCCCCTGATTCTTAATGTCACTGACAATAAACATGCAACATAAACACCAACCACCACAACATACGTGTCCCTGTCTGTCAACTGTTCAGTACCTGTTGTCTCTTCCTCTCTGGTTCCCCCCGGCTCGACCCCTCCAGTCCTCCACCAGGGGCGGCGGGTCGGCGGCTCGGTTCTGGTACTTCTGGTACTCCGGGTCCTCGGCGGAGAACCGCTGGGCGAACAGCTCCTCGTACTCCTGCAGGGTCTCCGTCTTCTCGGTCATTCTGTAGCAGCAGAGAAGCAGAGTCACTGGATGTAAACACGAAGCTGCTAACACGGATATACGAGTGTTTACGACAAAGACATTTCTGTGTTGTGTCGCAGCTGCTACACACACACACACCGCGTGAACCAATGGAAACAAGGCTGTAACCGTCAGATAAAGATACAAACAACGAAATAAAAATCACAATGACAACATTTCAAACTCTCACGTATTCAAAACGCACCTGAACAAGACGTGAGCGTCGCTATCTTCACAAACACGTTGGTAAATATTATCCTGACGTTGTTAATCCGAAATCCGGTATGAGTCCGTTGCTGAACTGCTTCCCCCCTGGAACAAATACACGTCTTTTAATGGTTCCGGGGGGCGCACACACCCATTTATGGCTGCTACCTGCCGGTTAGAATAACAAAAATATTTTCTTAATTATTTTCTATTTACTGTATCCACATGCCCAAATTCAGTTGTTTCCCTTTTCTGTCTGAGCAGTTCTATATGTTTTGTGTCGTGTAAAAAAATGTAATAAAAATATTTAAAAAAAAAAAAAAAAAAAAAAGAATAACAAAAACAAAACTGTTAGATTCTTACTGTTTGTTAGAAAAAACATGGTCAAATTTGCCATAGCCATCATTTGGTGTAATTTGGAGAAAAGGCTGGTTTTAAAACTGAACTTCGAATCCCTACCATAAAGATACAAACTAAGATAATGACTTAAAGGGAGCTAAAGCATTTCAAAGTATTTGGAAACACACCTGCAGAAGGCGTGAATGATGCTAACTTTAGATAACGCGGTGTGAGAGCATCGCTGAAACTCTTCCCCCTGGAGCTAAAATACCCCTTTAAGTGGTTCCGAGGGGCGCACACACACCTGCCACTGATTGACACCTGCCATCATCCCTTTAAATTTGCCGAAACCTTTTTTTGTTGTAATTTGGGAGAAAGCGTCGAACTGCTGGGAGCTGAAAACATGTGAGTGCGGCTGCGTCCACATGAGATACCTTCACTGTTTGTGTGTTTGTTTTAACTCCATGTCGTGTTAGTGTTTGAACATTGGTGTGTCTATGTACAGACTGCTGAGAAACCAGTGCGCAGGGACCGTCTACAAAGTGCAACACCGAAAAGAGATATTACAAAAATATTCAATAACATCACTTTAATACTGTATATTCTCACCAAAATCACGTCACAGGTCCAGAGTGTCCTGATGGCTATGCTGCAGTACAAAGTTTGGGGGAAAGTTATTTTGTATAATTTTGGGGAATATTTATTATGAATATTATTCAATAACTTCGGTCTAATACTGTGCATTCTCACCAAAATCACGTCAGAGGTCCAGCGTCTCCTGATTGCTATGCAGGACTTAGTTTGGATAATATTGGGAAATATTTATTATGGAAACTATTCAATAACTTCACTGTAATACTGTATATTCTCACCAAAATCATGTGACAGGTCCAGGGAGTCCTGCTGGCTATGCTACAGTACCAAGTTTGGGAGAAAGTGCTTTAGCCTAATTTTGGGAAATATTTTCTATTAAAAATATTCAATAACTTCGGTCTTATATGTATATTCGTATATGTGTTCATGTTTGAATTTGGAGTGATTTGGGTTGAAACTCAGACGGACCAGCACCTCCACCTCCTCCACCACCTCCACCTCCACCTCCTCCACCCCCGCAGCAGCAGCAGACTGCCGGGTGAGTGAGTGGAGAGTGGGCGGCTCTGGTGGAGGTGCTGCTGGAGGTGGTGGAGGAGGTGGAGGAGCCTGAGCAGGTGGAAGCCGCTCCGTGTCGCTGCTGCTGCCCTTCATTAGAAACACAATCCCGCTGGGGAGGGACGACACCGCACACTGAGCAGCACGCAGGGGAACCAGTCACCTCACAAACCTGCACCGGGCTCTCTCTTTATTCTACTGGGAGGAGGACAAGCGGGAGGGAAGCCAGTATAGGAACCAGTGCGGGATTTATTCTGGGGGAAATAACAAACAAGCGAGCGAAGAGAGCGGAGAAAAACTTCCAGGAATGACCGGGTTTCTGTGAGCCTGACGACCCGGTGGATCGAGTTTGCTGAGAGAGGAGGAAGACGAGGAGGAGGAAGAAGAAGAAGAAGTGATCTCCTCTCCTCATATTTCACTGGGGACTGAACTCTGTGGACCACCGATCATCTGTGGACTTTGACTCTGCGCGTCCGAACACTGTCCTCCTCCCGATCCGCTGTCATTCATAAAAGCGACGTTTTTAAAAACCCTAGGAGCTGCTCCTCAGATCCCGCTGCCATGGGGTGAGTAGATATTCATAAAAAGTATTTTTGCCTTATGCGAGGTTCCATCCAGACAGCGCTGCCCTTCAGTGACACCTGCACCCACTGAAATATGTGCGCCGTGGAAATACCTCCACAAGGATCCACATTTCACTCCTATCGCAAAACAGCCTATTTGGATCGGACGCGTTTCTACTATTTTACATTATTCTTGTTTTTGTTTTTTTTATATAAATGTGAGAAATTGAAAGAGCTTGTGCGGAAAAGCTTCAGAGAAAATTAATTTATTTGTCTTTATTTTTTTTCACGCAGTTTCTTTCCTATGGATTATATTTGTGTGTGTAAGTGGTTGTGTAGGTGTCATTAATTGTGTTATGGAGGTATCAGACTAATAAGGTGTGTGTGTGTGTGTGTGTGTGTGTGTGTGTGTGTGTGTGTGTGTGTGTGTGTGTGTGTGTGTGTGTGTGTGTGTGTGTGTGTGTGTGTGTGTGTGTGTGTGTGTGTGTGTGTGTGTGTGTGTGTGTGTGTGTGTGTGTGTGTGTGTGTGTGTGTGTGTGTGTGTGTGTGTGTGTGTTCCACAGAGCTGGAGGTAGTGCTGCACTCCCACAGTTGTTTACTGGGTACAGAATATTATTTAGCCTCCACTGGTGTGAGTGTTGACTCAAGCCTCAGGAATAATGAGCTCTGCTTCACACTGACTTTCCTTTCTGAAGTTCCTAATCCTGTTTGTACTCCTTTTTGAATTTGATTTGCAGTAGTTACAGCTCAATGTACCTTGTCACAGAAACCAGTCTCTGAATAATTTATGGGAACTTTTTGCATTTGTGACAAGAATTTTAGATTTCTGAAAAATATGAGGCAAAGTGTGGAAAATAATCAGCTTAATGTTCTGTAATCAAGTCAAGTCACTGCCTCTGTGCTTGTTTTTTCGTGAGCAGTTTTAACATTTTTTTATATTATGTTAGAAACCAGTTCAACCGTCCTGATGACTGCTCAAGAGTTTGGCGTGGTCACCCAGCAGGTTTAGAACTGAGAGGAGACGCTGTTGTTTCAGTAGACTGGCCCAGGCAGCATGGCAGCTGTAGTTCAATCCAAGGCAGGAGGTCACACCTAGTGACGGAGACATTACAACAAGTTTCCTTACTCCAGTTCTCTGGTGTCAGTCGGAGCCGGCCTGTGGTATCACAGGTGGATACCAACTTATAGAGAAATGAAATGGAATCCAACCAGGGGCAGAAACTGGCAGGATTTGTTGAGCGTTCCATTGAATGACAATTTTCACTGTGTGTGTGTGTGTGTGTGTGTGTGTGTGTGTGTGTGTGTAAAGATATTGTGGGTTGCTTGTAGCATGCAGGATTTACTTGGTCCTTTGTCCCTGAAGCGCTTGGCTCTTAAATGGAGTTATAGATTAACTATCAGTCTCTCTCACACAACACACACACACCCTCAGCAGCTATCCTCCGTTGTCACTTTCCTATCACGTCCTGTGATCTATTAGTGCCCTCTGAATCTTTACATATCTATTATTGATTGCATAATTTCCACATGATTTATAAAGCACAATCATGTATGTAATACTCCATATTAATGATATTATATGACTCTAACTTGCCTAGTTAATTCTAATGTATAATTTAAGAGTGAATTCAAAGAGGTTGAGAGAAGATTCTGATAACAGTGAGAAAGAAAGTGGTGGTTATTGTTTTTTTTAAGTACAGTTTTTTAGCTTACGCACTGCTTCTCCAAAATAAAGCTCAGATTGTCCGAAAGCCCCTTCTTACTGAATAAGCGTTCACACAGACAGCAGTGCAATCAACATATTGCTATTTAAAGTAAGTCGGGCTGGGAGCAGCCCTAACCCATCGGTAGATGATAATCTCCTGGCTGACCAGAGAGTGACAGCTAAAGGCTTAATACTCATTGATTAGGCTCTGTGACATGTGACGTGGCAGTGGCTCTCTTGGCTGCCCAGGCCGGAGAGTGAACTGTAAACCTAATCTAACTCCTCTGTCTGCAGCGGAGGGGCAAAGGGGAAGGTTGTAGAGGTGTAGCAGGGGAGTACTAGCAGGTCTCACTGTTGAGGAATCATGCGTAAATGAAAGGGGACAGACTGACGGCGGATTGGACGTCTCCACGCCAGATGGTTGAGGCCTAGGAGGCCATCTGCTGCCATGCTGTGCTTCTGTGGAGACTTCCTCACTTCCTCTTCCTCTGAGCGCTCAGATTATGTTGGGCACCTATCGCCACAGTGTGGTGGAGGAAGACCTGATGTGAGTGCTGGTTTGAGTCTGGCCTGCTGGCTCAGATGTATGAGTCTCTTTCGCCTGTTTAATGAGCTGTGCTGCAGGAAGTACAATCAGTCCACAGCCAAAACCCTGGAGTAGTAATGAAGGTCGCTCTCAATAATCCTAGTTAAAACTGACACAATGTAAAATAATTTCAAATTAAATGGTAAGGTTGCCGTGCAAATTTTAAGTTTACAGTATGTTTTCCCTACATCTTAAATGTAGAATAACAATGAAATCAGGCTGCATCTAATGATGAATCTAGAAATCCATTGATCCATCTATTCATTAAGTACAGTTACTTTCTTTAACACGGGTAGAGAGGGCGTTGTCCAACATCTTTCTTGATTTATCAGAGAATAATTAATGGAGCTTGAAATCGATGGTGCATGTTTAAGGGACTCATTTTTTGTAGAGATTTGGTGTAAATCCAAATTAAACCTGTATCTTGTGACTTTAATGTAGTTTCAGAAGGGGACTGTTGGTGGATGCATGGGCTCTAGTGACATTCTAGTTTGTTTACATCTCACAGCATTTCATAAGAGACTGTCTCACTCAGCAGGACACTCATGTCCCCCGAACATCATTAGTGTAGAGAAATGTGTTTATTACAATAAAGGCCAAGGTGGCATTGTAGTGATGATCCCACAGAGTCTTCCAATTCTCACGACTTTCACACAGACGAAATGCTGCTCTCACTAATAAGGCAGCTCTGCTCCCCTCCAGGGCCTCGCAGGTAGATGAGGGAGTCTTCATCTGACTTTTACACCAGCTAATGAGCATTCACGTTATTAAATTCTGGTATTTATGTTCACAAAAGAATTCAGCTTTACATTCACAACAAATGTGTTACTTTCTTCTATTTTTCCTATTTGCATATTGCTAGAGTCACCAGATCATTGCACTTTTGGAAAATTTCCCTCGGTTTCTTTTGATATCTACACCTTTTGAAAAGCAGGTACTGGCTGAGAAAACGTGGAAGGATAAGTGCTCCGTGTTCTTTCCTACGTCCTGTACGTATTTGACAAGCGAAGATGCTTTTTACGTAGAATTTGTAAGAACATTCAGATTCAAAGACAGCGTTTCATACATATTCTGTCGGTAATTTTGGATTTGAGCCTGGTGATTGTCCTGTTACTAAAGCCTGTCTTGTTAATACGACGTCTGCTGTTTTTCATCAGATCTCGGACAGTCAGGACAGTGTCTTTAAGTCCCACTGGCAGACAGAATCTAATAAGAAAGATACTATTGTAGTCTAACAGGCTCTGTGCCTGTGGGTCTGCACCCAATAGTACCTGATATGCAGCGTATTCGTCCCCAGCTCGTTTTACACTGCAAACATGGTGTAAAACCCAGACATTGTGTGTTGATGGTATCTCTCTTCCGACCCGTTTAGAGGGAGACATGACACCTCTGTTGGGAAAAAAGAAAAATCTGTATTTAAAGAGTTTCACTGTGCAGTTGAAAGTCATCAACTTATGCAACAGGAACAAAAACTATCCAGATATACAGCAGCAGAAATAGTCTGCCTACTGTCTACTGAACATTTATATTTACCTTGTGTGTGTTGCATGACTTCCGTAGCTGGTATTAAAGTCACATAATGTTTCCACTGTAGGAATGTGAAGAATGTTGCAGGGTACATACCTGACGCGGCTGAGGCTGGTGTTTTCTGTAAAACAGGCTATGAAGCCTGTTTGAGTTTTGAGTTTTAACCCTTCGGCTAATGACCCTAGATTCCTGAATCAGTTATCGATCTCTTCACAGCCGCCCCTTGTCACTTTCGTTCGTACAGAGAGTGGATGACTGTGACTGATAAGGAGAGTTTGTTTGGAGAATGTCGCTGGAGTAGGTTCAGGAATCTGGAAGAGTCAGTTTTTATCTTTCACATGCCTGGATTCAGGTGCAGCAGAACACAGGTGCTTCGTGACTGCAGCCCGTGGCATTAAAACCCCCACCATAGAAAGATAGAAGCCGCCTGCGGTTCTCCACACATCCTCTCAGGACATGGTGTCATCCGCTGTCATCTTAATGTATCCTCCTTAAAGCAGTGGGATAATCCTTCTCTTAGCAAACTTTGCTCCAACTCTGTATAATTCAGTGTTTGAGTACATCGTAGGTAGTGATCAGCCAGACACTTTGAAGGATTTCAGAGAACTTGAGGCAAACAGGCTTAGTCGTGCATCACTCACTCTATTGCTGCTGCATATTCCCCAGAGGTAAAGCACTGCAGCTGTTTAGCATGCAACCACAGCGGGCAAAATTCTTCCTCTAGTTGTTGGGTCTAGTTGTATTTTTTGTGATAAAGATTAATTATATGTAATAATTAAAGCTTATTTATTGGTACAATGCGGCGCTTTCTCAACAGTTTCACTTATCCTCGGTATATATGGTTGTTAGCACATTCCTTTGTTTTTAATTTCATTCTTCTGCCAGTGCACAACACAGTTGCCGCATCACGAGTGTGTATGGGCCTGCGGTGGGTGTGTAGGTGTACGTAGGCCCAGACGGAGCGGACTAACTCCAATCCGCTCCCCCCCCACACGCAGAAACACACACCTGTAAATTATTTAAAGCACCAGATGGGGATAGAGAGCACCCAACAGTCAGCGGGACAAAGAATTCCAAGGTCACAAAGTCCAAAATTTTGTCTTTTTTTTTTTTTTCAAATCAATCAACGTAATGTTTTATTATCTGAGAAAAGCAGATCACTGGATTCCACCAACCGTTGTGTGAGTGCATCCATGTGTTCAGCAGCCTTTCACTCCTCCTCCTCTTGCCAGTGTGAGCTGGCTCCAGACGCTGCCACTGCAAAGGTCAGCGGGTGTGTTGATGTGTATGTATGTAAAGCGACAACAGTGATCTGTATAATGGGTTTTGTTGTTCCCAAAGCAGATGAAGACTGGGATTAGGCTAAAAGGGGGCAGTGCATTTATTAGGCTTTAATTTCTGGGAGAACCATAATCCCAAGAGAAGTAAAAGCTTTATTAGCTCGTGAATTTTTGCAGCCTGCCAAACTGTCCATGTGACATTATTTTCACTGGGACCTCATAATGGTGCATTAAAGTACAGCTGAACTGACCGTCCTCTGTGCGCTTTGTAAAGCATTACAGCAAGAGTGGCACCATCTGTACCCTGTTAATGAAACCTGCAGTTTGGCCTTACAGAAAAGGAGATGTGTGTGTTACTGCTAGCTTTAACACCTGTTTAATTTTAGTGACCTTTTTTCTAAAGAATGTGCTCTCCAATAAAGTGGATTTTGTTTTGCATAATCACATCCCTGTGCTAAAAAAAAATGCAATATTTTTAATGGTTTTGATAGTGCATTGGTGATTTTAGTGCTGTGCCAAGCAAAGTGTGGCTCTGCCAGTGTGTCCAGCCGGGCACCCTCTTGTTGAAACGTTTCATGTGATGAAAGTAAGAGGCAAGCCAGGAAGCAAAAGCAGAAAGAGGAAGAAAGGATACTAGAAAGTACCAGGATTTCACAAGGTTTACAACCGACAATTGATGCTGTAAGAAGTTTGCTGTAAAGCTCTCTCCTGGGAGCACGTTTGTAATCAAGTGGAGTGGAGATAAATGATCTGTGAATGTTTGTTTCACCAGCACCTAATCTAAAGCACACTTTACTGAGAATGGGCCTACAAACATCAAACTAATCAATAGTGGACAGAATGATGCGTAGAAATAGCATGCAGATGAAGAAACCAACTGGCATACAGCATATTGAAATGCATTACAGTTCTATCTAGCCTGACTAACACTTTGCAGCATTGGAAACCTCAACGGTCCCTTTCGACCTTAAGGAGCAGCAGCTTTACTCTGACCTCCCGTAGTATGTCCGAATTTCTTTACCTATCACTTTGGTAGGTACATTTCATTTGTAAAGCGTGAAGGTGGATTCAACGTGCTGTACAGGAGGCTTAGCCCAGCCACACGGCAGTATGTCTCATGTATCGTTGGCTATGCCCTCTAAATGACGCGCTCTGCAATTTCCTTCCCACTACCATTATTTACTGTGACCTCATTACGATAGTCCATTACGTTGCCTTTTAATCACGTACGCTGGAGAACATCCAGGGGGAAAATTCAATGGTGACTTGACATCCAAAAGGTTCAGGGACAAATTAACAAAATGTATAATTGCATAGTCAACAAGATAAAACAAACAAAGAAAAACAAAGGTATGATCAACATTGCAACCGTGCCAAGCAATGGGAGCCATATAAAACTCACCTTGCATTCACTTCTCATTGTAATTTCCAGTAAGAAGTACTTCACATCTGCCTCCTCCATATTCTCCATCTGCAATAATTATTAAGTTCTTGAGGTGTCCTCTGATCCAGCCACTCCACTTAATTGTTCTTTGCACTTCAAACTTTATAGAGGAGCAACGTAACCACTTGTCCTCACCGTTTGAAATGAGAGCATCCAGTGAATGAATTACACCTGTTGGGTCCAGAGTCAGACCCTGCAGCAAGACAATTAACACTTTTTCTTCCCACTTTCTGCAGTGGGGCTCTGTCAGTGTCAAGTGTCTGTGCAGTTTGTATGGGGCTGAGAAGAAGAGGGTTCCACGAGCTGTTCCTGAACAATGTCTATATTATATGTACAATATTATATATTATTTTCTTTGGCAACATTACTTTCATTGATGTTCAATCTGGTGAAATGAGAAAAGTATGAGATGCCAAATTCTTGTCAACTAAGACACATCTCATATGTGATCCACTGAAGTTCACAGAACTATATGATCATTGAACCAGCTTGAGACACCTTTCTTTTTGTGAAATGGTGCTTTATCATTGCTGGAGGTATACTGTCAATAAAGGTGGATGATATGACGGCACCCCAAAAGTGAAGCCAAATCATAATACCACCTGGTGGCTGGCTGCAGTATATGTCATAAACCCTGCCTCCTCCATGTGTGTGGATGGGACATAGGACAAACCTACATGTCAAATACAGTACAGTTTGGATCCTACATGATTTGCCTTTGTTTCTGGATAGTGAGAGGAAGCGGAGATGTTTTTTTTAGTTGTTGTGAGAATTAACTAAAGCTCTTGAACTGTATCTGCATGATCTTGTACTCCACACTGCTGCCAATTATTGGCTTATTGGAAAATCCTATGAATAAGCTATTGTGCAGGGGTTCCTAACAAAGTGCTTGATGCACATAGCACACAAAAGCGCTCTACTCTGTATGTGAGAGTCAACTTATGGTTTTGTGTGTATAGGTGACGGAGGGTAAAGATAATCAGTGTCTGGAGAAAGAGATGCATTTGTAGGAGTGTCATTAAGAGGAGGAGCATTCCTGCTGTATTTCCTTCTTTTTCAGTCTGCAGTCATTCAAGTTTAACAGGCTCCTTTATCCCCATGATGATGCTCTTCTGAATCATACACGCAGCTAGCTGCTCATTGCTGGGAGGCAGATTACTTCACCCTCTCAAAGATAGCTGGCATTGTTTTATTAAATTTTCCCCATCATGGTCATTGTTTAGTTGGGTTTTGATGGCTGTAGACCTCCACCAAGGATGTGATATTTTTGCCCCTGTCTGTTAGTTGGTTTGTTCGTCAGCAGTATGACACGTTAACCACCGAAGGACCCGGACAAAGGGATGAATCCAGGGATTTTATATGATGACCTAATGAAAAAAACTGGGCATATTTAGGGGACTGGTGTCCATGGGGATTTGGCTCCAATCTGGTAATATACCAACAATTGCAGCTAATTAATAATATATATTTAGTAGGTTTTAAAAATGATTTGTAATCATTAGGATCTGACACGATATGAACATTTCAGGGTTTTATTGAAAACCTTACTTAAACATTGTTTATAGTTTATTTTTAATTTTCATAGTGCTCATGTCACTCCATATTACTTTGAAAGAAAAGCACGACCAACTTGTACATGTCCCAGATTTGCAAAAAGCACAAGATAACTGAATCAATGTTGAGTTTAATGCATTGGTTCCATCATTTTCCTGATATAACGAGCAAATCAACAATTCTCAAAATATCTGAACATGCTGCATTAGTATGTGTGATACTGTAGGAACAGACACAAGGTCGTGTTTTGTAAGGGTAGACACAATAAGCTGTAGCTTCAGCCTACAGCTTTTCACTTTCTGCTGAGATGCATTAAACTCTAATGTTGTGTTTTTCTTTCCTTTTATCCTTTGAATGTGTAATTATTCATAAATGCACCAAATATGTTGTTAGCCACTGATGAACTATGGACAGTTTTAATACATGAGCAGCTGCGTGTTGGTACCAAAACTCATGGTTCTCCTGCTAAGTTATGCAATAAATAAATATTGGTTTGAATCCGGATAGGGGGGCAGAACCAGGAACTCTTTTCACCCTCTTGAACATGCCGTTTTTTAACATGTTCATCGATTTCACAAAGACCAAATAAGATATGGATCTAGTGAGTTTAAATGTGGTTTCATAAGGGGACTGTTGGGCCTTATTTGTCAGAGGTAGTGCTCTCTGAGTTCTAGTCTCTGACGTATTTGGTGCACAGGGGAAATCTTCCATTAGACAATAGATGTGTTAATACAAACAGGCGCACAGTGTCACATGTACGCCAAGATATTTGTTACTGTCACCTTTTGAAAGGGCAGGGGGTGTTGATGTGCTAATGGTTGTGGGTACTAAGACGACTTGGGGTTTGTGTTACATTATCCTGTGCCGTCTGTGCAGAGACTCTCAGCATCTCTGGAGACTCGGCGTCACAGTCCCAGTGTCTCTGCAGCCATAATGTGATAAAGGGATATTGAGAACTCAATACACTGTAAGTGCCAGTGTTTGGGTTAAGATTGTAAAAGCTGGCTCATTGATCAGAGTACTTTGTCTTCCTCCGTGTTTTTATACTGTGTCGTATCCTCCTCACATTTTGTTCCTCTCCTCTCCAGGGAGCAGCCAATCTTCACCACCAGGGCCCACGTCTTCCAAATCGACCCGACCACCAAGAAGAACTGGGTTCCTGCCAGCAAGCAGGCTGTCACTGTCTCCTATTTTTACGACAGCACACGCAACAGCTACCGCATTATCAGCGTGGATGGATCCAAGGTACGTGTTTGTGTCCTTACGCTGCGTCTGTGAATGTAGCACGATCTTAGAGAGAATATTGGAAACATTTATCGGCTCTCAGGAGGAAAAGCTGATGTTGACGAAGCAAAGTCAGTTGGAATTGAACAAAAGGAAATTTAAATAACTTGATTTTATATTCGCTGCTTCTAGGACAGCATCAACCCGAGGCAATTTAATATTTCCTGCACTGTCTTGCTTATGAAATTAAGGTCATCTAGAACTTCTTGGGTTCCTTAAGTGCACTCTTTCATTTCACACAATTTTTTTTTGTGGAAATGGTCTGCGTCTCTACCTTGGATGGAATATCTATAACATGGGTCTGTTGGCCCCTGTCATAAGACATACATTGGTTTTTGCAAGGCGTATATAGCACACAACAGGAACAGTTCTCCTGTAGGTTGATATCAGAGTCATCCCCTTCACAGAGCAGGCAAAAGCGTCATGCCTGTTGAATTGGAGTTAAAATCGATTATCTGTAATGTACTGTCAACAGCCCACAGCTATCTCACTTGAGGGTCTGTATCCTTTAAGTAGTGGTCCCACTGATCAGCTTTCACTAGTTTGAATAAGGAATAGCTTGGTTGCAGAACATCCAAGGAATGTGAAAAACTTTCAATTTAGAAAAAAAAGATTAGAGCAGGATGTTCAGGTTAAATCATGCCTGTGATAACGGACACCATAGGAGTATGCAGATATCCCATATTCCCACCTTCGTCCTCCGCTAACTGAAAGAGTAGATTGTGTTTCCATGGCGATCAGGATCTTCTCTGTGTAGGGTATATAGGAGAGATATGACAGTGGTATCCCTCTGCTGACAGGCAATCACCTTTCGCATGGTCCTAAATCGCTCACATTACCTGCAGAGCCACTTCACACTTAGCAGGTTGCCAGTGGTTTAGAGCTGTGTATGTTCACAGATTTGGTGAAGATGTTCGTAGCTCGGATTGGGTAAAGCGCCCGCGGGGTTCAGTGAAGGATTACAAAGCCATCAGAATGGTGGGTCTCACAGGAACTCAACATATAATTTTACTATTTTATACGATATATTTTACTGCGAGAGAAGATCCACTTATTACATTACATGTCATTAAGCTGACGCTCTTATCCAAAGCGACTTACAATTAGCATTCATTAGGGGCCATTTGGAGGGGGGGGGGGGTCAGTATCTTGCCCAAGGACACTTCAGCATGGGTTGGAAAATACTAGAATACCCCTTTTAAGGTTGGGTATCTATTTATGATTGTTGAGGTTATGGTTGGTGTCTAGGGACAACTATTTAAAGACAAACATGTGTGTTTAAAATCTGCTAGCTCTGATTAACTTTGCTCCTTTTGTGCGTCTGGCTCAAGTGTAAAGTGAAATCCGTCTATCAAGACAATCAAAAACCATCGGTCCTGGTTTCAGAGCACTGCTGAGTCACACTCTGTTGGCTTCAAAACCGCTCTCCTTCCCACAGCTACAAACCAGAGACTCTAATCTGTTATGTCATCAAGCAGCACTTGTCGAGCTACAACACTGACAAGCGCTGAAGAGGAAACTTGCATCTTTTTAGCTTTCGGAATAATATTGGAAATCTCCTTTTATTTGAAATCATCAGTTTTTTAAGTGCTCCTCATCCTCAAGGCCAGGTTTCCTCTGTCTGCTCTCCCACTCTCTGTCACCCTCCCTGTCCTCCTGTCTCTCCACTCTCCTGTAACCTTGAGTAACAGAGCAGCAGGTGTCATAAAGTGTCTACAGGCATCAGCTGTATATGAGGATACAACATTTATGACATTTTATTAGTTTAAAAAGGGATGACCCCCCCTGCTCATTTAAATTGTATCCCTGTTGTCAATATGAGCGTAGAGGGGGAATTGTTGAGTCATGAAAAATAAATGTTAAATACAGTCTACTGCTTTGTACGCTAGCTGTGAGGGGGACAGGTCTGTCGAGAAGAATAGTCTGTGCTGCTGTGCACACTGACTGTGACAGACTGTCAGCTTATATTCGTCCACCCGTGATGGCCGGGCGACTCGCTGATGGTGATACAGCGAGTAGAGGAGCAGATCAGCACTTCTGACTCTCTCTCGTCCTGAATCGTGCTTCTCATACAGCAGCATATCAAGCACCATGACAGCACAGTGAAGGGATTTTTTGCTGCACTTTCTAAATTATTCCAAACTTTTCCAGCTTGCATGCAAAAACATTTTATCTCTTCCCGTTTTGAGTTTTTTAGTCTGTTTTTCTTTGCCTCACATTCGTGGCTTGCAGAGCTAAAAGACTTGTTTGTACCAGTACCAGTAAGTGAGATTGATGATGTGTTTTTGGCTGCTCTGTTTTATTCACTTTTTTAACTTGTGCTATTTATATTCATTTTATCATCTTCTCTTACACACACACATCAAAGCAATTCCTTTGTTGTGGTCCTTTGAGTTCCAGAAGGGTCTGCTGTGTTCTCCTCCTTTGATCTAGTTAATTGTAACAATCTGCAGGAGATTCTTGAGTTGCTTCCAGGATCATCGATCTCTATTTATAATCGGATGACAATCTGAGAAACAATTTCAACGCAACGACAACTTCCATGAAAACGGAAATGAAGCACAATGACATTATCAAAAGCCTCGAGATCGAACTCCTGAGCGCTGAAGCAGAGATCAAGACTCTTAAAGAAGAGCTCAAGAAAAAGGAATGGCTCATACAGAGGGAGAGAGTGAAAAGCCAAGCTCGAACCAACGCTTACCTCGACTGCCTGTGCACCCTCACTGTGAAGGAGAAGGAGCTGAAGAGCTGTAAGGCTCAGTGTGATGCACTGCAGGCAGGTCTCCGCCTGCAGCTGAATCAGGTGAAAGAGACCTGCAGAAAGGAGCTGGAGGTTCTCCACGAGGAAAATGCTGCTCTGAAGAAGACTGTGAAAAGGCTCACTTCTGTAAATGCCAAGTCTGAAGATGAGGTCCAACAGAAGGACAAACTCATACAGAGGCAGACAGAGAAAACGCAAGCTCGAATCAACGCCTACGTCGACAGCCTGAGCACCCTCACTTTGAAGGAGCTGGAGAGCTGTAAGGCCCAGTGTGATGCACTGCAGGCATGTCACAACCTTGATCTGAGTCAGTTGGAAGAGACCTGCAGAAAGAAGCTGGAGGTTCTCCACAAGGAAAACGCTGCTCTGAACAAGACGGTGAACAGGCTTACTACTCTAAAAGCCAAGTCTGAAGATGAGGTCCAACAGAAGGACAAACTCATACAGATAGAGACAGAGAAAACGCGAGCTCGAATCAACGCCTACCTCAACAGCCTTAGCGCCCTCACTGTGAAGGAGAAGGAGCTGGAGAGCTGTAAGGCTCAGTGTGATGCACTGCAGGCAGGTCACCACCTGGAGCTGAGTCAGGTGAAAGAGACCTGCAGAAAGAAGCTGGAGGTTCTCCACGAGGAAAACGCTGCTCTGAACGAGACGGTGAACAGGCTTACTACTGTAAATGCCAAGTCTGAAGATGAGGTCCAACAGAAGGACAAACTCATACAGAGGGAGACAGAGAAGAGGCGAGCTCGACCATACACCTTCATCGACTGCCTAAGCGCCCTCACTGGGAGTTGGGCTCAGAGGCTGGACTGGTTCTGGCTCGGTGGGGCTGAGAGACGAGTGCCATCCCGTATGACTCATACAGGGGAGGAAGTACGAAATGAGACGTTTCGATTACATATCTCTTAGAATGAACTGAATGAAAAAGTCATTAAGTCAGTGAATTACTGAGACCACATGTAAACACACTTTAACATACGCGTTGCCCGGTCCGAGTACAGACTAATACTAATTTCTACTGGGGACATGCACATGCTTCAGTGTGCGTAGTGTTTGTTCTCTATTTTGAGTTAGAGTTTTGGTGAATTACTACAATAAAGCTCAACTGTGCCCTGTATACTCAGCTGTCATGATGAGAGAATGCACTGGGTTGATACGAGTCCCAAAACAAGTATTTATCAGGATTATGGTGCAATCACACCAAAGCTGCTATGAGCTACCGTGAGGCTCCCAACATAAGGACATTCAGCTGACTGGAAAGCATCACATGCTACTATTTTGTTAGAAAAAACAACAACCGGGAACATCAAATAATAAAATAAACTAATGTAATCTGAGGCATGATCTCTATTCATTAACTTCTTCCAATGGAAAGGCTGCTATTCATTAGCCCTCAGTCAAGACTTGAGGCTGGACGGCAGTAGCATCGCTGAATTTCCTGTTCACTCCAATGCACATTTTAAATACACCATCTATTCAGTCTTCAGATGGAATTACATGCCTGCAAAGACATGTGTAAAGGTCTCTGCTCATCTGTTCAGAAAAAGTTAGCATAGATTCCCAAGGAGAAGACATGCACATCTTTCTAAATCACAATGTGTCAATGCCACCATTTTTTGAAACGTAATTCAACCAGAAAACCAGAATCAGTGTTGCATGTTCCAGCGGTTGTTGATCCTATATGTGACCGGTGCAATATTTGATTTTGATTTTGTATTGTAGTATTCATAAAGCAGGACTGCATTCACTACTGCGACTATTTCCATGAGATGTACCATCTGAAGGCAGAAAACCTTTAAGCTGTAAAGACATTATGCATCATTTGACATTAAAGAACAAGAAGCTGTGCTCGTTAATCATTTGCTGGCAAACATGTTTTTTAACCTATAAAGTAAAAATGAATGCCACGGATGATGATTCAGGAATCACGATACATAAGCTGCTTTCAGATATGCACTTGACTAATTTACCTGGAAACTTAAGGGCTGTATTTGAGAATACAAAAATATCCTTGTCAGTTTCTCTGGATAAATTCCAGAAAATTCACATTGAGCATGGGGACTAGTTGATGATGTCTGTAACATGGGACAGACATTAAAATTAAAAAAGGTGTCGGTATGCTGACGAAGTTATCATCTTGTAAAGACTACGATATTCGTGAGCTTTTGGTGATAAGGGTCGAGGGCCATGTGCTGTAAACAAAATGTGTGGAAAATCTCCTGCTACGTTTTTCATATTTGAAGGGTAGAACCAATATTCATTATCTTCTCTGGAGTTCATGTCTGAAAAAGATACAAACATGGGAGATTATTTTGGGTTTATGCAGTTGTATTGATGGTTTATGGCTTTGAGAACTGGAAAACTCTGAAGTTTGTGATTTTATTGACCCTATCAACATGGTGACATACTTAAAGTTATACACAAGTTCAGTATTATAGATGAATTTACTTTTCTTTTTTGGAATGAACAAAACTTTTAGGAGTCCTTCAAGTCCTTGTCAAATGTGTATGATTATGTGAAATGGTGTCACAATTTCGCCAGGGCTGTTTTGCTTTTCAAAAAATTAGACATTTAAAGTTTTATCATTAAAAAGATAAAAAATCTTCTACTACAAAAACTGGTGCCATTTATATTTATTATATCATCTTCTCTTACATACAAAACACTAAGTATACGCCGCAAGGTCTTATTCCATAACAAAAAATTAACGGCCTCTGACTAAAAACTCCCACAGTTTAGATCCGTGGTATTCAATTAAAACTCAGAGGTCCAGCTAGAGAGAATTTCCTCATGCAAGGTCCAAAACATCATAATGTCTAACATGCGTTGCTAGAGAGAAGTGTTCCTTTTGTGTCTTCCACCTCCGACACCAATGTGTCGATTTCTGCTGTGAAATTCTTATTCCCTCTTCTCACTTCAACTTCAACTGTTCAGCCTGACGCTCCCTTCATGAAAAACGGATGTCCTTATATGGAGAAATAGAGGCGTGGTTGTATGCTAATTACATAGAGCGGACCCGCCCTGTTGATTTAGAATGATTCTGATTCACAATCATATGCATGGTGGCCAGAACAAAGTCGACTGATGCGCACTTGTCATGAATCCGACGGTGATTTTTTGCAAACACTTATTTCCTGCGTAGAGTAAGAACATTTCTGCATACATATTAGTGAATGAGGCCCAATGTCTGTATGAAGTCAAAAACTAAATAAAACAAAGAACAATTCAATAGTATTTCAAGAATTTTTATTAAATTTGACATGGAACTGGAGGGTTCTTTTCTCGTTTCAAGTAAACTAAGGTTTGCATTTAAAAACAAAACAAAGAGCTTTTGAAAAAGACAACTTAAAAATAAAATTCATAATTTTATTTTGTAGTTTAAGTTTCCCATTTCTTCTTTTTTCTTTTTCTTTCTACATTTTCACACATGAACAATCTCAACAAATAAACAACTCAACAAGATATTATCTTATGTATTGTATTTATGCACATTATTTACAAATTCCCAAAGAGACACTGTGTCATCTCTACTTTGTTTAATTACCAATAAAGGAAAGACCTATTACTTTAATGTTCGTCTTAAGTCTTTGTACATTAAACATGTGAAAGTTTAAAGGGACACATCAAAGCGATTAATTTGTTTCGGCCGTTTGAGTTCTAGAAGGTTCTGCTGTGTTCTCCTCCTTTGATCTAGTTAATTGTAACAATCTGCAGGAGATTCTTCAGTTGCTTTCAGGATCACCAATCTCTATTTATTATCTGATGTCGATCTGAGAAACAATTTCAACGCAACTACAACTTCCATGAAACGGAAATGAAGCACAAGGACATTGTCAAAAGCCTCAAGACAGAACTCCTGAGCGCTGAAGCAGAGATCAAGACTCTTAAAGAAGAGCTCAAGAAAAAGGAATGGCTCATACAGAGGGAGACAGTGAAAAGCCAAGCTCGAACCAACGCTTACCTCGACTGCCTGAGGGTCCTTACAGAGAGGGAGAGGGAGATGAATATCTGCATAAAGAAGGTGGAGGTTCTCCAGGAGGGAAATACTGCTTTGAAGGAGATGTGGAACGGGCTGACCAGTGAAAAAAACAAGCTTGAAGATGAGGTCCAACAGAAGGACAAACTCATACAGAAGGTGTCGAAGAAAAAGCAAGATAAATCTAAGGCTTACTTCGACTGCCTAGGCGCCCTCACTTTGAAGGAGAATGAGCAGAACATCTGTGAGGCCCAATGTGATGCACTGCAGGCATGTCACCAGCTGGAGCTGAGTTATGTGAAAGAGACCTGCAGAAAGAAGCTGGAGGTTCTCCACGAGAAAAACGCTGCTCTGCAGAAGACGGTGAACAGGCTGACTACTGTAAAAGCCAAGTCTGATGACTCGGTCCAACAGAAGAACAAACCCATAGAGAGGGAGACAGAAATAACGCGAGTTCGAACCAACGCCTACATTGCATGCCTAGGAACCCTCACTGTGAAGGAGAATGAGCTGAACATCTCTAAGGCTCAGTGTGATGCACTGAAGGCATGTCACTACCTGGAGATGAGTCAGTTGAAAGAGACCTGCAGAAAGAAGCTGGAAGTTCTCCATGAGGAAAACGCTGCTCTGAACGAGACAGTGAACAGGCTTACTACTGTAAATGCCAAGTCTGAAGATGAGGTCCAACAGAAGGACAAACTCATACAGAGGGAGAAAGAGAAAACGCAAGCTCGAATCAACGCCTACGTCGACAGCCTGAACGCCCTCGCTGTGAAGGAGAGGGAGCTGAAGAGCTGTAAGGGCCAGTGTGATGCAGTGCAGGCAGGTCACCACCTGGAGATGAGACATGTGAAAGAGACCTGCAGAAAGAAGCTGAAGGTTCTCCACGAGGAAAACGCTGCTCTAAACCAGATGGTCAAGAGGCTGACTACTGTAAATGCCAAGTCTGAAGATGAGGTCCAACAGAAGGACAAACTCGTACAGAGGGAGAAGGAGAAAATGTTTGCTCGAATCAACGCCTACGTCGACACCCTGAGCACCCTCACTGTGAAGGAGCTGGAGAGCTGTAAGGGCCAGTGTGATGCACTGCAGGCTGGTCAACACCTGGAGATGAGTCAGGTGGAAGAGACCTTCAGAAAGAAGCTGGAGGTTCTCCATGAGGAAAACGCTGCTCTGAACGAGACAGTGAACAGGCTTACTACTGTAAATGTCAAGTCTGAAGAGGAGGTCCAACAGAAGGACAAACTCATACAGAGGGAGAAAGAGAAATCGCGAGCTCGAATCAACGCCTATGTCGACTGCCTGAGCGCCCTCACTATGAAGGAGAAGGAGCTGAAGAGCTGTAAGGCCCAGTGTGATGCACTGCAGGCAGGTCACCACCTGGAGATGAGTCAGGTGAAAGAGACCTGCAGAAAGAAGCTGGAGGTTCTCCACGAGGAAAATGCTGCTCTGAACGAGACAGTGAACAGGCTTACTACTGTAAATGTCAAGTCTGAAGATGAGATACAACAGAAGGACAAACTAATACAGATAGAGACAGAGAAAACGCGAGCTCGAATCAACGCCCACGTCGACAGCCTGAGTGCCCTCACTGTGAAGGAGCTGAAGAGCTATAAGGCCCAGTGTGATGCAGTGCAGGCAGGTCACCACCTGGAGATGAGTCAGGTGGAAGAGACCTGCAGAAAGAAGCTGGAGGTTCTCCACGAAGAAAACGCTGATCTGAATGAGACGGTGAAAAGGCTTACTACTGTAAAAGCCAAGTCTGAAGATGAGGTCCAACAGAAGGACAAACTCATACAGATAGAGACAGAGAAAACGCGAGCTCGAATCAACGACTACATCGACTGCCTGAGCACCCTCACTGTGAAGGAGCTGAAGAGCTGTAAGGCCCAGTGTGATGCACTGCAGGCAGGTCACCACTTGGAGATGAGTCAGGTGGAAGAGACCTGCAGAAAGAAGCTGGAGGTTCTCCACAAGGAAAATGCTGCTCTGAACGAGACGGTGAACAGGCTTACTACTCTAAAAGCCAAGTCTGAAGATGAGGTCAAACAGAAGGACAAACTCCTACAGATAGAGACAGAGAAAACGCGAGCTCGAATCAACGCCTACGTCGATTGCCTGAGCGCCCGTCACTGTGAAGGAGAAGGAGCTGAAGAGCTGTAAGGCCCAGTGTGATGCACTGCAGGCAGGTCACCACCTGGAGCTGAGTCAGGTGAAAGAGACCTACAGAAAGAAGCTGGAGGTTCTTTGAACGAGATGGTGAAGAGGCTTACTACTCTAAAAGCAAAGTCTGAAGATGAGGTCCAACAGAAGGACAAACTCATACAGAGGCAGACAGAGAAGAGGCGACCTCGACCCAACACCTTCGACTGCCTGAGCGCCCTCACTGGTAGTTGGGCTCAGAGGCTGGACTGGTCCTGGCTGGGTAGGGCTGAGAGACGAGTGCCATCCCGTATGATCAGGGGCGGCTGCTGGCATAGGCAACATAGGCGGTTGTCTAGGACGCAAAATGCATAGAGGGCGCCACAAGAGGCTGATTCATCATGACGTGATTCATGCAATGTTGACCAATGCAGTAACGTCACACCATCGTCCTCTAACCCCCGGAGATACACCGGAGGCAGAAGCGCCACAAAGCGCTTGGAAAAATGTACGCCTATTTTACGCCCCCGTTAGTCAATTGGGCTGTTAGCACCGGCAGCGAAGTACTGGGAAGTGCCGGGAAGCTCCGAGAAGCGCCGGGTAGCGCCGG
The DNA here is from genome assembly GCF_963576545.1 of Limanda limanda. Lineage (NCBI taxonomy): Eukaryota > Metazoa > Chordata > Actinopteri > Pleuronectiformes > Pleuronectidae > Limanda > Limanda limanda. The sequence continues at coordinate 9,424,316 of NC_083638.1, read as the reverse complement.
GAATCTCTGAAAAGCGACGGGAAGCTCCGAGAATTGCCGGGTTGCGCAGAGAACCAAAAATTCAGAATCAGTATTGCACGTTCCAGAGGTTGTTGATCCTATATGTGACTGGTGCAATATTTGATTTTGATTTTGTATTGTAGTACATTAAGCAGGACTGCATTCACTACTACGACTAGCTCCACGAGATGTACCATCTGAAGGCAGAAAACCTTTAAGCTGTAAAGACATTATGCATCATGGTGGATCATGATCTTGCTGGCTGCTGACCATAGACTATGAATTGCAGCAGGACTTCTTGACATGTAGTGTTGAAGTTATCCTTCAAAATGTTTACACTCATCAATGTTGCTAAAACCTTTATCTTGATGTTTTCCTACACTTGACATCTATTGCACTCACGTTCTGGGAGAGGGATCCCTCACATGTGGCTCTCTCTGAGGTTTCTACGTTATTTTACCCTGTTAAAAGGGTTTTTAGTAGTTTTTCCTCAAGGCTCCAGTATGCTACTCCGACTCCGTGGTGCGCGGAGGGAAGGACGGATCCCACGGACTCTCTCATTTATGCTTCTCCGACAACTGTAAGTCCTGAAAACAATTCACCGCCAAACAGTAGGTGGCGCAACGGAAGACGAGCTTAGAGAAGCCTACCTCTATGTGCGTAGAAGAAGTCCACGTTTGTTTGTTTACCTGCTCCCGGCTTTCCTCACACACAGGGAACAATGGCAACTAACAGAACTAAATACACCCAGCGGTTCAAAATGCTAATGTTATCGTTTCTTAGTGACTGACTCCCAATACTAACTACTGCTCAGTGTTTGCATCCAACCTGAAGGTGTTTGAGAAACAGTGTCATGATAGCAGTGGAATTAAAGTCGTGACAGCGGGTTTTTGCGCTGTTACCACCGAAGTTAACATGGTGGCTAGCACGCTAGCGCCGTTATGAAAGTTCGTTATAACTGTATGTGACCGTACACACATGCCGTTAGAGCTCTAACCAGCCACCGTCAGCCGGACAACTCCGCTGGCTTAACACACTTGTCACATAAATCGTAGTTATGTTTGGGTATTGTGATATAGTGAATGAAACGGGAAGTTTGAGGTCCGGAAATGATGTTGTTCCGAAATGCTGTCGTTAGCGGACTAATCACAGCCAAGGGCTGTCCCGAGGCTCTCCGTCATGCAGACGTGTAGTTAGAAAAATCAGAGGTGCACGAAAAGCTCTCCGAGGCGCTCGGAGAGGGCGTTTCTCCTCTGTGTCAGTCAAAACGGAGAAGCATATATCGGCCGTTACTCTTGCTGAGGGTTAAGGACAGAGGATGTCACACCATGTTAAAGCCCTATGAGACAAATTGTGATTTGTGAATATGGGCTATACAAATCAAATTTGATTGATTGATTTGACATTAAAGAACAAGAAGCTGTGCTCGTTAATCAATTGCTGGCAAACATGTTTTTTAACCTATAAAGTAAAAAATGAATGCCACGGATGATGATTCAGGAATCACGATACATAAGCTGCTTTCAGACATGCACTTAACTCGTTTACCTGGAATCTTGAGGGCTGTATTTGAGAATGCAAAAATTCCCAGTCAGTGTCTCTGGATATTTTTCCAGAAAATTCACATTGAGCATGGGGACTAGCTGATGATGTCTGTAACGTTGGACAGACATTAAAATTAAAAAAGGTGTCGGTATGCTGACGAAGTTATCAACTTGTAAAGACTACGATATTCCTGAGCTTTTGGTCATAAGGGTCGAGGTCCATGTGCTGTAAACAACAAAAATGTAAACAGAATTTACTTTTCTTTTTTAGAATGAACAAAACTTTTAGGAGTCCTTCAAGTTCTTGTGAAATGTGTGATTATGTGAAATGGTGTCACAATTTCGCCAGGGGTCTTTTGCTTTTCAAAAAATGAGATATTTAAAGTTTTATCATTAAAAATAAAAAATCTTCTACTCAGTGAAGCAGGTTTCCTTTTTTCCCTCTGTGTATTTGTTTCTTGGACAAGTGACCACAGCTCTCTCCCTCCCATTCACTGCTCTCGTGTTCTGCACCTCTGATTGAACTTGACTGACTCTGCAGATTCCGCACACTCTGCAGACACATAATCAGCCGAGGAAGAAGTTTTCCAACTGACCCTCGGGCTGTTGGCCAGCAGAGCTCCACTCTGCTCCTCCTGTGCCACTTGATCCACAGGCCCAGCTCCTCACCCCACAGCTGCCAGCGTCACTCACCCTCCCCCTGTCTCACCCTCCCCTTGTCTCACCCTCCCTCTCGCTCTGAGTCATAGAGTCGTACATGCCAGCACACAGTCACATGGTCCTCAAAGACGAGGACGACCTGCTAATATTCACTTACAGATCATTACTTACCTTTTATACCTTAGTCGCGTTTTAAGTCTCGTCTTTGTGTTTAACTCCAGATCAGATATGTTAGGTGATGTAGTTAAATTCAGTGTCACAATATTGGGGTCACTTTTCTAAAGGGGGAAATTATATTTTGATTTGAGAAGTTTTGAGGATGAAGTCATAATAAAATCACGACTGTTTGCTGTTCTGGCTCCTAAATGGTGGAATGAGCTCCCCATCGACATCTGGACATCAGAAAGTTTACACATCTTCCGCCGCAAACTAAAAGCACACCTCTTCAGACTATACCTTGAATAAAAAATAAAAAAATAAAAAAAATTACTAAGAATTTTTTAAACTAACAATTTAGTAGCACTTAAATTGCACTTAATTATAGCATTTTGTAGTTTTGCTTTATTTTTGAAGAACGTGTACTTTCTTGATTCTTGTTGTTGTACCCTTGGGGTTGAATGCCCTTATTGTAAGTCGCTTTGGATAAAAGCGTCAGCTAAATGAAATGTAATAATATTATGAGAATGATAATTTTAGGTAATTTATGGATGGACATCAGAAGAGCAGCCTGTCGCCAGTGTTAAAATTAAGTTACATTTTCAGTTAAAGTTTGAAAAAACAAGGAAAGCTGAATCACAAACTAATTAAAAACGCTGCAACATGAGTCGTTTGAGCTGTACATTAATCTCAACTCCTCCTGTTAACTTCTCAAAACATATCATCCGTATTTATTATTATGACTTTGCTGCACTGGCCCAATTTCACCACAATGCTCATTAAAGTTGGATCTTATCTCATCTATGAGCGCTGTTAAATATTCACTCGGCTGCTCGACGTGTGAGTGTTGTTGTTCAGGCTTTGCCCGGGTTTTCCTTCGGGGGAAATTAGGTCACCTATGTTTTGAAGAAGCCTCCGGAGGGATGAGGATTTAAAAAAATATATCTGACACGTCTGTGAACTGCCAGTCTTTTTATAAACCCTTAACATCCAACCTGAATCGGGGGTCGAGACTTTAATCTTTATTTGGATAAAGGTCTTGTTTTTGAATGTGCAATGATTTCTCTCTCTAGGGGCCATTAGCATTCTTCTGAATGAGACTCCAATGAGTATGTGTGTCTTGATAGTGTGCTAATCTGCTCGTTCCTCTAGCCCAGTCTGTGTGTACAGTAAGGATGCAGTGTTTTAATACCACAGCAAATGATAAGATTGAGAAGGAAACATGGGGGCGTAGAAAAGGACACGAGTCTGTCGTCAAGTTGGATTCTCCAGTCCTGTGTGCAGAGCCATGTTGCTATGAAACAAGAGCTGCACTGTTATTAAACTGTCCTCTGCTGTTTCTCGATTGTTGGTAATTTGCATGTGCTGTTTTGAGATCTCATATATTGGAAGAGTTTGGTTAATCTGCACATCCATCTTTTCTTAAGCGATTAGACTTGTCTGTATTTGCAGCAAACAAACCCAAATCAGCCACACACAAATCAGCAGCGTCTGGTGAGGGTGAGGCTGAGACTGTGTTTTAAAAATCGGTTGCTTTCTGCCGTCACTGTCTCATGCTCTAGTTACAATTTTAGACTGCAGCAAATGTTTTCTGACAGCTGATTTACTGCATAGCTGCAACAGGTGAATGTGTACTGTAGCAGACAGGGAGACTGTAACTTGACTACTAAGAGGTTAGTCGGTCAGCAGTCGCCACCGCACAGTCTGTGTGTCAGTGTTTCATTTATTTATTATTTTTTTCCCCTCATCAAATCTTCCTTTTGTAATCGTACATCAAAATACTAAGTGCAGGACATTCAAATGTTTTCCATTCTCAGTGTCCTCCTTCCACCTCCAACATGAATGGCTTGAACATAGTAATTTTTAATAGTCAACTTTATTAGCACTGCTGAGTGAGTTTTGCCTGTTTTTGAATATGCGATCAAGATCCACAAATCCCAGCACGGAAATTGGTGAACATGTTAAAAATGCCTCACAATCTCTCGCAGTGTTAAAGAATAAAAAATGTAATGAGTTATTTTTAGTCTCGTGCCAAGTCCTAAAAATATGCTGGAACCCTACGCAAGTGTGTTGATTACCAGCGTGACTTGAAAATAATGATAATAATGAATTTATTGTCTTTTAAACAGGTGATCATCAACAGCACCATCACACCCAACATGACGTTCACCAAGACATCGCAGAAGTTTGGCCAATGGGCCGACAGCAGGGCCAACACGGTGTTTGGACTGGGCTTCGCTTCGGAGCAGCAGCTGAGCAAGGTGAGAGGAGACGCTCCTGCTGCAGCACATTCAGTCACATCGCTCAGAGACCAGCTGATTTATATGGTCCTCCTGAAACCCAAGCGTGACAGTGCGCAGTTGGTTATTAACTGAACATCAATTGCAGAATAGATGCCATCAGAAAATTATTCTCAAATCCTAACTGTCACTGTACGGAGCCAATTATTTCTGTGACACATCCGCTTGTTCTGTACCTCACGATCAAAGCTCTGTCTGATATTTCCAGTTCGCTGAGAAGTTCCAGGAGGTAAAAGAAGCGGCCAAGCTAGCGAGGGACAAATCTCAAGAGAAGGTGGACACGCTGAGTAATCACTCCCAGGTAAATCACATCTCTCTGCTGTCTGAAGTTTTGATTGAGTAAAACTCTTTTACTGTCCAACTCTTCCTCTACAGCCGCCGTGGTCATCTACGGAGACATAAATGGCCGCGCTGCAGTTCAATAAACTTTCCTTTACAAGCACTAAAGACTTCAAAGTCTTTAGACACCATCATGTACTAGAATGGTAGTAGAGCGCTTACCTCCGCCAAGGGCCAACAGTTCCCTTAAATAATGTACTAAATCTATATAAAAAATATTTTATTCCATCAAAATCCACATACAATCTTGCACACCACATCCTATCACCGGGTTTCATAGGAATCGTGCAGTAGTTTTTTGTGTAATCTTGCTTTAAAAACAACACAAATGGACGAGGGTGAAAACATATCTGTAATGAAAGGTCCAATGTCATTCTTAGTGTCTGACACAGGCACCACAGCAATTAAGATAAGAAAGCAAGCAGGGCTCATAAATACATGATTGATAATAGATCTATGAGTTTCTCAGATCTACGTCAACATTGTAATATGTATAACTCTATCAGTAAGTAAACAGCGTTGATTCAAGGTCGATCCAGAAGTCGCGGCTCAGGATTTGGCCGTCAGTTCTGCTCTCGGCCTGTGCTGACTTCAGATGGCAGGAATCCGACTCTGAGACACACAAAGCTGTTGGGCCATATGACACGATAAATACTGGCAACAGTTTTCCATCACCACTTTGCTGTCGTAGCTGACATGTCTAGGTTGTTAACAGTGATTCACTGAGAGTAGTGCACCGCCCCCCTGTCACACTCAGAAGCCAGACCCCCTCAGACCTTTCAGAAAGCTGCAGGTGAGCTTCAATCAAAACCTATAACATAACAAGCGTCACCCACTGTTCTTCACCAGGAGTCCGGCCCTGACACGCCCTCCTCCAACCAGGCGTCCAGCATCAATGGGACAGATGATGAGAAATTCTTTCATGTGGGTCCAGAGGATGCCGTGCTGCAGACGGAGAACGATCAGCTGAAGAGTGCAGTAGAGCAGAGGTAAGGCCGTTTTAAATGGATTAAAACATGCACACACTTTAGTTTGCAGGTAACGATTGTAACTTTGTCTGTGCAGCAGAAAGAGAAAATACTCAGGAGTTGAGAATGTGGTTATTTGAAGTTAAGCAGAATGGAGACCGTTTACCAACCACCAACTCTGCACTGTGATTATGAGATGTAACTGTATGACTCTTACCCAGTCACAAAGCTCTGTTAGATTCAAATAAAATCCACATGAATTGTTTTTTCTCCTTGGGCCATAATCACAATTACTGAGAAAATGTCAGGGATCTTAAAGTATCTGCTTGAAATAGGTTTTATTGAAGCATGTGGTTCAGTTATTTCACATTTACATGCATATTGTTAAATTCACTGAGTAATCCAAACAGTACAAAATCGAGTGTGTTAATCCTAAATGGGCCTCCTATCTTTTTATTGGCTATTGGGGACGAGAAGGAGGATTTAGAATTGGATGCAATGAGTGACCGGGAGCTAGTGAAGGTTCTGGAGGCCCGGGGGTGGGCACAGGAGCAGGTTTGGGTGAGCAGATCCAATCCAAAGAGTGGTTCTGCTTCACTATTCAGCTTTGTTGCCTTTATAATCCAGATGTTGAGTGTATAAATCGGCAATTGCATGAAGCACCAGATGTAGTTTCAGATTAAAACTACCCCAGGGCCTCACACTAAAGGAAAACTGCAGAGAGTGAATTTAGACAAAATTAGAACTGGAAAGCAGAAACTGGATTTGATCCAGATGGGATGAAAGGCCAAAGACCAATTAGCAGAAATTCCACAGACAAGAAAATTTAATTTAATGACCATCTGCTTGAGTGGTGTGGGCTATTTTACACACAAGTAGTTTTCAGTCAATTCTGCTTAGATTATAAGAACTGATCTTATGTAATACTGTACTAGTATATTTCATTTCCTTTAAGGTTAATGTATTTAGATTATCTTACATTCTTAAGAAGATAATGTAAGTTGGAACCAATAACATGGACCATTGGATGTAAACAGTTCAACTTATATGGAGACTGAAGTTTTCAATTGCAAATGATTAATCGATTTATACTTGTTCAGTTGGTTTCTCTTCTCTTATTTCCTGATTGTCTGATTCAAATATTTATTGATAATGGAACCTTTTTACTCTTTTGTGTTGTTAATGTCATCTTTTCATATAGAAATGTATATTTGTGTGCGTGTGTGTGTGCTTAATAGATATTAATATCTATAATTTCCCCCTCTTTTCTGGCCTTCTTACGTATCTACCTCAATTGGTGGAAGTTCACATTTATAAAAATAATGTAAATGGTTGTAAAACCACATAATTCAAAAATCTATATATATTCCCAGCCATGTATCTAACTTCTATGGTTGAGCTTGTGAAACCTAGTTCGCTCCATCACTGCTCTGTTGTCGCTGGACCTGTTTTCTTGCCTTCACAAGACTTTGGGATTTTCTTGCGTGGACTTGTGTCCCAGCAGTGAAACCGCAGAGCGCTGCAGAATGCTGCTGTGCTCGTCTGTCCACATTTGATGGAGAGTAGCTCACTTCAACTCAGCCATGCATAAGGAAGGGGGGGGCAGTGATGCATGCTAAATATACATCAAAACCTCTCCAGCTACACTGATAAGACAGAAACAAACTCTGTGGTTTGAAAAGACAACAAACTCTGTGTTAGGTCTCAGAAAAAGTGACTCATTAGACCTTTGAGCCTTTTCTCACTCATTTCCTCTTCAATTGTCTAAATATGTCTTGACAGTGTGATGTATATCACATCTAATTAAATAGTTATGACTGTGAGGAATATGTTGCATTATGTGTCACGTCAGTGGGCACAGGCTGCAGCACTAACCTATCTACATTTTGCTTCCATTAATAACCCTCCATCTGGATCTCTCTGTTTCTGACAGCAACACCAACGCCAAAAAGTGGGAAACAGAGCTGCAGACTTTGAGAGAGAATAACGCCAGGCTGGTGGACGCACTCCAGGAGTCTTCGGCTAATGTGGAGAGCTGGAAAAAACAACTTAGTACCTGCAAGGAGGAGAGTGACACGCTCAGGGAAAAGGTACAGTCACGCACTCCCTCATGGAAATCAAATGACGTGCACAACTCCATCGATCCTGCAGGTGGAGAAGGTGACAGGGTAGAAACACGGTTTTCTCTTTTATAAAAGGGACAAACCTACACCACACACAGTTAGTGAGGCTAATCACTTAAAACCTGTGTATACTGGGACGAGTAAATCGCTCATCAAATTGTGATGTGTCTCATGCAAGTTTGTGCAAAGAGTGCTGGTCATCTCATAAGCTTGTGGTTCCTGCACCAGAGTCTCTGCTGCACGTTCACTATAAATAGAATCATTTTTAGTTTCATAATCAATGTGGGCTGTTTCTGCAGCTGGACTGGTGCTGCAAAGATACTCACCGTTTTGTAACTGGCTTTTTTTTTTTGTGCAAGATGTCACCACTCATAAGATAGAGTTTATATCCTTGGCCCCGAGAGCTCAACACACAGCAACATAATAAAACGCATGCAAATGGAGGGAATACAACACAACCAAAAACAACACAATAGAAGTGTTTTCAGAACACACTAAGACGTGATGAACGCGGCTGGGACACACTTTTCTACTTTTTAGTGTCCCCTTGAAACTCTTTTGTTGTGACTATTTATTTGAGAGTATTTGTTTCTGTTGAGATCATTTTTTGTGTTGGTAGTATTGTGTTGTATTTGATTTTGAGATGTTTTCTCTATTTTACACCTCTCGCTGTAGATTATCCAGGATTTTGCAAAGACACTTGAATCTCTCACATTTTGAAATATTGTCTCTGTGTCTTTTTTCCAATGTGTTCAGATTGCTGCACTAGAATCCCAGTGTAACGAAGCCAATCAGGAGAAGCAGCAAAACGCGACACTGAGTGTACGAGTGCAGGAGCTGGAGGCGGAGCTACAGGACAAAGAGCAGGTGAGGAGTCGAAGTTCTCTTCAAACAACAGTGTGTATGTATGTAGCTTGTTTTAAATAATGGAAGTGGTACATTAACTAAAAGAATCCACTCAGTCTCCTTCATCATAGAAATGTCAGGTTTAGCTCTCTGCCCCTTCACCCCCCGATGTTTCAAATTCACTTTCTCCAGATTTCTCTTCACTTCTGCTTCTCAGGTAGCGCTGCTCTCCCTCAGGAGGTGATAACACCTCAGGAGGAAGTGAGAGGTTTTTTGGTGGTAGCTTGGCTTCTGTATGGAATTGGTCTTGTTGTTTTGGCTGCCGAGCAACACTCAGACCTTCTATACCCACCTGCTGTTTACCTTTTTCCCTGTGCTTCTTATTTTTTCAGTGATTTACTTGATCTTTGTCCCGTTTCCGTTGCAATGAACCTCACTCTAAATATAGTCAAACTGTAAAATTCATGCACTGACTTTGACTTTTGTTAGATCAGCGGGGTATTTCGTATAAATACTATTAGCTGCATTGCCTTACATCCCCTGCATCAAGCATCTATAATCCAAACCGGCCGACTGTCGGCTCGCTGGAGTCCAGTGGTGCAGTTCTTTCTAATGAGGATGAGCTCTGCATGACCACGCACTCTTTTGACCTTTGCTACTCGCTGGTTAAAAGCAGTTTCTGTCTGCAGCCTAATCAGTAGGACAGATGTTGGCCAATCTCTTAGAGTCCTGCTGCCTTTTCCAAAGAGACTGTGTCGCTGTCACTGCCATGAAAGAGACACAATCAGTCACGTGTGAAGCAACAAAACAAATCAAACACCTCAAATACCATTTAAAAAACTAAAGGAAATGTGTATCAGTAAATGTTTAATAGTTAAAATATATATATGTTTAAGTTTTGGGGATTTCCCCCAGTTTCTCAGGAAACATCTTGATATAACCAAAATCCAACAGCCTTTCTGGAGCTATTCCAGTTGACTAGGTTGCAGTTTCCATAAGCTCGAGGGGACATCTGATGTGTGGCAGCTTTTCTTGATCGACTAATCATTGAAGCTCATTGGGATTTACAATCCCACTGAAACACACATGAACAGTTCATCCATTCACCGCAGGAGCAGGAACAAGCAACAACTTTATACATGTTAAATAAATCGAGTGATTAATCAATCCTCAAATATGTGGTCATTTATTTCCACCTACGGTAATTTGAATCTATCCAGTGCCTGTCACAGTTTTTTAAAGATATTTATCATTATGACCCATTCAGATTCCCTGAGGTAAATAATATGAGAGAGTCGTATTTACCAGTTGGCAGCTTGATTATTAATAGAACAGATAAATCTTTTCTTTCGAGAGGGGTTGTTTGTATATTACCGAACACCAGGAGGGACGTGGTTCAAAGAGCTGCAGCTAATTGAAAAAAGACTAAAAACAAAGCATGGCTTCCTTCTGGGGCTGCTGAGTCTCCACAGAGCGTCAGCCACGAAGCTGTGAGCGCTGACCGGAGGGGGGGGGGCAGCAGGAAGGCTCATTGTTAGCAGAGCACTGATATGACAGACGGCCCACAGAGGCTCGTCTGTCGAGTGACTCACTCTCTTCTATAAACGCACACGCACAACTCCTCCAGTTTAAAAACGTGACTTGGCCGGCCGTGAACTCTCGGCCGTTTGTAACGAGCTGACGACTCTCGGTCGTCAGCTCGTTATTACACATCAGCTTCAAGTGAAAACGGATGTGATCTAACTGAATCGTCTGCTTTTTTTATTTAAACATATATTTATAGGTTTTATATAGTTTTATACATTTACATCAATTTACATACATACAAGAACCTTCCCCAACCTGAACATATGGCAGCATAAATGACAATAAATAATACAAAAGTCACAGAAATTGCTAAGATATGATTAAAACATAAATTCAAGTACAAAAAATTACAATAAAAATACTAATTTAGTTTAAACTAAATTAAAACAAAATTAAATATATATATATAGGTAAAATAAAATACAGTCACTAACATGAAAACAGGAATCGTCTGCTTTTGGTTTGGGCAGCAGAAAAAGACTTTCTATTCACCTTTCAATCTTGTCTATTGTTTTCCTTCATATTCATTGGCCCGTACTTCCTTTATTATTAGCGCATATCTACGTCAAGGCCACTCAGTCGCCTCAGATTCAAACTGCAACGAATGTCTCACACTCACAGATGTCAGTTCCCTAAACATAGTTGTTTTCTTCAAAATCCAGATTCTGAGAGATTTCTGATTCAGTTGATCAATTTGTCCGTTTTGTATTTTATTGAGACAAAGTTGTAGCCAGTGCACTCTTATAATCATTCCTAATATGTTGAGCCGTTTGAATTCATCTGTATTTATGTTTGACTCCTGAAGAAAAACCTCGTAGAAAGAACGATCTGATGTGATTTGTCGTGTTTTTGGGAACAGGAGCTGGAGAACCTGAGGAAGCAGGCGGAGATCATCCCTCAGCTCATGGCAGAGTGCGAGAGCATCACGGAGAAACTGCAGGTACGTTCAAAGCACGCAGACAATCCACATTTCTCTCCGGAGAGATCCACAGCAGAGCGTTAGAGCTCCGGGCGGAACAGACCCGGAGCCCACAGCCCGCAGGAGGGTGTGATGACACCACTGTCACATGAAGGTAGAGCGAGAGTTCCTCTTCATGGCTGCGCCCGGGGGCTGGTGAGACAACATTCCTATCACGTGTCTCACCAACGCACATAGTGGTGACTGTATCTATTAATACAGGTCCACCCCTGTACAAGGCTGAGTGGATTATTGCCTCTTTGAAAAGGTTTTCATTTCCTCGTCCGTGACGCAGAGATACTACATCTCTGTCGCGGCTTATTAGGTTTCGCACGAAGCAGATTTCATCGGTTTGCTGACGCCGAAAAAAACCCATCTGAAGTTTGTGTTTTCTCTGCCGACGGCTCCAGAGAACAAGTCTCACAGTTTGACTTTAGGTGGGCGTGAGAATCAATTCATGCCAAGAATCCTTGAACACGATGGATTCCCGCCCGTCTCCTCCCATCTCCCTCGTAACAAAGAGCTCCTGCTCCTTCAAGGATGATTCCTCATTGTGTAACATTGCAGTCAAACCACAAGTGCCAATCCCGGAGAATGACTGTGCAGCCCATTAGTGCCAAGTCTGTCATGAAGTGCATCGGCAGTGACGCTCATCTCGCCCCGTTCCGACTGAGTCAGCGCAAGATGGTATCATCCGAGCTGTCATGCATGTGCTGCCTTTCAAGCTGGGCAGGGCTGGCGGGCGGGCGGGGGGGTGATAAAACCAACAGTGGCATGCCTGAAGTTCTTGTGCTTCACAAAGCTCCACTGCCTGGTTTGTTTCTGCAGCAGCCAGTCGGATGAACAGCAGGAGTTTATGCAGCCGACTGTCTGAGCCGAGGAGAAGCAGGAGAACAGGAATTCTGACAATATCAAGAGTCCGTTCAACAGGTCGTTATTAAAGTTAGAAGTTAGGAAAATAGTTTATATGACTGGTTTTCCTGCAGGTACAGTTTTTAAACAACAACGACCCCCCTCCACCTCAGTGGGGGGGGGCCCTCTCGCCGCTATTTAGAGACGTTGGCACATGTGGAGCTCCGGTTTCCGACGTCAGCTGGACGACACAGTCACGCAGGCACAACACCTGATAGCACTCCTATTTCAAACCCCCCCTTCCATGGCATCTTTGGTATTAACGTGTCACTCGTGTCGCCTGCAAGTCTGAATAACTCCACCACCATCACCACATGAAAAAATATCGTTTCTCTCTGCAAAGGCTTGACATTTTATTTTCTTGCTGCACTTTGACAGAGCTTAATCATTGTTTTTTTTTGTTTTTTAATACTCTTTGAAGCCCGGGTATAACCTGAGGCTATAATGGTTCTATGGTATTAATGATGTTTTATCTAAGGTGAATAGATGCAAATAAAATAACTGTTAATGGGGCAATAGAATATGGTTGTGCAATAATTGGTCTACAGAGTTTCAGTTATGGGTTTAAAAGAATAAAAAAGGTGGGAGGTAGTCAATCTGGCATGCTAGGTAGGTGAAGTGGTCAGTAGTTGGTGGGAATGTCAATCACTCAAGAATGGTGACTCCTTATTGGATGGGAGGCGGGATGAGAGAGGAGACACGGGAGATGCAGGAGACAGAGAGAGAGAAGAGGAGACAGAGAGAGACGGAGTTGAAGAGACTTGAGATAAAGTGAACTTAAGAAGACGACAACAGCAGCAGTGGACAGTTAAGCCACTCTCAGATTGAGTGTAACTAAGGCTGTAGTGTTTTCCTTCAGCCACCGAACGAGCACTTTATTTTATGTGTTGTTCTGAAACTAGTTAGCTAGCTCAGCACTGTAAACTTAGAGCTAGTGCTAGATAGCCACCGGGAGCAGCTCCATCAAGCTAAGAGGGACGAGTGCCGGCCAGCGACGAGGGGGTTGCTAAGCAACGGCAACGGACGGCAACATCAACTGTGCACGCGGCACCAACGTGGTGGTTGTGAGTAGCCCTGGTGGGGCTAAGAAGGACACAGTAACAGGCCTGCAACGGGGGGTTTAACTGATTTTTATTTGTTATTTTCCATGCCGGCTGTTGTATTTTCTTTTATACCTGTATGCATGTCCCTGTTTTGAGAGGTGACTGTAATTTCATGTGCCACATTGTCTAAAGTTTGTTATCCTAAGAAGAGTGTTTTGAAGTTGCTATTGTGTGTGGCCTAGTTACAAATGTGAGGTGTTGTTTTATTGTATTTCATTGATAAGGGAGATTTCTATTTTCATTATTGGTCTAGTGCCCATATCCATTGAGTCTGATATATAGTGCCTAAATATAGTTTCAATAGTTTTAAAACTACTAAATCTTATTTGTTGTAGCGAATCATTATTATTTAAAATACATGACTGCTTAGGTTAAATAAATCATTTGTAAATAATTGACCAAGTTGTATGGACTCCACTCACTTTCAAGTAGCAGACGTTATTCAGATTCAGGTGGTATAAACTGAGCTCAGATAACAGCCTCGTCTTAACTGGGAATTGACATAAGGGCTACACTCTTTTTATTGTTTTTTTTACCGTTTTATGAGTACAAACAATAGAAAAACAAAACAAGACAACAAAACAAAAAAGTCCCACCCCAAACTAACAGTGAGCACTGCAATATATATCCTTACACATTTATATACATACACATATACATCCATGTATACACAAACATACATACTTACACAATCAGCAGGATGACAGGAGACAGGCAAGGGAATAGCGTGTATAAAATAAATAGAATGAAACAAAATAAGATATAATAATTGTTTTAATTGAAATGCTTAAACCAAGTGAAATGCATAAATCGTTTTGTTTGTGAGAGGCTGTTGGTAAAATAAACTTTCTTTCTTTTGGCATCCCTGCTGAGATCCAGGCAAAAGATCTCAGCTGTTCTTCTACAAGATTTAGATTTTAATATTCCCTGAATCCACCATTTTATTTATTGTGTGCACTGTAATCACTCTCCTCCGCCCAATGTGTGTCCCCAGGTTGCAGAGTCGAGGAACAAGGAGCTGGAGGGCCGGGTGGAGGGTCTGCAGCTGGACATAGACGACAGTCGGCAGAAGCAGGGCGACATGAAGGGCGAGCTGAAGAAGTTCATGGATATTCTGGACGGAAAGATCGACGAGCTGCACGAGGTCCGGCAGGGCCTCTCCAAGCTCGGCGTCGATAATTGAGAAAAGTGGCACGGAGCCGAAAGGGTCAGAGGTCAGGTACGAATGAGTCACTACAGTACGTCTTCAGGCCAGAAAACTATGTGGCACCTCCTCCCCCCCCCCCCCCCCCCCCCCCCCCAAAGCCAAAGGTGACGTCCACTCAGACGCTATCAGCTTTGGCTTCTAATAAACACTCCCATGTGAGAGAGAGACTGGCCGAGTGGAAGGAGGAGGGGCCGGCTTGCTGTGTGCTGGGATTCAGAAACTCAATCAAGAGTCACACTTATTTATCTGTTTCTGGGGGGGGTGGGGGTGGGGGGGCATGGCTTTAAGAAGCTGGTGGAGGGTTCTTCGACTCTTAGAGCAGCAGAGGGGACTAAAGGGCTTAAACGTGACCGTGTTCAGCGTCACTGGTGTAATGATTGGTATTAATCCCTGTGCCCCCCCCCCCCCCCTCAGTGAATTGGCCATGAAATCTTTCTACAGACTGTCTGTTGCCTCTCGTCTATCTCAGGTGTGTTGGAGGACAATTTGTACTCACGAGATGATATGCACATATATAAATATATATATATATATATAAATACACAAATGGCCGTGACACAAAGTGCCTCCAGGTGAGTGTAGATCCGCCTGGCGAGGAGAAATGGCCAAAGTGATGACCATCACCATAATCATAACTCGATGATTCATGTGAGGAAAACCAAACCTCACGACTACAATGAGATGAAAAGCGCAGGCAGACGAGTCCCACCCCCCCCCCCCCCGAGGACGTTAATGGACGTTAATCTGTTCATTAATGAAATCAAACGACAAAACAGGTGTTTGCACAAAACTCTGAGCAGCAGGAATCCATCATGTTTTCATAAAGAGGGAAATCTGTCTAGTTTCAGGATGTAGTCGTAGGAGCCGCGTCCTGCCGTGAGTGTAGTGTAGTGTTTAAAGGACTTTGTGTGTGTTGTTGTCCGTTTGTAGAACAAAGATCTTTGTCTCCAAGGTTGTTGATGTGCTTCCTACACACTGGTTCTCGTTATGGTGGTGGTTATTTCCTGGTGAGGGGACTTGGTGTGGTGGACTGGGTGAACACTGAGACGGCCTGGGGGCTTTTCACTAAACCCCCGTCGAGATTTTTTGTTCTACGTATTTATTTATTTTTGGTGCCTCTCTGCAACTAGTGTTTCTAGAACATACCAAGTAAATCAGCGTCACCTAAATCTCCACACGTGTACAATATTATGTGAAATATACCAAACTGTCAGGATCCAGAGGTTTGTACAGTGGAGGGGTCAAGGGTCACAGCTGCTTCTGGGACGTTCATCTTGAAACACGATGCGTTTGAAATCAAAAGCACAAGTTGTGGTGACATATTTAATGCTGGGTAATACTATGATGGTTTTTTTTGTTTTTGAGATATTTACAACTGGACTTTTTGCTTATTTCTCTCTGTTTGACTTTACTGTTCCTAACTCACCAGAACCTGGACAACACAACGTATGATCCTTCCTTTCTGAACCAATGCCTCTTGTGCACTTTTGTGACTCCTGTTCAATATTGTACAATAGAACTGACAATTGTTAAAATCTAGTTTAATTACAATGCTGCCGTGTGTGTGTGAGTTATTTCTTTTTATCAGGAATTATGTTTATCAGTCAATATCTCAACAACTGGTATAAACATTCACTTGAACTCAGCGATGAACTGATTACATTTTGGGGTTTAAAAGGTCACAGGGGGTCGTGTAAAAACCCTTTTATCTCATTAACATGTAACCTTAAGATTTCAGCAATGTCAGACAAATCTCCAAGACTCACAGATTAATTGATGAGGTCAAATGTCAAGGTCACGGTGGCCTCTTGAACATAAATATCTCAACTCTGCGTTTATAGGGTTTCTTCAAATTTGTATTAGACTGATGAGATTTCCGTGCTCAACAGTCACAGTGTCTGAAACAATAATTTATATACTGAAGTGGTTGGTGAAGGAATAAAACCACAGGGCCGTAGTTCCGTTTCACTTGAGTTCAAGTCTTGGGCCACATTTTGGCTCAAGCTCCGCAGAGAGGAGATGGGAGGTTTCCTCTAATCCCCATTTAGCTGCCAATCATTATTTTAGGAAACTGAGAATCTGTTCAAGCTGATAAATAAGCTGCCTGACAAGGTGACAGTCTTAAGGCACTTTTCCCTGGATGAGAAGCTAAGTGAGGTGGAATGAACCTGTGGCGCCAGAGCTGCGTCCCGTCGAGCCTGAAGAACAGAAGCTCCACCACCGCACGTCTTTGCCTCTGATGTTGATTTACATAGCACTAAATATAGCTGTAATCCTCCCAGAGACGCACAGAACCAGAGCCAACGAGGTGGGATTTAATCACAGAGGCTGACGCGTATCAGTTTTAGTAAGATTAAAAACAAATAAGACGATATGAGCTTGTTTGAAGGATGGATAAACTCCTCAACACCAACATTCTCAGAACAATGAGAATTTTATTTCCACCTTCAGGAACCATCTGTGTGGCGCAGGGAAATTAATCAATGTGCTTTATAGACTGATTATTGGTTAATTGGACAATTATGTGAGTTTGATCGAAAATTAACTGTAATTGCAAAATAAAGTCCATCCTCTGAAAAGGTCTCCAAGGTTAATGTGATGTTTTTTTCCAAATTCAGCAGAATCCAAAGACATTTACTGTGAAAATCAAACAACACGAGAGACACAGAATGTTCCAGCTTCTTAAAATCACGGATCCATTATGAAAATCAGTGGTAATTCATTTTGAGAATAGTCTTTGGTTCCAGCTTCTTTGATTAGTTGATGAATACATTGGTACATGAGTTAGGCTTTTCTAAGACTGATGATCTAAAAAAATAAAGTAAGAAAATAAACATTTTACATAAAACATAAATGCTTATCTTATCCTTATTGTTTATTCTGTGAATAGTTTTCTAATTTGTGTATATTGGCCACTCAACACTGATAGTGACGTCTGTGAAAGGCTCATATTGGCTGATATGTATTGATCACCTGATTGATTGGGCTCTGCTTTATTATATAGTGAACAGTTTCAGTGTCTTAAATCATAAATTATAAATGTATTAAATGAAAACTCTTAGTGAAGCAATCATTTAAATAATCTGAATCTGTCTTTAATCAATTATTAATCTCACTCAAATGGCAGCGGTGCAGCATTTCTCTCTCTCTCTACTTCTTTCAGCCACACTCATTGTGTGACTGGTGATGAGTGGGCGAGTTGGTGAAACATCATTAAGAGACTATGCTGTTCTGTACATGTGTCAGAGAGAGAGAGAAAGCGAAAGAGAGAGAGGGAGATGGCACTGCAGGCCGCTACCACCGAGGCTCCCTGTTACCATAGTAACTGACTGCGGAATTTCACGTTGACGCTCGACAGGCAGGTTTGTCTAAAGAGACGCCGCGTGTGTCTTCCCTCAGGTGCATGAACTGTCCTCCGTCTGAATCACCTGGATGTTACCCATTGATTACACCCACCCCCGGACAGAAGCGGGGGGGGGCACACGATGGCTTCCTGTGTTCTCTGAGTGCACACAGTGGAGCTGAGGTCTGAGGTCTGAGCTGTCACTGCAGGAGGAACGTGTGAGAGCGACGCTGCAAAGTACGGACGTCACAATATGAGTCACAGCACGTGGGCACAGTCACCGGAGTACACAGGTGGAGGAGGCCCCCCCCCCTCTGAGAGATGAGGGGTCGGGTGCAGACGTCAGGTGGAGATCAGGGAACAGCAAAGACGACACGTTTATGAATGAAAAAGGAAATTCAAGTTCATGATCTTTCGTGTCTCGGTTTATTATTTAAACAGCAGAACAAGTGGGTTTCAGCCTCGGCCGAAACTTCATGTCTTTGCAGAATCACAAGTTTCAAATCAAAGTGCAGTGATTTGTCATTTCCTCTGCCACCTATTTAACGCTGTTTACTGTTCAGTGCCGTATCTTGTGCGTGATACAGAAAGATGTTTGCAAAGGTGGACGACCTGTCTCCACTTCCTCCCGCTATCAGGAAATGAAGCTAAAATACAAACACTGACATCTTCCACATGTGAACGTCAATCACATCTGTCAATCATAACATTTCATCCTGTAATTAAAAACAAACTTAGCAGAAAAACAAACACTTGAGCACATAGTGTGATAAGAACTACAGTAAATGACAGAAACCGTAAATTAATTATTTGTATTTGGACTTTTTAGTTTAGTCCCGGAGTTGGGGTTGATGACCTATACCACAGCCAGCCACCAGAGGGCGATTGAGACTTTTTGGCTTCACCTTTGAGGAGCGGTCACGTCGTCCATCTTTATTTACAGTCTGTGGTGACACAGAAGAACCTGGTCCGATAAGTCACAGGTTCAAAGTCATTACAGTCAACAACCCGTCAGCATGTTGTTTAAGAAGTAATTCCATAATCACAAGGACGTGTCTGTCACTAAAAACATGGATAAGCATCATTTCTCAATCTGCTCTGGCATCAGAGAGGAAGAAATAACAGATCATGTACAAATTGCAAGGAAATAAAACTGAAAACATTCAAACGTTTCTTACACAGAAAGAAAAAACAGGGATAAGTGCATCAAACAGACTCAAGTACAAACAATAACAGACTTTTAGACATTTGGGCTGTAAATAATTATCACCGCTGCACAACATTACTCTTCTATTGTTTAGTCATAAAATGCAAAGAAAAAATACAAATGCAGTCGGACGTAGCCCTTGTTGTGGTAAAGTTTAAATCAACAAAACAATTGTTCGGATTTAATTACATTCAAAGAAACGAGTTTAGACTCAGCGATGAGAGACTGAGTTCTTGTGATAGTGGAGTCGAGGGCGATAGTGTGTTTATCTCTGCCTGCAGCACAGCCCCCCCCTGCTGTGCGACAGTCTCACAAAAGGCCTCACATACTGCGCCGGGAGACACACAATCATTTCACACACCGCACCGCCGCTTGGTTTTTCTCCTTAACGAGCGTTGAGGCGCAACACCTCATTCGCACAGTTTGAGATTTCTGCAACACAACTGCTTTATGGGAGATTAAATTCTGATTGGCTTCCGGTTTAAACCGTTTTAAACATCTCAGAGCGGTTTTAAAAAGACAAATGCAAAAAACACTTCCAAAAGACATCTGTGTTCAGGCCAGAAGAATTAAAAAGAAAGTTGAAAGAAAATTCCAACTTTTAGTTCAAACACAACACGAGACGTGACGCGAGCGGCCAGGACATCAAGGTTAAAGTGACCGGAACAATCTGGATTCATGATCTGACATCATCGATTAATAACTAAATAAATGTGTTCGCCAGTTTGTGTGAAGTGCCACAGGGACGAGCCACACGCACACACACACACACACACACACACAAACACACACACACACACACACACACACACACACACACACACACTCCTACAGACAGGAGAGAAGATCTTCCCCCAGATTATGACACAGTGCAGTGTTTTAACTTCATTGTTGCAGAAGAAGCGACGCCCTCTTTATCCAGGAGCATAAATAATAATAATAATATAATTCAGGAGGATTTCATAAAGATTAAAATTTGGCCGCGACACAAAGTGGATAAACAGAATCAGTAAGAGAAGAGCTTCATCAGTTCAGACATGATATTAACATCCTGACTGATCTGATCTCTAGTGGTCAGCTTGAGGTTCAGATGTGAACGTGTTCACTCAGACACACAGAGCTGGAGAAGCGTGAGGTCACTTTCTATTCACTGTGTGAAGGTTAACTCGTCCACGGCTACACATGAAGGACCAACTTCTCAGATCCTCTGACCTGCAACAGTCTCACAACAAATCAAACCTATGTTTACACTTCTCAGTGATGAACCACCACAAAATCAACACTGACCATCACATAATTATAGATTCAAATCAAATCTTTCTTCACAGCAGAGCTGCACATTCATTAGTTTAGCCCCTCCCTCCTCCCTAGCTCTCTCTCTCTCTACCTGTCTATTTCTTGCACCAACACACACAAACTTCTGTAAACTCACTCAGTAAGAACCTTGTTAATCGTAAGCAGAAACAAAGTATAAGTTAATTTGCATATAGAGCGAAGTGGAAGTGATCACAGGAGGTGTTTTCATCTCCGGTGTGAACGGATCACCAGAACGTCCACTCGTGATCAGATCTCTGAGGACGGATGTTAACACCAGGTCTGAACAGGGCCAGTGTGTCTGTCTTTGTGTGTGTGTGTGTGTGTGTTCTCAGCTGTCCCATTCTATACTCTGTGTGTCCTCTTCTCTGTCGTCCTCGTCCGAGTCGGCTGCTACATTCTTCATCCTCATCATGGCGGCTTTGATGCTGCGCTCCAGCTCGTTGTCTCCGCTGCTCGGGAGCTCTGCACGTGCAGGATCCACCTGCAGCACCACAAGACTCAAGTTAATCCAGGTTTCACTCCTGTCACATATCGGTGGGTTTCTGCCGTGTTCACCAAACAAAGTGTTTTTGCAATAAACAAACATTGGTCAGTATGGGTCTGTTTGGTTTATCAGATTTGCTCTGGGCTGTGCTCCCTGTTCTCACCTTCTTCAGGGTGACGCCGTGTCGGATGGCCAACATCAGACTGTTCCTCGTGTCATCAGCAGAGGGCGCTGTCTTGCGATCAGGGACTTTTCGAAGCCGAGTCTGTCCACGCTGCAGTGAGGCCAACACTTCATCCATTGTTCCTGTAGTAAAACAACAGTTAACGAGAAAAGACACATGAGGTGCGGTGGAAGTGAATTGGCTTTTGACGTCAAAAGTTTCTCACTGGTGCTGAATCTCTTTATTTTTAACAACAATAAAAATGTCTCTGGAGCCCAGTGTGTGCATCAGCAGGACAAACACTGAGGTGAAATGCCTCCTCTGGCCTCAAGGGGGAAGTTGGGAATTTAGGACAGAACACTACGTGTACAGAAACACACACACACACACCAAACACACACACCCGTCCCTGTAGTCTGACAAGTTCTCCACCATCTGTATTTTAAATTGACATCATCAATGTTTTATGTACAAACACATTTGACTCTCACCTATATTTTGCTTGAGCATGTTCTTTGCTGGGAAAGGCGGCTCCTCGTTTTCGCTGAGAGGCTTCGGTGTGTCCTCAGGGGAAGCCTGGGCTGGAGGAGGAGGGAAGGCAGGGGGCAGTGGTGGGGGAGGTGGTGGTGGTGGAGGAGGTGGAGGAGGTGGAGGAGGCGCAGTAGGGATATTTGTTGATGGAGGCGGTGGAGCACAGTAGATTTGGATGGGGACGTCTTTCGGCTGTCGGTTCTTGGAGGCTCTACTGCGTCTGGGCTCAGGACGGAGAGGGAGGGAGGGGAACTCGGATGAGGGGCCGAGGCTGATGATGGACATCGGCTGGGAGGGACACGGGACGAGGTCTGAAGGAGACATCCTGGAGTGAGGAGTTTTCAGGATGTACTGGCCATGACGCTTCTGGAAGAAGATGGTGACAGAGCAGAGAAAGTGGTTGGAGAGACGGTCGGATGTAATAAACCGGTCTCACAGTCACTTGAGATTAAACTGAAGTGACAGAGGCAACGAGCACAAAGAACATCAGAAACCAGGATGCTGAAGAGAAGATGAATCCTCCTGAGCTGCTCCACTTGGATGTTTTAAAAAAAGAAACTAGTTGGTTGATCAACTGACTTCAATATCCTTCAGTTTCTTAGAAAGACGAACATGACAGAGTCAGCCTGACCTGACTTTTCAGCAGAATGATAGGACTGTACCAATAGATGCCTTTATTATTAAATTGTAAATTGCATATAACATAACAATTATATCATAAGTCTTTAACATCTAAATTTGAGTAATCCTGTCTCAAAATGGTAGGTGTCTAATATCAATCCATGTATAAAAGATAGTTTGTGCCCACAGAAAAATAAAAAGAGCATCTCTGAGAAAATAAACAGAGCCTCAAGATCAGACTTCCTTCAAAGAGCTAAACAGAAATTATAAATATGTTTAAATAAATATATAAATATGAATTATATCTCTAGTATTGAGGTGAACTATTGTCCTGGTGTAAATCAGGAGCCTCAGGGGTAGAAGGAGGAGAAGCTGCAGGGGGATGTGAACCAGGAGAAGATGAGAGAGCTTTACCTGTCTGAAGGATCGTAATCTGCTCAGAGTCTTCTCTCGCTCCAGGTCCACCCACGTCTTCCTCCTGTCCTCCTCCTCTTTCCTCTTCTCTCGTTTCTGCAGACAACAGAGGGAGACAGTGAGAGGTGTTGGAGAGAAAAGACCGGACACAGTTTCTTTTGCAGCTTCTTGCCGGTGCGGCAGCGTCTCTGTGACGTACCAGACGGACATTATGATGCTGGTTGAAGACTGTGGAGCTCTGCTTGGCCGCATGATGCTTCTGCCCTTGGGCATCCATGCACTGTTCCTATAACACACAGGAAGATAAACATATTTAATGTTCATATAAAAAAAGTTTGCACGTCCTTCACAGTTGAGTTGTTTTAATTTACAGTCAGAGTTTTCATCTTTTTTCCCTGTGGATTACTGGATGGGATGGCGGGAGCTTTTAAATCAGGAAATTCTTCTGAGCAATAAAATATTCTTTTAATCAAACAAATGAGCAGCCAGGAGAGGGAGCAGACAACTGTCAAATAGTCTTAAATTACACTGCAAAGTAAAATAAAACCATGTAGATATTTGAAGAAAAAAATAAATCTGAAATTTGAGCAGAAAGCAGATGAAGAGTAGGGAAAAAAAGGCCAATACTTTTTAATTGACGTTTCCCATTATTTCCTGTCTACTTCTAACAGATCAATACGTTTGCCCTTGAAAAGCAGCAAAATGTCACTAAAAATCTATTTGAATGGGGGAGAGAATGTCTGCTGAAAACAGAGTGACTGTCAGCGCTGCTTGTCGGCACCTTCTTGTTGCGGAGGTAAGCTCGCCGGGCGCAGATGTGGCCTCTCTTGGCCTCCAGGGTCTGTAGGCGTCTTTTGAGGGGAGTGGCAGCCGGAGGCTCTGATTGGTGGATCCCTGTGTGGACCAAGCTCTGCAGCTCCTCTTGATCCTCACACACGTCGTAGTAAACCACCTCGTCCTTCAGCTCTGAAACACAAATGAAGTCTTGTCACTAACCCTAACCCAAACTGTGTTTTTATGTTCATGAAATATGGAATACCAACACTCATGTGCCAGACAACCAAGCCAAGGAGTTGTGGCACGTCAACAAAACAGAAGTCGGCACTCATTGTGTTGTGTTTTCGACTCCGGTCCGTTGGTTTGATTGTCAACAGGATGAGGCAAAAACGACTAAACGGGTTTCCACAGAACTTTGTAGCAGGATGGGACACAGGCCAAGAAAGAAGCCACTAAGATTTGGCTCAGATCTGGATAAGCAACCGGATCAAGGGAATAATTTATGAATCTTAAGGGGAATAAAAAGAAATATGATTATTTCGCGTTGTTGCTTATGAACTTTCTTCCCGAAACAACATTTCATCAAGGAAACTTGTGTCTTTAATCAAGTGTTTACAGGAAATCAGATAGACACATATTTCTGCAATGCAAACTGGGATTCTGAATGCAGGTTTCTAAGATACAAAGCTTATGGGAAGGTAGGAAGGTATTTGACCAAAAATGACAAACTCCTAAATATCAGTCCCGTTGAGATGCCTGATGCTTCATCAAGATGCAAAACTGCATAAACAAAGGCAACACAAACTCCTGGTAGAAGTAATAAACTTTGAAATACGCCACAAACTCCTCCTTTCATTCACATCTCTTTTTTCTTCCTTTACTGGTAGAGGGCACTTTCCTGCTTTCAGTCTGGGAAATAAACCCGACACCACTCATTGTAGTGACACACACCACAGACAGGTACACACAGCATGTACACAACACACAACGCAAACACCACATGTCCCAGAAGGAGCAATTAGAGAAACATTCACACGAACAAAATATTTCCCCAAAGTAAAACCCGTGACCAGAAAAACAAAAGCCCCTAAACATAATGTGATCCGACACATCACCACTGTAATGAATCTGTGTAACTTTAAATCATGACACTGTGTCAGAAAGGTGCTGATTCAGCTCTGCTGCACTGAAGCATTATTCTGCAAGATGTGTTTAGTATTTCTGCTTAACTGAAGTTAACAGTCACAAACTTATCGAGACAAAAACACACACTAGCATTTATAAAGGAGCAGGGTCATGGAAGTGGCGATGTGTGTAAGAGGTGAAGGAGAGAGAGGCATGTTGACTAAATTCAACAGGAAATTATTGTACTTTGGTCCAGAAATAAATAAATCCACCTGAATCATAACTAGTAATGTATAGATTTAGTGATTTACTCTTTGACGATATCATTATCCTAAGAGAACATTTAAGGGAACATCCATAAATTAAATTATTTATTTTTTAAGTGCTTATTATCATATTTATCATATCACTTAGATTCACGGTGCAATAAACATGTGATCTATATTATAAATCAAAAGGATCGATATCAGTCACTGATCTTTAAATACATTTTGCTGGAGTGTTTTTAAGTGAATCACACAAGGACGTTGTTGTCTTTAAAAGAGATCAAATCAATAAACACTTTGATTGATTTGATTTGTACTCAGGTGTAATGTTTCAGACTTCTCCCTCCTACTGTTCAGCAGTGAGCTCCATGTGTTACCTTTGATCTGCCGTCGCACTGTGTCTATCTGAGCCATCAGCAGCTGCTCCTCATTCTTTAGGATCTCAAACTTGGTGTCGTACAGTTCTAGTTGAGTTTCGTAGAACTGCAGCTCCAGCTGGTCCACGCTGTCCGGCTGCTGGCCCTCGTCAGACGCAGACCTGGAGTCAGCTGTGTGCTCTCTGCCGGACAGGCTGCTCAGCTGCAACACAACAACAGTACAATATCAAGTTACAGGTGGAAGTCTGTTATGTACATACTGTGAATACATATTTATCATCATTGAAAAGGTCATAGGTTTTGATTTAGCTTCTGGTTTCCATTCTTTGCTTCTGCCAGGGGGCTCATGTTTTCACACCTGTCTGTTTGTTTGATAGTTTGCTTGTTTGTCAGCAAAATTACAACAGAGGTTTTCAAGGATTTTGGTGGAATACTATTTTGGCGTGGAATGTTTTTACACTTTTCGAGAGGCTTTGTTTTGACTGATTTCCCAGAGAATAATTCATGGATCTTGATGACAAAAATCAGACATGTCAAGGGGACTGATATTTAGGAGTGCAAGACTTTTGGTGCAGAGCCAAATAAAAATCCAGATCTGGCAGATTTAAATGTGAGATAAAAGGGGCACAATCTACACAGAGGAAATTTAAATAAATTCTGGTTTCAATTACATCATCAATTGAAAAAGAAAATGCACAAAAAGCTAAATCAGAGAATTATAAAGCAGAGGGGTTTTATCTAAAACATGTTTTATCTCTGCATGTCGATTCTCACACTGATGAAATGAGCAACAGCTACTTATAAAGTAGAGCATTAATGTTTAATATGTTATTAATGAGATGTGACACTCAAAGCATCTGTTATGTCCTTAAACGCTTTGAGTTAGGTCAATATTAGCACACACACTGTTTGAAGATGACTCAAGAGCTGCAGTGATTGAATTCCTTGGGGATTATTCATGTATGCAGCTCATTATAAACATACATCATCACACACAGTAAATGTAAAGGCTGTGACCTCTGCAGGCGCTAAACACTGCTACCGAGTTCTGCAGCTACAGGAATCTGAGTGGGTGTAGTTTACTGATCTCATCATAAACGCTCACGCAGACGTCAGTGAGCTGCACATGTTGATTTCACGCTGGTGGATTCCGCCAGCATCCTGAAACCTGATTCTTTAAGACGCTTAATCGGATGAATAATGCAGCCACGTGGAGGTGAAGGTGCTGAGGGGGTTCTCTTTTCTTCACAGCACGACACCCGATAACAGTGAGTACATTCACTACAGCTTCCCCAAAATCCTGTGATCCCCACATTAGAAGTATATACACCCCTGTAGTCACAGATATGTATATGACTGGCAAATTCTGAGTACAGGCACACTCACTTATTCATGCATGCAGGTTTTGGGGGTGTATCAAGGGGATTCTGTGTTTTAGGAGAGAGGGTTTATAAATAGATCAAAAGGCTCCAGAAGCTGGAGATTCACATCAGGCTGGAATACCAAGTGAACGACACACTGGGGCAAGCAAACACATCAGACTGACAACCACTTCAAGAGCAGCGTTGCCCCTGGAAATAAAGACCTGAATGACGACTAAAGCCTGGAACAGCCACAACTAAGTCCAACACAACAGTCTGGACTGCGATGACTAAGAACAGAACCACAGGAGAAACTGTTGTTGAGGAAAAGGAAAAGTAATCTGTAAGACACGCACCCTTTCTCTGATGCCTTCTTTTTTGCGGTTGAGGCACATCTCTGCTGCTCTCATGTGCTGCAGCGTTTCTTTGGCAAAGAGGAAGCGTAGTTTCTCCAGTCGGGGAACCGCGTTCGCCCAGGCAGCCGCTCCAAAACGAGACTTGTCCTCCTGCATCTGCTTTAACATCCCTGCACGTGAGTGGACACAAGGGTCAGAGAGGTGGGTCGGCGTCAGACAAAAGCACAGACTGTAGGTTACTACTAGTTAAATTTAAGACCCTTGTGAGATCAGTTTAATTTTGAATTGAAGGTCTATGCTAAGTACGACACATATTGGAGCCACAGTTACTCACACTTCCCCATAATTGATTGATGAAGTGAAGAAGCATAAGAAAAAAGAACCCTCAAAGTAGTTAATTGTCTTACAAACCACAGGCAGTGGCAGTCGGTATTTTTAGACTTCTAGAGACAATCAGTACTTAATTAAGAATTACGAATTTAGGGTCATTTAATATAAATAAGGGAAGAAAAATGTTCTACTGGGTAAAAAAAGGGCATAAGAATGTGTATTTTGTTCTAGCTTTTTACAAACATGAATATAAATCACATATATCATTAACATGTTATCTGTCTGCAGCTACAATACAACTTGTGACCCGCCACCACATTTTGTTCCTCCTGTGCTCCGAGGAAGTCGTTCATTAATTCATCCACACACACAAACAAGAGAAATAAACCACTTGTACCAGCCAGCGCCTTTGAAGTCTGTGCAAAGTAGGTGACAGTGATGTCCTGGATCGAGGCAACAGCGTCTTCTGCTTTCGTCCTCCACTCCTCCGCCTCCGTCTCCAGAGCTGCAATTCTCTTAGGACCCAGGTCCTCAAACTCCAAAGTCTTCTGCCGGGAGCAAATATGTGGACGACTTTACACTCTGTGATTTAATGCAAACTTCTTACAGATACTTGGCCCACATACACAGAAAATAATGCACACGTTTTTTAAACATTGATGCATGTCTCCATCGATGTTAGTCAGCGTCTTTTCTCGTGAATGTTGCAAATGTTTTATTTTGTTGCTGTTCTCTGTTAAACGTGGAATCTATTGCTCTTCTGTGCGTCCTGGGAGAGAGGATCTGAAATTTTATTTCATTTAATTTTAACTTGATAAACTATAACACTGTATCAATCACTCAGCCACCATGTGAGCACCGTGTGTATAGGTTTGTTTCTAGCTGCGCAGACCTTTGATTGGTGTTTTTTAAAGTGGAAGTGATCTACTGATCTATCTCTCTAGTGTACATCAGTGATGGGAATTTCTCTTTGCAGGCAGCCAGATCTTATAGATCCGTTCCTTTCCGAGAGCCAGTCAGAAGCCACTCATTATTTTGTTTTGGGGGATGGAGGTTACTTGGTTTATGTGTGAAATTATCACACATACATTATATGATAGGGTGAGATTTTGTTGAAAATCCAACTTGGACATGGCACTTATTGTCTATGTGTGGACTAGGTTTAACAGAACTAAATTAGTGAGTAATTATGTGTAAATATATAAATTATCTGCCCCTTGGCCCGGGGGTGGCATTTCTTTAGGGCGGTGAAAGCTCGGCCCAATTAAAAAAGGAATGGCTCAAGCAGCCCACAACTTGGTTCCCCTGAAAAGACTTGGATCGTTTGCGAGTGTCATGTCACTATTGTCAGATTATCACAGACAATGAAGGCCACAATACTACTGTATTATCCCGCCTATAGTGTATTAATATTTATATATATTTATCCTGCTCATAGTGTATTCATCGTTCTTATAACATATAATTCCTCTTAATACTGTAATATTCCATTTATATTTCTTACTGTACAGATCTTATTTATTATCACTTTAATATGCACAATACTCTGCACTTTAACTGCCTTTTTTGCACTACTGGTTAGATGCTAAACTGCATTTCGTTGTATAAGTACTTGTACTGTACAATGACAATAAAGTTGAATCTAATCTAATTCAGAGGTTAATGTGAGAGGGAGACCATGTTTACTGTGAGCATATAAAAAAAGAAATGGCGTCCTGTAGCATTACACAAGTTTAAAATATGTTCAGGGGCTGTAAATATGTATTTGTATAAGTAATTAGTGCCTGATGAGAATTATTCAGGATTATGATTTCAAAACAACTTCATTTATCACATCCCACAAAGAAGCGTGAACAGAAGTGTGTATTTACCAGGATCTCCATCTTGTAGAGGCAGGCCAGCTCTCTCATGTCCCTGAAAGGCTGCAGCAGGTAATGGAAGAAGGTGGTGGCCACAGTGACCAGGTCCTGGTAGGCCGCGTCCTCTTCCTCGTAGATGCCGAGCAGCGCAACCATTCGGTCGGCGCCGCCGTGACTCTGCAGCAGCTGTGGAAATGAAAAACACCATTACCTCGGTTCACTCTGAGCTCACAGCTTCAAGCCTTTCTCTCTGCAGGAGATGGTCTTTTTATATCTCAGAGGAATCGGGGGGTGACAATAACAAACAATAACGGCAGATAAAATGACAATCGATAAACCTTCATAAAGCAGGTGGGCTGACGGGTGACGGGTGAGGCCAGAGGTTTCTGTTTCAATACAACTTAATACTGGAATCATTTCTCCGACACTCGGCCACTAAATTCTAACTAATTTGTTTCCTCACATCAACAAACCCTTTTAAATTGGGGGTTTGAAGCCCCTGCCCGCCTCAGACGCTGTGTGCAGCTTGTTCACTGAGTAAAGTGTTGTTGAGGGCACAGGGCAGAACGGAGGTCATGTCGGTAGTAATGGACATGGAGAAAGCAGCGTGAGATTGTGAAAAGACTTTTTCTATGTCATGTGATCTCATCGCGTCTAATGCAAAGACACACAGGCCCATACAGTACAGACATTACCAGTTATACCTGTCACATCTCCAGAAAACATCATATGATCTTCATAAAGACGTCTTTTACTGTCGGACTGTTGAATTGGATTATGGACTTGTTGCTAATCCTCTGTACATAAACTTCATTTTCTTCTTACTCTTAAATCTATAGAATGTAAATGTGTAAACCAGGAATTGATTATTTTAATTCCCTTACATGGTGAAATAGTGCATTATCCTTTTGTTTGTATTTAACAAGAAAACAAAGGGCAGGAAAAAAGGTCACTTATGAAAAGCAACTAATATCAGTGCTGGTCGTGTTACAACATCTAGAGCAAAGTTTGAGACTGAGAGCATCCTCTCAAACGCCTCCTCACTCAACCCTTGTTTACTTAGTTTAACTTTCTTGATAACTTTGATTGTGGTATTTGACTATCTAGACACACAGCAGTTAAGCAGAGTTAACCAAATCCTGATGTTTGACATTGAGTCACAATACAACAAATACAAAAATAGGTTTGTCCTGAGGCCTTTATTAGTTTCTGACTCTGAGAAAGAAGGAAAACTAGTTCAATTCCCCAAAACTAATGAGCCAGATCACACACAGGCACATATCTAATTCTATTCAATCTCTGTTTGATCACTTCAGTTCACTTCAGTTCACCGAGCCACTTTATAAACCTCTCATCGTGAGCATGAGTTTGCTGTGTCATGGTTAAGTCTGGTTTCACATTTGTGACACCACTGTGTGGTGCTACTCCTGCACGGCAACTTTCAAAAGCTCACAGAGATTTCACAAGATTTAATAAATCACATAAATCCCTCTGCTTTTGATAAAGTGAAATATATGTAAAACAATGAATTCAAGATACTGTACATTTTATATGACAGAAAAAAAAAAGTATTAACTTGTGCTATAATGTGATAACATCAGCTGATAAAAGCCTTTCACAGACAGTATCTTTGTTTGTTTTCTGATATGCATATGATCGATATAACTCAGGCACGTGGTTAGTGCTTTACTGTTTTCCCCGATTATCGAAATTTGCAACGTGACCGACCAGACCTGATTATTTCAAAATGTCAAATTCAATCGTCTAAACCTCGGCCCAGGCTCGGTATCAACACTGGAGTATAATGTGGATATCGATCAGGGTATAACAAGTATTTCAAGAGATTTACTTGTATACATGTAATCGGTTAACTTCCCCCCACTGGAAACTATTGTTGTCATATTTGATATGAATGCGGGTTAAGAACAGAGGATGTGGCTCCTTGAACAGATGGTTGAGCCCTAGGAGGCGAAATATGACTAGCTCTATAACTATAACAACAACAACAATGACTATGAATTGATTAGATTTAATAAACCACTGAACACAGTCCTTTGTCTGATGCTGTATGACAACACAAGCACACAAGTGATGTGGGTTATTAAAGGAGAACTAGTACACAAACACACGTGACCCCTCCATGTGTGTCCTCCAGCTGTGAAGCCTCTGTGTCCCACTGACCTGTCGCACTTGACCTTTGACCCGGGACATCTCCTCCTGCATGGTCTTCCTCTTGAACTCCTGCATGTTCTCGAAGTACTCGTCCACGTCCTTCTCGTCCTGGGTGAACAACGTGTCGAGGACTATCTTCCGGCCGCAGATGTCGATGGCGGCGCTGAAGTACTTCTCCAGCTTCCGACAGGGGCTGTCGAAGTCCCGGCCACCGCCGTCCTCCTCCTCCTCCTCCTCTCCGGCTCCTCTGGACCTCCGGCTGCTGAGGAGGAGCAGGTCCCAGATGTTGCCCTCCTCGAAGTCGGCCAGGTCCGGGAAGCAGCTGGCCAGCACGTCCGCCACGCAGGAGAAGTGCTGGTGGATGTGGCGGAGGTCGCTGACGGAGAAGAGGCCGGCCCAGCTCGCCTCCTGGTCCCCGGCCCGGCTCACCTCCTGGTCCCCGGCCCAGGTCACCTCCTGGTCCCCGGACACCGGAACCTTCCGCCGCCGCTGTCTCTGGAGCGTCCGGTTGTGGCAGGTGACGGCGAACTTGGACTCGATGACGCTCCACTGGACGATGAAGCCCAGCTTGAAGGTCTCCGGCTCCTGGAAGATGTTGCTCCGGACGGCCACCCATCCCTCCAGGCTGTCCGGCCGCTCCAGCTCCGCCTGGTTCATCTTAAAATCGGGTGTTTGTCGCCTCGGACTCGGAGAAGCTGTTGTTTACACCGTCCGCCATTTGTGTGACGTCAGCTGCCTTCAGGGACCAGAGGAGACATCCGGAGATTCAAGAGAAACGAATCATAAAACCACTAGAACTGAAGCTAAACTAAAATTTAAACCACTTTTAATGAAAATTAAATCTTAAAATATGTATCTTTACTTGAGTTTTTAACTAACATTACACTTGCTCGTACGGCTGCTCTTTTATATTTTTTGTTTACACTTTCTTTCTTTTCTGTTTTCAAAGCATTTTCTTATTTAATTGTATGTCTATTCCTTCTTTATTTACTTTTCTTTTAAATTTAATTTTAACATGTTACTTAGAATATGTTCTCTCATATGAATTACCTTTTAAACGTGTTTCTATTTGGATAAACATGTTCATATTTTATCAAGATGTTTTAATTTTTTCTCTCTATTGTATTAAAAGCAATTTCAGGTGCATTTCTTGACTGAAAGGTGCTATACAAATAAAGTGTATTATTATTATGTTATTGTTGTTATTATTATTTAAATGGTTGAAAGTTAATCAGGTGTTTGTCCAATCTCTGTAGATTTAAGTAGCCTGAGCTTTATGTGTAATTTATTATTTCCTGTTTTTAAACGTGATGTGTTCTTATCAACACACGCCAGTCTTCCTTTACACTGCTGTAGGTAGTGGACGAGCAAATACGTAGATAGTCCCCGTTCAAAAGATTTCTAATTCCCGAAATGGGAATTTACGAGGTAGTACGAAGGCATCATGATGGCAGTGTGTTGAACTTTAACCTATGAGTCACATGTTCGGGGGTTTCCAGCTCTTAATAGCATCGGAATCAACAAACAGACTTTTTTCATTCATTTAATTTCCTTTTATTTATTTATTTTTAACAATTGTGTCAAAACAAAACAAAAACCTCTCACTAGTGCAACGTTTTACTGAATAACTGATTATTCCCTTTGTGGATGTTTGACATTCCTGTGACAGTAATCTGAGTCCCATCTATTTCTGTCTCTGGTCGAGGGCTGAACTGCTCCGAGCTGTTGGACACTCATGGTTGTTCACAACAGACTGGAGCGGTGAGCTGTTCAGGTAAATCTGCTTGTGTTCCAGTGAATGAAGAATGTAGGTTTAGAGAAAAACTCAAGCTGTTGTTTTTATAATATTCTCTTATTCTGACTGGCTGGTTTTATAGTTAAAGAATAAAATGAGTTGAGTTCAAATTATCTTGTATCAGAAACTTACAGTGATTTGCAAACCTCTGTTGTCCCACAGTCATTCTCCTCATGGACCTGTTTGAGATCCGAGGAGGACACCTGGATGTGATCACCGAGGAGGCTGAGCACCAGGAGCTGTTGAGCCGTGGGCCGAGCACCATGGATCCCCACAGTGGGGCATCAGACAGAGGAAGGAGGGCGACCCAGAACATCTCCACCTTCCAGAGGTTCTCCGTCGACACAGACGACTCCCTTCGGTTCGAGCCCTGTGAGGACAGTCCTTCTCCCACGGGGGCGGAAGACGGACTCGATGATGATGAAGATGATGTGTTTAAGTATGGAGAAACTGAGGTAGGGACTCCGACACTGATTTGGCCTTTTATGAATGAATCAGGACATTTCCTTAATTTATCTGACTTCTGTCAAACCAAAACACTGCAGAGAAGTAATTCAGCTGCAACATGCAACTTCACCACTAGATGTCACTAAATTCTACACACTGAACCTTTAAGCAATGTGGACAAACACTTGCTGAGAAATGGTTCGAGTGTATAAGAGAGAGCAAAGTAGACGTGTGACTTTGAGTTGTTTCCAGACAGAGATCGGCACCACCAGGAATCGGCTGCAGGGGAAGGTTGGCGAGATGGAGAACTTTGCAGGTCATCTGGAGGAAATCTTTCTCACTGTGGAGGTAACAGATTTAACATCCTCTTTGATTATTCTATTGGTGCGTGATCATTTTGAAGCACTTACTTTGTTTGATTCAACTCAAAGACAGATTCAAGATGTCAGATCTTATTTTTGTTACTTGACCCAAAGAATCAAACACATCAGTTTCATTCTCTGCCTTCCTTGATCTCTCTCCCCCTCCTCACTTTCTGTCTCTCCCTCTTCTGCTTTATACATAACAAATGTCTAAATCTCTCCACGCTGCCACGCTGATCGCATGAATGTGTGTACAGGAGAACTTTGGCCGTAAGGAGCAGCACTTGGAGCAGCACTACAACGATGTGTTGCTGACGTTGTCTCAGCGATATGACGAGAGGGCGGCTGGACTGGAGGAGGAGAAGAAGAGCAAACTGGAGGCTCTGTACAACCAGCTGCTCGCTTGTGGCCGAGCGCTGGACGCCTCCAAGGAGCTCATCGAGGCGGCCCAGGAGGTCCACCGCAGCCAGGACAAAAGGCTTTTTCTCCAGGTGTGTGTGTGTGTGTGTGTACATGTGTTTTTACTTCATAACCGTACATAGTTTCTGAGGTCCTGGTTAAGATTAGCGGAAGGTTTTGGTTCAGCTGTTTAAAATGAATTGGGAGTCAAATACAGTTGCATACATGATGATAAATGGCCCCAGTCAAGGTTTCTTTTTTAATTAGTGATTATGGAAATTAAATATTGATGACTTTATCCACTAAGATAAGATTGGATCCGTTTATCCTTTATTAATCACACTATGGGGACATTTGCAGCAGTGAAGGGGATAGGGAAAATAGACACTCAGTCAATATAATGTATAAGTTCATGTACAGACTGTAGAAAATGATTAATCCAATGTAAACAGTATATATTGTGTTACAGTATTGCACATATATGAATTGCAGAAATTTAGAGAAATAGTTTATTGCACAGTTAAATTAGTGGAAATCGTGTGTGAGGTTCATTAATTGACGCTGTTGTTTAGTTGCTTTATTTTCACCTTTGTTGACAGATGGTCATGCCCACCATGAAAAGGTAATGTGATGCTGCTCAGTGAGTATTCAGCATGGTGTGACACTGCAGACACATCATTATTGATACAGGCTAATGTCATATCTATTAGAAGCACAATATGCATTATTGTCTGATGGTGTTTTTAGCTTCAGACTAATGTTATGTAATTACAGACATTTAAAGTGTGAAAGGGAAGTCGTCTTCGCTTTGCAAAAATCAGTTTGACATAAACTTGCTAGCTTCTTGACAAATCTCTGTTTCCATGACAACTGAGCAAGTTCCACTTATAGCGGAAGATTACAAAATGTGTCTGAAAGCTCAAAGAAAAAGTTAATAAGTGGATCTTGAGCATTTAAGCTCGAGCACAACACATTACACAACACAAGCTTCTTTGCAACTTAGTTCAATCTTGTTTCTTGATCCTTGACCAGAATGGAGGAGTTTGCCAAAGAGGAGGTTGACCTCACGTTGGCGACACGTCTCGAGTTCGACACGCCAATCGCCGATCTGTCAGACGTGAAAACCATGATGGACTCCATCAATGTTGTTCCAGGTCTGATTTACAAAGAGAAGAAGTTCAGTTTTATTATGGTTACCTGCACAGTTGCCTCTGACACATTGAGCTCTTGGACACGTTGAACAGTCTGTGATTACAGCATAGAGGAATCTGTGGTGGTCTGGACAGGGACCACTGAGCACCAGTGTCAATTGACTAAGTTTTGAGTGTAGAGATGAGACGATGTTGATTAGGCCCCAACAATTTAACCATCATCACTAAAGCCCACATGACGATAGGGGATAGGACAGGACCCCCAGAGTGCAGATCACTGGTGGTGTTGGAGTAAAGCCGGCAGGTGGATGCAGGAAACTCTCAGGAGGTAATCGTGGGGACGGCAGGTGGTGGGTTGCACAAGCAGAAAGATGTTTGGTCAGAAAAGGTGAAATCAGAGTCATAAATGTTGGGACATGCTGAAAATGGGGAAAGCAAAAGTGATGCTGACGATTCAAGCAAGAGGAAACAGCACAAATTCCCCTTTAGAGGAATAATGGAAGGGAAAAGTTCAGTTGGAGCTTTTGTGTAAGCTCATTTAAGTGTATTACACAATTATTAACTATTAACTTTTTTCATCAAGATCCATGAATTATTTGGTGAAAATGTAAAAAAAAACAAAAAAAAGACCCCAAATCCTGTTATTTCAAGAAGTGGCTAATTTGAGTTTTTGTGAGTAAAATAAATATGTCAATTCCTCTTTTAAGTGACATAATCGAAACTCTTCTCCTTTCATCCCTCATCTTAAAAAATTCCTGTATTTGCCCCCAAGTTGAATCAGTTCTTTCTTGACCCCTATTCCGTTTATACTCTCAAGTTTCGTGGAAATCCAATAGCTTGTTGCGTAATCCTGTTTACAGAAAAATAACTAAACACAAACCAGTGGACAGGGGTGAAGAGATCAGCTGCTTGTCTGAGGTAACAGAAACACAGAAGTGTCAGCGATGAGCTCAAACTATAGAACAAGATGTAAAAACTCAACTCTCCTCTTACAGCTGGTTAACAATGTCTCCAATGTGCAAACAGCTCCATCCGCCCCGGTGATCAACCCCCAGACGCCCGGCTCTGCCACCCAGACGTCTCTGCGCGTGTGCTGGAGCCTGTTCTCCGACGACACGGTGGAGTTCTACGAGCTGTCCTACAGACCGGTGCTGGAGGACACGCCGGCAGACAGCACCTGTGCACCACACGGTACAACACCTGACACACACGTCTGCAGACTGCACGTTTACACCATCTACTGCTGGAAAGGGAATCTCGTTGATGTGCCTTATGCATTGGCTATACAGATAACATTTGATTGATTGATTGATGTGGGAATCTGATGGAATGATTGATTAGTAACACTCCCAATGAAATCTGTGCTTCCCTCCCAGTGAGCAAAGTAAAGGTGAAGGAGACTCACTGCACTGTGACAGGTCTGCTGCCCGATTCCCAGTACGAGCTCTGGGTGACGGCGACCAACACCACAGGCATCAGCCCGGCCAGTGAGAAGGCCTTATACATGACAGGTAATAGATGACCCCCCCGCACCTCTACATGAACCTGTGACAGCTGAAATAAATGCTCTGTTATCCGCACGTCCCCTCACACACTCTTCACATGTATTTCTCTCCATTCTGTAAATACCCTGGCCTACCGTGATTGATGGTTATGATAATAAAGTCTGAATCCTCACTCTACACTAGTGCCGTCGCCTCCAGTGATCAAGCAGAGGGAGTGCAGCAGCTGCCCAGAGGCGGCCATGCTCCGCTGGGAGTCAGGGAACACCAACCCTGTGGACTCCTACACCGTGGAGCTCAGTGAGATGGGCTCTGACGGCACAGAGTGCGGCGTCACCGAGTAAGAACCTCTGATTGAACTGTTCTTTCGCTGACGTGAAAGCTCCAGTGGAAACGCAGATGAGTCTCACAGGCCAGTGACGTTATTAGTCCTCGCTGTCCTTTTTAAAAGTGCGTTTGTGCTTCGATGCGTCCATAAACAAAAGCCTGTGTCAGTGCTTGCTTGGGATGTTTGAAGCCCCGTGGTTTTTAAGAGCTGCTGAATCAAGACACACTCTGTCCCAGAAAGAATCTATTCTTAGCTCCGGCTCCTGCAGCATTTTGGGCCTCAGCTAAAACTCTGTCCTATCGTTTGGGGTCATGCAGTCATTTCAGAGAAGAGTCAAACCATTTATTTGAAAAGATCTGTACATGTGTTTTTGCACGGAGGAATTAAAACGGTCATAATTGAAATGAGTCCATGGTCTAATTATGACAAAGGGCCTTCGAACCTCCATTTGTGAGACAGGATGTTATTTTAATGCTATTTAGACTGTGGTGCAGGTTTAGAAAAAAAATCAAGTCTAAAAATGTGTCATTATTCTGCATTTCAAGTGTTTATAAAAGGAAGTGATGTCAGCCCCTGGTCTTGTTGGTTTCCCCTGCAGGTCGATAGTGGCTGTGCCCACCTGTCAGTGTCTGATCCAGCTGCAGACAGGATGCGGTTACCTCATGTCTGTGCGAGCGGTCAACATCGGCGGCCCCAGCGACAGGAGTGACGTCATCACCGTCTCCACAACAGGTGAGAGTCAGCGTGGATCAGCCTGGTCATGGTGGATTTTGTCAAAGAAGTTTTCATATAATTTTGCTCGAGGAAAGAAGCAAGTAAAAGTCCTGCATTTAACATGTAAATAGTGCTTCATATGCAGAGACTTGTCCTGTCCTGCAGCTGGCGCAGGTTCGATTCCCTCCCGGCACTTTGCTGCATGTCTTCCTCACTCTCTCGGCCCATTTCACGCCTGTGCTGTCAAGACATGCCCTCAAAATATATATATACGTGAAGATATATAAATAGGAAAGAGAAGTATCTAATTCTTACAATGACCTTTGTCCTGGTCAGGAACATTCTTCCGTCTCCTGGAAGACACAGCTCATCCCTGCCTGTCCCTCTCTGAGGACGGCTTCTCCATGTTTTATGGAGATGAGGAGCTTCCCATTGGAGCCATGGCCTTAGACGACAGAACCTTCACCAGGTAAATGGGAATTGTATAGATTTCCTTTTTAAAATGAATATACAGCGTGTGACATCATGATGTGTGTGTGTGCAGATGTGTGGCTGTGCTGGGAGATCTGATTCCAGTACGAGGGAGACACTACTGGGAGGTGGAGGTGGACGATGGGACGGAGTTTCGGATCGGAGTTGCATACGAGGACACAGATAGGAGCTCGTACCTCGGAGCCAACAACACGTCCTGGTGTATGAGACACATCGTCACTCCGTCCAGGTAACAGCTCAACGTCTGTGGATTCATCAGGACGTTCTCAGAGAAGCCAGCTTTAAAACCAGCTCGACACAATTGAGTTTTATACTTTATAAATCAAGTATTTTGAGTTGTTTCATTAGTCAGTTATAAAACATGCAGTTTGTACATTTCTTGGTCTTTAAATCACTTTTTATTTGTGGAAAACCCAAGGATTAAATGTGATCCCACAAACCCACATAACTTCAAACCCATGACATATTTTCCGAACTATTGTTTTATGGTCATTTTCATTTGTCATGAGTTTGTGGCAAAGGGAAGTTAGGAACTCAATACTTTTCTCCATATTGGATTTATTGAAAGAATAAAAGATAAATTCAGGTTAATACTTTTTGCAATAATATAATTCCACATTAAATGGCATTAACAGTATGTCGAGAACTAAACGTGTATAAAGTTCGAAACACTTTTTCAACACTGTTTATTCTCCTTTGTTTAGCTGAGAAAGCGTATTGGGAAGTGGCTTTTTCACAGAACTGCATAAACCAAGTAGATGCAGAGTTTTCAGTCAAACTGAATTAGCTGAGTGAGGCTCTCAGGGACGACGACTTCACAGAAACTGGGCCAACACGGTATTTTTAGCCTGAAGAAAATTATTCCCTTCCTCACTAAAAAAAACTAAGCCCATCTAAGACAGACGCCCAGAGATAAGAACATTTTTACCTTAAGTGTTGCTATGACAACTCTTCTTGGAAAAAAACAGGACATATGAATTGTCATGTTTAGTAAATCATGTCGAGGAGCCGATCACACAAGCCCTGATCAATCTTCTTTCCCCCTTAGGCACAAATATGAGTTTCTGCACAACGGCTGGAGTCCTGACCTGAGGATCACAGTGAACCCTGAGCGGATCGGGGTGGCGCTGGACTACGAGACGGGGACTCTGTCCTTTTTCAACGTGGCTCTGGAACAACACCTACACACCTTCAACTGTCACTTCCAAACATATGTCCAGCCTTGTTTTAGCCTGGACAACCCAGGAGCTCTCACTGTCCACAACAGCATAGAGGCCCCACAGTACACATTCATCTGACACCCGACATCTTATCTAGACTCCTGCTGAAATAAAAGCCTGGAAGGAAGGGGAATAACTCTGGTGTTATATTAAAAAAAAAATAGTTGTGACATCCCCAATAAAGAAAAGCCGACAAATCATTAATAAAAAGAAATCTGCTTTTCTTCATCTGCAGTAGAAATGGTGTGTGATCCAGAATAAGTGGTTTTCAGTTGTTTTTATTATAATATTCCATGGGAACAGGCAAACACCATTTTCCAAAATAAGAAAAGAAGTCTCACTGAATTTTACAATATGTTCTTATATCATCAGTAACTCTGCAGCAGACCATGTGTCCAAAATAAGGAAATAAGGAGCTGGTTTGATTAACAAGATGCATTGAAAAGAAATTTTAAGAAATGAAGGTGTTAAGAGAAAATAAAGTTTAATATTTAAAAAGGGAAAAATCCACCATGGGTACTGTTGGCTTCTGATGATGTGCTTCTCTGGACCCATTTGTTTAATGGAGGTGGAGAAAACGTCAAGACAGGAACACAAAGGGGATTTGTATTCTCTAAAAGCACATCCTCAAGGTCCTACACGACATTAAGCCACAAAATGTGTTTAATGTGTGGCATTTTATGTCATGTGGCCACAAACAAAATGCACAAATAACAGCGTTGTAGTTTACAGGGCATCTATATTTACATTTGCTATGTAGGTGGATATTTAAAAACACCTTTGGCTAAAACAGGCTCACACCAAATGTGTGAGGGATCAAAGAGGCATTCTGAGAAGCTAGGTGAAAACAAATTTAACAAAATGTGCACAAAGGAAAAACAACAGGACAAGAAAAGTAAAACCCTTAAGAGTCCAGGAAAGCAGCAAACATCAGAAGTTGGTGCCAATTCAAAGACGAAACATCAGTGTTTTTGTAAGTATCTTCAAACTGCATAAAAGGAATTTAAAACTGAAGTGGAATAACACAGGGTCAGCCACTCCATTCCTTTATTTGAAAGCGATGTTTGTGTTCACTTTTCCATGTGTAGCATTGTAGTCAGTGTCTTTCTTTGAAAGTCGGGTCCATTATCATCAGGCAAACATTTTCAGCTGAAGCCATAAATTCATCAGTCAACATTTGAAATGGTAGAAGTGGGTTTTTCGCAAGAAAACGTGCCTACAACACCAAGTGAGGGAGGGAGTAACTTATTGTCAAAACAAAAAGCTATGTTTTGATATTATTTTGGTGATTGTGTCGTGCATCTGTGATGAATCATCTCAGCAATCTCCAATGAAGATTGCACAGTCTTGATCATTG
The DNA here is from genome assembly GCF_963576545.1 of Limanda limanda. Lineage (NCBI taxonomy): Eukaryota > Metazoa > Chordata > Actinopteri > Pleuronectiformes > Pleuronectidae > Limanda > Limanda limanda. Next base: position 9,383,143 of record NC_083638.1, on the reverse strand, counting down.
CCATATTAATAGCTTTGACCTCATGAAGCGTCGTCATTGGGCCCAACACTGATGTCTGCGGTCAGAGTCACACCAGACATTGCAAACAAGTTGGGTTTAATACCGCAGAGAGAAGAATGAACAACTGTTATCCGCTTGGATGGAAGAAAATAAAACTTATTTTACAGAGAAAAGAAAAAAGCAAGCCAAAATTGGTTGTTAAGTCAGTAAATCATGAAAAAACACTGGTGTAGTCTTAAAACAGTGCATGATAACACAAAGGTGGATTTTTCCTTTAATGGGGTCTGGGTTTGAGAACTGCAGAGACATACTGACTGTAGAGTTAGTCTGAGAGTATCCTGGACTGTGGGGACGGGAAAGGGCAAGGGTTAGGATCTATCGCTCTTACTGCTGTGTGTCCTCTCCTCCTCTTCATCAGAGGAGTCTCCTCCATAGGGCACAAGCCCAGACGCATCTTTGTCCTCTTTTGACTTCTTCTCGCACACATCGTCTTGAACACCTGTAGGGGCACAATAAAAAGAGAAAGAGAGAAGAGACAAGTAGAAAGGAGAGAAAGAGGGGGAGAGACAAGGCAATAGAAAGAAAAGGAAACCCATTGAGGAGCCCCATGTTAGCGGTGGTTTTTGAGTTCGTTTGATCCACAGCCGGGGGGGGGGGGAGATATCAAATCAAACGGCAGCACAGCACACATCCAAAACAGGCAGGTCCGGGGACACATGTTGAGAGAGAAAACAAGGGAAAGACAAAAAACATATACAAGAAGACAGTGTTAGAGGGTTCTATCAGCGGAGAGATTCACACAGGTCTCCCACTCCTCCCCCATCCTCCACATGGGGGGGGGAGATGCCATTTCATGCAACAGACACCAGTAATCAGACTCAGAATATTAGGACATAAACAAATGCATACCCATCGGCGCGGTGTTGCCGGGCAGAGTGGCCTGATCGTCTGTCTCTCTCGGCCTCTTGCGTGCAACGGGGGCGGGAGCCACGAAGAGCGGTGGTGGCGGCGGCATCAGAATTCTGGAGAGAGAAGAATGTCAGTAGGTACACGACACAAGATCTGTGAAGAACAGCATACAAAGGAAATGAGATCTATTAACAGACCTTTCTACAGCTTTTTCCTCTCGAGCACTGGAGGCAGGAAGTGCAGGCTCCTGATGAGCAGGACCCTCTACAGGGCGGCTGGTGGGCTGAAATGAAAAGTAAACTTTTAACTTCAGCATGTGAAAACGCTAGTTTCAAACCTTAAATGCTTCCAATTATTTGAAAGGCCAAGTTGTATTCAGTTTATGTTCTATTTACCCTAATCAAAATCATATTCTTAGCTTTGTTCGCTAAAAGAACCCCCTGTTTGCATGTGTGGGGACAATAAAACTGAAGAAATGAACCAGTTGGAATCAAATGTTCCTTTTACTCCATTTAAACTCAGCCTTGTTTAATAACTATTTGCATTATGGACAGTAATTTGATGGTATGACATTTATGCAACTTGTGACCCAACTACTCTTAAATAAGGAGAAAATGCATGCATGTCTAACAAACTGATATTTTACACACAATCATTTATGTGAATTTTGTATAGGTGACTGATTTGTGGTTTAGATTCACACTTTAATAGAGGCAAGGTTTCAACAATAACTGTTAACAGATCGATCAATGAATACAAATCACATAATCATATGTGCGAGTGTTACTCTTCAGCTTACCTGCTCCTCCTCAGCTGCCTCATGGAATTGACGTTTGGGACTTTCCGAGTCAGGAGGGGTCTTTAAAGGTTCTTCGGGCTCCACTGTCTCACTGCTGCCAGGGCCCTGAAGTAGATAAAATCCAACAAACACATACACTGATGCTGCAGCAGAGTTGTAAAAAAAAAAAAAAAAAACTGTAACTACGCAAAAGACTTGCTTTGTATGGAGTACTGTATAATCAACGAGGTAGAAACCTTTAACAACCCATTTTATGAACCATGTGATTTGTGCACCGATTTAAACTGGTGCTCTCTATGGTTCGCGTGGCAGCTTAATCAATTACCTGGACGAGATAGGGATGTGGTTTCCTAGGACACACCGGATACTGAACCATTGCCTGAGAAGATGGAGGGTTTGTCGACATGTTAGAATGACTTGGTGGACCATTTGCATTACTCCAATAACCACGGTCTCCTGGATACGCTGAATAGCCACCAGCATACCCATTTGCTGGGTAGTTATACCAGGACCCTTGGCTAGAGTAATTGCTATTAGGGGGATATCCATGTGCTGGGTATGCTGAAATGAAAGTACAGAATGTGGCGTTAACAGCATGTATGCTCGATAACAGGGTGCTCTGAATAATTTGACCAACTATTTCAACCTATCGTTGAGCCACTACTGACGTCAAAGTAGGGCTGGGCGATATGGCCTAAAACACATATTGCAATTTTGTTAGGCTACATGACGATAACATAAAATCTCTAAATCACTGTAAAAATGTTCAGCTTTCAAAATAAATGAACAAACTGTCTCTGAACGCTAGTCAACTCGCTGGGGCTTGTCTGCTCTGAGAATGGAGAATTGCATGCTTCTTAAAACATTCACGTGACAATTTATACTCAATGTTCGCGATATTCATTTTATACATGACGTGGTAAAAGTTGTGATACATAGAGTATATTTGATATATCGCCCACCCCTACGTCAAAGTATTAATCACCACAGGAAGAATGCAGTCTGTTAGTACCTTGTTAATTGGGCACCCTGTTGGAATTTGCCTGTTCAGATACAGTGCGTGACAGAATACTCACGTTGTGTTGAGCCTGTGGCCGTGTAAACCGACACCTGTCGTGTATGGTCTTCTCTCACCTGAGGGGAAAATCAAAAATGTTTAAATACCTGGATGAAATCCAAAAAGGCTTTAGTGATACATCTTCAATAATTGAATTGTGGGTAGGTGCAGAGCACGCAAAACCTATCTCTGAAGATCAGGTGGTTCACGCTACCACTTTTTCTTTAGGAGGTGGGTATCAGTGAAAACTATACACTTCAACAGCTTCACTTTCTTTCACCTCCCATTAGACTTTGATTAAATGCCAATCAACTCCACAACTTTATTTATGATGACAGATATCATAAACTTACAGTTTCCAGAAGACTTTCAGTGAGTTTCTTGGCTGAGTCCAATCCAGTTGCATTTGGGTGACTGTAAAACAAGTTATATTTGATGAAATACTTTTAGGAAAGGTCAGAGACTACCAACAAGTTTGAGCATTTAGGTAACTCCTTCAACTCACCCATGATTCAAAACATTTTCTGCAATGAATGTAATGTGGATATTCACAAAATATTAAATTCATGGGAGCTTGCTATCTATTTAGCTCTATTCTAAATACGGTTCAGTTTGGACCTGTGAGCAAAGTCTTAGCATGTTTGTGATTTAAACAGGTTTTCTAATCTTCTTCACCAACTGCTGGATTAAAATGGTTGAAAGTTATGCTGAACATCTAAAAATAACTCAATGGATTTTTTTTAAAATAGGATTCATGTAAATAGGTATTGCTTCACTAGTTTTGTCTAGTTTTAAATGATCACGACAGGGAACTTGACACATTTGCAAAGGGAGAGCATTTAACATGAACACACCTGATGTAAACATAAAGAGGCTCAAAAGACTCTCGTTTTGATGCTTGTTCAATGTAGCCAGATCCTTTTCCCCGGAGGAAGACTCGAGCCCCCGTCTCTGTCTGGATGTGACTCAGGTACGAACCTCCCGGACCTTCAACCTTTTCATTCACATTAAATGAAGGCAACGTCTGATCCAGACCCACAAAGATCTTTGTATGCACAAAACTCTGAGGATAAGACAAACAAAAAATTGGATTTACTAACAGATCCTGCACATTTTTTAACCTAACTTCTCAATAAGGTTAGCTAGTAGTAAAACAGATTTGTGAGCAGATGCAGTTATCCAAGGCTTTTCACTATAGACCAGGGAGGTTCTATCTGCTATTTACTGTGGGAGGTGGGTATCAGTGATGGCAACATGGTCTTCACTCGCCTCACTTTCTTTACCTCCACTTGTAATATCTAATGCAATTATAAACCATGTAGAGCTGATATTCAACATGACACCCCACTATGTGCATGTTACTTTGAGTAATTATTTCATGGGAATGTTTCAAATCCTGTACTTTTCATGCGTTAACTTGTATCCCTGATGAATTCTGCGACTACCTACCGATACACTTTGAGAGCAATGAGAAAATCACCCACTCAATGAAATTCACATTTATAGGACCAGCCCACACTTCTGTGTAGGGGCTTTTACCTACCCCAGAATAAGGAGCTGAAGGCCGATGTCCTGGCACTGAGTTGGCGTTTGACATCCGTGGTGAAGAGGAGATAACAGGCCGGGGGGGCTGAGGGTAGAGTGTGAGCGCAGGCATTACCGGCACCGTTCGTCCTCCTGATAATGCTGATGCTCTCAACAGGTCCTCAGAGATGATCTCTTTTATCCTTATCACAGCCTCTGATTTTAAGAAAACTCAACTCAGATGTCTGATACATAAATGTGAACAATGACAGATTCTGCATATTTAACATTAAAATCAACTACGCCACTTACTATTAACGTTATCTTGGGTCCTTCCCTGGACATGCAAATACAAGGGTCTGTGTCTAAAAGAAAGCAAATCAGAAAAGTCATGAACACAGAACTACACACATTTTTCCCATGACCATTGAAACACTTAGAATGTTATCCCATATGAACATGCATTTTATTTGATGACATTGCACTGCTAGTACATTTGTTGATTTTCTCAGCAAGAAAGTAAGCAACAACACATTCTTGTATAGCTATAACTAGTCCAAAAAATAAAAATATACATTTCTTTACAAACATGTTCCTAGTCTTTAATCTAGTGATTTGACACTTAAATTGTGGATAACTACTTTTGCAAGGACAAGATCATGTCTTAATACATACCCTACTCCATGCCCCTTTTCAGTATCACTCATGAAATGACCTTTTGTTGAGACGACTGCTCCACTACACTTCCGGATCTGAAAAGCATGATAGAAACAATACGCATTTTTAGAAAACATTTGTTCAAACTGTTAAAATACAACTTATTTCCTCATTGTCCAATTTTCTTAAGTAATGTGGTGTTTTAAATGCAACACTGCCATGTTCACTTCTTACTCACCTCCTCTTGTGTTTTGCCTTTAGTAAGAAGGTCCCGACAATTTATCGGTACATCATTTATGTCGACTTCTGTGACGACCATCTCTTCTGTGGTGGTTGACACAGGCACTTTTCGAGTGACCTAAAACATATGTGGAATGATAAAGGAGACAGTAAGTCCTCTAATAAATGCATAACCAAGACATGCGGTTATCGGTGACACACGTTTGAATCTTGGGTACCTTTGTAAGTAACGGAGGAGGAGTCATCAGCTTTCCTTTTGCCATTAACATGGCATTTATTTTAGCAGCCATGGCTGCAGCCATCTCAACCCCTCCCTGAGGCGCAGGATTTTCTCCCATTTGTTGGGAAAGTGTCGTAGTTGAACCAGCGGTGCCGATGACTCCAGATAATGAGACTGGATGGGCTGCATTTTCACTGCTTCTCTGCTGCCTCACGTCCACACTCATAATAGGTACTGTCGTCTGATCCCATCTGCTTAGGCACCTGAAAATAAAATATATCACATGAACACGTTACACAAAAATTTGATTGACTAACAGATCCTGCACATTTTTGAACTAACATCTAAATAAGGTCAACTAGTAGTAAAACAGATTTGTGAGCAGATGCAGTTATCCAAGGCTTTTCACTATAGACCAGAGATGTTCTATCTGCTATTTAATGTGGGAGGTGGGTATCAGTGATGGCAACATGGTCTTCACTCGCCTCACTTTCTTTACCTCCACTTGTTAAATGCAATTATAAACCCTGAAGAACTGATATTCCACATGAGACCCCACTATATGCATGTTACTTTGAGTAATTATTTCATCTGGGAATGTTTCAAATCAAAAGTCCTTTACATGTGTTAACTTGTTTCCCTGGTGAATTCTGCGTCTACCTAGCAATACACTTAGAGAGCAATGGGGAAATCACCCACTCACATTTATAGGGCCGGCCCACAATTCTGTGTAGGGGCTTTCACTTTAACACAAGTTAAATGAAATAAAGCCAACTGACCAGGCCTTAAGATGATTAGTTTACTCTTATTGAAAACTTCCAAGATTTCAATGACAACTTTCTCACGTTAAAACGTTCCGCAGTAACAGCTGAAGCCTTAAAATGAACGAGGGGCCAAAGATTTCATGTGTTGACCTAGTTTTACACGCTGATGTCGCCACACAACAAGTAAACATTGGACGAAACAGTAAACAACGACACTCCTCACGTTGTGTAGATGTTTTACTAAACACTCCGCCACGTTACATGGAAACCACGAGTACACGGTGTAGTTTGAAATTATTTGAATTCATAAAATATCTATAACAAAGACCACATCCTGAGTTTTTCCCTCCAAATCACCAGGGATAATGGTAAACTGTGGATTATTTCTACTTAGCTAAGCGAGTTAGCTTGTTCAGTTAGCTACAGCTGGCCAACACTTAAGCTAAGGTGGCTAGCCTAGCACGTTATGATCTAGTTTGAGACTTTCCTATTTACGGCATTTTGGGGTTAATCTAATGTTTACTCAATTATTTGGTTATTTTGATGACACATCCAGATTACACAACTGTTGTTGACTTTGTAGTGCAAACATCACAACTCGCGGGCTAACATTTATTAGCAGGCCGCGACCGTGTATGCTAGCTGATGCTAACGCTCCACTGCGGCTAGCATTAGCTTAGCCGACCGTGTAGCAACACTCTCGTAACCGAGCTAAAGTGAAAACGGACAAAGTAAAAGGACACTTACGGTGTTTGTCCAGTCATTCCCGAAGACATAGCACCACTCCAGCGGGTCAGCAGGGACATAAAAAACAGGTTCTAGTGGAGTTGACGGTGATGGACGACGGCCGCCATAAGTCTGCTGCGCTCCGGCGACTTCTTGTGACGTGTTGTCGCGATGTGTGACCAGGCGGAAGTGACGTGTTTTTCCCTCCTTATGTAACACTGCGCCCACAGATATGACTGCGCCTAGCTCAGCGTCACACGTGTGGGTCGTTAGGAAATAGATGCACTCAGTGTAAACAACATGGAAGTTAAAGCGATGCAGGATTTTCAGCCACTCAAGTTATCAGCAACAAAAGTGTCTATAATTCAGAATGGACACAGACATAAACACAAATGTGCCTTTTAAAAATAGACATGCCACTTTCTTGCAACATTTTAATAACAGCTGAAATAATAATGCACTTAGAACCTAATTGTTTTATTTCTGTTAATCTCAAATACAGTATAATAGAACTCTAACTCCATCACATATTTTTTATATAAAAACCTTAATTTTATAATATAACCAAGCATTCTGTGACATGAATCAACCTCTAGCATTTTGAACAAAGCAAACGAATAAAAAATCTGTTGAAAATTCACAGAGTTATGAAACATTTTTAATTATGGAGAGACCTCCTTCCTCACGTGTGCATTAGAAGAGGCAGCTGCACGTACCAAGGTGGCCCGGGTTGGATTCAAAATTCAAATGTGTTGCTAAACAAACACAATTCAGTCTGATTCAATGTAAATGTGTTCTATTCTAGTGGTAGAATTAAATCGACTTGTCTGACACGTCATTTTTAGATAAACTGTTGTCAATGATATTGAGGGTGGACAACTCTCTGGTCCAGACCCACGTCACCATGGAACTCAGTACGTGTTAGATGCCACTTAATGCGTCATTATGAACTGGTTTGGCTAACAATGGATTGCTTGCTAACGTCAACATTGATCCTGTTAAACTGGAACACTATCAACTCAGATTACTTGGGTTTGACGTCATTCCGAGTGCCGAGCCCTAACACCCAATGGCCAGAACTAAAGCTGAAATATCCTGGATATGAACGTTGCCATCTTATGCATTTGGAGCCAGAGTCCGTGCAGTAGCGATGAAGGAATGGGATGTCGAGGCCTCGTTTACACACTGGGCAGATCAATCTTTAGTAAGTCTCAACTGTCAATCATGACGTTTGACCTGTTTTTATAACATCAAATAACTTGATGATGAAGATGATACATCAGTGTGATAGGAGCTTCCTAAAATGAGAAGCCATCTTTGAGAAAAAAATATTTTGTAACCAATACTGCAGCCGAGACCACTCGCTCATGCACTCCTCCCAATTAACTCTATGGAGCGTTCTATGTACATAACTAAATAGTGAACTCACCAGCAAAATGTAAAAAAAAAAACCCAGACTGGGGTCATTTCCTCTGTGTCCATCATTGTTGTCGCACAATTTAAACATCTCACATCAACATCAGCTGGTTCATATCACACTGAGCATATTTTTCCACATGAATAAATAGGAAAAAATTCAGTGGCTGCAGCAGCTTTCAGTTCTTTTCAAACAAGGCTCCTGATGGTCGCCGCCTTCCATCGAGTCCCATCAGAGGCTTTTCTGTTGTGTCCTCTCATCTTAGAACGTGAGTGCAATGTGTGATATGTGGATCAGTAAGTGACCATTGGTTGAACACTAGTTTTCATGAGGCGTCTTTGGATACAACAAGCCCACTATACTAGACATACGTATTCTAATTAAACATTCAAAGAGCTCTACAAATTGCAAACTACTCACTATATAGAAAACTATAGTGAACTATACAGTGAGTAGTGGGTGATTTTAGACAAAGTATTGGAAATTATGACGTAGAAAGCCATGTTCACTTCCTGATGGCTCCTTATCTCTCACACCATTTCCTTCCCTAATTTGTCACGCTCTTATCTCTCTCTTATTACGATGAAATTATTATTATCCGAAATTCCTTTTGGGGAGGTTCCGAATTGACTCAGGATTTGATCTAAAGATATTGAATTCCCAAAAGTTAGCCAACAGTTTGAAGGGCATCATCACAATAGCTTGGTCTAATCACAAGCCTTGAGAATGAGGGGTGGGGGGGGTAGCAGCAGTCTGTGTATGCTTTAATTGGTTTCGATATATTCAAATGATTAAGGCGGAGTGATCTGCAGGTGAGGAGAAGGCTTTGCTTGGTTTCGATATATTCAAATGATTAAGGCGGAGTGATCTGCAGGTGAGGAGAAGGCTTTGCTTATCCCATTTTGGTATTACCTAGCATTCTACCACTGCTGAAAAAGATGGCAAGAGGAGGGTTGGATTTGTTCAATGTTCAATAGTGGTATCGAAATATGTCCCATTTACAGTACGTACAGACGACAACAATAATGTAAAAGACACTGTAGGCTTGTAAAGAATGGGTGTGAAAGATAACACAAATAAGAGGACAGACACAGACTTGTTGCAGGAAATAGACAGCTTATAATTGACATTATTTTTATTTTTCATTGAATAGTTTCTAATTTTCTCCGTGCCTTCAGACCAAGATGTGAATCAGAAGGAACAAACAAATCCCCTGATCGAGTGTACAATTCTGTCATAAGAGAGAAACAAAAGATAACCATGGTCAATACAGCTCATTAACCATCATTTTCTTAGCTGTTATGGCATTTATATACTGTTTAAAGAGGACATATTCTTAATAAGCAACAATCTTTAACATATATTAGTATCCTAATCTGAAACCAAACTTGAACAAAAAGCTGTTCCCTGGGTTTGTGCATAAGGGCGTTGGACAAGTGGCCAAAGTAGAATGATGTTTGATCAGAAATCAATGCAAGCCGGCCTCCAGGAGACTGCTTCAAGACAGTGATAGACAACTCTGCGATCCACATCCTTCCTCACCATTCAGTTCTCTGTGTACTCGCTGTGTGGCCATCCAATTCACAGGTACTCAGATAGCTGGAGTGGCTGATCTCATTTGCTGCAAATCCAGTGTAAAATTCATTGTCTATAAAAATATTGAGATTTACTTGAACATAACCTTCTGACTACGTTATAATAAAAACTCCAGATGTCCGTTGCAGTTGCACAGTGGGATGTACTGTATAAATATTGTATAAAATAAGGCAGTCTTTTCAGTAGGATAAACCAGATACAAAAATTTCTGGGAGAAAAATTGTTCAAGTCCAAAATGTTTTCACATGTTTCTGCTGTTGTCAAATGTCAAGCGGTTTACAGCATTAAACCAAGAGTAAGGGATTGTTGCAACAATGAATGCACCCACGCACCTACAGCCCAAACACACACTCCCCCCCACACACACACACTCACACACACACACAACCACAAACTCCTGATGATCAACAATAACAGCTTATTCTCCAATGCAACATCCCATCCCTGGACAAATCACTGAGACGTAGACATTTCTAATATTGTTTACAGTGCAATACAAAAGTGTTCATTCAAACTGGTACTGTACTTTTGATAAGAAAATAAAATGTTTAATATGGTAATGCTTCATATGAATAATAATTGTAAATTTTTGAGAGTTATAGTAGTATTTGTCTTCATCAGCTTTGGCTTCTCTTTCTCTTTTTTAAATTCATTTTTTGTTCTTATTTATTTATCGACTAATTCATTTATGAATTTTAATATAGAAAATATGGAACACCTACGAAAAATTAACATACCAAATCATCTGTAATTAGTTACCTATGATCATGATGTTGAGGTTTTCGTCTCTCACCAGTGGCCTTAAAGTTAAGATCCACTCCCTGACCCAGAAAGAAAGCACCCCCCCCCCCCCATATGTCTGTGGTGACAGCTACATGTCAACTTAAATGTGTTTCTGAAGGACACGTGAAAATATTGCCCAAAACAAGCATTGGAGTGTTCTTTCATGGTGTGGCCTCCAGGGGCAGAAGGAGCAGTCCTGCCTTGCTGCGAGCACAGGGATGAGATCACATGTGATGATATGGTCTGACAAGGACTGGACACAATATCCAGATCACGCTTCCATCCGCTCCCCCCTTCTTCTTCTTCTTAAACAAACAGTTTTTACTTAACAGCAACTTCACAGGCAAACAGGAGAGCCCACTTGGTGATTAGGGGGACGGATGCTTTGCCAAAAGACCTATAAGAGGACCCTCTCTCAGTTATGTCTCTTCAACAGCTACACTGCGATCGCCTGAGAGGCACAAGAAGTTCAGAAGGATGCCATTTGTGTCCGTGTCTGTTTGTCACAGTTCTCATCTGACAGGGCTGTAAAGCCAGCAACGTTTACTGCTGCAGCTGCCTGTCAGGAAGTCCTTCTGTGGTTTTTCTGCACCGACGGATGTGTGGACGCTTGGCGTGCTACAGAAGCAGGAGAGTGAAGGCGAGCAGGCCCTTTTGGCTGGCCGGGCTGGCAGGGGGAGAGAAGCCCCAGCAGGAGAGAGGACGGCTGCCCCGGACCGCAGCGTCCCAGGGCTGAACACGGCTGCGCCTACTCTGGAGGCGGTCGTAGGCTGTGCAGCTTTCTGTCATCCAGGCCTTTCCAGTACTTGAAATTGTTGTCCAAGTGCTGCATAAGATTGGGGAGGTCTGCAAAAGCTGAGGAGAAGAGATAAGAAGTTGAAGCTAAATATGAGATTTGTCACTTGTTTTGAACATTTCCCAAGGACGTTACGTTTTTGTCTGTGTATATTTATTGGTCAGTTAGTTAGCAGGGTTCCAGAAAATCTAGTGAGTGGATGACCACGAAATCCGATGAAAGGATGTGGTGCGAGTACATGAGTCAGAAGTCTCTCTTTAAAATGCGTAATAACATATTAACATTTCCTCTTTAAAAAATGGAGGAAGTAAAAACTAATAATTGTTATTGCAGTGTGCTGTTCTCTGCTGTGTGGTCTTACCGTCCCATGCATCGAACATGTCCGTTATGAAGTAGTCTATGAAGGAAATCTGGGACTTCGGGATGCTACAGGTGTTTCGGTCAAACACTGGCATAACCACTGGTAAACCTTGTCTCTTCTCTTCGTCCGTCTGTAGCAGAGACGAAGGCACGAGTGATCATCACAGACAGTAATACATGCAAGAATAAAGGACAAAGAAACACAGTGAAGCTGTTTGAGGTTTCTCCTCTCACGACAAGCAACTACATTTTTTTCTCCATACCTGTGCAAAATACTCCTCTGAGATGCGTCCAGCCCACTCTATGCAGAGCTCCAAAGGCCTGCATGGATTGGAGATGTCCGCACACTTGATCAGCATCCGCTTGATAAGGATACGATTCTCAGGAGTCGTCAGAACGCCTTTGACAGATTCCTCGTCACTGTTTGCCTAGAAAAAAAAAGAGAAGTAAAGTTCTGCTTATTAGTGGCAATAGACAGCTCTTTATCGCAAAAAAGCAGCTGAATGGGTTTAAAAATAACTGAGCGTGTCTGTGCATGAACTCAAATGGGGGGGAAAGCTTGCCACCGGCATCAGATAATGTCTTAGTTTTCTTAATGTCAAAGGAGAGTCTGTATTCAGTGTGTGATAGATATTAGTTACACATGTACAATCGTAGAGCATGCTTCATGCAGTCACATGGTTTGCAGGCTATAAGAGACACTTCAAGTGAAAAAAAAATCTGAGATTTCAGATAAATAATTTTAGGCTATGTGTCATCTTAGAGGAAGAAAATCATCTGATCAGTCTGTCGCCTGCGTTAAAAACAGGAAAGTGGAGCAACTCGACAACAAAGTACTTTATCTTTTGACTCATCAGAATCACATTATCATAACTACCAGGACTTGAGCATGAAACTGTCTCCTTGCTGGTTATTTCCTTTTGTTCTTGATTTATTGTGACTGTTTCTGAAATAAATTATTTTTGTACTATTATAACTTTATTTTCATTATTTTATGACTTCTCTCTTTAAATTGCAACTTCTCATACATTATCTTAAAAAAACACAACGTGTTGTAAGAAGGACACAATTAAGTTTCCATGTGTCAACATGACTGAAGTTAACTATACATTCACACAAGATGTGACAAAAATAGCTAAAAACTCTTTATCAAACCTTGTACCTTCTTTTATTGACCTTATATCAAACTCATACACGTGAAGTTAACGTTTTAAGGCAGTGATTGCATTCAATATAAAAACGTAGGGATAAATCATCATAGGGGTAATTTATTTGTATTATTCCTGCCTTTAAGAGGCAAGAGCAATTTTAAATGTCTGTGTTGAGCATTCCTCACAGAGATGAGAAAGATGTTACCAGGTTGTAAAATTCTCTCCCTGCAAAGTTATTTGTGCCCAGGCAACAACAGGCTACAAGTCCCCTGCACCGGTATCCCCATCTCCAGAGCTCTAACACTATTGTTGCATTGTACTGTACAGCACGTGACACCAATGACCACACTTTGTTTGTATAAATGTGTTTTTATGAATTATCTAAATGCTTCCGTGTGTTCTTCCTGCTCTGACTCAACACGGATCTGTTTGCAAAAATTTGGAAATACTATTTCTACACAGTTAGAAACATTTTAAACAGTCGAATTTTCATTGAATTTGTAATCTCACCCCGTTCTCATCCAGAGCAGCCAGTGGCTTGTTGATGCTGTTGACAAATTTGTTAACATGTTCAAAATGTTTCGTCATCTCCGTGGCGAGCACCATATCAATGATGGCCTGTCGTAGTGTTCGATATTCATTCCTAAAGAGAGAGAGAGAGATTGACAGACATCAGATGAGGGAAGGGGGTAAATGCAGGAGAGAGAGAAGAGAAGAAAGAGGGAACAGAGAGATGACAGAGTGGTAAATAGCACAGAAACCCGTGTGAACAGTTTTCCTCCTCTGACTGCCATGACAGTAGCGATGAATGGAAGCTTTGTTCACCTTCCCCCTCTGAGGGGACCAGCACATGTGAGCTTTTCTGCTTTGGGACTCAAATCACATTACTACCCAGCCGCTGTCAACACACACAACACACACACAACACACACACAACACAAAGTTGTACTTCACTTGCTGTCTGTATCATAAACGATTTATCATAAGAATTGTAATACTTTAAACAGATTCCAAATAGAATATGGAGCTGCCAAATTGTCATTATTATTGATAACGATAATAGCATTAATCCGCTACACTGAGGCAACAGATCAAGCAAAAACTAAACTTTCAAACTGCTGAATGTGTTTTTAAACTTGAGGTTTTTAAAAACTAAAATTTTGAAGAAACTCTGGAAACAATTGTTTTAAATACCAACTTCAAATATATACATATAAACAACAATATATATTTCAGACTTGAAGCCACTCACATAACTGCTTTCACCTAATTTACAGATAAATGTGACTCCGTTCTCTCTTTGGTGATTCTGTGATCTTCAGTTGAGCAGATAACAGAAAATGACAACTGTCAACTTTTTTCCAGGTGACCAGGCGTCGCAAATCTCCCACCTTTCAATGTTCTTGAAGATGTTGCACTTGTCGTCTCTCGTGGTGATCTGGAAGGCCAGTGCTGCATGGTGGCTCTCTAAAACAGCTGTGTCATTGTAGAGGATGGCGAGCTCGCTCCCAGCGTTGCACAGGAAGCTGTTGGTGCGGCCCGGGTGGTCCACATCGTGCACGGTAGCAGCGATCAGGGCAGCCACCTCGTCAATGGGATCCAAACTTTGCTGGAGGTGCACATGACATGAAAAACAGTGAGACAGTCAGGATATTGGGGAAGAAGAAGCAGTAGCTCTATCTTGTGAAAGAGAGTTGTGATTAAATAATACGATAATCCAAAAAAAGTTTGCCCTTATTTTAGCTGCATTTGTAAGGGATGCAGATTTCCTTAGATTTCCAAAAATATGGAACTAATTCAATTGGCTGATAATAAATGTGTATCTGTCACCGTCTGTTAGCATTATAAATGTACAATGCAAAAAACTTGGTTCATGATCATTTATTAGGTAATTTATTGCTCGATGGATAGTTGTGTCACAGGGGTGTAAAAAGTACAAAAATATTAGCAAAGGAAACTTAAACAAATAAATAAAGATCATCAAAAATAATGAATAATTCTAATTATCTCCACCAACTGTCTGCTGTCTGCAGAGTTCAGGGATCCATTAACCTTAGTGTGATGTAACTTCACAGTTCACTGGCTAGGCCAATGAAAGATCCCGCCGCTGAGATCAGGAATAGACAGTTTGGTAATCAGCTTAGCATGTGCAGGCCCTCAACTGCTTGTTGAGCCACTGACACACTTGGGAAAAGACCACGACTCTCAGGACAAAGTCGACTCACACAGGACACCTGACAGTCAAGACTGAGCAGGAAGCCACGCTCTGTAGATAATCGATAGAAAATCCAAACAACAACACACTGTTTGTGTTCGGACCCTCAAAATGTTCAATGCAACGTACTAACTTATATAACAGCTAAGCTATCTTTTTAAAACCACTCTGATAAAAGCTAATAATGAGAAATAAAGTGGCAACATTATAAATATTGTGGAGTCATTTCTTGACTATTTTCTCAATAATTAATCAAAGGTTTAGTGTATACATTTTCAGCAATAAAAGTGAATTATGACCACAAAATATCCTGGAAACCCCAAACCATGAAGGACCAGCAAACGTGTTAGAGCAATAATCATAATTAAAAACACAAATAATCTTTTTTCAATTTCATTTCGGTCCATCAGCTATTTTTTCATTTAAAAAAAGCACGATTTATTTTGTATTATTAGTGTTTGTGAACTTACCTTGACCCTCTCCTTGCTGAGGAAATAGGCCGTTGCGTGCAGGACATCAGCTGCATGACTGGAGTTGTGGTAGGAGTTACTGGAGTGGTAGTTAGCTTCAACCAATTGAAGCCAGGAGCGCAGAGTTGCCTCAGGGCAGTTTAGGAATTCACAGACCCCAAAGCGGGAGAAGATCTTCAGGCCCAAGTAGGTCAAAGGCCTGCGGGAGGATCCAGCACAGTAGTTTAATATAAACTCTCATACCAGGCGCTCCCTCCATGCTAAATAAAATTTGACACAGCCCCTCTGGTCTGGCCGTAACAGTGTTGTTGCCTCACCGTTTCATGGTTGCGGCCTCCAAGTTGAAGACGTCAAAGTCCCAAGAGTCCTCAATCTCCATGGTTTTGGCGATGCGAGGGGGGATGTCATTTATGGACAGAGGAGTTGTCAGCTGGCTGGGGATATGGTGGGCATCTGTGAGCAAAGGAAGAGACAAGAGGAGGCGTTCACATAAGTTAAAAAATAGTTGTTCCCTGACTCTGGATGAATTATACAAGGAGAAAAAGAAACAGAGCAATTCATATCATCATGCTTTATGAAAACTTACGTTTTGTGGAAAGTATGTATTCGTTTCCTGACAATCTGCGTAAACCATCCTGTGAACATGAAAGAAAGAAAAAAAGAGTGAGGGACGGAGGAAGCGAGTGTAAAAAACTGACTGAACACATACAGATTATTAGTTCACCATTATCCAACACATGTTGGTGTTAGGACCACAGACCTAAACTTTAAACTTCAAACAAACACAGCTTTAGCCACAAGTTAGGGGGGAATTCCACCAGAGAAGTACTTAATAAAACATTACTTTAAGTCCACTTCTTAAACATTTAAAATTGGACTTCTGGGGGTCAATGATGTCCCAAAAGCTATAACTTGAATCACGAAAGCTTATTTTGTAATGATTTTCCCATAAAACACAGCCATTAAGACGTGGGTTTTAAAATATGAATTGGATTTTGGATCTCTCTGAATGCATCAGTGCATTTTGACAAAGTTACACAAGGAAACGCGTTTAGACAGAGGCAAGAGCGGAACAAATCCCATCAGAATAAATTAGAATGATGGTGATGAAAGTGATGTGGCAATATTTTGGTGGCTTTGTTGACACCACATTTCATTTCCCCACAACAGCCGGAGTTTAACATATTATAACCATATTTATGAACTGTAAGAAATTAGTCCTGAATGACTCCACAATACAGGCACATATGTCAGCTAATTTTAAATGTCATTTGTCTCTGGGCATCTCAACACCCCAGTAGTTAAACAACACTTCTCAGTGCGATCAGTCGTATTTAACAGTGAATAAAGAAATGGGATAGTAATGGGCTGAAGTTTAGCCACACTAGCACTTTGGCTAGCATTGTAATAATCCTCAGAGGACCATTCTTCCTCTAGCGCCACCATGAGGCAGTTGTGGTATTGAAATATGGCATTATTCACATTTACAAATCGATGCGCCTCATAGGATGAATCAACGACCTTGGTGACCTTAGTCTTTTTCCTCGTGTAATTATCATTATCCGTGAACTTGTTTCATGCTAACTTGAAACTAAGGCTGATTGAGCTAATACTGAGTATTTAGTGCTATTAAGCAAATGCTATAATTAGCTTTTGTCAACTACAAGCATGTTAGCATATAACTAGCTTTGTCACTGTTAGTATGTTAGCATTATACTAGCTGTTGTAACTGTGAGCATATTAGCATTAAACTAGCTTTTGTCACTGTAAGCATGTAAGCATATATGTAGCATAAATCTGTCTCTGTAAATACAATGTTAGAAGCTTAAAATCATAGAAAACATTGCGATCATTGAACCCTCCACTTCTTTCAAACCTTTTTTGCCACTCGTCAGCTAAGCTACTGACAGGCCCATATCATGCAGCCATTTGTATTCTGGGCGTCAGCGGCACATGGGTGTGTGTTGCGAGCGAGTGAAATGTTTACCTCACAAGTGAAAAGGGAAGAGCAGACGGGCTCATCTTTGACCCAAGCATTGTCTCATGATGGCGCTGCCTCTGTACACACTGGCTATTTTAAGACTTTCTCCCCAGAAAGATGACAGCTCCTCTCCTAACGTCGACTGGCTCTTTCGGAGCTCAGAGCTCGCACACCTCAAAACCACGAGCCAAGAAATAACAAATGCAACCAGGCACCTCATAAACCAATTTGATCGTACATAAATAATCCTCTAACCCCAAAAGCAAACCTCATGGTTTCTCCCGTTTCATCAGCCTCTACCACTAGAATTACATGTGACACCTCTGTGTCTCCAGAGAGCGCATGTATAAGTGAAGCCATGCTTATTCATCTGATCCAAAGAACAGGATGTTTCCAGGCCTGCGGAGCCGAGAGGAAGAGGTTCATGTGAGTGTGTGCAGGGTGAGGGGGGGGAGAGACGGGGAGGGCGGGGTGGGTTTTCCTCTCCAGCCTACAGGAGCACAAAGGACAATCTAACACTTCCTTTGGGGTCGTTGCCAAGACTGCCAACTTGGCACTCTTTCTACTTCTCTACTTCACCATTGCTGTCTGTTAATCCCTCTCTGTCTCTCTCTCTGTCTCTCTGTCTCCAACAAAAATCCTCACTTAAAAGATACACACATTACAGCATCTCCGTTTTCTTTCACGGGTGTTCACGTAGACCCTCGTGTTATCACCCCCCCTGCAAACGCTCCCCGTGCGTGTTATCACCCGGGAGTCGCTTCAGGAAGCTGCTTGGGTGTTTCAGACCCAGCCAAGGACCCCCGTGCTCTCAGGGACCCCCCCGCTTACCGTCATCAGCCCACCCACGAGGTCATTCGTATGGGGGTCTTCATCCTTGTTGCCGAACTGTGGGGAGTAGAGCTCGGTGGTCCTCAGGATCTCCAGCACTCGGTCCAAGGCTTCTGCTACGGGCATGGGGCTGCTCTCCTGCGCTGCATTGATGATGTTGATTACCTTGAAGAGGAAAAAAACAAACAAGTGATCTAAATATGTATTTGCACTTTTTGAAAACAAACAAACAAGTGATAGACATAGAAAAGGGTGAAGCATTTACTGAACCAGTCGAGAGACCGTTAGCTAAGTCATGAAAACTGGAAATGGGCGGCAACAATAGACTGTATATAAAGATGGATGATCTTAACCATCTTGATTGCCCCCTGGTGGCTGACTGAAGTATGGGTCATAAACCCTGCCTCCTCCGTGTTAGCGGATGGGACAAGGAACCAACTAAAAAGTCAAATTTTTCTCAAAGATGGTTTCTGTCATTCTAGGCATCACACTGATGTTGGTTCAAGTGTTCATGTCTCTAATACGTGTGGTTTTAATTAGGTATTTGATGTTATGCACACAGGGTGAAACATTACGATCGACAGCTGAGACTAACTCGCGATTGGTCATGAACATGTATCGACAGGACCTTGACTCCAAGGCTGTATATCACCGTCATTACTGCACAGACTCTGGCTACAAATGACGGGGAAGTGGAAATCTATCAGAATATCCTCAATAATTTAATATTAATTTAATCCGTGGTTTGTCAATGTGATGTCACCGCCATAGACCCTCAGAAAATTACTGCTCCTGGCTAAGGAATAGTCCAGAAAATATTTAAAAAACCACGAATTGTAGTTTGAACACTTTCATTTTTGTTCAAATAAAATATGAGATAGAATGTGGTCATTGTTGAGCTTTGAAATGTATTGGTTTGAAATTTAATATATCCAAACTTTCAAATGATTTGTTGAAATGAAGTGGCAGTTGCATTAACAGAGATAAAAGCATATTAAGTACTCTGTGTCTCTAAAATAAAACTATATTTTTTATCTTAAAATATCTCTCTAAAATAAATTAAAGCGTTGTGAAATCATTCATGTGAACTTGGTTGTATTAACAATGGGAACCTATGGCGAGGTCATCAAGTATGTGCAAGAACACAAGTTCTATGTAACTCATTTCCACACAAACAGTACCAGCAGTTCTATCAGTGCTTTATTCTAGAGAGGATGACGCCTTCAGGGACTGACTCCACAGTCAAATGATAGAACAGAGGAACTGCAGTGTGTCATATGACCCATCCCTGGGGACTTTCTCCGTTTCCGACTATCCACGCTGCAGACTGCATTTAACCAGTGAACCAGCAGGTCATTCTGGTGCAGCATGCTTTCCTGTCCTGTTGCATGAAATGTGGCGTTTTATCAGCCGATCTCCTCTGGACATGGTTTGCGTGGCCTCAGACTCCGTGCTCGTAGCTGTACAAGAAGAGCTCATGGCGATTTGTGGCAGCTTTATAACCCAAGAGTTTGGTCATGAGACACAGAACATCATTATAAAGAGCCGATCACATGATGGAGGCCGGGAGGGATGATATGGAAGGAGAGGAACCAACCTTGGTGATGGGAGCTTCTATAGTCATGGAGTGGATTCGGGCCATCGAGGAGTGCCTCCGCTGTGAGCTCCCTGAAAACAAGACGTGTTATAAACTCAAACTTTGACAACAACAAATTAAGCCTTTACTTTCCAAAGAGTTTGTTTGTGTGTGTGAGTGTGTGTCCAATCAACACATCAAGGCAAACAGACTACTGGGAAGGTTTCACAAACTGGAAAGAAACACCCAGACTTTCCATCATCTATCTCCCCTCACTCTCACCATCGCTCCCCCGAGACGTTGTGGATCTTACGTCCAGAGAGCCTTTCCTCCTGTCTTTGTGCTTACTGGATTGGATGTCTGGGGAGAAGAAGACAATTTCCATTACACACAAACACAAACACAGTTCAAGTTTAGTGACCGGCTGACCTGACCCCCCACTCCCCCATACTCTTGTACTTGGAGGAATGGGAACAGCAATTTAAATCTATATATCTCCTTTCCACTACCTAGATCTGTTCTGGGCATTTAAAGCATAATGCAGGTGTTTGACTCACTTTTTTTTTATCTCAACTAATTCCATATTAAAAAGTGTTTAGCCTAAAAAACCATCCGTACAGCATGAGGAACAAAGAATCTTCTGTGGATTATAAGTCAACGTTAATTTTCTTGACTTTCTCCGCCTTATTTTAGACTTTAGATCACATATGGCTCCGACCAAGAACAACTAATTCCGAGTGTGTGATTTGATTTGAAGGGGATTTACTGTTATAAAGGGATTAACATAAAGCCATGAAACTGTTCTCTTCTCTGAAGAAGCACACAGCTTGGGACAGTCTGTACATTTCAGTTCAAAATTACAGGAACAGGGTTACTTCTGTTTTCTTTTCAATTTCTGACTGTGCTTGTAATAAAATAAACTTAAGACTTGCAATATGGAGACAAATTAAATGAAGAAATAAAACCAATTAAAACACCAGTCACTTTGACAGACCAGAGGCAAGTAAAATAAAGCCGTTGATACAGTTTTATAAACCAAAAACAATGTTTGAAAGTGACTTATTTTCAGTGAACTGTGGAAAGGACACAGCAGAGTTATGATCCCTGTTGTAGATGTATGTACTCTATTGAGTGTGTTATTCTAATCTAGAGGAGTGGTATTACTGGACAATCTTTGCCTTTATATGGACCACAGAGAATTTCAGGTTGGATCTTACCTGTCTGAGACTCTGCCTGCACACGTTCACCAGGTTTTTCACTCTGTGTGAATAGAAAGAAAAAGCAAATTCATATATGCAGGTCAGAAAGATCCTTTCACTCAACGATTCCATCGAGACCTGGTGTTAACATCAGACCTGAGTGATCCCATCACTACAGTTTCTTAATAAATACATTTTCACGTTTCTCAGTGTCCAGACATACAATTATCTGTGGACACCAAACAATACAATATATCTTTCCCATCTCCAACCATTCAAACATCTGGTTAAGATCTAGTAACTGCAAAGTTCATAACATATGATACCATCCTAAAACTGAGGTCCTAGAAATGTGGTGCTGAAACTGATGATTGACATTTCCTAATGAGTAAAGTCTTATTTCATCGTAAAGCTACGTGCATAGACTTGCTGAGCCTCTCCCATCTTCTCACAGGAGACACATTTGGGACGTATTTTGTAAACAGACAAACTTAAAGCTGTTCACTTGTGATGTGATCGCTCAGGACCAGGTCAGAACAGGGCCATTATCAAATCAGCAAAAATGGAAAACATGTCTCACCTTATTATTATCATTTAAAGGCCTGTTGAAAGACACATAGTGTCTGATTTTTCTGTGAAAAACAGAGAAGCTTATTAGTAACCGTGACAAAATAAAGGGATACAAACAACCAAAAGAGTTCCTCAGTACTTTACTGTCACTCACCCTCCCTGTCCAATTACAGGTGTGATCTTCACATTTTGTTGAATGCTGTCTCCATTCTTCTTTTTGGCATAATAAATCCCCTGCCACTCCTGCAACAATAACAAGACAGAACCACAGGGGAGGAAACATCATGTAAAGATCAGGAGCATATTTATAAAAATCGACAAAATAAAAGATCTTATATTGTCCTAAAAGTGGGTTTGGACGCAAATCAAATCAAACTTTTTATTTTAAGGCACATATTCACAAATAGCAGTGGACTGGCTGTAGCGTGGCAGTGTTTGTGGTGCAGGTCAGACGCTGAGTGTTTCATAGAGCACCGAGCGGCTTCAATGGGAAGAGGGGGGCGCTCCTGGAGTCCGGCGCACTTGTTTCATGTCCCTACACCTACAGACTAGTGTGGCAGCTCAAAAAGAACCTTCCTGCTGTTCAACCGACTGGGACTGACCTTCGCTCTCTGTGTAGTAAGATTACAGTGCAGCCATCAGCCGCTGTTCTCATTCACATGAAACAGAGCTGCCGGACGGCCGCTGGTGCAGACTGACAGCACACATGGATGCACGTGCTTGCATGCAGGCACAGACACAAAGGCAGAAGCAATTTTCGACCATGCTTACAAGACTGATCTGATTGTGAAGCGATAGACTACAGAGACATCTCTGTTATTTGTCCAGATTGTGTTTGTAAGGAGATCTTTTACCATCTCTGCCAAGGAGGTTATGTTTTCCTCAGGATCCGTCTGATCGTTAGCAGGATTATACAAAAACTACTGGACAGATTAGCACAGAACCGGATGGAAGGATGTGGCAGGGGTTGGGGAAAGAACCCATTCAATTTTAGTGCAGATCTGGATAACGAGGCAGATCCAGTATGTTTTTCTTTTAGTTAATTGAACATTGCAAGATTGCGTTTTGCAACATTTTCTTTGATTCCTCAAAAGATAATCAATGTATCTTGATGAAAAAACGTAGACATGTTTAAGGGAATGATTGTGTGTATGTGTGCAATTCGGTGGAGATCAAAAGCAAAATCCAGAATTACCTGTATGAGATGATTTAATGAACGTTTATTACCTTTCCTTTCCGTATGCAGGAGTTTATTGTTTCAAGGAGATCAGGCTTATTCTTCTCACTTTTAGGCACTTCTATAATTTCCTTCCCTATTAGCTCGCCTTGTTGGTAGCCCATTGTGGACTCGTAGGCAGGGTTCACGTACTGTGGAGGAGAGACAAGCAGAGAGGTCAGGCACTGAAGGGTGATCTGCTGTTTTGAAAATCCGCACTCAACAGTTCAGACACAGTTAAGACGATGACCTCTTGCCGACCAAGAAACTGTTTTTCAAAGAAGCGGATACATTTTTAGCACATTTCATTTTTACATGAAAACATAACATGATAAAGACAAGCTACAGGGGATTTAACAAAAGGAGCCATTCAGAGGGACGGAGACCGAAACTATCAATACTTGAGATCTGGGGTCACAAGATATGAATGAACAGAGGGAGGAGGGGGAAGGGGGGTGGAGGGGGAGAGAGATAACTGTACACTACAATAAACTCTACAAGAAGTATAAAAATCTATAAAGAAACCTACTTGAATTACTTGATCTTCAGAAGTGATCTCTATGGCCTCCTGGCTTTGTTCTAGAGCTGTGAAAATAGCATTTCCAGCCCTTGTGCACGTGGAGAGAGAACAGAAAACAGAATTAAACTTTGCAGCAGTGTCCAGCATGGACTTATTTACATACAGTATATATGGTGAACATATATATATCTCCATCTAACAATTCAAGAAGTCACTCTCTCTCTTTGTGGCTTCTCAAGAACCGTTGATCTTATCAGCTTTGCACTTGGCATGTGTATTTGTAAAGGCCCAAGGAAGTGCAGTGTCATATTTAGTGGGATTTGTGACAAGTGATACATACAATATTAATAACATTAACAACAACTTATTCTCCAGTTCTGGGTTTGCGTACTGAGTCGAGCTCCATTGAACTTTGAATAAACAGGTGAACAGCTCTTTGTGCAGCAGTGGTGGTGAAGCGTCAGGGTTTTGCAGACACTTTTTACAGTTTCAGAAATAAAAGTGCAACCAGCATCACCACAAGCCAAGTAAACAGCCGCGTGCAAAGAACGGACACTGCACTAGAACTTCTTACTGAGATTTACAACCGCTAGTATCACTGATACAACACGACTCACCTCAGTTTGAACTGCGCCCGCACCTCTCCGTGCTCCAGCTGTAGCAGCTCGTTGTAGCAGGCCATCATATTGGCATTCTCCACATATCTCTGAGGGTCAGAGGGCAAAACCAAACAACCGGGGTCAATCAAAGACTCAACTAAACTAGTTCCCATTTTCAAATCAGTGCCATAACAGGATAGGTTAAAATATTCTATCAAAAATAAGTAACATGGCCAATGCAACAGTCTCCTGAGGAAATCTGGTGTCCTGCGTTGCTTTTTGTGGTGATAGTCAGGATAGAATAAAATGTACGCAGGAACGCAGGATACACACACACACACACACACACACAACCACACACACGCACACAATGTTTCTCACCCTATTAAAGCCAGCATTGATCAGGGGCATCACAGAGGCTTCTTCTCTGTCTGGCCTTAAAAAGAGAAAACATGTTAGCACCCAAACACTGCCATGACTAATGCTTGTTTGGAGAACATCAGCGGGTTACACCATATGACATGCTGCAGGCCTACAGACCTCTTAGTCATGCATTCAAATTCTAACAATACTTCCAACCCTTAAGCTACTGAAAAAGACAAGAAAAAGGCAGAGATGTAGAGGGGGGTACATACCTTTTCACAACGGCGACTATCACAGTGTTTTCTGAAGAGTTGACCGCTCTAATTGACCTGTATGTAAACAGAGGAATCCCTTTTAGCCAGTGAGCGGGCCGGTGGAAAAGCCTGTAGCATTAAATCAATGTATTTTTCAGTTTTTCACGCTCGGATTCTCCCAGGCAGGCAGAGCCCAGTGGTGCAGCTCTGTGAGGAGGCCTAGACCTCTGAAAGAATGCTGTGTACAGGGCCACTCATCCGCCTGTGGTTTTCCCCAGCCAGTGGTCATAAAGGGCCTTTAGTTCCCCATCTGAGCTCGTGCGTGTACATTGAACATATGGATTGGCCAAAATGAATGGGGTTAACATACGCACTGGGCAGGGCAAATGAATGTTTGTAAATGTGTTTTTGGTTTGGGCAGACGCTAAAGATAGAGTTGGTATGGGCAGGCACCGCTCGTTTCTCATTGACGTGACTTTGCAATGGAAGCGAGGCGAACCGAAGTGAGGCGGCCATTTAGCCCCACGGAGTCATAATCACACGTGTTTCCAGATATAATGAAACGCATGAAAAGCAGGGCTATAATCAGTCCTATCGAGATCATCTGGTTCGGATTATGTCATCAGCCTTTAATAACAGTCTCCAGCAGAATTTAAATTAAATTTAACTGTGTCCGCTGCATTAGTGACTCCAAACCAGGGGCACTTAGAGAGGCAGCCGCCAGGAGCTCCATAAAAAGACAGTGGAGCAGTGAAACTCATTTGAAAATTTAATTAAATAAATGTATCCAAGTTTTCAGATGGACAGAAAGATAGTTTAAAGTAATGTATCGATATTAAATAGTTAAATAGTTAGAATTAATGCAAGTGATAATTTGTTAAAATAGTTACAAATAATCCTAGTGGACAAATGCATATATTACAAATAGTAATATTAGTAGATACAATAGTTGAAATAGCTTAACTATCTCACTCAAGTAGTTTGTAAAGTAAAGGTTTAATGGATGAAAGTTCAAATAATAAAAAGTTACATTAATGGATATGGATAAATAGTTCAAATAGTTCAAAATAATGTTAGTGGATAACATAGTTCAAAGTAATATATTGGTCTAATGACATTGTTAATGTAGTAAAATCACTGAAATCATTAGTTGAAAGTTATGGACGAATGGCAGCAGCGTTCAGCTTTGGCTCATCTAGGTTTGTAGCTTGAAACTTGACCCCACTGACCTCCCAGCTGAACACTGACACACTTACAGTACATTTCAGCCATATGAACTATATTTAATTGGACATAAACACTTGTAAACCTCTACACTACTTCATTCCAGAGGTACAACTTGAAGTGCGAGTACATTGATGGTGAGAGAAGTCACTTACCGGCATAGTGCTTCAGCGTCAAAGTGTCTGGAATGTCTGTGGTCAATGATGACAAGGTCGTGATGCTTCTCCAAGAAGCATTCAAGAGCCGACTCGGGTGTTCGCGCCATGCTGCACCTGAAGTTCGCCTTCTCACATGCCCAGCAGAAGCCATTACTCTGACTGTCCTCTTTGGCAAAAACTAAAAGTACCTGCAAAGACAAGGGAGTGGATAAGCACACATATGCATACAGTGTATATATATCAGTCTATATCAGCAGATTTGTATTTTAAATGTCCTCTTCAAATGTCTTACTACTGTTACTTCTAATAAGTTACTCATCTAAATATTGGTTAGAAAGATCTTTACCAAGAGCCATAATATCAAAGTGGAGAAAATACACTGAAAACAAATGCTAGAACAAACTGAAGTTATGTCTTACGTATTTTAATACTTGTGTTAAATTTGAAATGTATTTCCATTGCTCGACTACGGCAAAAATACGCTGATCTGGCACAAGAATAAAACCAATCCAATTTAAATCCAGCATTTCCCAGAACCCACAGTGAAATCCAACTCATATGATATACACAGAAGAACCAAGGAATTCTAAGTGAAATTCAATTTTGATATTTGTTGTTTGTGGTTAAAGAAATGTTTTAATGTAAATGCATTTAATCTCATTATTGCAGAATTAATTGATTCATCGACAAACTGTTGCACTAATTACGTTGGGGCCAAACCTGCACAGGCCTTGTAGATGTACAATAGTTTTGTATTTCTTTAGATTTTTTGATCATCTACATTTTACTGGCCAGAGAAATGATTGAAATTATGAATTTATGACTCATGGTTCGGTTTGCAGAAAAATATTTTATGCACAACATACGAGAACTATGACGTTGATATGTTTCTGTAATCTGATTTGGGAAACCGACAAGACAAAACAAAGCCACACCCAATTTAAAATCTAAAATTAGATAAACAGAGGAACTAACCACTTTTAGTCCACACATTTCTACTTGATAGAGGACTTTAAAAACATATGAACAGATGTAACAACATTTTTGAATGCGATTATTGTTCCTTTATATAATATGTCAGTGGCAAAACCTGCATGTATATTAGGACTCATTGTTTGTATCTGTGGAGACTCTCAGTCATCCAGGTCATGGTATCTTCAGAAGTTGTACATAAGCATCATGTGTTTCTAGACGAAGTTTCAGGCTTTTGAATGAGCGGTGAGACATCTTCAAGAAACACAAGCAAGAGCAGCTGCCTGTGTGTATGTGTTCACTTCTTATGTACAACTTCTTAAGACTAAAGACAAATATGTTCCTGTACAACATACGAAAACTATGAGGCTGATACGTTACTGTAACCTGATTAGTGACACTGGTATAGCCTTCACTCTGTGCTATAAAATGAGTAAAAGACACAAGAGAGCAGCAGGAACATGACTTGGATTTGCTGGGTGAAGTCAGCACATCATCTGTTCGTTCGTTCTCATTTGCGCCGCTCGTACTAATCCTCCCGCAGCGTGGGCTCCACTGTGACCTCAGGGCTCCAGTGGACAGGCCCTGATTGATCAGGCTCGGCTCGCACACGGGGCGTGGCACCCATTTGATTGTCCGCAGCCGTGATCTATGACACAATTAGGTGAGGTGGCCTCGACTGGCCGGGGCCCCTCCCACCAGTCTGTGGTAGAAAGTGCTGCTCCTGCCATCAAACCAGCCATTGAGAGCAAAGCACGCTCTCCCTCTCTTTCTCGCTGCCAGCACACTTTCATATAACCCCTCACTTGCGTAAATGCCGGACCAGAGATTTAGGCCCACCTCCAAGAGCTGTGCTGCACTAAGAGCAGATTCATGAGTCACCCTCAAACAGACGTCATCTCCCCATGTTGGCAGGAGGCAGAATGAACGTGAAGAAGAAAAAGGTTGTTCTGCAGTTTAAAGTTTGCACCTGTAAACTGGAGTAAACTGGAGCCACTGTCCTCCACACAATCAGGGAATAGAGAGGATTGATTCATTCTGACGGTTGCTGTGGATTTATGAGAGAGGGGTTTTACTCATATTCCAACATTTTCCCTACAAGCTGCAATAAGTTTCCTGGTCATAAATACATCACAGGTCAGACCTGCAGCTATGTTCGCTACGCACAGGGAATTAGATCAGAATTCCACATCGGGATGTTGGTAGAAAAGTCAACATTCCAGCGGAGGTGGAGGAACTGGGAAATATAGGCTGAGATAAGGTCTTTACAGATGCCGGGGGCTCAGACTGGACAGATCGCCATCACTCAGTTAAAACACATCCAGCTGCAACAAGACAAAACATAGAAGAAGATTTGAGATAATATGTTTTCTAGCTGCAGATCTTCTAAAAAAAAACAGAGACAGAGGCAAAGTTTACAGGAGGAAAAGAAAAACCGAGCTGGAAGGGGGGGTAGTGAGCGTTTTTTGGCAGTGTGTGGTTGTTCTGTCTAGAAAACATCATTGTTGAAAACAGAGAAGGCCCGGCCAGATCCTGTGAGCCACGAGAAGAGAGGAGGAGCAGAGCGGAGGAGGGCATGACAGGATCAGCTGTGAGTGACAAAAACAGGAAGGGCATATCTCTCTACCTCGTTTTCCTACTGTGGTCACACTGGAGCGCATCAGACAATAAAGAGTCCACTCTCTGCGCTTATTATATGTGGCAATAACTTACAGAACGTCTGAAACAGTACTTTTCTCAGAGTATCTGACCATATATCATTAGTGTTATACTAACTATAGCAGTTTCTGTGGTTATATTTGAATAAAAAAGGAGCTTTAGAGACACCATGGATACAGGTAACACCAAGAATTGTACTCAGACAGCTCATACCTCCTCCAAGGCCAAGCAGTTTTCTTAAATTCAATCATGCTGAGCTGAATTCTTATGGCACTTATGGATATCAGTCCCCTAAACGTGCCAGATTTTTAAAATCTAGATCCATGAGTTACTCCCTGTGACATTGAAGGAAATGTCATGTTACAGATACTGAAAATAAATTCCTGGATCCGCCCCTTGATTTCGATCTGCACCAAATTGAATGGGTTCTCCCCTGACGTACCACTTAAATCCACCAGGGCTTCATCCATATGTTTGAAAACTAAAATCCTGATCCTGACTAAAATCTCTGTAAACCCCATCCACGCTAACACATCGGAAAACACAATAAAACTGTCTGTCATAATTTCCAAAAATCAGTTTTTACCCGTCACTACCACAACGCCCACCCGGAGTTTTCAAACTAAAACTGGGCCGGCAGCATTTCCAAACTTCTCCATTTTTAGGGGCTTTACTGTATGTGTTTTCAAACGAAAAGTGTAACACAAGTTTCGTGGCAATCTGTCCGGTAGTTTTTGTATAAAGTAACACACGTTAAAGGACCAATGAAGAAAACACAACCTTCTTGGTGGAGTTATCGATTTTGAAGACAAACCAAGCAACCAAAGTGTTCAGCAAATCCTCACATTAGAGAAGCTGAAACCAGCAAATGCTTCGTATTTTTGTTTGGAAATATAAAATAAACCCGATTCATTTGCAGTAGGGATAACATCCTGGGAAACGAGATGAAACCAAATTGTTGCACATACTCAAAATACTTTTAAACATTCACTTTTCAAAGACTCCACATTCTCACAGCAGCAGCAGCAGCGGATGCCAGAGGAACGAGCACAGAAGCAAACTGTATAATGAGCCATTGAACGTCAGAGAATGTCCTATTTGCAGTGACGAAACTGGTCCATGGATCCTCTGTGCACTTCTTCCATAACGTGCATTGTTCATTATGGTATGTTCTCGGTCATAAATGTTTGGCCTTGTTGCCTTGACAACCCAAGGCTGCATCGCACACAATGCGTCCATTAACAGTTTTTTTTTCTCCTTTTCTTTGAATGTTTGCATGAAGCCATTTTCCCCCTTTAATCTCTGTACTAGGTGTGGTATCTCTGAGAAATGCAAGATTAGTTCTGACTGCAAACAAAAGGAGGTGACGTTCTGAAACGCTAATGCGAGAAAAATGCCACCAAATATTGACAGTCACACCGAGTTTGGCTCCGGGAAACAGCTAAAAGCCCTTCAATGATACGGACATAAACAGTTCAGCGCGGCACTTCTCCTGCTCTGTGGAAAAAGTCTTATTGGCACCAGTCAGTCACATGCTCGGCATTGTTTTACGATACCTGAAGTGGGTCTTTAAATAACTTCATTGGTCCAAATTGCACCTCTGTTAATGGGGTCTGAAAGATAAGAAGAAGAAAACGAGGATTAGAACAAAGCAAATTTCATGAACATGACATTTTATGACTTACTTCATAGTTTGTATTTGCACCCTTGTGTTTTTAACCCCTAGTGTTTTGTTGACAATGCTCCTGCCAGCACACTTGATGAAAGTGACAACAGTACAACGAATTATTAGGACCCTAATATTGTAATTAAACAAGAAATGGCTAAATTACCAAATAAGGAAATAGCTCTCTTATTATATATATATAAAACACTGGTTTACTGCACTGTATTATAGTGATAATCCTCGTGTTAAGCATCAGTTTGACCCCGGAGAGACTTCTCATGGACAAACCGTGAAAACCTCCTATCAGAGAAACCTGAACAGACTCCAGGGGTTTAGAGGGCTCCTGTCATGTAAGAAATACCGTCAGTGAATAAAAAGATCCAACGTATTCAACCATGTTTCACATCTGGAACGTCTGAGACCACAAACCGAGGTAAATACATTGTTTTCTGAAACGTGTCATCAGTTTAAAATGAAGTTTGCAAGCAATTCTCAGAAAATAAACAAACTTCACTACGCTGATGAAGGACATGAGCAAAAAGAAGAGTAGAACCACAGAGCTAGATCCTCTTGCTATGTATTGAACCCAGCATTGAAATAGAACTAAAGTTTCTCTAGAACTGTGACTTCAACTCCACAACAATCAAGACTAAAACATTATATTTTGAACTCCACTAAATTTATTTAGGAACTTTATCGACATATATACTATGTATTATTCCACTGTTCCAGATTAATAATACAAACTGGAATAAACTAATTAATTATGAAGGTTGGATGATATGGCCAAAAGTTATATCAAGATAAAAATGTCTGATATCAGTCGATACTGATAAGTGTCACATTATTTTTTAGTTGAAAAACCTTGACAAACCGAAACCATCTAACTGTGCTTATATTGAAATATGTTGGTATTTTGTTACATCACTAATGATAAAAATTATACTGTGATAATTATTCAACAATTATTGATATTGTTTCATTTCCCATGCAGAAATTTACAAACTACACAGAAGAAAAAAAAGGAACTAAAATCCGCCTAAATATTTATCAGCTTAAAACATTACAATGATGCTTTCAAATAATCACAATCAGATTATATAACATACATTCGAGCAGCAAAAAACAAACCCATGTGATTTAACCCTCTGATGTCTAAATCAACCACACAGTAGTGGACAGGTTTTCGGCTGATTACACTTTCCCTACATGAGCTTACTCTTCGCTGTCTGCAAATAATTTAGCTTCCTTCCTGCTAAATGCAACCCAGCTCAGGGGTTAGTAACCATAGCAACCAAGCCCCTTGCGGACCGCCATCCCTCTAGAATTCCTCTTCTCCGTAAACAATCTACACATGTGAGGAGGAATACAGAGAGGAATTTCAGAGCGTGCCAAGCAGGAGTAAATCACTTCTTGCTAAATTGTAAGCCTTTTAAAAGCTCCATAGAAAAAACAAAGGGGGGGGGGAAGAAAAAAGCTGATTAGCCCTCCGCCACGGCCAAATTGACGTCATCATGACACTAGGCCGTTTGTTGCAGTCGTCCACAAACAAGGAGTAGGGCATCGGGACGGCTACAAGCTGATGCTCTGTGATCATCTGATCTTCCCCAGACACGAGGACCTGGTCGCATGATAGGCTCATGTGCACTGGAGAGACAGTAAGCATGTGTTTGTGTGTCTGTGTGTGTGTCTGTGTGTGTGTGTGTGTGTGTGTGTGTGTGTGTGTGTGTGTGTAACTCTATAGTAGGGACTAACATATGCCGAACACTAACGCTCTTCCAAGACTCAACAGAGCCTGGTTCGTTTTTTCTGTTGTCAAATTTGATTTCAGTTCCTTTGACCACATGTTCCAGAACAAATAACTGAGCTTTATGAATTTTGAATCGGGAGTCAAACCTCCCCGTTTATTTTCCTGTGGCAGGGAAACAAAACATTCTCTCTTCTATAGACGACTGCTGGGTAAATATCACATATATATATATATATATATTTTTTTTTAAATGCTGTTTCCACTGTGATGCCAACGTGCTGCTGAACCAGCTGAGGTCAGGGTCTTAGCGTATGGAGGTTGGCCGCAGAGCAATGGCAGCTCGCTGAGGCCTACAGCCCGGAACCCATCCACAGAGACCTCCCTCTCTAACTGACACTGACACAACCAATGCAGCTGCAGCTGAGATTGTGTAACTCAAATAGCCACACACACACACTGACACACACTGACACACACTGACACACGCAGGCCTGAACCAGTTTGCCAGCATCTTTGGGCAACGTACTCTTCGTGTACAGTACACGCATGTACACACTGCAATGAATCACTCAGCCAAGCATTTGCATCCCACAAACATCACGCTGGCACTGAACCAGGGGCAAACAAAGCAGGGGAAGTGAGTGAGCATGTAGGCCAGGCAGGCGGGCAGCACTGACAGGGTGTGTGCGTGTGTTGTGTGTGCGTGTGTTGTGTGTGTGCCTACGTAATCTGCATCCCGCCCTCTTGCTCTACGCTGCCGTGTTGTACCAGTCACACTTGGATCTCTCTCTGTCTCCTTCCACGAGCACAGGGCCACTTGTTAATCAGACGACAGGTTCACGCAGTGCGGACACTTTGCATAGAGGTCGGGGTGAATGTCGTGAATTCAGTGAAGCCGGGGCAATAAAGCTAAATCAATGATTATTGCGATAATTATTATTTCTTCTATCGAGACAGCAAACAAAAGTCTAACATATATCAACGTGTGTATGCATTGTGCACAGTGAGGAGGTATGAGACGTAATTGATCTTCCTCACAGTTGTAAAATGTTCTCTCCTCAAAAGTGTTTAAAACCAAAACCTTCACTCGGAGGGAAATCTATTGTCTTTAAACACAAAATAATAATCATAACAATAGTATTATTTTTATTATTATTATCGACTGCTCATCTTGATGTCACTTTTGACCCTACGTCATTTATTTGTTCACTTATTTTGAATTGTTAATCCAGATTGGAAAAGTAATATACTGTATGTCGCTAATGTTCTCAAATTAATTATAGATATCATTTTTGGTCATATCGCCTTGTGATGAATCAATATAAATAACGAGTGAAGTTTACACCCTCTGTGTATTGTGTACATTAACTCCAGTGTCAGTTTATTAGGTACACTGAGTTAAAAATAGTGAAACAGTCCGTCAATAAGTTCAAACCTTCATGAAGGTCACGGTGTTCAGTTTGTAAATTTACGCTGATTCTACTTTATGTTAATATCCGAGGATGGAGTTTGTGGTGCTGCTAAATTGTGTTGCCTGAACCATTTGATCTACTGGGCGGAGTCAATAATATAAACACCTCTCAGTATAACACTGTACTGTTAATCGTTAGGTTACAAATTGTCTGGAGCCCTCATGCTCGATGCGAAAGACGCTATGATGTAAGTTTTGGCGCGAGCATCTATAAGCCTGTGACAGAATTGTGACTATAAACTGGCCTTCAGGCTCTGAGGGACCAGGAGCTGCTTGTTTGACACTTAGTATATTGCTGTTATGGAGGAATCTTAAATTCATGCATTCATCTCCTCTAGACTGGACTAGTGCAATTCCCTTTTCACTGGGATCACTGGCAAGAACATCCAAAAACTGCAATTCATTCAAAACAGCGCTGCCAGGATCCTGATGAGAGTCCGTAAATATGAGCACATAACACCAATTCTCCACTCACTCCACTGGCTCCCTGTCTCAACCCGGATTGAATACAAAGTCCTACTCCTCACCTATAACTGCATAAATGGACATGCACCTCCCTACCTACAAGAACTCATCACTCCCCAAACCTCCATCCGCACCCTCAGATCTACAAGTAGCTCGCTCCTTCGGGTTCCCAACACCAAGCTCCGCACCGTGGGCGACCGGGCCTTTTGCTCAGCAGCGCCCCGCCTATGGAATGGTCTCCCTGACCACCTGAGGGCAACACAGACCCTGGACTCTTTTAAGACTGGCCTAAAAACCTTTTTATTCAAGAAGGCGTTTTTACTTTGAGTTGAGTTTTTAGGACTTTGATTTTAACTATGTACTTGTGGCAGTCTGAGATCCTCGGATGAAGAGTGCCTTACAAATTGTTGCGGTGGACATCTCTGCAGCGGTCTATCCGTTTGCAGTCACCAGATTGGTTAACTAATTATCACGGGAGGAAAAATCAGAGCACCTTCTTCTCTCTTGGTCTGGGAACACGAGACGAGAACAGGTTACAAGTGCACGCAGGCACAACATGCTCCGTGACATCATTACCTGTGCTATATAACATGGCATTGCTCACTCAACACAAATAAAATGAATTATTATTATTATTATAAATCAAAAGTTTGAGCATCATTTCCTAAAAATAACCTCAGAAATCAATCTCCCGACATGAAGTGACAGTTTCCAGGCCGACAAGTTCAAACTCTCCACTGACACACGTCTTCCATGTGTCTTCCAGGTGTCTACAGTTGTCTCAAGTCGGGTCCAGGACAGTCTGCAGGCAATACACCCAATGTATTTACATAGCGGAGTTGCCTCTGACCCTGTATCCTGCTTCCAGTGTATCCGGCCCTATAGATCTCCTCCTCCTCCTCCTCCTCCTCTCCTCCTCCAGCCCACCAGCTTCTCTGTCTCACACTCATCGTCACAAACATGCACACACACACACACCACACCATGTACACTGGGAGAGTGGCTTTCCACTAAAGTGAAAAACAGGAAATTGGATGACATTGTTCGGTGCGCCGACGTCAGCAGAGAGAGATAGAAAGAGTAAACAGCTTCCTCCAGCCCAGAGCTGGGACCAGGATGCAGGGAATCTTGGGATGCCTGCCCTGCCCGTGCTTCTTAGGAAAACGTGCACGGCTGCCCCCATTCACTAACAATCCACCACATCACTCACTTTGACACAGCTCTCCGGCTGACGTGCGCTCTCCCTTCCTCCCGCTCTCGGATCCCACTTCTCCTTCAGCTCCCCAACATCGCTTCATTCCTACTGTAAAACTTCTCCACAGGCGCTCAAGGAGAATATTGAGAGATGTAGAGCTGATCACGCGACAGCAACATGAGCCACGGTGAGCATTTCTTCCGGAGAAGAAGCCAAAGTGTTCTTCTCACTAGTTGGTGTTGTGTGTTTGCACGTGTGTGTGTGTGTTCCGTCTTAAAGTGTGAATCAAATAGAGATGAATCAATGTTCTGCATTAGGTCTGATTAAGGGCAGCAGTCCCATCATCTTTATGTACCAGACAGACAGACAGACAGACGGACGGAGGTACAGACAGGAAGAAGGACAGACTCTAAACTCTCACACACACTGAGCTAAGTGACACATCAGCCTGGCCACACGCTGGGGCCTCACAGATCGCAGCTTTGCTTGCTGCCCATGCTGTGTGTGTTACCTCAAAGAGAATAACTCACTTTCATGTGTGGCCACTTGCATTCGCTGCCCATAGATCTACACCCGGGGCCATCATCGATAACAATGGGGTTTCAAACCTGCGACTGCTTCTAACGCCGACAAAATCGATGAGCAGTCTGGCAAACACCTCACCCAATCCAGTTAGATACACTTTCTACTTTTTAAAAGCTCTACATATTATGAGTTTGGGTTTTTTTTGGTGAATCAGGTGAATCATTATTTCCTAATCTTTAAAATCTCTCTGTTCCCGGGCCCAGTGAAAGGGTAATTATGGAAAAGTGACAAAGTGATGATTATGTGTTAGAATTCAGAGCCTAATGCGTTGGTGTTTTCTATTCTATTTATTTATTTGAATAATATCTCAACAGGGATTTCATAACCCCACTTATTTTACATATAATCAAAAGAAGTTCTTTGTAAGGGCATGAAACTATAATTTATTTAACTGGTCTATAAAA
This sequence comes from Limanda limanda, assembly GCF_963576545.1. Classification (NCBI taxonomy): domain Eukaryota; kingdom Metazoa; phylum Chordata; class Actinopteri; order Pleuronectiformes; family Pleuronectidae; genus Limanda; species Limanda limanda. The sequence goes on along the minus strand of NC_083638.1, from coordinate 9,346,801 downwards.
TAACATAAATCATTACTGAACGCACACACACGCACACGCGCACACGCACAAACACACAAACACACACACACAACCAAACACACACACATGATTAATCCCCAACGACAGAAATCAACAGTAACTCATTCATCTAAATGCTGAGGCTCACACACATCAACGCTCTGCCCTTGTTACATTAAGTTTGTTACGTGCATGTTTTATCTGATTCACAACATATCAGTGTCTTTCACGCACTGTGGAATAAAGCTGTGTTTAAATCAGTTTGTGAATTAAAAAAGAGAAATAAATGCTGTGGATTCTGCAGATGAAAAGACAACACACAGCCCCCCCACCACCACTACCATCCAAATGAAAATGTCTGATTGCAGTCTATCCATTTAGAGAAATAACTGCAGCCATGTGTGTTCTGGCTCTGTCCACATGTCTTATCCATGGTGACCAAGCCTGCAGTCAGTCAGGCAGAAGACTTTAGTTGAGTCACTGGCATGGCTGAGAGAAAGTAGGCCACCGTGGATCGGTTTGTCCCAGAACATCCTTGCTTTCGCTGCATTTCTACCTCTGCCTCTCTCTCTCTCACTCTGGGTCTGTTTGTGTGTGTGTGTGTGTTTGTGTATGTGTGTGTGTGTTTGTCTGGTGAAATGCACCACGGAGGAAACACCAGCCCCCATGCAACCAAAACTACGATGTCCTCGAAAGAGCAACAACAAATGTTGACTGAATATTCTCAATGTTTAACGAGAATCAGTTTGACAGTTTATTTTGAAAGTTGTGTAACATCAATAATAGTTGATTGTTGTTGTCCAGTGTGTTTGTGTCAGATGCACGAGTCACAAGATAAACAATGGGCCTCCTTTGACTTATAATTGTTCCATAACCTTCAAATTTCGAGAGGCTTTGAAATCCACCTTCCCAGTCGTTGACTATATATATTTATATAGTAATATATTAAAATACCAATAAAGTTTAACAGAGTGGGTAGACAATAATATTGTAAGCATCCAAGGTAATTTTCCTACCAGTTACAAGATTGTGAAAGATGTGCAAGATCAAGGAGAAGAGCTAAAGGATCACAATCCTCAGGTGTAATAGTGACGGCTGTGATTGGTGGATTTGGTGGAGCTTGCTGTTACCATGGAAATGTTTACCTCAATCGCGAAAATCAATGCCCGCTACGATTGGATAAGCATTACATTACATTAGAGCGACTATGATTTCTCCTTCTAACATATACTGTTAGAATTTATTGTCTTTCCAGCGGAGCTTCCAGAGAACGCCCTGACCTTTATCTCTCCTACCTCACCGGCGGAAACACAAGCCAACGGGACTGCACACACACACACATGCCTTTTTTTAGATATGATGAAGAGAATCCAAAGGAATAAAAAAATCACTACAACAAGATTTAATTCAGGAATCGTTGGAAGTCATTGAAATGGGACGTGTAGTTCATTCACTCTTAAAAAATAAAACATATACACAGTCTTCTACCTTTGCCCTTTTGTCTCATTTTCCAGATGTTATTTTTTCTCTGGATCTTTTGTTATGGTACCGATTCATCTCACAACTGGTCGCTCTGGTTCAAGGCTTAAAACTATTCTCATATTCCAGACGGCAAAATCAGCCCTTTTTTAAAAACAAATTTCAAAGATTTACAAGAAAGACCAGAACATGAATATCCCTGCTGATAAAGGACACCAGGCAAATACAACGAAAAAATGATCACAAAGGAAAAACAACAACAACAAACCCAGGTAACGAACACACAAGATGCCCAAACTGGTGGTCGTGATGTTCCTCCTGGGGAATAAACTCAAGACGAGTGATATAAATCAAAAATGAATACAAATATCCTCCAAGGCTGCACAAACAATTATTTTCTTCAATTAATTTGCCGGACAATATCAAATACTGCCCTACAAAATTCCCCAGAGCTCAAGGTGACATTATTTAACATCTTGTTTGGCTGGAACAATAGTCCAAAGATATATCATATTAGATTTAAATGATATAAAAAACAGAACAGCAGCGAATCCTCCCATGAGAGAATCAGGAAGCAGGGACTGTATGAAGTTTGTTTTCAGCCCTAATATCACCAAATTGTGCAAAAAGGCTAAAAGAGGTGGTAGATGAACACACAGAGGTGCCTGGACCCACTGAGGCCTTGTCTCTCCACTGCGCTTAAACCAAGATTGTCGCCACGCTCTAATCGACTGAAAATTAAGTACCCTTACTTAAATTGCTTTCAACTACCTCTTATACGCGCCGCCCAAAATACAGCAATTTCTAATCAGCATAAAAGTGCACGCACATGCACACATACGCATTTATTGTCTTTCGAGCAGAGCTTCCAGAGAACGCCCTGACCTTTATTCTGTCTGCAGTGACATCTCTCCTACCTCACCAGATAGTGCGGAAACGCAAGCCAACGGGAATGCGTGCACACACACACACACACACACAGACACACCCGCACACACACACCCGTACACACACACACACACGCAGAGGGAAGGCACCGAGCAACTCACAGGAGACTGAACTTGTCCTGGAATTCAGGCCCAAACGCCCTTGAATGACGTCCGTGGTTTAAAAATACAGAGTTTGCAGAAAACGGAGAGGTTACTCCATCCTTGGTGACCTGTCCCTGTTTCTCACTGCTGCTCTGCACCTTGCGAGCATCGTCTCAGACGTCACACAAAAACCAACAGGTGTGCGGCCTCTTTGTCTTTTACCGCTCAACACCGACAAACAAAAAAACATGTATTTGATACCTAAGCCTTTACATTCATGACAACACACACTCAAAGGAGCCGAGTATGGCACAACAATTTATTCTGCTCCTACAGAAAAACCTCTGTATGACGTGTTCAGATTTCTGAGAAATGTGAAATGAGAAATGTATTTGGATTACATGTACACGCGTGTGACACTGGAGTACATGCTGAACTCCCTCAGCTCCTGACACTGCCCGCCTGCCTGCCTGTCTGCTTACCCTGTGTCCATAGTGGCGCGAGTGTGTGTATGTGATCTGTGCGTCACTGTGCCAGTGAGAGTAACTGAAGCCCGGCAGTGGAGAGGCTCCTGCCAACAGGCCGAGTGCTGAGGGCTAGCGACTGTGCTCAGAGCCCTCGCCTGCTGGCCTGCAGGGACAGGAGATGAAGATCAGGGGCAGGAGATGAAGAGCAGGGGCAGGAGATGAAGAGCATGGGCAGGAGACGAAGAGTAGGGACAGGAGATGAATAGCAGGAGCAGTAGATGAAGAGTAGGGACAGGAGATGAATAGCAGGAGCAGGAGATGAAGAGAAGGGACAGGAGATGAAGAGCAGGGACAGGAGATGAAGAGAAGGGACATGAGATGAAGAGCAGGGGCAGGAGATGAATAGCAGGGGCAGGAGATGAAGAGCAGGGGCAGGAGATGAAGAGTAGGGACAGGAGATGAATAGCAGGAGCAGTAGATGAAGAGAAGGGGCAGGAGATGAAGAGCAGGGGCAGGAGATGAAGAGCAGGGGCAGGAGATGAAGAGCAGGGGCAGGAGAGCGATACGCTCATTACACATGGAGAGAACCCACGAGTCCGGTCGCTACATCGCAGCATTTAAGCTAACCCCCAAATGTGCCGATGTAGTTTAAATTTGAGTTATTACACAAAACATTTTACATGCTCTAATGTTGAGAAAACGCATCACTCTCCTCGGACTGTTCATTGCTGTAGCTCCTCTATTCAGCCTCTGTCTGAAACACTTGGTTTTAGCTCCTGTCTCTTTAAGACTACCCTCACAATAAAGCACAGTCTGCTCTGAGCTGAGCCACTCTGTTGTGATTGGTCAATAGCTTCCAGCGTGTGTAGGAAATGTCGACCTCTGCTCTCTTTACCTGACTTTGTTGCTTTTTGACTTTGCAAAACTTTTATAAATGTAAAAAACCCTTTAAAACAAAGCCAGAGATACTGAAAAATAATTATAAATCCAATGAAATCACACATTTGGCAACGCGCCAGAGCCTGAACAAACAGAGTTTGTATTTTACCACAGACGCAGATAACCATCTTTTCAAATTGGTTATTTGCATACTGTCACCAGCAACAGTGACCTCAATATGACCATGAATCTAGTTTTGACTTTTGAATCTGTGATCTCTTGAGCCTGGGAAGTACGGCAGCATACACAAACTGCAGATTAGCAGGTCGGCAAAGTTAAAGAGCTAATCCACGTATTTTGTGTTAAATTGGGAGTATGAATCTTCAGAAGGCTCCTTCCAGGCCTGCAGACAAACCCATATAATAATTTCCAGTGGCCGTACTCCGTAACTAGCACTGATGTGAGTAAATTAATTAAAGACAGATCCACGAGAAGCTGAGCACTTTCTCCAATGTTCACCTTCAAGGTATTTCTGTCCTTATCCAGATTACCCTGAAATCCCCATAAGATCTGGACAATCCTAAGCTATCCAGGGCTGTGGAGCAGCCCCTCACTAAAACCTCCTCCTCTTCCTCGGCCCTTAGTAGCCTTCATCAAACACCCCTGCTACTGTACTGTGCATCTACTTATTGGACTGCTCCATTTTATTCACACCTACTCCTCTCCCATTCCCATTTCACTGTATAACCAAATTAAATAAGAATAATGTTCATTAAATGCTTCAAACTTGTTTCTTTCTGACAGTGTCCCTGTCACTGTGAGGCCAGGGGCAGTTGATCGGGCGCGTACGGCTCAATTTCTCCTTCCTCTCTTAGCTCAGTCATTCCAGGTACAATCAAAGGCCAATAAAGCAAAAGAACAAGCTAAAGGAGCTTGGGAAGTCTGACAAGGACACTGCCTGCTGCTCCAGTGACACTGCAGTGCACTGTAATCTTACCAGGAACCCTTCCACTGCAGTCACCTCTCCTCCTGAGTCCAGCCAAATACAACAGAGCACGAACAGCAAACTACCCAAGACGACTGTCTGGCCTGAATAAGAGATCATTAGTTGACAGTACATTTGTTGCCAGAGCCCCACACACACACACACACACACACACACACACACACACACACACACACACACACACACACACACACACACACACACACACACACACACACACACACACACACACACACACACACACACACACACACACACACACACACACACACACACACACACACACACACACACACACACACACACACTTAATTACCTCACCAGCCCTGAGGCCTAAAGAAAGGATTAGAATTAGCAATATTCGCCCACTGCGGCCACACCGACCCCGGCTCTATCTGCGAGGCTCCACCCCTCCACACGGCAGCTTAGATGTTTGAGAGAATATCAGAGGCGGTTCTCAGGGGCTCTTCAGATGGGCTGTGAGGGCATTAGATAATAGCAGGACTCCCCCCCCCCCCCCCCCTCTCTCTTCACCTGCTATAACAGGAGCACTGATGTCACCGTCGGTTGCGTGAGGGATCAGTGAGTGACACGAGCTGGAGTACCGGGACGGAGCTTGGCACACAAACTACACTCTATTTAAACACACACTCAGACACAGACACACCAGTAAACAAACACACACCGACACACACACACACACAGAATGAAGAATGGGGATTTGATGACTGCATGTAAACACCTTCAGGAAAATTTGAAAACAGATAAATCCCGGATATTTGGCAAAATATCCTGTTGCATTATTAAAATAAACAGATTATGGGCATCAAATAAATACTTACAGTAGTAAACAAAACAGTAATAACAATAATTTGAAAAAAAGTGACACGACCATTAAATTATATCATAAATTATATATATTTTTTACTGTAATTCCATTTATTGTTGTTTTACCCTTTTGTGACTCAAGTTGTGACTGTTAATAAAAGTGCTATACAAATGGAGCATATCATCATTATTATCATTATTAAAGTCTCGACCTTACCATACCTTACCACCTTAACATAAAATTTAAATGAAATTATTTTAAAATTTAATTAATTTTTTTTCATGAAGACAAGAACCCCTCTGGAATCTTTTTGTAGAAGTCTCCTAGCATAACTCCCTAACAAGACTGCTGTTGGAGCCTGTTTCAACTTGGCCAGACTTGAGATGGGGGGGGGGTCTCTAATCAAAAATAAAAATCCAAGTGATCGATTTCAACTGTTTGTTTTACAGTTGACATGTTGAAGTATTGTTGTTTTTAATGTTCTGGTTGCAGCCAGAAGCAAACTACAGATTCATCTTGACCTGTGGATCTCAGTGAGGGGAAAAGGTGGTTTGAATATATCAAAGGTCCAAGTGTTACCGGCCAATACATACACATGTTCATTTAGACCTGAATTTCATGCTCGAGTTACACAATTCAGACTGGCTCACTTCCTGTTTCTTCATCTAAGCTACAAAGTCCATTTGCATGTCACAGCCAAACGGTCTGGACTCATGCTGCAGTCCTGTTACGGCTCCGTGTGCTTATGATTATTTACTTATTGCATATGATGAAGCCTGGATTGAACATCACAACTCAGCCAAATCTTAAAAAAGCTGAACAATAGGGGAACAGGTCAGACTTTATTATAATAATTATTATTATTAGGAGAAAATGTCAAAACCTGAGTTGCTGCACTGACTCCACAATGAGTCCTTGCACCCACACACACCTCACACTACAAAAACAACGAGCACCATCTGCCTCTGTGTAGATCTTAAAGGGACGTATCAGCTGAGGGTACAGTAGATCTTCAAAGCAAGAGGTAAGACACACTCCAGAGAGTTGTGCGTCATCGCCGTGTCCATTAAAACAAGGAAGGAGACCAGCACGGCTGGCTTAATGCGTTGTTCAGCAGGTGAATGAGTGTCTGGCGTGTTTACTACAGCCAATAAGCTGCGGGCCTGTTCACTTAAATCCAGTGAGGCTCGTGTCTGTGCTGTGCTTCTTTAACGAAAACACAAGAAGAGGCATTCAAATGAAGAGGAGTCAGAGAGATCAGCTGACAGTGAAATACCACCAGGTTTATATCTTAATACTAAATCTATCACTTTTTGATGCTTTTGTAAATCTTGCCCCCAGGAGGGGGTCTTTCAACATTCTGAACTGTACAGCGTGACGGAGCGTGAAAATGGCCAAAGTACCGAAGCAACCAGATGTTTGCAACATGGCTGTTAGCATTGTGAACAGTGAATCGTGCACGGAGGCTAGGAGCAGTCCACAGCCGACATAAAGCCGACTTCCAGTGGAGATTAAAAACACGCCTATGGACACATCAACACAACAAGAGAAGAGGAATGACTCTCAGATGAACTCTGAACAATGACGGTGTGTTCTGTACATGATGTACTTTTCAACAACCACTCCTTAAGTGCAGCATTAATACCTGAGGAAGTCTGAGCGTAGAGGGTATGAACATGATATTGCTGCATTCACATGGAGAATTAATTTTAAAGTCCCACTCTGGGGAAAAAAACGCATTAGTAGGATATGTTAACATGTCCCCCTTGTTCCTTTTATATGATAAAAGACATGAATTGTGTGAAATGTGCAGTCAACGCTATGGTTTGAGTGTTTCCACCTTAAAGAATGCCAGTCTGATAAAAACTGAATCCGACAACCAGGGTTTGTGATGTCACAAACCTAAGAAACCAATTCTGTCAACTTGTGGGTGTGGCTCAGCAGCTGGAATAAGGCTCCTGAGCTGCAGGTGAGCTGTGAGGGTGAGGAGACGGGGAGCAGGAGGAGCAGGAGACGGGGGGAAGCAGCAGGAGGAGCAGGAGACAGGAGGCCAAACAGCATTAGCATATTCATAGATCTCAGTCACGACGCCAGGAAGGAAGGTGTAGAGTTACATTTAAGCCAGAAGGGGTATTTTTTCATGACAAACCTTTTGAATGTGTAATTTTGAGGAACTAAGAAAGGTTTTAGCGGGTGTAATAATAAACTACTGTAAATATGGTGGTTGTAATGGTTACAATGAAAAAATTGCAATTTGGAGACTCACCAGAGTATTTTCAGACTACAGTGACTAGGTTTCCATGGACACCGATATTTAGACTGTTGACCTTATCCAGAGGAAGACATACTTTGATAATGCTGCTAACATGAGTTGCTGTTAGAATATTCCATTCATCTTCCTGTTTACATATTACAGATCATAGTCGGATTCTGACGCACATTGTTAGGAACACTCCACACTTACTGTTTCTATTATTGCTTATTCTGAGTAGGACCTTATTCAGGTTAGGGTAATAAGATAAGTAAGGTAAGGTAAGTTATTTAGAATATCGCTTTAATCCGATTAAAATTGGAATAGTCAGTGACTCCATGCTTAAGGAATAGTTAGAAATTTAGCTACAAATTATTTTGGTTTCTTCCCTGAGAATTGGATTGAAAATATCACACTTTTGATTATGGAATCTAATGTTTCTGGAAGAATACACAGAAAGATCAATGCTTTACTTCGAAGGCACTGGTTTTATGGATACCTCTGCCAAGGCCCGACTGTCCCTTTAATGAAACCACATTGAAACCACTCATAAAAACCAGTCCCCTTAATATGTCTGATTTGTTTCCATCAAGATCTATGAATTATTCTCCAAGAAATCAATGAAAATGTTGAAAAATGCAATGTTAAAGAAAGGAAAGGAATTCCCGGATTTGCCCCCTGATCCAGATCCACACCAGAACTCAAAGGATTCATCCCTGACACGTACCACACCCTTCCACCGAGTTCCATGGAAATCCATCCAGTCAGTTATTTCTTGTCTAATCTTGCTTACAAAAAAAAACAAAGAAAAAATGTATTAATTGATGATTGGCAAGACGAGCCGGACTTTTACATAAGACCGATCTCTATGAATTATCACCTCCCTGTTTCTAGTCCAGTCAGATTTTAAAAGTCTGTGCTGCACGGAGCAGGAAGCTGCATTCGAACGCACACACACACACACACACATCAGTAGCATAACACAACATAACACAACCCTGTGACGCAACCTCTCCCCCCTGCAGATTCTCACAGTTTAGAGACCACAGAGAATTGGGAGAGACAGTCGAGGAGCTTAAAAGGCCACCGATGGACCTGGGCCCACTCACATCTACATTCCTCCGAGCTTCTGAGACAGAACAGAGAGCCGCGGCAGCAAAGTAAACACTTGTAGCTCCTCGTTTCGGAAGAATACAATTTCCATAATCTCATGAAACTATCACATGCCGACCTTATGACATTAAATTCTCAACCTGAAGGGGGAACGGAACAAGCTTTGAATGTGGCCCTATTTGTTAAGACCATTTCATAAACAATGGGAGGTTCTGTCCCACGAGTACATGCCCCCCCGACTGACAGCCCGCAAGTGAGAACGCTCTCGGGGATGAAGACACCCACTGTATCTGCACGCAAGGTGACAAAGGGATTTCTTATATTATCCTAATTTGATTTCTAGCTTGATGCTCAAGAAGAACAAGATGATCCTCAGAACAAATAAGTAAAAGGCAAATAGAAATGTGTATAAACCACGTAAACACATGAAACCATGAACTCCAGGACATCAATAAGTGGTCTGTGGCTGATCCGCGGGCCCCATCTCGCTTCCGCTCCTCTCCTTCTGCTTATGTGCTGGTGGAGATAAATGACATGGCAAAAAAAATTACCCCTTAACTGCCCCTGCAGACACTCCAGACAGGAAGAGAAACACGGGGTCACGCTGCAGCTGACGTTCGTATAAATAAAATATAATAAACAGCTAAAGTCACATTTAAAGCCTGAATCTAAATGGTTATTTTCATTGTCAATGAAATGTTTCTGTCTTTTAATCATTGTTGGACAGTTTTGGGGGACAGTTTTCTTATTCACTCTTTTGACAAGAGTGAGATTAGAGGATCAATGCCACCTTCCATTAAAATATGAAGCAGCCTTTATCTTAGCTTAGCACCAAGACTGGTAACAGAGGGAAACAGTTAGCCTGGATTGCTGTGGCGTGAAAAACAGCCACATTTCAACCGTTCAGCTAGTAAAATAAGCATGTAAACAAAATGCCACACTACACCTTTAACATTAAGCCCACGTGCTGTCTGTGTGCACGTCCACTGAACAAAAACTTTGCCCGGGTGGAGTTAAAGTACTAACTACGACACTGTTCTAGGGGTTGGTGCCATTCTTTCAGCCATAAAAGGCCCTTGTACGTAAGACATGACATCCTTAACAGATAAGTAGAGTCCGTCAATTGATGCAGAGGCAGCTGTAAAGACAAAGACAACAGCCAAGCCATTTGAGTCGACTCACTGAATGTTGCACAGACGGAGACAGCTCCTATTGTGTATTAAATCATATATGTGTTTGTTTGTTTTTTAAAGAAACGCACGTCAGTTCAGTGGAGATAAATGAACAAACTTCACGGAGTAATATCCAAGTTTTTATACAACAGAAACAGAAGGTTAAGAGCAAAGAATATCCGATAGTCAAATTAAAGAAATTGAAAGATAGAGAGAGAAAGAAAAAGAGCCAATATCAGTGTGGCTGCTCTCAGCCAGCAGAAAAAAGCACAGTGGATTAATTCATCACCATGCTAAGCCTTTGCCCTCCTCTGGAATAAATTACCCAATGACTCTCAAGTTAGACTAAACACACATACACACAACTGACCACAGAGTGCGCACAAAACGGTGAGAGAGAGAAAACAGACAAATGGTGTGGGGGGGGGCTGCCCAGGTCAGCGGTGTATCATATCTTACTACAGACAAAAAGCAAGTCGGACACAGCAGCAGATGAGTTGTGTGTTCGGTTCGGAGACATCCTGAGGGATAGTAAGGACGAGTGTTTCCCGACTTCGGTCTAGAAAAGCAACCTCGTGTACCCTGTCACAAGTGGGGATGGGCGGGTTTATCATGGGGGGGGTCTGAGGTGTACGGCTGAGTGATTCCACCACTTGTGTCAATGCATGCAGAGGCTGGAATCAGGCAGCGTGATGATACGAGTCTCCAGATACTTATGAGCTTAGCACCTTTTATTGCCCCTTTTTACACTCGAGAGTAAAAAAAGAGAAAAAAAAAGAAAAGGTAAAACCGATTCTGCGTTTGCTCTTCAGGAGGGGCCGGTGTGTGTGTGTGTGGGGGGGGGGCTACTTGGTTTCCTTGAGTGGGGGGCAGTCAGACGGGGAAAAAGTCAAGGACAGATAAATGGTGTTGTGTTTGGCTGAGGTCTTTCTCTGTCTCTTTGGCCACACACACACACACAAACACACACACACACACAGACAGACGCACATACACACACACACACTATCATGGGACCTTGTACTTGAGCTTTATCATCCCCAGAGCAGCCCAGATGGTAACGTACCCTTGACAGAGACTCACATCACACTCCCAAACTCAGAATCCTCAATCTTTCTCACACTGTGGACGCCGGCACATGTTCGATCCCCGTCTCTCTCTCTCTCTGTCCGAGATGGAAACAAACGGACCTAAAGATACAGCACGCCTTCTTTTTTTTAACGTTTGCTTGACACTAAACTTGTGCTATTTGCTGTAGCTGCTTGTTGTGTGTAGATGTGTGTGAGGGTTATTTTTATCCTTCAGGGGATGAATCTGTGTGTGTGTGTGTTTGCCTCAGAATCACAATGACAAAGGCAGGGGCACAAAAAGACTAAAAAACAACTGGAACAACTACATTTAAATTCAATAGGTCCGGATTGTAGTTTGGATCTGCACCAAATTGCAAACACAAGAAACAGGTCCCCTTAAACATGTCATATTTTTTAAAATCAAGATCCATGAATTTTTCTCTGAGAAATTGTTCTCACAAAGATAAAGAAAATGATCAAAGATTCCTGGATCCGACCTCTGATCGGGATCAACACCAGAATGAAATGAATTATTTCCTGACCCACACCACACCCTGCTGACAATCAGAGGTAGAGGTAATTAGACACACACACTACTTGAGATGATGATTTCAATGATTATTTTCATTATGGATTAATCTGCCATATATTTCCTCATTTTCTTGTTGAAAAACTGTTTTTTTTTTCCAGAATTTCAGACATGATTTCATGAAGCCCAGATTGAAATCCTCAAATTGGCTAAAACTATATAAAAAAAAAAAAAAAATTATAAATCACAAAATGCAGCAAATCATCACAGTTAAGAATCTGGAACCTGAGAACGCCTGGAATTATTACTTTAAAATTAAATACTTTAAAATAAAAGTTACAGATTCCTTTTCAGGTGATCAAATCATCAATTAATCAAGTCGTAGTTCCAGGTCTACTTTCTGGTGACACTGACACTGGGGGGGTCAGGTGCAGCTCTGCTCATTCAAGTAAAACAGTGACATCTCTCAAAGTCTCAAATCCCAAATATAATCTAAATGAAATGAGAGAAATTGGAGCTTTTATCGACGACATGTTGCAGAAACCTACGTGGTGTAAAAACACACGATTCCAGAGCAAATCAAGACCCGGATCACCGAGTCTCCGACGCGTCACCACAAGCTGACGTACTAACGATTTCTCTTTGAATCACAGAGAACCCGGCCCCTCTCGCTGCGGACGACCACGGAGGATGTTAAAGATGACACCTTACCGAACAGGGATTAACCATTTCCAGCTGAAGGGAGACCATTAGTCTAACTCAATCAGGGGACTAATTCAATCAAAGGCACAGTGGGCGTCTTGACATGGGGGCATCTGTCACGCTGACTTCTCACTGCATCCTGCGCTGACATTTGGACACAAAATCCAGCCTGACAGAGGCCGTCGGATCGCCCGCGGTGTGGCAGACGCGCGCACGAAAACATACACAAAACATGCAGACGCACACTAATACACTACTGAATTCACAAGATCACAATTTTTGTCGTGCCTTTTCTGTGCCTGAAGATGTTCGTGCAGACATTGCAGTGCCGGCTCCCTTTGTTTTTTTTATTATCAATGAGACTTCCACCCCATTATTCTTCATTTAAATATGAACTGCTCTCAAATCAACGTGGCTAAATAAAATAAACGTCTGTTAGTCTGAATAACAGTGACAGGTCGTTGTTATGTGCATGTGTGCAACCTCTTACACAACACCTACAAGAATAATCATCATCTTGATTAGAAACACAAATTTAGCCGCTGCACATAAGAGGGAGCAGCACATTTTGTTATCCTCTGCTGGCGTCACTGTTTCTGGTCCAACACACAAATGGATTCTGCAAACTGATGGCAAACTTTCTCGGCTTTAAAAGTCCTTCTCCATAACTGCTCGTATGTCTCATAACACTGCCGGTTAAATGTTTCTATAAATCCCTGGTCTAAATTTATGCACGAGGCCTCGATAAGAATCCCGCAGGACAGGACATCCTATTGAACAGCGTAAGTGGTGGAGAGGTGAAGCAGAGGCCAGAGCATGAGTGAGCCGAAAAGGAATCGCGCCTGACAACAGATGTCTGTGCTTCATGCTGAGATCTTGGCTTCTATAAAAAAAGTGCACGGCTCCAGCGGCAAGATCGCACACATGCACAAACACACACAACGCGGCTGGAAGGTGGGTTAAAATGTTTGTCTCGTCCCGACGCTTACGTAAAAAAACCGCAGGTGAAACAATACCTGAGGTTAGTGTGGAGGCCCGTGACCCCGTGACCTTCAACTGAGAGTGTGTAGCATGGCCTAGTTCCTCTAACAGAAGAAAAGCAGGAGAGCCAACCTTGCAAGCAAAGTTACAATGAAAGTAAAGCGATGATTTAAATCTACCTGCCTCTGGAGTTAAACACCCAGATCTTTAGACCTCCGATTCTTGGATCTCAAAATTTCCGATTAAATGGGACATACAGCTTACACACACACACACTTCTTTTTGTTCTTTGTCTTTTGCTTGCATGCAACACACACACACCTCACACACATACATACACACTTTTGTTCCCGTGTCTGTGAATGCAATCAAAGTGTAGGTTCCCTCACCTTGCAGCTCGGGGGTTTCAGGGGTAGTCCCGAGGCAGGATTTCCTTGATGCTGAGTGGTATTAGTCTGCTGGGGTGAGTGGGAATCCTCGGACTCTTTTCCACTGTTGTAGACCACCCTATCAGAGATATGAATACTTGAAGCACAGCCCATGCTTCAGCCCACTTCAGCCTTTTTTTTTGTTTTTTCTTTCGCTCTGCAAGTGCTTTCCTTTGAGGCGAGCAGAGTGTCATTGGCCTCTCCCCCCCCCAGCCCCAGCCCAACACTGTCCTGTGCAGTTAGGGTCCAGTCAAGGGTTCATATCGTTCCGTATATACATGTATAAATATGTGTCATCTAGGCCACAGCAAAGCCGGTTCTCCAAACGCTCCAACACAAGGCATGAATAATATATCTAATTCCCCCACCCGCCCCCCCCCCCAAACAACACCAGGAAGCTGATTTCCTCCCTCCTTGTTTTTTTTTGTTGCTCCTTCTTCCTCTTCTTCACATGAAGTTAATTGGAGGGTCTCTCTGATCACAGCTGCTCGTCTTCTCCTGGAAAAACTTGGATCCTTCAGCTCAGATCCCCCATGGACGACTCTTCATCCCTCACTCCGGCCTTCTGCTTCTTCGTACCACATCACCGGTTTCTCCTCAACTTATCAAGTACAGGCCTTAAAGCACACACATCCACACACACACATATACACACATGCACACACTCACTCACTCACACACACACACACCATGCAATCCACCCCCCTCCTGCTCCAGCCTCATGCAATAGTTTTATCCATTTTTTGTGTCCATGAAGGCTTCATGTGTAGTCGTCCTCCCCCACCACCCTGGAGCCATCAAATAAGATGCTTCTTTCCCCTCTTTCTTTCTCTCTCTCCCTCTCCCTCTCTCTCTATCAATCTTTTCTTTCTTCTTCTGCTTCTTTTCCTGACAATGTGTGTGTCCACTTCAGCTGCAGACACGGGCCACAGACCGGCTCTCAGCACACTCCAGCTCCAGGTTCATCATCAACAGGGGGAAAGACCCAGTGGGATTATTCCTGTGTGGAGCATTCTGCCGGGTGGAGTCCGAGGTGCTGCCCGGGGATCAGGCCACATTCACCGGTGTGAAGCAGCGGTGGTGGTGGTGGTGCTGGTGGAATCCTGCAGGCTCCATTCAGGCATCCGCTGCCCGGTGGAGGATGATCCGCCTGATAGAAGAGCTCCAGACCCCGGGGCGCGTCACCAGGCTCCACGGCTCCCTCTCATCGCTGCTGGGAACACTGGGAGCATGAAGGATGTAGCGGGGGCTGTGGCGGGTGGAGGTGCCACCTCTGGACAGCGAGAGGAAAATCTACAAGACAGAGAAAAGGGGGAAAACCAGACCGATCTGTCTCCGGTAAGTTCTGTCTCCGGAGCCGGGGACGACCGGAGGATCGAGGCTGAAGAGGCGGGGGTGTCGAGAGGCAGAGCCCGGCTACACAATGCAGATCCTCGGGTGCTTGTCTCTTCTCTGCCTTTTTCTGGCGTCTGCTCCTCCGGTTCTCCAGCGCTGCTTGACAGCGGCACATCCAATAAAAGCACCCGCAAGGATTGACCTACAGCCCCTACTGACGTCAATGCAAACGAGCTGCCGCCAGCCAATCACAGCCGCGCCCGCCACCGCTGGGCGGGCCCCTGGTTTCCGTGGGAACTTTGAAAGCAGGAATAATAAGAGAAAAAAAAAAAGAGAGAGAGAGAGAGAAAGAGGACAGAGGGTGAGGGAGGGAGGGAGAGGAAATTAGGGACATAGAGAGAGAGAGAGAGAGAGGGAGAGAGAGAGAGAGAGAGAGAGAGAGAGAGAGAGAGAGAGAGAGAGAGAGAGAGAGAGAGAGAGAGAGAGAGAGAGAGAGAGAGAGAGAGAGAGAGAGAGAGAAAATTAGGGACAGACAGAGAGAGAGGGAGGGAGAGACAGGGAGAGACAGACAGACAGACAGACAGACAGACAGACAGACAGACAGACAGACAGACAGACAGACAGACAGACAGACAGACAGACAGACAGACAGACAGACAGACAGATAGAAAGAGAGTAAGGGAGGGAGGGACGGACAGACAGACAGACAGACAGACAGACAGACAGACAGACAGACAGACAGACAGACAGACAGACAGACAGACAGACAGACAGACAGACAGACAGACAGACAGACAGACAGACAGACAGACAGACAGACAGACAGACAGACAGACAGACAGACAGGCAGACAGGCAGACAGAGAGAGAGACTGAGGGGGGGAGACGGAGAGAGAGAGAGATACATTATAATATAATATAATGTATCTATCTAATATATACCTATTCTAGGCTGTGTAGTAAAGTTTGGGCTGAATAACTATCTGAAATAGTGATGGACCAACAAATGGACTGTTATGATACATCATAAAAAGAAAAAAAGGGTTAGATAAAGAAAAGAAAAAAGATACATAAAAAGATAGAGAAGATAACAAATTAATAGTAAAAATAATCTTATCAGCTGATACTGACAATTATCACAAATAGATATCAGACACAGTTTCAATGTGTTGCTTTCAAATATGTTGTCAACCAACTTTGTTTTTTACGTTCAGCATCTTACTTTTTAAACCTATTTGTAAAGGAACTAATGGGAGTATGAAACAACCCAATACGACAAAGTATATAACTGAAATTAGTGCTTATATTATATATATGTGTGTGTGTGTGTGTGTGTGTGTGTGTGTGTGCGTGTGTGTGTGTGTGTGTGTGTGTGTGTGAACAGTAAAACCCCTTATCGCACTTCAGCCATGTATCTTGCCTTGTGTTGTGTCATGAGCTTTGTCTGCAGACTGTGTTTTGGCTCACAACTCGTTCAGCTGACTCTGCAAACAGCTCAATGCACGTCAGGTTCAGTCCGAGCCTCGGATCCGGGCTGTAAACTGTCCTGACTTCAGTTTGAGAGGGTAAACAAAGCTTTCTGTATCCACTATAGCCTGAAGTTCTGGTCTGTGCAGTTATTAATGTACAGTGGGAACTGGCAACTCCCGGAGATATACTTCGAAAACAGTGTTTCTGTTGTTTTCCATCATATGATCAAGTAAAGACAAAGAAAATAAACTCTATAAGCTCCCAACACGTCACTCACACCATGTGCACTATAGATCCCATGACCTCCACTGCTAACACTGTCTTCTTATACTGGTTCAAGTGGATTGTCCAAAAATAAAGCAGAATTAACTCATCTGACACTTATACCAACATTTAAAAATAATGAAATACACAAAAAAACATCCAATTGTCTTAATCATAGTTAAATCACCCTCTTCCTTATGCTCTGTGTTTGTTGATGATCCACCTTGGGTTTGTGTTGAGTCCTCAGCCGGTCAGAGACTTTTGTCAGATGATGACATGTCCTGTTTGAAAAGTCACTTTTCAGGTGTCTACTCACTTAAACTACACGATTTCCCTCCGCTCCCATTTTCACTTGTTCAGGAAACAACTTGCCTCAGAAATCACTCCCAACAAACACGGAGGCATTTCAGGAACAAACAGTGTTTAGATCCTGGCTGAGATTTTATTTAAAGGTAAATGCAAATCATAAGCAAAATATCTTTGATAAAGATCCTTATAATCTGAATATTGTGACCAAGGTAGCGCTGAGCAGAACGTTAGTGGGAAAACAAGCCTGTCATTGTCTCCTGGTGGACACATTGTGTCACATTGTGTCCAAAATAGCACAAACTTAACACATGTTGTAGTTACCGATCAGCCGACGTGATGTATCCGCTGCAGGCCAGTACCAGCCCATAATGTGGCCCTGGATGATTTACCATACAGTGCATGTGTGGTGGAAGTGCAGCACACGCTGGCGGCGCCGTGTCACCTGACGCCGGGGGTGCAGTTCAATAGTTGAGATGAGATGCACGGATCCAGGGAGCAGATGTCTTCATGGAGCATTGTCACGTGTTTTCATGAGCAAGAGGGACAGACATGTTTGTTATCATAGAAAGAAGAGACGTGGATGTTTTTAAAAGGGATAATCCGACATTTTGCACTTTATACAAAGACAGAAATGTGTGTTGTAGACTTCATCAGGTCCAAACTGCTGCATCCTACATTTGATGCAGTGGTAGCATCGTTTCATTTTCTGTTAAACACCCGTATTGTAACTCAATGCCCTGAGTTCATAATACAGGCGCTCTGTCCAACGTCTGATGTCCTCCATCTCACGGTGACAACATCAGGGTTGTTTTCTTAGACTTAACAAAGGTCCTCACAGGCGGAGAAGTCCTCCCAAGACAACTGACCTTTCTGTGTAAAACTGGTGGAGTTCCCCTTTAATGGGTGTCAAATGGAGCCGGTGTGTGTGTGTCTGTGTGTTTGTGTGTGTGTTACCTTTGAGAACAACACGCTTCAAAATGGCTTTAGCTGTTCATATTCCATGTGAACCAGCAACCTTTCCCATTAAAGACCATTCTTGATTAAATATATCAACATTGATTATATCACGATGCTTTGTTGAGTTGCCGTCGACGATAATCTGTAAATCACAGCCTCAAATGACTTAATCGCTTTTCGTAAGAACAAGAACAGAAATAGTTGAACACAAAAGGATTTTTAATTGTTGCGTTAGTGACGTGACAGATGATGGATCAACCCTCAGGTATTTTTCCAGTGACGCTCGCTGCATTATTCATGACACGTTTACAGTTGCCTTATTTGCACTTCTGTCATTTACGGGTGTTTGATTATCACTGTTCTTTGTGCTGCCAGGTTCTTCAGCTCCTCCCGTGCAGGTAATATGCTCAGTTGACTGTCTTATCTGGGCCATGTGTAAACTTGTCTTATGTCAGTCGGGCGTTTCACATCTGTGTTGTCTTTAACACAGGTAATTTATAAGTGCTGCTTAAGTAAATAGGTCACGTCTGAATTCTCTTTGGAGAGAGACTCCTATACTGACGTAAATGTTGGGTCGGGCGTCGGCAAGTACACAGATCTATGTACCGATCAGATACCGGGTCTTTAAAGTCAATTATTTACACCCAGATAAAAAACTGTCTTTCCCCAGATATGACTTCTTTGTATCTCTAGAACAGCAGCAGCCTTGACCCAGTTGAAGGGCCGAGTCCTTCAGAGGACGGCCCTAAGAAGAACGCCTCCTCCGTGGGCCTGGTAGACTACGAAGGTCGAACCGGATCAGTCTGATCTAAAGATGCTTTCTGTAGCACCACTCTGTTGCCCTCACTGTGAACTGCAATTTAATTAATTTGGTTATAGAGCTTTTAATCAGTAGAAGGTTCTAAGGTAATAAAGAAAGATACAAACAGACATTTGCATTTCTTTGCAACATTTTCACATCAGCAGGTAATTTACCACAAACAAGAGGATTATGTCAATTTAAACCTATTTTCTCAGCACATTGATTCAATGGGATATACAGGGATTCTGAGGCTTCTCTCACACCTCAATGTAAACAGGTAACTGGTACTGATGCATCCTGGGAATAGTTGCATGTTTTAAGCAGCCGAGGTAGGATATGGTCAGAGTGTATGAAGCTTAGGTTCACTGATGAGAGTTCAGCTGTGGTTAATCTTCCCATCCGGGTTCACCTTCCTCTTCGGGCACATGCACCACCATCCTGTCTGTCTGTGGCCGTCACAGGAAACCGAGGAGTCCTGGAGGGAGAGTCTTTTGAAAGGAGCTGCATGAGAAACCAACGCAACGGCTGAAACGCATAACTGTGGTCAAGGTCGTCTTCCATGAAGAAGGTGATCATTTTAGCAGGTGGGTTCACAGCAGAAAGAAAACTACAATTAATCCAACTGTTATAGATGAATAGAAACTGAATCAAGGAATAAATGATGATGCTGGTCAAACACATTTTTTAAATTTCATTTCATTTCTGGAAATCACATTGCGACCCCCCCCCCCCTCTCAGTGTCTCATGACCCCTGGAGGGTCGCTGCCCTGAGCTTGGAAACCACTGTCAGAACTGCACTCAGCACTCTCACTCTAATACAGTGGTTTGTGTGTGTTGCCTCCAATAGGAGGCGCCAAATGAACAATTATCAGAATCAGATCCAATTTAAGGCCAAATAGGTTTTTCTAATACAAGGAGTTTGCTTCGATGCTTTGATGGATAACAAACCTGCAAAAAACAAAGCAAATTAAGAAGCAAGTACTGTCGACCAAAAACTATACAATAAATTTAATATATTAAAGTTAATGTAAAAATGTATGAAACAAATAAGAAGATGTTACATTTTATGACAATATTTTTAGAGTTTTAAAATCTGGAGTCAAAAAAGTTGTTAGAATCTCCATAGGAGGTAATGTATAACTTTTGGGGTTTAATACAAATGTTTTATAGACTGTTTGTGATGGTGATTCATTGTAACAACCAAATAAATTTTGTAATATGAGGTATTCTGTAACTCTCAACTGTTATAAAATCATATGAGAAAATGTATAGTAAAATATATTGGTATGAGAAAAGAAAGTCAAGTTGGTTGGAAACTGTATAAAGGCAGCAAATTATTAGATAGATTATGTGAAATCTAAAGAAAAATATTACAATAAATACATTTAAACTAATAAAAACTTTTAAAACTGTCTGGATACCACATGCTGTCCCTGGTGTCAGTTAAACCTGTGAGCTGTCAACAGCTCAGCGTCTCCTGACACAAGCCAGAAAACCCAAACTGTTTCCAGCCTGTATCAGGAAGTGTCTGCACACATTGTGCTCCCAGTATCTCAGATCACGGCCATGATCCAGTGCAGCGCCGGCAGTCAGGTTACAGTAGAGCTGTCTGTGTTCACAGCGTTAAAAGAATGACTGAGAGTGAAACCTTTACTGGACTTAATTATCCCATAATCAATACGTTGGCTTGTTTTAGTCATTTTTACTGCTTTACCTCTTACGTGTGCCAGTGTGTTGTTGAGCACTTTGTAACATTGTTAAGAAAGTGTGACATAAACATCAGAAAACCAGATTTTAAAGTATCAGCGTCACAATCTTCATTTCAGTCAGACAACTCACGTAGAAACAATTATTGCAGCAGTAGAACAGGTTTAGTGTTTGACGTCCAGGCTCCAACTTAATCACTCCACCATATGATT
This sequence comes from Limanda limanda, assembly GCF_963576545.1. NCBI lineage: Eukaryota > Metazoa > Chordata > Actinopteri > Pleuronectiformes > Pleuronectidae > Limanda > Limanda limanda. The sequence goes on along the minus strand of NC_083638.1, from coordinate 9,325,809 downwards.
ACACAGGAATGATGGGAGTGATGAGCCTACAGGTGGATGCTGGGGTGGTGGAGGGGCTGAAGCAACTGGTAGCAAATACTGTGTGAGCAAAGGGGATGATGAGAAATATCTCTCTGCTTAAATAGACCAACTGATAAGGTGGATGTTTATTATAGATGGTTGTGGAGAGTGGGGTCTGTCACATGATTGGAGCAGCTCAGCTCGAGTCGGCTGCCTGGACTAGCTGGCAGGCGTCGCTCCAATTGTTTTTCACATCTGTGGAGTTTTATTTATTGATCCCAACTGTTCTCAGCAGACGGAAAACAAATAGCACTGACATAAACATTATTCTAGTCTTGTGATGTTACTTATCTCGCAGTTCGTTCTTGTACTTTGTGCCGTAATGTTTTAGCAATTTCCAATGTCTCTGCATGAGATCAATAGAGTTTATCTGATCTTCTATTTCTCATTGACTTTATTACTGTCACGCACATAAAATCAACATATTTGCAAATTCCTTGAGACACTTTTATTTAGAGTCGTGTGTGCACCCTCTGAGGGTCCAGTAGCATTTGATCATGTGATCTGCTCAGTGATGCAAAAGTAGGCCACTGTGCAAACCAGGGATCAATGAGGAGAAGAAGGAATGAGGTGCGACCCAGCAGCTGAGGAGAGGAGCGACTTCAGGTGAAGTTTTCCTTCGATTCATGTGTGGCTCCTGGGAGAAGTCAGACATTGAAGTCACATGGGTTTGAAAGAGATTCATCAGGTTGTTAACATTGTGAATTCAGACAGATGCTTCAAATGTCCTCAAGTTTCCTTCTAGGACATAGATGTCCACTATTGGTCGAGCTGCAGGACGCTTGAGTAAAATGTTTAAATTTGAAATCTCTAATCACAGCAGTCCGACAGTCTCCTTAAATTTAATCATGCTGCAACCAATTTCACACACTCGTAGATATCGGTTCACTAAATGTGTTGGTTTGTTTCCATCAAGATCCATTATTTCAATCGTAGTAATCCCTTCTTATTTTCTCTGCTAAAAATAATTTAGCAGCAAAATCATTATTTGATTGCAAAAGAGACCTGCTCAATTAATGTCAGGGTGCTGTGTGTTAATTTGAACACTAGATGGCAGCAGACAGTAGATAAAAAACATGTTGCACTACCTCACTCGTTTTATTTCAAAGCATTTTCCAATGTCACTTATTTACTTCTACTACTACGACTACTGCTACTATTACTAGTAAAAATATTAATAATAATAATAATAATAGTAATATTAATAATAATTATTATAATAATAACTAGGGCTACGTTGTAGCACTAACGGGCCCGAGCACACGCGCGGTTTCAAATCTGTTGCGGTCGGGGAAGACAAAGCGTTCAATGACCAAGCGCTCGTCTCCGCGTTGCATGCATTTTTTTGAACTGCGGCAAGGATAAACGCTTCACTTCCTGTAGCCAGCAGGTGGCGCTGTGATTTTAAGTCTTGGAGTCTTTGTAGATGTCATCAGATCGCGACTCTTGTTTTACATGCCTAGTTTGGACTTAATTGAACCAAATATGCCTGAGATACAGAAGCTCGTGTTTCGATGGCGTGTAATCAAACTTTGAAGCCAGATATCCATCTTGTTGTGATGACACTCGTCTAAATTTTAAGTTGATCCGATGAAAGCTCTACGACAAGTACATCAAAGTAAAAATATGGAATATGGCCAAAATGGACACTAAATCTCAAATGTCGGGCTTCCTGTTGCGTTTTTTGATATGCACTGATAAACTTTTTTGTGCATCTGGACATGATACACCACTGTCTTTATTTTCGTGAGGTTCGGTGAATGCTAAATGAGGGGCTTTTCCGTAGGTGGCGCTGTTGAGCTATTTTGCCACGCCCATTTCAAATTACTCCAGAATACATCCATTTTCACCACTCTCTAATTTACTGCAAACTTCAGAAAGTTTTTGAGCATGGGAAAGCCCTCAAAAAGCCCATTCACTACGCTCAGAATAATCATTACAATTTCAATAGGGCCTCACACCGTTTCGGTGCTCGGGCCCTAATAAAAAAAACATTTATTTTAGTAATTGATACATATGAAGTACATTTTAAGGCAAGGGGTAGTGATGGATAAAGTTTTCTTTAAAAAACAAGTTAAGTCTTTCATTCTCACTTTCCACCTTAAAACTATGAAATGAACTGAACTATGAACTAGTTCAGAATTTAAATGGTGAACTATGAACGTGAACTATTCATGTTTACTTGTATGAACTGAACTTTGAACTAGTTCATGAGAGGTATGAACTTGCACAACACTGGTGGTAGATGCTGCATAGAGTGGATGATGGAGTCGATGTCACGAGAGCTAGAGAAGGATGATATTGCGGACGACCAACAAGCGGAAGCATTGAACTTTCCGCAAGTTGAGATTAAAGCAGATGAAGAAAACCCGTGGCCACATCTCAGCAAGATGTCTGTAGACTAGTGCTCTAAAGGTGGACCAAAGTTTAACCAAAAGTTTAAATATACAGTGGGACAGCAGCATTTTAACTTTTTATTTTAGCTGTCATGTGGTTCATGTCTTGACATGTCCTCCCAAAAGTTCTTAAATGTTGTGTTCACATGTTAAATGTTTAATGTTTGACATGTTTAATGTCATTGCACTTATATTTGTAAAGATTCTCCTTTAATTAAAAATAACTGTTTTTGGATTGGATTTAAGACCCCTTGTCCTTTTTTGCACTGTATAGGAGCAGCCCCCACCCAAGTTGTTGGAAGTAACTAAGTAACTTTTACTCAAAGTACCTTTTTTAAAGGAACTACTTTTTACTTTTACTTGAGTAGATTTTAAGATGGGCACTTTTACTTGTACTTAAGTAAAATTTCATCAAAGTAAAGGTTATTTTACTTGAGTACAATATTTCAGTACTTTTTACACCTCTGGTTCATAGTGGCTGATCTGTTTAGTTCAGTTGTTCTTTCCGGTTTGGCTGGATGCGTTTGTTTAATGACACTGAATAATGATAAAGACCGTGGATGATGTTCTCTGCTGCAAAGGCGATCGGTGCATGAATAGTTTGGTCTGCTCGTCGTCTTCGCTGATTGGGTGATCAAAGTACGATTTTAGTGGTTGTGAAACTCATGGGCAGAGATTATGAATCAATTTGCGCACATGTTAGTGAATGAGGCCCAATGAAGGTAGATATATGTCAAACTTCAACTGCTCAGTAGGTGGGAGCAAAATACTTTGGAGAGATTGGTCTCTGGCCTAATCCCATTCTACCACCCTCCAAAACAAGAGGTAGGGCCAAGGGGTGAAATTGGATAAGGTCTGTCAATCCACGTATTCTATGAATCTCCATATTTACATTACATTACATGTCATTTAGCTGACGCTTTTGTCCAAAGCAAATCTTAAGGGTCGAGGTTGTAAAATTTAGGTGAAAGGGATCTATTGGTAGAAACTGAATATAAAAAAAATGCTAGTGATGTTTTCACTGGTATGCATTGTACAAATGTCGGTTTTCTTTACCCTAGGATGGGCCTTTTATATCTAAATACTTTATATTCACATCGGGAGTGGGTCTTCTCTACGGAGGCCTCCATGTTTTTCTTATACCCCTCACCTCACTCTCCACTTCCAAACATTAAAGAGAACCTGTGGTGTCATTAGAAACTCAAAAGATGTTTAGTTTGTCCAGTTGGTTGACCTGGATAAATTGCGTCGCTTTTTCTGAAACAATGAAGTTACAACACCCTTGTTGGGTTGTAATCTGCGGGAAGTGGTAATGTTATACACTAAATTCTAAAGTTCTAAAATCATATTGCACAACTCAGTATGCAACAAAGCAGGACTGTAACTGAAAACGAGTGTGTACGACGAGGTTACAGGTTACAATTCCAAAAATGTTTTTTTAACTTGATGAACCGGTTTAGAGTAATTAGAGTTTAGAGGGCCTCTCTAGTGAGTCGTGGAAAATACTGGCTCAGTAAGCACACACACACATAATGTAGGTATCCATACCAACCCCGGGCCAGACTGTGGAGGAAGGTATTATGTACCTGTGCAGATAAACTGTGTGTCTTCAAACAGCATGATGTGGAGAGAGACAGGTGACCAAAGCATTACCATGCTTTGATTGAACGTCATTTAATGGTCTGTATAAAAAATGAAGGTTACATAGAACGACTTAATTTCCACATGGGGCTGCAAGGCAATTATTATTATTATTCAGGAAGCCCTACGACAAGTACATCAAAGTAAAAATGTGGAATATGGCCAAAATGGCCACTAAATCCAAAATGGCAGCCTTCCTGTTGCTTTTTTCATAATGCTTCTTGAGGCTTTTTTGTATGATTAGTCACAATACACCTTTCCCCCAATTTTGGTGAAGATCGGCCATGTGGAAACCTAGGGGCTGGGTTCCAGGTGGCGCCGTTGAGCCCTTTTGCCACACCCATTTCCAAATACTCCACAATACGTACATTTTCACCACTCTCTAATTTACTGCAAAGTTTAGCAACATTTTGAGCATGGGAAAGCCCTCAAAAAGCCCATAGGGCCTCACGCCGGAGGTGCTCGGGCCCTAATAAAAATAATAAATACAAAGGGCTTCAAAATACATATTGAAGTACATACATAATTCTGGCAATAATAATAATAATGAAAATTCCTGCTCAGTAGGTGGGAGCAAAATACTTTGGAGAGATTGGTCTCTGGCCTAATCCCATTCTACCACCCTCCAAAACAAGAGGTAGGGCCAAGGGGTGAAATTGGATAAGGTCTGTCAATCCACGTATTCTATGAATCTCCATATTTACATTACATTACATGTCATTTAGCTGACGCTTTTGTCCAAAGCAAATCTTAAGGGTCGAGTTTGTAAAATTTAGGTGAAAGGGATCTATTGGTAGAAACTGAATATAAAAAAAATGCTAGTGATGTTTTCACTGGTATGCATTGTACAAATGTCGGTTTTCTTTACCCTAGGATGGGCCTTTTATATCTAAATACTTTATATTCACATCGGGAGTGGGTCTTCTCTACGGAGGCCTCCATGTTTTTCTTATACCCCTCACCTCACTCTCCACTTCCAAACATTAAAGAGAACCTGTGGTGTCATTAGAAACTCAAAAGATGTTTAGTTTGTCCAGTTGGTTGACCTGGATAAATTGCGTCGCTTTTTCTGAAACAATGAAGTTACAACACCCTTGTTGGGTTGTAATCTGCGGGAAGTGGTAATGTTATACACTAAATTCTAAAGTTCTAAAATCATATTGCACAACTCAGTATGCAACAAAGCAGGACTGTAACTGAAAACTAGTGTGTACGACGAGGTTACAGGTTACAATTCCAAAAATGTTTTTTTAACTTGATGAACCGGTTTAGAGTAATTAGAGTTTAGAGGGCCTCTCTAGTGAGTCGTGGAAAATACTGGCTCAGTAAGCACACACACACATAATGTAGGTATCCATACCAACCCCGGGCCAGACTGTGGAGAAAGGTATTATGTACCTGTGCAGATAAACTGTGTGTCTTCAAACAGCATGATGTGGAGAGAGACAGGTGACCAAAGCATTACCATGCTTTGATTGAACGTCATTTAATGGTCTGTATAAAAAATGAAGGTTACATAGAACGACTTAATTTCCACATGGGGCTGCAAGGCAATTATTATTATTATTCAGGAAGCCCTACGACAAGTACATCAAAGTAAAAATGTGGAATATGGCCAAAATGGCCACTAAATCCAAAATGGCAGCCTTCCTGTTGCTTTTTTCATAATGCTTCTTGAGGCTTTTTTGTATGATTAGTCACAATACACCTTTCCCCCAATTTTGGTGAAGATCGGCCATGTGGAAACCTAGGGGCTGGGTTCCAGGTGGCGCCGTTGAGCCCTTTTGCCACACCCATTTCCAAATACTCCACAATACGTACATTTTCACCACTCTCTAATTTACTGCAAAGTTTAGCAACATTTTGAGCATGGGAAAGCCCTCAAAAAGCCCATAGGGCCTCACGCCGGAGGTGCTCGGGCCCTAATAAGAATAATAAATACAAAGGGCTTCAAAATACATATTGAAGTACATACATAATTCTGGCAATAATAATAATAATGAAAATTCCTGCTCAGTAGGTGGGAGCAAAATACTTTGGAGAGATTGGTCTCTGGCCTAATCCCATTCTACCACCCTCCAAAACAAGAGGTAGGGCCAAGGGGTGAAATTGGATAAGGTCTGTCAATCCACGTATTCTATGAATCTCCATATTTACATTACATTACATGTCATTTAGCTGACGCTTTTGTCCAAAGCAAATCTTAAGGGTCGAGTTTGTAAAATTTAGGTGAAAGGGATCTATTGGTAGAAACTGAATATAAAAAAAATGCTAGTGATGTTTTCACTGGTATGCATTGTACAAATGTCGGTTTTCTTTACCCTAGGATGGGCCTTTTATATCTAAATACTTTATATTCACATCGGGAGTGGGTCTTCTCTACGGAGGCCTCCATGTTTTTCTTATACCCCTCACCTCACTCTCCACTTCCAAACATTAAAGAGAACCTGTGGTGTCATTAGAAACTCAAAAGATGTTTAGTTTGTCCAGTTGGTTGACCTGGATAAATTGCGTCGCTTTTTCTGAAACAATGAAGTTACAACACCCTTGTTGGGTTGTAATCTGCGGGAAGTGGTAATGTTATACACTAAATTCTAAAGTTCTAAAATCATATTGCACAACTCAGTATGCAACAAAGCAGGACTGTAACTGAAAACGAGTGTGTACGACGAGGTTACAGGTTACAATTCCAAAAATGTTTTTTTAACTTGATGAACCGGTTTAGAGTAATTAGAGTTTAGAGGGCCTCTCTAGTGAGTCGTGGAAAATACTGGCTCAGTAAGCACACACACACATAATGTAGGTATCCATACCAACCCCGGGCCAGACTGTGGAGGAAGGTATTATGTACCTGTGCAGATAAACTGTGTGTCTTCAAACAGCATGATGTGGAGAGAGACAGGTGACCAAAGCATTACCATGCTTTGATTGAACGTCATTTAATGGTCTGTATAAAAAATGAAGGTTACATAGAACGACTTAATTTCCACATGGGGCTGCAAGGCAATTATTATTATTATTCAGGAAGCCCTACGACAAGTACATCAAAGTAAAAATGTGGAATATGGCCAAAATGGCCACTAAATCCAAAATGGCAGCCTTCCTGTTGCTTTTTTCATAATGCTTCTTGAGGCTTTTTTGCATGATTAGTCACAATACACCTTTCCCCCAATTTTGGTGAAGATCGGCCATGTGGAAACCTAGGGGCTGGGTTCCAGGTGGCGCCGTTGAGCCCTTTTGCCACACCCATTTCCAAATACTCCACAATACGTACATTTTCACCACTCTCTAATTTACTGCAAAGTTTAGCAACATTTTGAGCATGGGAAAGCCCTCAAAAAGCCCATAGGGCCTCACGCCGGAGGTGCTCGGGCCCTAATAAGAATAATAAATACAAAGGGCTTCAAAATACATATTGAAGTACATACATAATTCTGGCAATAATAATAATAATGAAAATTCCTGCTCAGTAGGTGGGAGCAAAATACTTTGGAGAGATTGGTCTCTGGCCTAATCCCATTCTACCACCCTCCAAAACAAGAGGTAGGGCCAAGGGGTGAAATTGGATAAGGTCTGTCAATCCACGTATTCTATGAATCTCCATATTTACATTACATTACATGTCATTTAGCTGACGCTTTTGTCCAAAGCAAATCTTAAGGGTCGAGGTTGTAAAATTTAGGTGAAAGGGATCTATTGGTAGAAACTGAATATAAAAAAAATGCTAGTGATGTTTTCACTGGTATGCATTGTACAAATGTCGGTTTTCTTTACCCTAGGATGGGCCTTTTATATCTAAATACTTTATATTCACATCGGGAGTGGGTCTTCTCTACGGAGGCCTCCATGTTTTTCTTATACCCCTCACCTCACTCTCCACTTCCAAACATTAAAGAGAACTTGTGGTGTCATTAGAAACTCAAAAGATGTTTAGTTTGTCCAGTTGGTTGACCTGGATAAATTGCGTCGCTTTTTCTGAAACAATGAAGTTACAACACCCTTGTTGGGTTGTAATCTGCGGGAAGTGGTAATGTTATACACTAAATTCTAAAGTTCTAAAATCATATTGCACAACTCAGTATGCAACAAAGCAGGACTGTAACTGAAAACGAGTGTGTACGACGAGGTTACAGGTTACAATTCCAAAAATGTTTTTTTAACTTGATGAACCGGTTTAGAGTAATTAGAGTTTAGAGGGCCTCTCTAGTGAGTCGTGGAAAATACTGGCTCAGTAAGCACACACACACATAATGTAGGTATCCATACCAACCCCGGGCCAGACTGTGGAGGAAGGTATTATGTACCTGTGCAGATAAACTGTGTGTCTTCAAACAGCATGATGTGGAGAGAGACAGGTGACCAAAGCATTACCATGCTTTGATTGAACGTCATTTAATGGTCTGTATAAAAAATGAAGGTTACATAGAACGACTTAATTTCCACATGGGGCTGCAAGGCAATTATTATTATTATTCAGGAAGCCCTACGACAAGTACATCAAAGTAAAAATGTGGAATATGGCCAAAATGGCCACTAAATCCAAAATGGCAGCCTTCCGGTTGCTTTTTTCATAATGCTTCTTGAGGCTTTTTTGTATGATTAGTCACAATACACCTTTCCCCCAATTTTGGTGAAGATCGGCCATGTGGAAACCTAGGGGCTGGGTTCCAGGTGGCGCCGTTGAGCCCTTTTGCCACACCCATTTCCAAATACTCCACAATACGTACATTTTCACCACTCTCTAATTTACTGCAAAGTTTAGCAACATTTTGAGCATGGGGAAGCCCTCAAAAAGCCCATAGAGCCTCACGCCGGAGGTGCTCGGGCCCTAATAAGAATAATAAATACAAAGGGCTTCAAAATACATATTGAAGTACATACATAATTCTGGCAATAATAATAATAATGAAAATTCCTGCTCAGTAGGTGGGAGCAAAATACTTTGGAGAGATTGGTCTCTGGCCTAATCCCATTCTACCACCCTCCAAAACAAGAGGTAGGGCCAAGGGGTGAAATTGGATAAGGTCTGTCAATCCACGTATTCTATGAATCTCCATATTTACATTACATTACATGTCATTTAGCTGACGCTTTTGTCCAAAGCAAATCTTAAGGGTCGAGTTTGTAAAATTTAGGTGAAAGGGATCTATTGGTAGAAACTGAATATAAAAAAAATGCTAGTGATGTTTTCACTGGTATGCATTGTACAAATGTCGGTTTTCTTTACCCTAGGATGGGCCTTTTATATCTAAATACTTTATATTCACATCGGGAGTGGGTCTTCTCTACGGAGGCCTCCATGTTTTTCTTATACCCCTCACCTCACTCTCCACTTCCAAACATTAAAGAGAACCTGTGGTGTCATTAGAAACTCAAAAGATGTTTAGTTTGTCCAGTTGGTTGACCTGGATAAATTGCGTCGCTTTTTCTGAAACAATGAAGTTACAACACCCTTGTTGGGTTGTAATCTGCGGGAAGTGGTAATGTTATACACTAAATTCTAAAGTTCTAAAATCATATTGCACAACTCAGTATGCAACAAAGCAGGACTGTAACTGAAAACAAGTGTGTACGACGAGGTTACAGGTTACAATTCCAAAAATGTTTTTTTAACTTGATGAACCGGTTTAGAGTAATTAGAGTTTAGAGGGCCTCTCTAGTGAGTCGTGGAAAATACTGGCTCAGTAAGCACACACACACATAATGTAGGTATCCATACCAACCCCGGGCCAGACTGTGGAGGAAGGTATTATGTACCTGTGCAGATAAACTGTGTGTCTTCAAACAGCATGATGTGGAGAGAGACAGGTGACCAAAGCATTACCATGCTTTGATTGAACGTCATTTAATGGTCTGTATAAAAAATGAAGGTTACATAGAACGACTTAATTTCCACATGGGGCTGCAAGGCAATTATTATTATTATTCAGGAAGCCCTACGACAAGTACATCAAAGTAAAAATGTGGAATATGGCCAAAATGGCCACTAAATCCAAAATGGCAGCCTTCCTGTTGCTTTTTTCATAATGCTTCTTGAGGCTTTTTTGTATGATTAGTCACAATACACCTTTCCCCCAATTTTGGTGAAGATCGGCCATGTGGAAACCTCCTAGGGGCTGGGTTCCAGGTGGCGCCGTTGAGCCCTTTTGCCACACCCATTTCCAAATACTCCACAATACGTACATTTTCACCACTCTCTAATTTACTGCAAAGTTTAGCAACATTTTGAGCATGGGAAAGCCCTCAAAAAGCCCATAGGGCCTCACGCCGGAGGTGCTCGGGCCCTAATAAGAATAATAAATACAAAGGGCTTCAAAATACATATTGAAGTACATACATAATTCTGGCAATAATAATAATAATGAAAATTCCTTCAGAATACGTACATTTTCACCACTTTCTAACTTTCTGCAAATTTTGATAAGAAGTTGAGCATGTTAAAGCCCTAAAAAAGCCAATTCATTTGCCTGAATAATAATAATAATAATAATAAAAAATTCCTCCAGAATACGTAAATTTTCACCACTTTATAACTTTCTGCAAATTTTGATGAGAATTTGAGCATGTTAAAGCCCTGAAAAAGCCAATTCATTTGCCTGAATAATAATAATAATAATTGAAAATTCCTTCAGAATACGTACATTTTCACCACTTTTTAACTTTCTGCAAATTTTGGTAAGAAGTTGAGCATGGTAAAGCCCTCAAAAAGCCAATTTATATGCCTGAATAATAATAATAATAATAAGAAATAAATTTAAATAATTGTGAAGACCGGTCAATGTGAACACGTTCCAGGGGTCTCGGGGGTCTCAGGGGGCACCGTTGAGCCATTTTGCGATGCCCATTGAAAATTCCTTCAGAATACGTAAATTTTCACCACTTTCTAACTTTCTGCAAATTTTGGTAAGAATTTGAGCATGGTAAAGCCCTCAAAAAGCCAATTCATTTGCCTGAATAATAATAATAATAATAATAATAATAATAATAATAATAATAATAATAATAATAATCATTACAATTTCAATAGGGTCTCACCAGACACCTTTGATGTCTGTGCTCGGGCCCTAATAATCCTTACAATAACAATAGGGTCCTCCCTGACCTTTGTTCAGTGCTTGGGCCTAAATATTAATAATATTAATATTAATGAAGAGAAAATAATGATTATAACCTGGTAAACAAGTAAATTCAGGAACATGCTTTACTATTAAATATATTCAAAATATTAAAATACTGAGAAAGTAACATGTAGTAGCATAAGTTGAAGGCACAAAGAATAAAATGAAAATAAATTAAATTTAAGTTTATCGTCCAAAAGACAGTAAAGCGGGTCAAACAGGGATGTGAACTTGTAGGAAGATAACCTGAAGATTCCGTTGTGAGTGGTTACTTATCAGAGATATAAGGTTTTGAGTTAAACTATTTTATCACAATGTTTAAATTGAAGACTGTCGATTAGTCTTTTACTGAGAATTTTGTCAATTTTGATTAGAACTATATTGAGTATTGACAACAGAAACACGTGAGAACATATAACAGCTTCTTGTCCTTTACACAATTCACCTCCACCACAGTGGAAGTGAAGTTCACACAGTATCGATAAAGATGATTTGGTGATTTGGTTTAGTGAAAATAGCAAAATTAGCCATAAACCAGACATTTCTTTTTACAGATAAGATCCTCGTCGAAATTCCTTATTCGCCTTAAACACAAGTAATACATTAACAAAGCAGTTATTTTTATCTCTACAGTTGAGTCAGTATTTGCATTAGTTTACATAATAGCATATGAGGCAAGGTTCCTCCCACTGACACATCAGCCTGGTTAATGTTTTGCAGACACAAGGTGTGACGGTAAATCTGGTGCCAGGTGAACAGATCTCAGCTTCACATGCTTGTGTGACCTTCTGTCTAGCGTACAACAGCATCCCATCATGCATCTCTGCTCATGTGAACCGTGTGCCAGGACAAGTGATGTAACTTTCCAGATTCAAAAGCTTCAAACAAAATACACATGCAGCTTCTAACATACGATCAGTGTTGGTCAAGTTACTTCTAAAAAGTAATTAGTTACAGTTACAAATTACTTCTCCCAAAAAGTAATTGAGTTAGTAACTCAGTTACCACATTGTTAGAGTAATTAGTTACTCAGCAAAGTAACTGTGGCGTTATTTTTCATGTTTTATAACGCTGTTACGTTCTGTAACATCTTTAACGTCAAAGATGTTTATATTAACTGATTGAAGAATAAAAACACTATATACAGTATTTTAGAACATTTGGTATTTATTTGAACTCAATAGATTGCAGCCTGCCATATGATGCATAGAATTAAAACATATAAAAATAAATATTGAAAATAAAATTCAAGTGCAAATGTAAACTTGGGTAAAAAGAAACAAAGGAAAATCTGGCCATTAAGTAGTGTGAGAAGTAGTGCCGGTACTTCCAGTTATTGAACGCTACTTTTGAATTTCCCTGGCTCGTCGCCATTGTCGCTGTCTTGAGCTGTAGTCAGAGCGTGCAGTGAGACAGCTCTCTCCACGCAGCTGGGGTGTAATATTGTAACGGATCGAGAGACCCCCCCCAGAGTGTTGTTTGACAGCCGAAAATGGACAGGAGAAAGCGGAAGTGCGGAGGAAGCCGGCAAAACAGCGTGACCACTATAGCGGAGGAAGTGAAAGAGAGGCAGTGGAAACCCTCGAAACTAAGGAGCGGACCTCTGAGAGAGACTGAGTAAGCCCTGGCCGGTCGGTGACTGCGGAGTCGCTGCCGGTTGAGATCGCCGACTGACCGCTTCATTCAACCAAATTGTAGTAACGCGCCACTTTACATTATCAATAACGATAACGGCGTTGTAACGATGACAAAAGTAATTAATTAGATTACTCCGTTACTGAAAAAGAACTCCGTTAGTAACGCCGTTATACTTAAACGCCGTTACTCCCAACACTGCATACGATGCACTTAATAAGGAGGGTAACAGGTTGATATTAAAATTAATACGAGTGATAATTTAGTATTAGTACAAATGTGTTAAATGGAGCGAGGCCAGCCAGCCAATCCAGGAAGCCAACTCGAGCTGCGCTGCTCCAATTATGTGACAGACCTCACTCTCCACGACCATCTATAATACACACCGAACTTATCAGGTGGTCTCTTTAAGCAGAGAGATATTTCCCATCATCCTTTTTGCTAGCACTGCTGCTGCAGAGTTACCACCAGTTGCTTCAGCCCCTCCACCTCCCCAGCATCCACCTGTAGGCTGTAGGAATGTTTGAAAACGTTGATTCAAGGACTCTGCAAGTATTTTTATATCGGACATTGTCATATTAGCCCTGAGATAAGCTGGCGACCCGCCTCTCACCGGGGGGGACTGCTGCTCTGCCGAGGCCCTCAAAGGATGAGTGGTAGAGATGATGGATGGATATTGTTATATTAGAGATGTAGTGCCATGGATCTCATTACTACGCTGAAGATATTCATAAACTGTGAAGATATGCAATTTGTGCTTTTTCACAACATTTACAGAGACAAATTCACAACCACAAAAAATATATACCCAGACACATCTCTTTTTTCATTAACATTTATTAATGTCGCATAATACAAAACATGACTTTCGTTCCCCCGCTGAGCCGCTAGCGTCCCTTGAATTTGTGGTTTTAACATAAATCTCAAGGCAGACTTCAAGAAGCCAACATCTACACCCGACTGTATGTACAGCAAAAGTAATCATCAAACATTCATCTTCACAACAAAACCTTTTTCACTCTTTTAGGCCTTTTTTTTTGCTTTGCACAAATAAGCAGCCAAGCAGTTCAGTAAGAAAGACTATCAGCATATAACTGGCCCAGATTTGTAATAGGAGAAAACAGCAGAGGCAAAAGGTATACAACATCTGATATGGACCGCATACTTCTTAAGTAAATATATAAAAACACCAATTGTTGGGACATCCAATAAAGAGTATGAAAAATATAAATAGATCTTTGTCCATTCAATCAATTAAAATCTTTACAAAATAATATACCAGCGATACGAAATTCAAATTGTTTCATGACCTACGGAACAACTTTTACACATTTCTTCAAATAAAAAAAAAATACTTTGGAAGAATTAAGATGTCCGAGTTTTGGAGAGGAGGAGGCGTCTCTCCGCCTGTGCCATAGTTCGATGACATTCACATACCAAATTGTACCTTGTCCTCAAAGTTGTAGCTTCACAATAGCCAGGCCAGAAATGCAGTTAATATTGAGGTTACTGACTGAAGTATTTTTTACTGTTGAGCATATATTGTATATATCTGAACAAAGCTGTTTGCAAAGGCATTGTGATGCACAGCGATGTCAACTCAAAACAATTCCTACACGTTCATTTGGGACGTTAAGACCTCGTCAGGAAGACGGTCCCTGGTGCCACCTGCCAGGATGAGATGCTCACGTCTTCAGCTGGATGTGTGGACGAATATTTGACTTTGAGTTGCAGCAGGTGACACCGAACATACACATTTTAAATGGTTGCAGGCAGGGATGTGGGATTTGGAAACAGTAGTTTGTTGTATCGCAGAGCGGGATACAAAACAACAATAGCCTGACATTAACTTCGACATTGAGTTTAAAAGTTCGAACAGAGGCTTTAATCTTTAAAGCTCAATAGAAACTGCCTATTTCTGGCAAGGCTAGTGGAAGTAGGACTGCAGGGTACCACGGCGGCGGACATCGGTTGTCCAGCAGTGGAAGCCACCACCCAGGGAGTTGGCATGGCGAATGCTCACCTTTATGGTCTTGATACCTGCAACAACAACAAAAACATGCATGATTATCACGCAACATGGAGTCGTCATTACCTGAAAACATCCTTTCAAAACACAGAGAATATCTTCATACTGATGAATAAACTTACCAAGATTCTCAAACATTTTCTGAATGGTGGTTTCATGTTCTTCAACCATAACACGCTTCTCGTCCAACATCAGGACATTCATGGACAGCCATTTGGAGGACATCCACAGTGGGTGGTCTGCACAGACGGGGGGGGGGGGGGGGGGGTCTGTGTTAGAAACACTTCTTGATAAAAGAGAGGAGGAGTTTCAGTGTCTTCTACCCACCATCAGGCATCAGAGGCGTTGGAGGTTTCACAACATTCCAGCCGGCCTTCTTGAACATCTCAATCTGAGAATTGAAAGCCATGGTTGAATAGGAGATAAGTTAATGAATCATCCCACTGGAGGGCAGCACATGAGGTGAGAGGTGGGCTTTGTACCTGGTGACACGGGCGATCAGGGTTGGACAGCACCAGTCCAGGCCCGATGATGTTGAAAGTGGCGTCGATGTGCATGGGGTTGGGATCTTTGAATGAGATGATGTGGATCTTGTAGTCTGATCCCAGATGACGACGCATCCATTCGATTCCCATATAATTTGTAACCTAGGAAATAGAAAAATAGAAGAAGTTACACATGCTGCGTGTTCTGATGCAAATACTTCAGGTAGTTAATTTTCATACCTGACTCCTCTGCACAAAAATGTCCGTCCCGGCTCGAATGAAATCAGCGGCGTCGAAACAGGGCTCGTACTCCGTGGTTACAAACTTCCCCTGGGCGGCCAGCTTGTGTCTGTCCTCCACTGTGCGCATGGGGTAGTCCTGAACCACACCAGCAATAAGGATTTACACCATAGCAACAAAGCAGTGATCATGTAAATAAGGTGTTTTGATGCAGTTGACCGAAGCTCCAGTATCCCCGGTTACATTGAGGCCTTACCTGGTCGTACAGCTCGTCAGACATGGTGGGTTTGGGAGCAGTGGTCCATTTTGCACCTTTACTGAAGTATTCCTTCATCAGAGGTCTGTAGGCCCGGTACTCGAAGAAGCGAGATCTCCAGGCCATGGGAGCCTCGATGATCTCATTACCCACAACCAGGAGGATGTCTCTGGGCATGGCAGCGTACATGCCTGCAACAAGGAACACGATTAGTTCACACAGAGTATTTCATAAAACACAATATCGAGGATTAACACCGATAAAAGTGAGACCAGCAGTGGAAGAAATATTCAGATAATTTACATAAATACAAGTATCAGTAGTCAACTAAACTAAACTAAGCTGCTTTTATGGTTTTGTTGCTTGAGCGGAAAATGGAGTAAGTACAATAATGTTTGTAAGATGTAAGATGTGAAGTTGAACTTTTAAATGTAAAGTAAGTAAGTAAAGTACTAAGCACAGAACATTTGACTTCATGGATTACTGGTTTTGAGTTGAGAGATACATTTTGATATTAAAAGTATACTGAAAATAGTCACTGAGTAATAGTTCTGATTTGTGTATAAGTATAAATGTGTTTTTACCGGAGGATGAGAAATCTGGGGTGGTGTAGTTCATGGACCAGTCCATGGGTTCCGGCCTCCTCACAGTGACGCCTTCGTGACGAAGGATATTGCACATTTCTTCAATCTCAGCATGAGCTTTTTTCAAGTGGTCCTCAGGAAAAGGCTGGCCCCCATACTTCTGGAAGAAGGGCCAGTTCTTCTCATATGTGTTAGCCTGTGGAGAAGGTTGCAACACTGCGTTAATCACATTGTGAAGCTAAAAAATATATAAAATAATGTGTATTTTGACACTGGTGCTTACTTTCACTTCCACAGTGAAGGGAGGGACATTGGCATTTTCAGCACGACCCACAATCACCTCCTCCAGAGGGTCCCATTCATTGAAGCAGCTGACGGGACAGTCCTCCGGCACAAGCCCAGTAACATGCTCCTCTTCTGCCGCGTGGGACTGAACAGCTGCTGCACTGGAGGTGCTCTGGAAGGCTCTCTGCACCCATCCAGTCACCGACCGGCCGAGCTGAGCAGGAAGAGTAAACATGGATCAGAACGTTTATTTTCAAAAATATTCTGCAGCAGGAAATATACTCAAAGGAAGAGTAAAACAACACATATCTGGAGCTTTATCTTGAAATATGACAATTATTTAGACTTAAAAAATCCATCTTGTGCATTTTGAACTCCTTTAACACACAGATGTGACAACATGTAATTGCTGTATGTTGCATGCAGTATTTTTTCCACTTTGGCAGAGAGTGAAAATTCAAAGTGAAAATGGACCAAGGCCGTGTGACCTGGCAGGCAGCTCCCACCATAAAAGGCTAATTCAGGTAAAGAAAAGCACAGTGATCTTAGTGTCTAGGCTTGGTGCCAAAGTACACGTGTAATTAAGAAGCAGTGTTATCTGCAGAGATACAGGCGCTGCAGTGCCTGAATATTCTGCTGTGCTCAGGAGCAGCTCCAGTGTCGCTGGGTGTGGGAGAGCATCTGTGCAGAACAGCTGGTCACTGTCACTCAGGGACCACAGCACCAAAAAAAACCTCTCTGCAATTAGAATCCCAGGAAACTTTGCAGCAATTCAACAGAATCCGTGTTTTAAAGTGTCTGTGATTTTCTTTTCTTTCAGCCCAGACAAAGATTTTTCTTGTTTGCATTTTCCTCAGTTTAGAATGTGTAATCAAACAAACAATAAAGAAATAAATTAATTGAATTTATCTAAAGTGGAAGAAGCAGCTTTAGATGTAGATATTTGTCTTTATTCACCTTCTCTGACATGTGCTTTTTTTTAAACCATGAACAAACCAAAAGCCCTAAATGAAATAAAAATAACTAAGTTATTAAATGTTAAACCAACATAATACCAACCATGGCTCCGATCAGATGGGCAGCCTCGGCCCCTCTGCTACCTCCTCTCAGACACCTGACTCGCAGCATTGTCCGATGTAAAGGTGATGATGGCGATGTTCAGTGAAATCAAACGGCGGCGCAGGAGCTTCGTTTTACGCACGAATGGAGCCGCCGGCCGCGCGCACCCCCCTTTATAGCCGCTGCTCTACGTGCCTCTGAGATCATTGGTCAGGTTCGGGTTGTGGGGCAACGTGACTGGAGGAAAAAGCGATTCTGAAACACAATCCCTTACGCCAGCAAATTCTTATCAGCTGGGCTGTAAGGCCTTGAGAGATTTTACTGAGGAGAACTTCTCAAAATGTGTCAGGAGCCGGGAACAGTTATTTTCGACAAAAGACATCAAATACAATGACAGAATATAATATATAGCCTACACTCATACAATAGAAAATATGAAATCATACTTTTTATGTTTCATCTGTTTGTACTGTCGTTAAAACTCACTTTACAGTGACAGTATAAACAGATAAACGGTGACAAAATTTTGGAAATGGATTTTCTTCTGTTCTGTGCAGCAAAAAGGATGAATTTGTAAAAGTTTGTAGACATTTCATTTACATATATTTGAGTCTATGACTTGCACATATCTTTTAGGGTATATATGTCTATATGTTTTATTTTTATGCTTTTGTATTTATGCTCAGCACAAACATACCAGAGCAAATACCTTAACCTACCAGGTATTAAAACCTGATTCTTACTCTTATTCTTAAGTAGATTTTTCCAATAGGTGCTCTTTAAATAATATTTCACAATAACCCTAACCATAAGGACAATAATAAAATCTATTTAAAGTAAATAAAGGAAGCTACTGAAATAAAGCTAAATGAGTGGAAGCTCTGCAGCCTTGTCTGTGTCTTGATCCTTGCTTACCCGATGGTTTACAACACAATATCATTATCAGTATAATATTGACATCACCGTATTAGGGGAAGAGTGCACGTTGCTAAAGGAGTTGACCTAATCACAGAGATAGGTGTCCCGCGTGCAGGCTGTAACCACATGCTCCGCTGGACTGTGCTCGCAAGAGTTTCACAACCCACGAGACCTCAGTGACCCCTGATGTTTGCCCTCTTAAATAATCTCTGGCTAACACCCCAGGTTCAACACGTCCAGAGGATGCCTTCAGCTCCCTGCAGCATCATTTACAGGCCTGAAAATTGCTTTATGGTTCCAAGGAAGCAGACAGAGCCGACTAGTGCGTCTGATGTAACTTTGGAGAGGGAGCGGGGCCAGCTGTTTCACCTTGATTCCAAGCTTCGTGCTAAGCTAAGCTAACCCTCTGCTGACATCAGACGTCAAGCTTCTGGTCAAACCCTCAGCAAGAGGAACTGAGTGACTTCCCAAATAGGATTTAAGGCCCTTGTTCATGTCAGTTGATATTGTGCTTCAGTGGTGCAGCGGATCGTGGAGCTGAAAGAGCTGCAGACTCGAGCGTTAGTTCCACACACTTGTGAATTTTAATCCAAAGGGGAAAGTTTGGTGACTTTAAGTGACTAGAGATAGGTTGATTGAACGTGCCTTTTTAGATGTTCACTAAATAAGTTGTGCATTTTAGCAACCTTTGCAGCGTGTGTTTTATTTGGTCTTTCACATCTGCACACAGGTTTCACAAGGGAGTGTCCTTGTGCATCTTGTTAATTGAAGAGTAGAACTTCCCATTTGGTCCAATACAACCAGGTCTGCAGGGGCTAATAATGAAATCACCATTCAAACTCCTTCACACTGAGATACGAGGAAGACAAAGCTGAGCCAAAAACTTGTCAGCCTGAGTTCAGAAAATAAATGTCTTAAACTTGTTTTATTAAGTTTGACAAAAGAATTGTATTTCCAATCTTATGTTGAGATTTTAACATTTTATTCCGCTAGGGTTGAGTTAACTAAAGCAGCAAAGGAAATTGAATTGAATTTTGACCCACAGTCTGTTCTGTTTTAAACGAGACACATTCCATAATAAACTAAGGTGATGGACTTTGTGCAGACAAAGACAAGAGTGCCACCTGCAGGAATTTTAAGCTGCAGTCAGAGAGAAAAAGACAAAGAAATAAATATATATAAATACAAAACAAATAAATCAGCATACACTGTGTGTGAGTGTTTGTATTTGTTTATATTTATGCAAATATAGTCAAGTACAAGAATTGTCCTGTTTGTAAAAAGTGTGTGTTCCCAAGAACATTCACTCAAGTTCAGTTGAACTTTGATGAACTTTCCTCAAGTTACACCATGATGTACCTCTGCATCGCTCCACTTCAGACAGAAACATAACTTACAAATCAGATTAAGATTTAGCATTCAAGACATAAAGTAGTAATAGAAAATTGAAAAACATTATTGGAGAGGAAACCAGTGACTCACGATCTTGTTTGGCTTTTGACCCTTCACAACACAGTAATGTCTCGCTGGGGCCCGTCGTCATGTTTCAGATGTCTGTGAGTTGTCAGCAGATCCCCCAAAGGGACATTCCCCCTCTGAACTTCTCACATGGCTTCATTTGGTTTGGGGCCTAAACAGGTCGTATTATTCAACCATTCATAAAAATGTATTCTTGATATTCTTCCAAACTACACCACCCAAACCCACGAGTGCACTTTGTGCTGTTTTTGTTTCTTTTTACTTCTGTTTGAAATATCCTGACGAAATCACTTCATCTTTATATTTATGGACCCTCATATCACTGCAGGAGCTGGGGACAAATGGTTCAGATTTGAGGACATGGGAATAAAAGTATTTTCCACATAGAGGGAAGGCTTCTAATAGGGGTCTTCAAATAAGTGATTAACACCCTTGTTTCATTGATTCAGTCATTCTAACTGTGGGGAGAGATAACTCTTCTGTAGACAAATAAAAAGGGTTCTAAAGCAATAACCCAGTTTTTTGGCCTCATGCACAAAGCTGGCCATGTGCATTGAATTGTTCACCTCATTTACCCCTGAGATTTATCTTGCACCTGGACTAAATCACCTACGTAAGCTGTGCGTGCCTGGTAATGATAAGACAACCTCAAAATGCTATTTATGTCAGCTTTATTGGTGGAACTCTCTGAGTTATCTGGTTGTCGACGAGCAGCGGCTCCTCCTACTGCACCAACTGACCCCGGACCAGCTGCAGAGTTACACCATGTCATCTCAACTGCCTTTTCCAGCTGACTCGGACACTGTAGAACTCAGTGTGGCTAACATGGTTATCAGGTTTTTTTTACATCGTCCAACTTTGTTTCCTTGTAAAAACGTTTTTGATCACTGAGCAATTCCAGTTTTGATTCAAACCCAAATCACAGGTCCACCTTTATTCAACTTGACATTATTCAGATCTTTATCTCTCTCTGGCAGAGGTCAGCAGATTCAGGGGAGCTGGATTATGGGATGGCTTCTCACAGGTGGCAAAGAACTGTTCTTCTATCAAATGTTGCAACAGATGTTTAAGAAATCATTCATGTGCTGCTCTTTAGCTGTTCTTCTCCATGTGTTGTTGTTGATTTTAACTATTGATTACTATTGGAATGCATGTGTACACAATCACCCCCCCCCCCCCCCCCAACACTTGGGTTTGTATATGTTGTTATTTGTTGACTGATCTGGGTGAAGTCATAGTCCACACACTCACCAATGCTGGATTAACCCTTTAAACTTTCACTTTGTAAACGGTGCCATATTTATTTCTGCCGGTGCAAATATTGGCTAATGTGCAATACATTCACACTGTTTATATTCTGTTTCCAGTGTATATATTGTTTCTGCTACATGCATATATTTTAGATTTCCTTGCATTTAGAAGTATTGCTTTGACTGTCCTCTTTGCTGCTGTAACACAGATCATTTCCCTGTTATGGGACTAATATCTTAGTTTACATTGTCCTATCTTGTCATTTTCTGCATGTATAGAAGGAGGTCTTCAGTATCTTCAACAGTACAAGTACACAGATTGTATTGTCTCCTCAGCTGCTCAGCACCAAAACACATTCCTCAACCCGAACCTCCACTTTTTCCTGTGACTTCAGCTACTCCAGAGAAAATGCTCCGCCCCACTCAACTAAATCCTTATTTGCAAAATTCCCCATTTTGCAGCAGCGTGGGCTACACTTTATTTGGACGGGATCTGCAGCTTTTAAAGGGGAAACCGGGATGGATTTGTACGTGGTTTCTGTTTTACTTGCAAGTCTCCTCATCGTGCCTCTCACCATCCGGACTTTGTGCCCCTATCTGTGGAAGGATCTGCAGTATTTCGGAGTTCTGCTGCGGATCTTAGTGAAGTTCGCGTCCAGGCGCAGGAGGAGACCTCTCTTCTCTGTCTTGGATCGTTTCTTGGAGCAGAGCGCGGCGCACGGGGACAAACCCTTCATTGTCTTCGGAGAGGACACTTTGTCTTACTCGCTCACGGACTCAAGGAGCAACAAAGTGGCCAATGCTCTGCGGGCTCACCCCGGGTTCGTGCCTGGAGACACAGTGGCTCTGTTCATGGGGAACGAACCCGCCTTCCTGGTCACCTGGCTGGCCTTGGCTAAGCTCGGGTCCCCCGTGGCTCTGCTGAACCACAACATCCGCACCAAGTCCCTGCTGCACTGCTTCAGCTGCTGCGGGGCCAAGGTGCTGATATCTGCCCCGGGTATGAAGATCAGGGCCCAGCTATTTACTTTAGATATTCAAACTTTGCATGAGATCACAAGGGAGCTGTTTCTACATTCACACTGATTTACACTGCAAAACTAAACTCTCTGTGTCTTAGTCCGTTTGAACCTAGTCCTGTCCAAACAACCTTTAATAGAGAAGATGAGTCAAGCCATGCACAAGAGAATTTAGAATTTTGAGACTAAGTTCAAGAGTAGAAGTGATGAGAATGAGGACTAAATGTCGACAATAAATTTCAAGAGTCAAGAATGAGGTCGACATGTCGAGAATAAGGTCAAGATATCGATAATAAAGTTGAGGATTTGAGAATGAAGTTGAAATGTTCAGAATAAAATGGAAGAGACGAAAATAATGTGAAATTCAAAACATATCCTTATTAAATATATTTTATTTCTCGATATTCCAACTTTACTCTTGACATTTCAACTTTATTTTCAGCATTCTGTCTTAGTTCTTGACTTATTACGTTATTCTCAAAATAACGCCTGACCCTTCTAATACTAATAACTAATACTAATGATTCCTCACGTCTGACCCTAATAGTCTTCTGTAGTTTTAGATGCAGTCACACAAGTTTCTTACTTACTTATTGTCCCTTCCCACAATAGTAACTTTAAAGCTTGCAAGACTTTAATTGGCTTCCATGTGACTTCCACTTTTTTCATATTTCACTGCCAACATTGTGTGCTGCTGTGTGTCCCCCCCCCCCTCCAGAGCTGAAGGAGGCAGTGGAGGATGTGCTGCCCACGTTGATGGAGCAGGGCGTCACCGTCCTCCTGATGAACAGACACTGCGACACGCCTGGAATCGAGAGCTTCTCTGACAAAGTGGAAGAGGCACCAGACGACCCGCTCCCTCGGTCCCTCCGATCTCACATCACCTTCAAAAGTCCTGCAGTCTATATCTACACCTCTGGAACCACAGGTACCTGAGAGGCTGATTGTTTGCTTTTCACTTTCACGCGACAAACCTCCTTCAGTTTTCATTAGGTGATCTTTGTGGATTCCAGGTCTCCCGAAGGCGGCTGTGGTCAATCAGAACCGTCTCCTGATAGCTCTGGCGATTCTGTCTTCAAACGGTGTCACGTCCAGTGATGTCATCTACGTCAACCTGCCTCTGTACCACACAGCTGGCTTTCTAATCGGCTTTATTGGCTCCATTGAGACAGGTGAGACGACTGAGTTGTAGCTAAAGCTGTTATCTCAGACCAGAGTTCCTCCATCCATCCATACATCCATCAATTCGGTTGAGAACTTAGAGGGAAAGTTCACAGAAAAATGAAAATTCACTCATCATCTACTCAGCACTATGTTGATTGGGGTTGGATGAAGTGTTTGACTCCACAAAACACTGCTGGAGTCTCAAGGGTCAACAGTGTTGCAGCCAAATCCAATACAATTGAAGTCAATCGCTAATCCTTCTTCAGAGATAATAAAACAACAGAAAAAACTCAACATGACACCACACTGCTTGTGTGGTGTCATCCAAGTGTCTGCAAGCCCCGATCTTCATATTCGACTCTTACTAAGGTCTTTTACTCCATGTTTTAAGCATCAAAGTACAGAGGTGGCGAAGCTAGCGGAAGGTAGCCACAAGATGAGGCACCAGAGGGTCAGTGAAGGTTATCTCGTTTGAAGATATCAGAGGACATTTAGGGTTAACACACCTTAAATGATTTAAAAATAATTTCTTACAAACAAAACAGATTTTCATTTCATTTTAGTGATATAAAAATGAAACTGTTAAATTACCCCTGTTACAAGATCTTCTTGAGGTTCTCACCCATAAACTGCAAAATGTAAAAAAACAAAGTCTTCTTCACTCTACATGTTGTGACGTCCCTGCTCCTCATTCTCCCTCTGGGTTTCTCTCCCTGGGAAACTGAGAGAAAGAGTCTTTTGTCAGTTTGAAGCAGGACTCTGAACAGAGCCACGTCAAACAAGACCAGATTACCTCCACTTTCTGAATGCTTCAAATTAGGCCAAAGTTCACCCTGCTTTAATATGTCAGGGTGAGCAGCGTGACCTGCACACACACATGTTGAGATATCCAACACAGCCCCACAACAATCACAGTCCTGTTGTGTAGCACATACAAGTAAATTACATACGCTTTAAAATACTAGTGCAGTGCCCGGTCTCTGTAACAGGGAATGTTTGCTTTTCTTGTGGTGACCTACAGTAACTGAGTGTACATAGAAAATGTATTGGTTGATAATCATTACCCTAACAAATAGTGCCGTCTCCAACTCGCTCACTTAAAGGCCATCAATTTGAAACGGAATCTTTTGCAGTCAGATTCCTTTGCCCTTTAGCCCCTAATCAAACCGTCTGTTTGTTATTGTCTTATTTTGAAGGATCAACCATCATCCTGAAGAGGAAGTTCTCTACCTCTCAGTTTTGGGACGACTGCAGGAAACACGGTGTGACCGTTGTCCAGTACATCGGAGAAGTGATGCGTTACCTCTGCAGCACAGCAAAGGTAACATTCTTCCAACTGGCCTCAGTGCTGCAAAGCTTAAATCTGAGCAGTTTTACAATATTACAGAGCTGCGAAAGTAGGAATAATATTAGTTTTTCAGATTTTGCTCCCTTTGTGCTGCAGAAAGCTTCAGCAGCTGCATGTTTGTCATGTGACGGCTACAAATCTCAACTGAAACCCAAACCAGGGTCAGTGGTTTATGGTTCGCAGGAGGTTAATGTGACTCCCCCCATTACAGGGCCAGGGATTCGCAGTAATTAGCTGTGAAGGAGCTGTTGTACCTGGTGCCTCATATTTAATGATGTTGCTATTCTTATTTACTGACCTTTATCTATTCATTTAATACCACGTTTTTTAATCACTTCTTCCAAGGAGGTTATGTCTTCACCCGTCTGTTTCTCTGTTGGTTGGTAAATCCTTAGGAAAGTTCATAAAATGTAATTTAAAGGTAGAACACAGCAAAGGTTATCTATTAAAACAAATGAATGAACCAAATAAGACAGCTTGATTTAAAATAAGGTGAGATTCAGAGAGAGGTCCAGATCTTGGGGCGGATCCAGGGAATTTTATTTTCACTTTCACAAATCAGGCCTATTTAAAGGGACTGATTCCAGTGTGTTGGTGAAGCCTGATTAAATTAAGGAGGACTATTAGTCCTTAGCCGAGGTACAGACTGTGCTCTACTGAGTGCCATTCCAGTTTCTAGAAATATTGCAGCTCAAACATGTTCACACAGGATCTCTGGCGGGGGGGCTGCAGTCACTGTTCCCCTCCTCTGCCGTCCAAACTGCTGTAAAACCTCTTGGTCGCCGTGGCACCGTGAAACCGGCTGCAGCGAGCTCCCATTGACACAGATCTTCTTTGCAGTTATCTCCTGTACATTCCCACATTGCTGCACAGCTGGCTCACCAAAATAGAAAAAATCTCAACTATCATGTTCCAGCCTTCTGCGTCAGTCTCTGCAGGGGTTTGCACCCGGAGGAAACAGGCTGCGGACACGTGGGAACATCAGCCGTTAAACTTAAAAATATTCAAGGTTATGAGACAGACTCCGAACTCGTGACGTCTCTTGAAAACGCGCCAGCCGGATTTGGGAGTACCGTAGACATGTTGTCGACATGTATGGCCATTCAGGGTTTCCAGTTGCATCACATGAAGTGCCGTGTCAATTTACTGCGTGACCCTACACCGGCCAGAGGAGGTGGCTCGTCTGTATCTGGTCACCTCTAGGAATAGATGCTGGCCTTTACTTAGGAAGACCATATCGAGTAACTTGGCAACCAAATGTCCCTGGAACTAGTATTTGACTTTATGGCCACATTCATTACATCAAAATGTACATGTTATACAGCAAATGTATGGTTTTTCAAGGGATGAGTATTTTTACAAAAGTGTCCTTGCTTGAGTGAGCTTACATATACAGTAGACAGGGGTTAGTCGTACTTAATTTAAAGTTGTCTCATCCTAATTATTCGAAGTCAAATTAGGTTACTGATGTCTGTTACAAAGCTTATGAGTTTAAGTTAGTGGGATTTAAAACAAACACTGTAATACTCAATGTACAATGTTTGATACGTGAATCTTTTTCTATATGAAAATGCAGAGAGACAACGACAAGGATCATAAAGTCCGACTGGCCATCGGTAATGGAATCAGGGCCGACATATGGAGAGAGTTTCTCAACCGCTTTGGCAACATCGAGGTCCAAGAGTTTTACGCCTCCACTGAGGGAAATGTGGGATTTGTCAACTATGCGGGAAAAATTGGAGCCATCGGACGTGTCAACTACTTCCATCGGGTAAGAAGATCATTCAGATACAAGAAGAAAAACATGTATTTTCTGTAAATTTTTTATAGATTTACCACCTTTTTTATTAAGCTGTTTGTCCAAGTGATGTTCACTTGGACAAACAGCTTCCAGCTTTTTTCCCCTGAGCTTCCAACGGCATCTAATGGTGGAGCAGGGAACAGCTTCTTCCATGAGATGTGACGGAATGCTCTGAAGAAGCCTTGAGTTCAGATTATCTTTACAGCTTGTACTAGGAAATACATTGTGCTTGTTCATATCAGCAATATTATCATAATGTGCAGAGATTATCTTATCACTAATGTTTTACTTCCTCCTGTAGAAGCTGTTTCCCTTCACCCTCATCAAATACGACACAGAGCGAGATGAAATCGTCCGAGATGCTAATGGCCTCTGTGTGGAGTCGCCCAGAGGTGAGGAAACAACAGTTATTAAGAAGCCTTAGACTATAGATAAAGATGGACAACGTTTATCCACTTCCTCCCACTATCCTGTAATGAAGCCAAAATATCCTGGATACAATCGCTGCCATCTTTTGCATTTGTATCTGTGCAGTAGCGATCGGAGAATGGAGCCAAATCAGCGAGGTCCCGCCTATATATGTGCTCGACCAATCCCAAGGCAGTCTCAGCTGTCAATCATGATGTTTCACCCCGCTTTAATTGCATCAAATAACTAATTAAGACCAAACTTAGCTCGAAAAATGATGACTGAACACACAATCTTTATCTCACACATCTTTATATATATATATTACACTGATATTGCACATGCATCATGTGGGCGGGGTCTATTTACCAACCAATCCATGGAGCCCATTGATAGATCCTGTCAGTAATGTCTGTGGCTTTTTCTTTAAGGTGAGACTGGACTGCTGGTGTCGAAGATCACAGACCTCGCTCCTTTCGTCGGCTACGCTCAGAACAAAGACCAGACGGAGCGGAAGAAACTTCGGGATGTTCTGAAGAAAGGAGATCTGTACTTCAATAGCGGAGACCTCATGAGAATCGATGAGGAAAACTTCATTTACTTTCAGGATCGTGTTGGCGACACGTTCAGGTAGAGAGATCCTGTGGAGTTTGTTTCATGAAGAATAATCGTTTATAATTTTGTCCCAGTTCTGCCTTTTTATTTCCCTCATATTTGATGAATAGCCTCTTGCTGTTAAAAACCCAGTCCATAATTGTTGTAAAGAAAAAACATCTGTATATTTCCTTTTACATTTTCTAAAGGCTCTATATTTTTGGTTTATTTTGTTAACTATCGGTATGGGACATTTTTTACTCACTAATATATATCGGCTCTATTTTTACACAACACTTATTTCCCAAGACTGAACCATTTTACTTGAAAATTTAATAGGAGTTTTATTTATTCTAAAAACTGCACGTCTCAGACATTCTTATTAGCCACGGATCTAAATCTGCAGCAGTAAACACTTTTAACGTTTTTTATACACAAGAGTCCTTTATAAAAAAAACTTTTTGTGGGCAAACTTGTACTTGTACAGCAGCCTTTATCTCCCGAATTGCCCTGAGCTGTAAATTGTACTTTCACCTCACGTTCCAAAAACCCCAAACCGATACAGAGTTGTGACCTGCGTGCGCCCTCAGGTGGAAAGGTGAGAATGTGGCCACGACCGAGGTGTCGGACATCCTGACCATCAGTGACTGTCTCAAAGAAGCCAACGTTTATGGAGTCCAAGTGCCAGGTGACAACCATTTCCTCTGTACAGTTCAACAAAGTGTGTTTAAAACGAATATCCTGACTTCTCATTGGCAGATCATTAAATGTGGTGATAAATCGGTTTATTGTAACAAGTTCTTTGTCTATTTTGTTTGGCAATGTAGGACATGAGGGGCGGGTAGGTATGGCAGCTGCTACTGTGATGGAAGGTGCAGAGTTTGATGGAAGTAAAATATACAACCATGTGGTCAGCTACCTGCCCTCATACGCCCGACCTCGCTTCATAAGGATACAGGTAATTTAACTTAATACAAACCGGGTACATCATATTGAAATACTCTAGAGAGGAGCTCATTCTAAACATACCTGTATTTTTTCTATACTTTTTTATAACTTCAACATAAAAGCATTGTAATTCAGCTCTATTTAAAGCTTTGCAGGGGCAAAAAGGAGATTTTTACCTATTCAATAAATTAGCTAAAGAGGAAGTTATCTTTGATATGGTGAAATAATAATCAAATTATCAAATGATCTTGCAGGTCAGATATTATTGCTGTTGCCGCCGCTGTAGTTTAACCAAGGACATAGAAGTAACTGAGGATTTTGCAATTTTTATCTCATCTAGAACGCCGTGGAGGTCACTGGCACCTTCAAGCAGCTGAAGGTGCAGTTAGTAGAGGAGAGTTTTGATCCAGGACGTATCCAGGACCCTCTCTATATCCTCGATGATAAAGAGAAGTGCTACGTTCCGCTGACAGAGCAGATCTACAGCTCCATCACATCAGGAGACATCAAACTATGAGCAGATGTGGTCACTAACCAACTTTTTCAACTATAGTGGCATTGAGTTTTTTTATAATGAACTTCCAACTCAGGGAACAAACCTCAAACTACGTGTATTTTGTGAAAGATATAAAAATATAAAGACCATTGTTAAAAACAGTACATGGGAACCAGGCGTGTAGGATTGATTTGTTAGGGGTCAGTCTGCAGGAGGAGGAGGGAGCTTGATATAATAATAATATTATTAATAATAATAATAATAATAATACCGATAGCACTTATCTAAACAAGGTTACAAAGGGCTTCACAATAATGTCCATGGCAAAATTAAAATTAGATTGTAATAAAAGATATTCTGTCACAACATAACGGGCCTAGCTGTTGTTTTAAAAAATGCTTCCCTTGCTGCCCCATTACCACGCAGACCTTATTTCTAGTTTTGAGGCGACTATGTTCAAAATTTGCAGCACCGCTCTGGTCCTTAGTCCAGTCAGTGGCCATTAGACCTTCTCTCACAGAAGAGGACTTGGTTTTGAGGAAAGATGTGAGTGACATGTGATACTCAGGGGGGAAAACCGTTTTCTTATTTTTAGAACATCTCTCAGGGGCCATAGATTACTGAACAATAATCACCTACAATAATAGCCTGCTTACAGCCACTAACATCGGGTGTTTGTCTGTAATGGGAATTGATACAATCAGAATTCACTCCCAGGTCAAATGACTCTGCAGTTAAAGTGGATTTTTATCAGCTCTTTTCTTTATTTTGGCACCTTAATGCAAGCGGATTTTCGTTTTGTAATAAGAAAACCAAAATCAGGAAGTGAGCTGTTTCCAACTGTTTCAACTCTGACCAGCATTAGATTCATCCTAGATTATTTTGTTCTTGCAACTCATCACTTTTTATGCCTTTTTTCTTTTATGCTCTATAGGATTAATGGCTGTCATGATCCTTTTTATTGTTTCTGAGTTATTTCTATGTCTGTTATGAATTTGCCAGAGGCCAGATGTAGTGGTTATAGGTTACAAAGACCAAACATTTATATTCATGTGCCAATACCTGTACATAGGAATTACTCTCATGAACATTAAAGTGATTCCAGTTGTAAAAATGTTTTCTTGTGTCCTTATATTTTCATTTTATTCATCATATAAACTATACAGAGACACAATTTCAGGTTTGACAATTGTATAAAGAAACCACTAGGTGGAGACACACGCCATCAAAAACTCTGTCCCCAGTGGAGCTGGAATATACAGAGCTACAAACGTGACACTGGCAAAAATGTGGAACAAATTAATATGGACACATGTAAATTTCACCAAAAAGTGATTGTTGAACATTTAGTTTGAAATCAAACTGATTGAATGATCTTGACAGATTGACCAGCTGGGACTTCCTTTCATTCCTCCTCAAGATCCCAGTTGCTGAACCCACAGCTGCTGGATGAGATCAGAACTGAGTCAGACATGGTTTTCACAGAAGACTGGGAAAGCATTTCTTAGTTGGAAGCATATTGTCTAAAATCAATAACTCTTTGGGGACGCACTAAGATTTGAAACTGAGATGCTCAAACTTTAAGAAAGAGAACCAGACCAAAAGTACTCAGAGGAATATGCATGTGCTAACATGGATGGCAGAGCCTTTAATGATTAAAAACATCTGCTCGTTCAGAGTTCATTCAGGGGAACAAAGTCCACATAAAGTGCTGCAGTTACAGCAAGTGAGGTACTGTGAAGCTCAGTCCGTTCTAATCAGTTACAAAAAAATGTCACTTTTTCATTCAGTAAACAATTCTAAAGAAATTCACAAGAAATAATGACGCACAGCATAACAAGACAAAAACTGGCTCAGCAGTCTGCTCCAGAGTCTTCTCCCCTATTATTCATGTTGTTAGTGAGTCCTCCTCAAAAACTTCTACAATATACTGTCACTTTTACAGTGGTGGGAAGTAAAGAAGTAAAAATACTTTGTTACTGTACTTAAGTGGATTTTTCACATATCTGTACTTTACTTGAATATTTTCCTGACGACTTTTTACTTTTACTCGCTACATTTGAGCACAAATATCTGTACTTTCTACTTCATACATTCTCAAAACT
Source organism: Limanda limanda (assembly GCF_963576545.1). Classification (NCBI taxonomy): domain Eukaryota; kingdom Metazoa; phylum Chordata; class Actinopteri; order Pleuronectiformes; family Pleuronectidae; genus Limanda; species Limanda limanda. The sequence continues at coordinate 9,294,491 of NC_083638.1, read as the reverse complement.
GTCTCGTTACTTGAGCAGCGGAGGTTGGCGGAACGTGCACCTTTACGCACGGCGCACCTTATTATTCAGGAAACACAAACAGCATGTAGATGTGTGGACAAGCTGGCGGGCAGGTATACAGGCAGGTAAACATCCAGGCAGTTACACAATACAGCTAATAGACACAAAAGGTTCATTTGATCTATTAAGGTCTATTCGTGTTCTTAGGTAGAATCAAGAGGCACTTGTTTATTCTGTTCTGTTGATTCTTTGTTGTCTCTAGAAGTTCAGATGTACTTGTCCAATACTATTTTAACCCCAGCATCTCGGGTTCAAAATTTGTAAAATTATACATTATATATATAGTGTTGTTATAATTTTTCAGTCAGTTGAAATAAATCCTGAACTGAACAATTTTGGGTTGTTTTGTGTCTGTATAGGCCTACTATTTAAAGCACTTAGCATTTTTAATTTTGGTACTAGTACTTTTACTTTTGATACTTAAGTACATTTCAACACCAGATACTTTTGATACTTAAGTACATTTAATATGAGCAACTCTAAGACTTTTACTCAAGTCATTTTCTGACGGGTGCCTTTTACTTTTAGTCACTTTCAAGTAAGATATCTGTACTTTTACTCAAGTATGGCTTTCAAGTACTTTATACACCACTGCACTTTTATATTGTTTGTGTGCAGAGCTTTTTATAAACAGTCTCTAGTGCAGAGTGAAGTTAGAAAACGTGTTCATCCTACCTGGTTTATCTGCAATAAAGAGTTCTATAGTCAATGTTTTTCATAAAATAAAACTATTTTCTTTATTACAGGATTGCATCGTTAACCTAACTGGTGATATTTTTTTTTTATACATTACATGTTGGCTATATCAGTATCTTCTGACCCAATCTTTTCAAAATAAAAGCTTTGCAATTCAGCTCCATATAAAGTATAACACCAAAAAAACAACCGTTGTGCTTTTACCCTGAAGACAAATTGATGTGAAAAAGATGTGATTCTAGGAATATTATGCAATAACAGAGGTGGGAGCACACACTGCACCCGGGACTGTGTGCGTGTGTGTCAGTCCAATATGGTGAAAGTTTTTCCAGACCGGAATACATTTAAACTTTTTTTCTAATTCCTGTGAAGGATGAATAGTCTTCTCTTATGAACTTCTGCAAAAACTTTGACTCCAAGTGGTTTGGGTTCCTCTTATGACACACCCATCTCTTGTTACTCCCCTGCAGAAGAAAACAGCCCAAAGTCCAATAGTTGTAAACTGCAAAACCAGATCCAGCTGATCTTTGCAGGAGCTTTCCAGGACTCTTTGTGGAAGCGGGGGGGACAACGCGTTCCTGCAGAAAACACTAAAGATGATCGTATACGCCATTTTTACGTTTTTGGCAATTTGGCCACTGTTGCTTTTCGCACGGAACCGATACATTTGGGCAGATCTGTGTTTCGCGGTCACCTCGCTCCGGGTCGCGTTACGCATGGGCCGGATCAAGAAGCAGAAACCTTTCTACAGCGTTTTGGATCGTTTTCTGGACAAAGTGGCGACGCAGCCGCAGAAGAGCTTCATCCTTTTCGAGGGCAGCTCGTACACGTACCGTGAGGCCGACCGGGAGAGCAGCAGGCTGGCCCGGGCTCTGCAAGAGCACGCCGGCCTGAAGGAGGGCGACACGGTGGCTCTGTTCGCCGGCAACGAGCCTCACTTCGTCTGGACCTGGTTGGCTGTGACCAAGCTGGGCTGCACGACCTCTCTGCTCAACTCCAACATCAGGTCCAAGTCCCTGCTGCACTGCTTCTCCTGCTGCGGAGCCAAGGTCCTGGTGGCTGCTGCTGGTGAGACAGCACCGACCTGCATGAGATGAGGACATTTGTCTCTTCTCTTGTTTGTCTGTTGCTTGCACTAAGATGAAAACGTGTCATGCAAGCTTATTTTTGCATTTTATAGACTTGCAGACGTATAGAATGAAAAAGCACTGATTATCTACTCACTGCTATGCTGATGGGGGGATGGGTGAAGTATTTGAGTCCACAAAACACTTTTGGAGTTTCAGGGGTAGGCAGCTTTGCAGCCAAATCCATGCAGCACAATTGAAGTAAATGGTGACAACTTTTCAAAATGTTAAATGCCTCCATACTGCTCCTGTGGTGTCGTCCACAATTTCAAATTCTTGAAACAAGGTCATTTACACCATGTTTTTAGCCTAAATGTCATCTGTTTGAAGAAGTGGTCACCAGAGACTTCAATTGTATTGCATTTGGATTTAGATGAAACATTTGAAATAAAGATCCAATGTGCTTGAAAATAGTGCTTTTGTTGTTGTGCCCATAACGACGCAAATAGTGTGTTCAGTCAAATCAGTGAACTGGTGGAGCCAGTTTTATAATTTGTTTTGACATCCATGATTGAGTGTTTTATCTGAGTCATGCCCTTTACGCTTCATTGAAATCAGTTGAGCACTTCTGTGTAATCCTGCCACCAAACAAACGAAAACATAATGTCCTTGGTGGAGGTTACTCTTGTTGCTAAATGTTAATATATGAGCCAAATCGATAAATACAATAAATCTGCAACAAGCTGATCTCAGTGGATGTGTTCGTCATCAATCCAGTTGAAGTTTATGAAGAGCTACTGAGAACCAGCTGAACTACTTGTAACTCTCACTCAGTCGATTTCCACTCACTCCCTTTGCATTCTTTGTCTCAGACCTACGAGGGGCCGTGGAGGAGGTGTTGCCCACCCTAACCCAGCAGGGTGTCCGTGTGTTCATCTTGAGTGAGGAGTGCGATGTCGAGGGCATCGAAAGCCTCTTGGATAAAGCCCAGCAGGCCTCAGACCAGCCTCTGTCCCCTCAGCTGAGGGCCAACGTTACCCTGAAGAGTCCTGCGCTGTATATCTACACCTCAGGAACCACAGGTGATCTGAGGGATTTATCTCACCTTGAATCCTTATCTGCATGCGCTTTTTAAAAGCGTAAGCCTTGAATGATACAATCAAGACAATAAAACTACAGTGCTTGTCTTTTAGGGCTTCCCAAGGCTGCTGTAATCAACCACGATCGACTATGGATGACAGCTTTCATTCACACTATTTCTGGCGTTCGCCCGGATGATATTATCTACATATACCTGCCCCTCTACCACAGCGCGGGCTTTCTGATGGGACTGTGTGGAGCCATAGACAAAGGTAATCCAGTATTTCCCATAAAACACTTGCGCAAAATAATCATAAAGCTACACAACATGGTTTATAGGGCTGCGTCCTGTTGATGGCATTGAGGTTATTTTAGGTTAAACTAACAAGTACATGACCTCAAGTACGCCCTGGCTTTTACCCTCTTTGTATTTCAAAGTTCACAGGTTTGCAGCCCTCACTGAGCCCTCAGCCAGTGTTTAATAGGTCATATACGCTGCTGAAGTCTGTGTCTCCTTGTTTTCCAGGGATCACTGTTGTTTTGAGACGTAAATTCTCCGCCTCTCAGTTCTGGAACGACTGTAGAAAGTACAACGTGACAGTCATTCAGTACATAGGAGAGATTATGCGCTACCTGTGCAACACACCGAAGGTAACTATCACAGGATAAGTTGTGTTGCTAACAGTATACAACTGATACATGCAGCCAGACTCCCTGTTCTCCTTCACTCCTCTCCTCTAGAAAGACGTTGACAGAGATCATAAAGTGCGATTGGCCATGGGGAACGGGATAAGGGCCGACACCTGGGAAGACTTCCTGCAGAGATTTGGGAACATTAGTATCATAGAATGCTACGGGGCGACGGAGGGAAACGCTGGTTTTGTCAACTACATTGGAAAAATTGGAGCTATTGGCAAGGAGAATTTTCTACACAAGGTAAAAATGTTTTATTATTTTATGACCACAGTAAGGTGAATGAGCAAATTCAATTTGTCAACTTTCAGAATTTAGATGAGACTTGAAGAGCTGTGAGATGTGACGAAAACATGTTCAAGTAGAGTGAAACTCAGTGGAGCACGTATCTCCACCAAGGCCTAACAGTCCCCTCTTGAAACTGCATTTTAATTCACTACATATCTGAATTTCTCTCCAAATCCATTCATACTTCTCTGAGAAATCAGTGAAAACTTTTCGAAATGCTCAATCTATCCTTAAATTCCCTCTGTAAAAGAAAGTGATGAAAGATGTTTGGATCTGCTCTCTGATCCAGGTCCGATTCAAATGTTAATGAGTTCTACGCTGACCATTAATGAACGGAAGGGCTGATAGAGGTAAAAATATTCCTTTTGAAACTGTTTTTCAGATGGGATATAAGTATAAACTTATAAGGTACGATACAGAGAAGGAGGAGCCTGTCCGAGACGCCAGAGGATTCTGTATTGACGTCCCCAACGGTGAGCCAATCCTCTCCAAGCACATATGGGGCTTTTTCTGACCCTTTACCCTTTTTCACCTATACGTATTCTGAGCTTGATGTTTTCTTTCCCGCAGGAGAGACCGGTTTATTCGTGGTGAAGATTGGAGAAAAAACGCCTTTCATCGGCTACGCCAAGAACACGCAGCAGACAGAGAAGAAGAAGCTGAGGGACGTCTTTGTGAAGGGCGACCTCTACTTTAACAGCGGCGACCTGCTGAAGATCGACAACGAGGGATTTGTCTTCTTTCAAGATCGCATTGGAGACACTTTCAGGTCTGTGGGTTAAACAAACTGAGCTAGAATGACACTCAGAGGAGCATATACCTCTGCCAACGCCCAGCAGTCCCCTTAAATTCAGACAAACTGCACCATATTACACTTACTTATATATACTACCAAACCATCCATCTATCCTTTATCTTTACTGCTCATCCTTTCATGTACAGTCAGTTTAGAGTCTCCAATGAACCTAATGGCAATCTGCATGTCTTTAGACTTAAATTCAATCAAGCTGAACCAAAATACACACTCATAAGTATCAGTTGTATCTTAGTACCTGTACCTGTACCTGATTATTTTCATCAAGATTAATAGCAGAAGAAAAAGGTTTAATAAAAATCCAGTATTGTCCCAGATCCTCACAAAAATGCAGTGGGTTGTTCCCTGACCGATACCACATCCTTCCACGAAGTTTCAGGATAATCTGTCCTGTGGTTTTGAGTAGAGAAAATGTCAACGTACGTCCCGCTTGGGCTCTTTTACTTTGGAATTAGAGTTCTCACGTGTCTGTTTAGCCTGACTTCCTTTTTTGTTTTACGTCTTATTTATTAATTTGGCCTGGTTTGTCCTCGGTGTGTTCACGTCCTTGTGTTTCCACTTCTCGTTTGCCTGGATGTTGTTTTATTTTCTGTTTGCTTTCTTTACTTTAGTTAGATTTCCCCTCTATCTGTTTGGCTCTTGCCTGCCTCCAGCCATGTTCTTTTTTGTTTACTGAAGCGAATAGGCTCTGTCTGATTGACTGTATCTGGGCCTGTCTCCTGTGTTTGCAAACTCAGTGTCTGTTGCACAAAGATGCAAAACACATAGCCCGAATTATACAAACGGCAAGGCAGTGTAAAACCAGGAACTGATTACCCTTCTTACACTTCTGTACTAGCTTTCAATATTTGATTCCCTTGTCTACTCTTCAGTTGTTAAAATGACGCATCTTCATTATAAAAAAGTATTTCCTGCTTGTATCTTATTAATCTCTGTTCCAGTTCCAAAGCAAAACACAAATTATTTTAAGAAGTAAAACATACGGTATAACATACTGTCATCTCGTACAGGTGGAAAGGAGAAAATGTGGCGACCACAGAGGTGGCAGATAATTTGCTCATGGTGGACTGCATTGAGGAGGCTAATGTCTATGGTGTGAAGGTGCCAGGTAATAACTACATCATCAGATTTATAAAGGAAATAATCATTCTGCTCTCTGTGAAAACAGGGATCTCACAAATATAAATATGTGTAAAAGCATGAGGCTATTGACCTTTTTAACCTTTAACATGTCTTTTAATCAACTATTGCAATCTTTTTTTTAATCGACTTTGCCACTTTATGAAACAGAGGTGCTTATACTCTCATCCTCTTTTTTTCCTTTGACCTTGACTGATAAGGACATGAGGGAAGAATTGGAATGGCTGCACTAAAGCTGAAGGAAAACATGGACTTTGACAGCAAAGCCACATATCAACACGTCAAGAACTTCCTCCCCAGCTATTCAAGACCGCGCTTCATTCGCATACAGGTGTGGTCCTGCTGGATTTAGTCATAAAGGTTATAATAAAACAAAATCATAACTGTGTAACATTATTTGACCTTTATTTTTGCTCTGGCAGAATGCGCTGGTAGTGACTGGGACATTTAAGCAAATGAAGGTGAAGCTGGGAGAGGAGGGCTTCAACCCCGCCGTCATCAGCGATCCTTTGTTCTTCCTGGAGGACAGTGAAGGCTACGTACCCATGACTCAGGAGATGTACGACTCCATCGCAGAGGGAAGAAGCCGGCTCTGAATGACCTCCAGCTTCGTTAATTGACTTTCAACATTAAATTGCACATTTAGTCGTTTTATGTGTTGCAGGAAGCCAAATCATGCAAAATAACCTGTTTGTGAGCAATACTGTGACACATGAAAATTGAATTCTTGAAACATTTCTAGAGACATGTTTGTGTAAATTTTAATAAAGATTTTGAAAACATGACTGTAAATGAGTGAAGTCATCTTACAGAAGGGACAATGTAAGGTAGTGATCGTGCATTTACAGAGAGCGACTGCACCGAAACAGCAGTGAGTTACTAGGTTATAAACACAGGATGTGAACTGCTGTACACTGAGGATCCTTACAGGAGCTTGGGTGCAGAGGCGGTTTCCAGTGGATTCGGAGAGGGAGCTGTGATGGCTACGGGAGAAGACGTCATACAGTTCATTCTCCTGCAGCTCGAGGACAAGTGTTTTTGAGCGACTTGTGAAACCTTCAAGGGGCAGCACAGCTGGTGCCGCCCGCACTGCACCCACGGGTTGCAGAAACTGGGCACGCTGTAGAACTTTGTCAGCTTTTTCAGGACCTGTTTACCCACAAGATTTGAAGGCAGCTCTGGGATCTTGTACATGGCACCGGATCCTGTTGTGGCTGGCGTGGGGGGGCCCCTGGCAGCATCTTTAATACTGGGCCTAAAGTCGAAGTCACAACCAGACACGGTGCAGGTGTACGGCAGAGGCTCGCTGCTGCAGCTGAGAGAACGCATGGTTCTCCTGGGTCGGTTCCAAGCCTTGTCAATCCACAGCTCAACTTGAGCTTTGTCCAGCCTGGACGCAGCGTCCTCTTTCTCATCAGACCTGGTGTCCGAGTCTGGGTCCTGGTTCGCTTCTGCCACAATCACCTCGTCTTCCCCTGTCTTTGGTTGGTCTGCATTATTCAGACCCTGCGTCTCCGCCAGAAGGGTGGAGGCCATTTTGGAGATGAGGCCCCAGTCCTTCAGGATGTCCTCTGCGGTAGTGAACTGTGAGGTCACCGTGAAGCGGATGATGCGTTTAGTGTGAATGTCTGCGGGGATGAGGTACATGCTGCCTGACCGGGTCAGTCTCCTCAGCAGCTCCTGGGTCAAAGCATTTCCTCCCTTGAAAAATACATTCACAAAATGTTACAGGGCCAAACAAACCAAAGCATTTACAGTGGCATCAAGGTTAAACCTATTCAAGTAATTCACCTTTGAACAGGGTGTAACTGGACTATTTGCAATGATAAGACATGTTGCTCAACAAAGAGAAAATGCTTTTATAGCTCACTACATTGGTATTTCAAAATTGTTATAAATACTTTCAGACAGAAGACGACCAGACCAAGGTGCCTCTCAGCCGGAACCTCGAAATGTGGGTCGCTCCTTATGTGAGACTCTAAAAGCTTTGCCATCTCAATCCCCTGAAACAACACAGAGAAAACACACATGTAAATTCTGAAACTTCTGAAAAGCAGGATTTATGACGTGTGGGTATTAACGTATTTTCTCTACAGTAAACAAACTTTGTACTTAGTCCCTTGTTTGAAGATGTTGGACTTCGGCCCAAAAACTTTTTAAATAGAACTGAGCACCACTCACATGTCTGATATGAGCCTGAAGGTTTTTCAGCCCGAAGGAGCGCATGACAAACCAGAGTTTGAGAGAACGGAAACGTCGACTGAGGGGAATTTGCCAATGCTGAACAACAAAGAACAACAGAGAATGTGAAGCGATATCAAATCAAAAATTCATAAATAGCTTAATGTTTAATTTGGTGAAGACTTGCACCATGAAGTCAGTGGCTGCCAGTGAGTTTTCATGTCTGAGATAAACTGGATCAACACTGAAGGTCTGCTGCAGCTTAAATTTATCTTTCACCCTGAGAAAACAAAGTTCAACCATATTATCAACCGACAGAGATTTATTCGTTACTGATTTCACATCTACGTTCATAGATAATGTTTCTTTGTTATTGGCCATTTTCATGACACAGATTTGGACCCGTTCCTACTCACCAGAAGGCCGTGCAGTCAAAATGGACCATCATCCACTTGGAAGGGTTAAAGACAAAAGAGTGAGCGAAGTTGATGCCCTCCAGCGACCAGCGCAGCTCGGGACAGAAGTACGCTGAGCCGGCATACGCAGCATCAACGTGGAGCCACAGGGACTCTTCTGCACCTGGATAAAGGTTTTAATAATGCTATGTTACTTACAGAGCATGTTAATGGAAGAAAAACTATGTTTTACCTTAAAAAAAAACATCTAAATTTTAAGACGTACACACTGGTCCCAGTTCAGACAGCTTGTCGAAGGCGCACACCCCTGTACTTCCCAAAGTTGCACACAGCTGAACAGGACAGAAACATGGTTTTAGTTATTTTTTGAAAACACACACTAATAATGTTCAATGATTTTTGTTGTTTTCTTGGTTTTGCTTTTTCTTTGCAGTGGGTTGATCAACAAAAAGGTTTGAACATTAATGGTAAAAGTCATTGCATATATTCCCCTATTAGATTGTTAATAAAGTTTAAGTTTATTGTTTGGATAAACCCATCGGGATAAGACAAATATATCAAAATTACACGAACACACTCGTACATATTCAAACCAGGACGAGCTACACCCAGTCACATCCACAAGCTCCCCACTGATCTCAAGTTATATACAGTAAATATAAAGTAAATACTAGAAAAATGTTTAAGAAAAAGAAATAAGTTCCAGTTTCTAACACACAAAATATAAGTAGTCGGTTATCAGTAAGAAGCAGGAGCAGGTCGTTGCAAGATAAATAAAAAGAAGTAATAGATCTGAGATAGCTGGACATTCTAAACGAAGAATATGCCTTTATCTCAGATTTTCCACCCCCCCACCCTCATGATACCCATCCTTGCTTCAGTGTCACCTACGTACCATGAACGGGACCAGTCCCATCCTCCTGTCTTCTTGTATGGCTTGTTTCAGGACGTCTCCTCTCAGAGACAACTGCTCATCCGTGGGCAGAAACCTGATCTTCACCAGAGTGATCAGACCGGCCTTCTCCACGGAGGAATGGGCCTATAAAAGCAGTCAAAAATCAATCACCTCCACTTCATCGGAGTGACAGGAAGTTATTGTAAAAGAGGCGGTGACACTGACCTGATCGGAAGCATAAGCCACCAGTCTGGCGTTGAGGATCGAGTCGTCCACGTCCTGGTCGAGCTCAGCCCGCAGCTGCAAGAGTTTGTCCTTCCTGGCAGCCAGCAGAGCGACGAGGGTGCTCTCACTGACTGTGCTCTAAGCAGAGGAGGAAGATAATAAGCTCCCACTAGCCACAGGCACTACAGTATGAAGGTTTTTTAAAAAAGAGATGAAGTTGTCAGGAACCTGCAGTATCCCTCCACCTCTGCTGTCAGGATGGTGATGCAGGAAGAAGGAGGGGAGCCCCAGTGCTTTACACAACCAGTCCATCACATGCATTTCCAGCTCTGTGCACGCTGGGCTGGAGGCCTGTGCAAAACCAGCACACACACACACACTCATCATTTATACAAATCAATTCACTTTGTTTATTTGTATAGCGCATTGTCTGTGTCAAGGCTTTGCATAGTGAGGTTAAGCCCTTTCAAAATTACTGTGGAGAGAAAAACTCTTTTTATAAGAAAAAGTTTAAAGCAGGGCCAGACTCAATGTAGACGACCATCAGCAGGAAGAAATCAGGTAGAGAGGAAAGGTGGATGGAAAAGGGGGGAAGAGACAGAGATATATATATGTTCTTAATGATGGCAGTATAAAATAATACTAATTATTAGAACAAGAACAGGAAGAACAAGCACAAGAACAAGAACAAGAACAAGAACAAGAACAAGAACAAGAACAAGAACAAGAAGAACAAGAACAAGAACAAGAACAAGCACAAGAACAAGAACAAGAACAAGCACAAGAACAAGAACAAGCACAAGAACAAGAACAAGCACAAGAACAAGAACAAGAACAAGAACAAGAACAAGCACAAGAACAAGCACAAGAACAAGCACAAGAACAAGAACAAGAACAAGAATAGGTTGAGTAATGTCAGATGATATGGATCCTGCAGCTCTGGTGTCAGAGAGAGAGGGGGAGAGAGAGAGAGAAATCGAGAGAGAGATGTGTGTGATTTGCGTGATTTATGATTGTCTCCTCACCCAGGTGAATCCCACACAGTTGATGGCGTCGGCCAGCATGTCCCCGAGCATCGAGGGCCACGAGGTCAGACTGGGGTAGTAGGCGTGCATGTGAGGGCTCTGCCAGTGAACCACCTGCAGGGGAATACAAAGATAAGTAAATAGATTGCTTGCTTGCTATAGATTCAAAAAGGCTGACGATAGGAGCTTACCCCTGGCATGATGACTTTCTCGATGTCATTGAAGATGCTCTCCCAGTCCTCGGGCTCTGAAGGCGCCGCGTCAGGCAGAAGCTCCCTCATGTAGCCGGGCTTCACATCTGGAATCACCCTCCTCTCCCGGATGGAGCCCAGGTACTGTGTGATGTAGTCCACCAGCTCCTTACCTGATCACAAACAGACACTGTAACAGCTCAGATGACAAATGACAAACTGAGTCAATGAAGTCAAACACAAATCTGGAAGGTTACCTCTGCGATTGTATTCCTCAGCCTGCATTTTGTTTCTAAGGATGAGAGCTCGTGGCCGCAAAGATGCTTCGTGTGTTTAGAGGCATAGATCACAGACCTATATAGACCCTGTTGAGTGGAACACGCCCTGAAGTGCTGACGCATTTGAACCACTAAAGAAGTGCCCCCCCGCATGTTCTTTCCATCATGGGAATTGTTCACCTACTCATTCCACATTTATTGTAAATATTTACTTGTCTTTGGTGGTAATGGTTTATTATCTCATATCTCAGTGTTATTATTCTGTGTTTACCATTACAGGTCAACATATCGGCTGTGTTCGTGTATCAGTTCAAATACTTTTGATGGGTTGAAAATATAGATGTATGTATTTGTTATACATGTAATAAATATGTGTATTTTAAATTTGGATATGAGACTATGCTGTGTATTTCATATTTTATAATGTAATTATCATATTTAGTTTTTTTTTAGATATGTGACTATGATGAACATTTTGTATTTTATTTTTTTTATGTTTTTTTGCTGCTTTACTTCATACCTACAGCCTATTTACAGAAATGTTATTAACATGCACTGTCCCTGTCAAAGAAAGTAATAAAGTAAAAGTATCTTTCAGGAGTGTTAAACTCTCTTTATTAATCAAATGTGTTATTATTTTTATCACATTTAATCACAACATAATGCAGCAACTCGTCATTTATTTCTCAAATGTAATACAATATATTACAATATAAACTTGAATATAAGATGTGCAGTCATATTTGGTCATATGTTTTGCTATTTTTCGTCAATTTCTTAGATTATTATACTGTACTGTTGTAATAAAGGCCTATTGATGCATTATAGGTCATTATAGTATCCAGGCCTCAGGCCCACTGCAAAGCTTTACAGGGGTGGAGTGGGGGGGTGTAACTTTAACTGAAACTTGACACTTCAAAACAAATACCAAAGCAATCTGTACTTTTAGACCAAGGAGGTTATTGGGTTCCCAATCCTTGTTTGGGAACCGACTGGATTAAACCACGAACCTGTATTAAAAGAGGATTAAACTATCGCTCCAATTCAAAAACTAAAATACTGATGCAATATATATTGTGTAATTTTCAATGTGTGACTGTTTATATTTATATGTATTCATATTTAATATGAGTACTTGCTCCACTACTACTGAAAGATAATGAGTTAATTAGTGAGTGTAGGGATGAACAAACCTAATTTTTTTACTTTCCTCTAATCTTTCTGTGTAATTTTATAAAAGTATTGATAAAGTGACCTCTCTGGGTCTCATACAGTTATTTAAATGAAAAAGTAAAAGTTGAAATCACTCTTTGCCGTGATGAAAATGTGGAAACCCCACTTGCTTTTCAAGGTAGATATGTCTCCCTCTCATCTTGCCTCAATGCTTTACAGAGGCTGACTGTGAAATCAGTATTTGCATTGGCTGAAGTCTCTTTACTAAACAAATGAACACACAGTCAAAGGTAAGAGGATGATGAGAACAAACACATCTATGTGACGGCTTATCTCTGCCTTTCAAAGCCCGACAATAACAGGAGCAGCACCTGGACTGTTCACACACTCTGCTCTTTGCTGGGCATTGTGCTCGACGTGTGCTGAGTCTCCTCCGGTCCTCAGGGGGAAGCCAGTGGTTGGACGTAGAAAATCCAAGGTTAGTTCAAACACGCTGAGCACACATCAGTGCCTAAAGAGATTTTGAGATATTGATTCAGTGAAAGTAATAAAGTTTAAGACATTTGAAACATGTACTTCTATTCATTAATATTAAGAGTTCAGATTTTAATAAACGTAGATGTTATTGCCTCCACCACAGATAGTTATATCTATCCCACCGTTTGTTTGTTGGTAAGCAAGATTAATCAAAAAGAACTGACCACATTTCCAGGAAACTTGGTTGAAAAATGCGATAAAGGTCAGAGAAGAACCCGTTAAATATCGGTTTAGTTCTGGATCAGATATTTTTTCACTTTCTTAACAATTTTCCTGTCAAATTTTTTTCCAGGAAATAGTTCATGGATCTTGATGAAAAATATCAGGTACATTTATGACACTGATATGTGAGTGTGTGAAGTTTGAGTCAGCTTGATTGAGTTAACGGGACTGAATGGCCTTGACGGAGGTGTTGGCTCTGTTGAGTGATAATCTGGTTTATAGAAGGTTATAAAGTAGTAAATGTGTGTTAGTGTCTTAAATGTGTCTGCAGTTGAATTGATTCATTGTTGACACATTCATTCACCATCATATCACACTGTGTTCCTTTCATTGAGTTCAAAGTGTGACATGGCTCAAGCCCAAGTTTGCTGTTAAAAGGTCACATTTTAAAACTTTATGTTAATACACAAACATGATTTGGACATTTTTATCTTGTGAGTCCTCTGAATCACAGTTGAGCTTAATTTATTTCAGTGGACCAATTGTTGCCACGGAGACTTTTGATGAAACTGAAGGCAGGAAGCCTATTGAGTAATGGTTTGTGTGAGTGTGTGTGTGTGTGTGTATGTTATAATACACACGAGCGATACGTGACGTGGAGCAGAACACACAGTGACTATTGTGCTCCTTCTGTGCCATTACGTCTTAGAGTCAGATGAAAGGAGGTTTAACGGTAATTTGTGCATTCGGAGCTTGTGACATCAAAGTCAGAGTGCTTCATGATGGATCGTGTTCTGTTGCTTTTATTCAAATGAGCTGAGGATATCAACATCACATCAGATTACAAAGAAAAACCCTTGGGTTTGATAGTTGAAGCCAAGAGTCAGAAACAAAGAGGATTTGGACAATTAGTTTGACATGACAGGAGCAAAGAGACACACTGGTGACGACACTGTCTGTAAATCAATGTGTCAAAAGTTACATCACTGAGAACAACTGCCAGCTGCTTTGCTGTGGTTATGCATTTTTGAAAGTGTTATACACAAAAAAGCCAATAATTAACATATCTATGCAAAAACAGATTTTTCTGGATACTGTTCAGAATGTTCGGTGGTTTGCACACTTTGAGACTTTTGTGTGTGACTTTACGTTAACTTTCCTGGTCTACGTGGGTTTTTATCTGGGTATTCTGGCTTCCTCCCCCCACAGTCCAAGGTTTTGGTAAATAAGAGCCTCTAAATTGGTCGGGTTATGAATGTAGGTGTGAATATTGCATGATACGGTGGTGACCTTTACCCCATCTCTCGCCCAATGTCAGCTAGGATTTGGTCCAGCCTCCCCTGCAATCCTCAAGAGGATAAAGAGAATAGAAATTCATTACAGATGAACAAAAGTAACCACTGCAGATACACCGTAACATCTGCTGAGGGGTGGCAATGGATGTTTAAAGAGCCTAAGGTTCTCCATGCACTGAAACATGCACGTTTAGATTTATACATAAAACAAAGCAAACATAAACATGCAACATCTGGACAACAAACAGCATCAGAATGACACTCGAGACAAAGACTCGGAACAAGACAAAACATTATTTATGCAACACATTGAGTGGTAATGGGTAAACAATGTAAAGAACTGTCAACAACATGCGGGGACAGCATACAGGAGATGCTACAGGAAGTGAGCAAGGCCGTAAAAAAGATAGGGGTGATAGTGTTTGTATAGCACAAGCAATAAAAAACCCTGTTTAATTTTTTTTATAAAAAACATTGAGCCTAATTTGCAAATCATCAAACAAAAACTTATATCTTAAACTTCTACAATATATTTATATTATTATATGTATATAGTACAACACCCCTGGCTTGTATTCTTCTGTATGGTATTGTATACAACACCAAGTATACCTATCTATTGTTCTGTTCCTCTTTTAAAATAAAATAAAAAAAGTAATCAAAAAATCAGAAGTCAAGGGGCAGGAAATTAACCTCCAGTAGGTGGCGGTGTTGCAACATGAAAGGCAGCTGCAGCCGAAGCTTAGGGAAGAAGAAGAGGCAGGAGGAATCAGGAAGTAGCTGTCAAAAAGTAGCTTAAGTGTCAGCAACGCATCAGTAAAAGGTATTTTATGATGGTGTCGTTCTCTCGTTAGGCATTTGGACTGTACACGCATGACTCAGCGTTATTTCTAGTTGATGTCTCTCCTGGTGAACGCGATTACAACCGCGACTACCTGTGCTGTTGTTAAATAGCCCACAGGACCTCACTGTGACGTTTAACTGCGTGAGAAACCTAGCATGCTAACTAACCGAGCTAGTTAGCTGCAACGCTTACATTTGATTAGCTGAATCGTTTTTATGTGAGTATATTGTCGCTTGACCTGTCACTGGAGTTTGTTGCTATTAATCGGTTTATTTAAGTTTTCCTAATGTTGTTGACATGTCCTGCTAAAGCTAACTACAGCCACAAGCTAATTGGCGTTGGCTAAGGTGCTAACAGCTGGAGCTACTTAGTTTAATCTGCCTTATTACCGCTGTCATGTTTTTATCTGAAGGTTTATAATTTCTATTCTTTTCTAATTCGATACTGCCTGACAGTTAACCTCTCTTTGCCTTAACGCCGAGACCTTGTTGATGATGTTTTAAGCTAAACACTAACTCAATGCTAATGCTAATCACTGGTGGGTGGGATTTACAGCTGGAATAATACATGGATGTGTTTGTTTACCTCGTCGTTTCCAGAGATGTCCGGAGCTGCTGCACATCACTGACCGGTTCCCCGCCTGTGACCGAACACAACCGCCGAGATGCCTGCCGTGTCCACCGGGGTCAGAGAGCTGTACCTGTCCACGTCCCTGGGAGACCTCAACAAGAAGGCAGAGATCAAGCCGGACAAGACGAGCACCAGGAGGTAACGCAGGGTCTGGGTCTAGACAGCTGGGCGATGTGGCTAAAACTGATATCAGGATAAAATATATTTACTCGATTGATCATTTTCATCAGGAATGACATCATTATTTATCCTAAGTTTACAGATAAACTGTTGCTCCTGGGCTAAGGTTGTTGTTTAAACTCTCCTTAAGGGACACAGAATGACAAACCCTTGATAGACAGCAAAACAGGCTAATTCCAAAAACGCTTCCTTATTTAATAATGTGATTATCCTATTTAGCTTGTATTTAGATATGTGACTATGATGTGGATTGTGGATTTAATTAGTTTTATGTTTTTTGTTGCTTTTACATAAAAACCACTGTGGCCTATTTACAGAAATGCTATTAACATGCACTGTCCCTGTCAAATAAAGTAATAAAGTGCCTTTCCGGAGTGTAAAAAGCTCTTTATGAATCAAATGTGTAATATGCTGAAATAAAGGCCTATTGATGCATTATAGATCATTATGGTATCCAGGCAGGCCCACTGCAAATCATTACAGGGGTGGGGGTGGGCAGGGGTAACTTTAACTGTAACTTTACACCTCAAAACAAATACTAAAGCAATCTGTACTTTTAGACCAAGGAGGTAATTGGGGTCCCACTCCTTGTTTGGGAACCAACTGGATTAAACAACAAACCTGTATTAAAAGACGATAAAACTATCGCTCCAATTCAAAAACGAAAATACTAAAACACTGCTGCAATATATATAGTGTAATTTTAAATGTGTGACTGTTATTTGTAATGAATATGAGTACTTAATTCACTACCACTGAAAGATATTGAGTTAATTAGTGAGGGTAGGGATGAACAAACCTAATTCAGGATAAAATATATTTACTCAATTGATAATTATCATCATGAATGACATAATTATTTATCTTAAGTTTACAGATTAACTGTTGCTCCTGAGCTAAGGTTGTTGTTTAAACTCTTCTGAAGGGGCACAGAATGACAAACACTGGATAGACAGCAAAACAGGCTAATTCCAAAAACCCTTCCTTATTATCAGCTTCCTTCTTGGCATGTGTAATGTTAAGACCTCAAGAAAGTACAGAGTTGAATATTGTGCAATTTAGGCACATGACATGTTCAATATTGAATAAACATGCAACCAGCGCACCACAGGCCAAACGTACAGTGCACTAGCTTTACAAATCTGAGGTTAATCAATTCTGTGTTTTACTTCCTCTCAATGTTCGGTCAAAGCGTGAACTTCATACCCGTATATATATATATATATATATGAGTCATTGTTATATTGCCACTGATAATAATTTATGTTATTTTATTGCCCAGTCCTCTGGTGACATCAGTGTCGCTGCTTTTCTAGTATTATTAAGTGAAGGGAAAGAGATAGTCCTGTCAAACTTGAACAACCTCATTGTTATGGAAGTTTTTATTTTATTTTCTGTGTTGCAGCTATGTTCAGAGTGCCTGCAAAATCTTCAAGGCGGCGGAGGAGTGCCGTCTGGACCGAGATGAGGAGAAAGCTTATGTGATGTACATGAAGTATTTAACAGTATATGATATCATCAAGAAACGACCAGACTTCAAGGAGCAACCGGTATAGTAGTTAATAATTGTGAAATAGAAAATTCTTCAGCATTATTTCTATTGATGGTACTGCAAGTTATTTCTAAGAACTTTTTTCTATTCCACAGGACTATTTCATGACCATGCTTGGGCAAAACAGCTTCAAGAAAGCCATCGAAGAAGCTGAGAAGCTTTCTGATAGTCTTAAACTCAGGTTTGAGGCTCTGGTTATACACCTCATTCATGTATAAGTAGCAAGATAATCAGAACATAAGTGTTTTTTTGTTTTACTCATCAAATTCTCACTTTTCTAAATAGGTATGAGGAAGTGGAGGTTCGTAAAAAACTGGAGGAGAAGGAGAGACAAGAGGAAAAGAAAAGAAAAGAGGAAATGACAGAGAAAGATGGTGGTCAAGGGTCTCTGAAAGCATCATCAGGAAACAAGAAGGACAGCAAAAAGGTAGAAACATCCCATGGTGAATAAATGGTTAATGTTTGTGAATAATAACACACATTTGTTTAATTTAAAGGAGGTTTACTTTAATTTATTTGCTTATTATTTAACAATAATTTGAGTGGTTGATTTGAATTTAAGCCAAGTGTTGTGATTATCAGGCTTTGACAATAAAGATACAGTTAAACCACAAAGCCCATTTGAAATTCACATATTACAAATAGGATTATATAAACGTCATCATAGTATTGTGTTTTATGCAAGTAGAAAATGATGCCAAGTGAAATCAGTCTAATCAATATTGATTATGTATTAAAAATAATTTTTAATCTATTTCTCATGTCTTTACGTCAGGTAAAAGGAGAGAAGAATGAGCTGAAGAATGCAACCTCAAAGGGTAAGCAGAATAACAAACAAAAAGTTTGGTAAACATACTTTTGACCTATTGTTGAAAATCATCCTAAAATCTGAGAAATCTCCTGATGTCATGTTAACTCTCAAACCATTGAAGTCTGTTTTGTCTGGTGTTAAATTTCTGACTTTATCCGACAGCTGCGGTGCCAGCTGGTGGGATCACAGCTGAGAAACTGTTCCACATGATGAAGGATCAGACGATTACAATAATCGTGATGGATGCTCGCAGCCACACAAACTTTGAGGAGTCCCACATTCAAGTCCCAGTGCAGACCTGCATCAGCGTGCCTGAGGAGGCGATCAGCCCAGGGTGAGGATGGGGTTTGGAGAATTTGCTTCATGATCGTTTCAACTGAAACTCGCTGTTTAATTTCTGATTTCGCTTTTGACTGATAATATTTGTTTATGTCTTATCTCTTTTCCTTTCATAAAAGGTTTGAATGTCTAAACCTGACCTTCTGAACTGCATTCATGACTTTTCAGAATCACCGTGACTCAGATTGAGACAAAGCTACCGGATGTTTCCAAAGAGCTTTGGAGGCAGCGAGGATTTGTGGATTATATTGTCCTGCTGGACTGGTTCAGTTCTGTCACTGACCTTAAACTGGGCACTACCTTGAAGAGCCTCAAAGATGCACTCTTCAAGGTGTGTGTGTGTGTGTGTGTGTGTGTGTGTGTGTGTGTGTGTGTGTGTGTGTGTGTGTGTGTGTGTGTGTGTGTGTGTGTGTGTGTGTGTGTGTGTGTGTGTGTGTGTGTGTGTGTGTGTGTGTGTGTGTGTGTGTGTGTGTGTGTGTACCATTTGTGGACTCGCGACTTTTGTGTGACTTTCCCTCAGGATCCACTAATGTGTTGTGTGCACTCCACAGTGGGACAGCAGGACCATCCTGCGTAGTGAACCACTGGTGTTGGAGGGCGGCTACGAGAACTGGCTGCTGTTTTACCCCATGTACACGACCAACGCTAAAGTTCGGCCCCCCAGACAGAATATCCCCAGCACCCTCCCTCAGTGTGAGTATCACACAATCTTTATTGACCCTGGTCAGAAGTAGCATTAATGTAGCTTCTGTGAATAAGTATGTGTTTGCTGGTATTGACTGTATTTCTGAACCTCATGTGCTACACTATGCTCGTGTTTTGAAACTGATCCTCTGCCTCCTGCCAGTGACGCATCAACAGTCAGCTGAGATTTGTTAGCAGCATTTCAGAGAAAACGGCTTTGGCTCACACAGTCTTGTGTTTAACGATAGCTCACTTGAAATGTGAATCTTATCTTTTGAGTCTTTATTTTTATGAATGAAGTACTTTCTTATTTTTATTTTTGAATTTTATTTGATGTGTTAACAGTGAACTTCAGCTACCCGTCCCTAGAGGAACCAAAGCCCCCGTCCCCGCCTCCACCAGAGCCTGAAGTCATACACAAGCCTCCGGAAGCCACAGGTCCTGTGTTGGTGAATGGTGTGACACCAGCAGATCCCCCAACATCTAAAACCTCCATGGTTATCGACGTATTGCCCGACATTGTCAATTCGCACGTCAATGTGTCCACTGATTCTGGTCCGGACCTTAATAAAAAGGGCCCATCCTGCCAGTCACCTGCATCAGCCAAAGCCTTTCCACAGGTATCTTATCAACATTGATGACTGCAAACCTTTTGAAGTATACAAAAACTACTCAAAGAGTCTCTAAACATCTCATGTTATCTTTTACCCTCACATTCTCTTTTCCCTAGTTTGACCGTGCCAAGAAACCCTTTGTCCAGGTGTCAGACGAGCCTAAGCCCAGCCAGAACGGTTCAGCGAAGGACTCCAGCCTGAATGGCCCAGTTGTCCCTGACCGCACGGGCAAACCATCCTTCATGCCCAACAATTCACTGTCGAAGGAGGAGCAAAGTCAGATTCACTCGGAGGTGGTGGCAGTGATGGAGAAGGCAAAGCAAGAGCAGGAGAAACGCACCCAGGCGCGGCGTTTAGAGGAAGAGAGCCGGGAGAAGGAACAGAAAGAGCTGAAAGAAAGAGAGGAGAGTGAGACGATGACAAAGGAAGAAGATGAGACGAAGCATCAGGAGAAAAAGAAACTGGAAAGGCAAAAGGCAGAAGAAGAGGAAGACAAACAGAACAGGACCTGGGGAAAGGAGCCGAACTCTGACGCACCATCAAAGAGTATGTCTCTGGATTCACCGGCTCCCAACCACATTGTTAGTGAAATTAAGGTGAGTCCTGGTTTCTGTCAATGACACCACTGAGTCTTAAAGGCCGCTTAAGCATTTTACTTAATCATGCAACAGGGATTATATGAAACCCTTACTTTCCATACATAGTGTTTTAGGTCTGTGGCAAAAAGTAAACACATGAAATCCTTTTGACGTCATGTAAACAATGAGACCACATATCCATATAATCGCAAACAACATCCATCAAAATGATCTCACGAACGGAAATAACTTTTTCTCGGTACTCATTTATTTAGAAGAGCCCAGAGGACAATTCTTTATTACATTGAATGATGTAATAACCTCTTTATACCAGACATTTGCATGTTGTGTGTTTACATAATGGTATAGTTCATTTTATTACATCACATGACTTTCAGATGCTCTCAGGCTCACCCATCAGCCCATGTTGTCCCGCTGCTTCGTCCTCTCTCTCTCTGTCTTCTCCTCTGGGATACATTAAAACAACGTTATCAGTTTTCATCACTAATATAAATGCACGTTGGATGCGGTATAAGTCAATATTTTATTTTAGAACTTAAAATAGAGTGTGTTTGTGTGTTTGTTCCACAGAGGGAGCCCCTGACTAGAGCAAGGAGTGAAGAGATGGGCAGGAGCGTACCAGGCCTTCCAGATGGCTGGATGAAGGTACCACATGTTTAAATTGAGAAATAATAATTTCCCTCTGATTGTTAGTTTCCACCTAATGTTCCGTTGTTGTTTTTTTCTTCATAGTTTCTTGACACCGTTACTGGAACGTACCGATACTACCATTCTCCAACCAACCGCGTGCACCTGTACCCTCCTGAGGTCTCGGTTCCACAGACCCCACCCTCCACTCCGCCAACAGCTAAACAGAAACCGCCACGACCAGCTGAGCAGGATGCCAAAACCGACGGCGAGCGGGAACAGTCTAAACTGAAACGCTCCTACTCCTCCCCTGACATCAGCCAGGACCTGAGAGAGGAGGCGCAGAAGAAAGTCTCCGTCCCGACCGTCGCCGCGGTCATACCCACGATCAACAGAGAAACCAAGTAAGGCCCATGTGTGGCTTCTCTATCCCACCAGACGCAGCACTGATAATAAACCTCCGTACATTATATTATTATAAAGCCAAAAATACCTCTGTAAAAATATGACAGATGATTCAACTTTTTTTTATTATTATATTTTATTTATTGTATTTGTTTATGAATCATAATTTATTCAAAATATGTAGTGTATTTGTTTGTCAGGTACGTTTTGTATTACAGAAAACAAAATACATTCGTTTGTTATTCGCAAAAGTGAATTTGTAAAACATTTTTTGTTTAGAGGAGCAGGTACAGCTCACAACATAATCATAGATGAAGCATTTATTACAGGATTATCTTCATTTTATTGCGGTCGATTTTAATCTTCTTCTCACTGTGCTAATCTGTGGGAGTATAGGTCGCTCTCACTGCTGGGATTGCTTGCAAGTTAATGATTTATTATAGATTTCTAGATGTTGAGGACAAATCTGGACTTAGCCTGTGTGGGTCGTCATACAGCCGTTAAACGGCTGTATTTCAAAGTGTAGTTAGAGCCTGTTTTTGGATGCAGGTGAAACAAGAGTAATATGTAATCTAAGCGTCAAATTAAGATGTGCAAACATTTACTAATGTGCACTTTGATCAGCCCTTTATAGATTGAGTCATGAGTCTATCTTGGATTTTGCAGCCACTCTGATACCTACATAATGTCCTATTACTGAAATCTATTGGAATAATCCAGTGCTGCAGTCTTTTCAATATTACTCCTAAACTGGTCGGGTATTCTCTCTGATTGTTCTGTTCTTTTCTCTAGACCTGTCAATGCTAAAGTCTATTCGAAAGTGGAGATTACGCGGCCGTCAGCTGCCAAAATTCGCAGCCTGAATCCTACTTTTGGAGGTCAGGGCACGTCACTGACTGGCCTTCGTAACCTTGGAAACACATGCTACATGAACTCCATCCTGCAGTGTCTGTGTAACACCCCGGCCATGGCTGAGTACTTCAACAACAATTACTACATGGAGGACATCAACAGGTCAGGGCCCAGAGAAATTTGAATTACTTTCCAATGAAGAATCATCTGTGAGGGGAGATGTTGAACATATCTTTCTCTGATGTCTTCCTCTGCCAGGTACAACATCCTTGGTCATAAAGGGGAGGTGGCAGAGGAGTTTGGCGTGATCATGAAGGCGCTGTGGTCCGGTCTGTACAAGTGCATCAGTCCGCGAGACTTCAAGATCACCATAGGCAAGATCAACGAGCAGTTTGCTGGCTACGACCAGCAAGACTCCCAGGAGCTGCTGCTGTTCCTCATGGACGGGCTGCACGAGGACCTGAACAAGGTAGAGTGCACACTGGTTTCCTTCTAATCAAGGACATATACACCAGTAACTAAAGTCTCAAAAAGATCTGCTTGGAGCAAAAGAAACTAAATATACCCACCCTGTATTTAAAATACAATTTTACTGTAAATATTAAGTAATTCAGTCCTCAAATATGGCTTGTTTTGCCTTCTACTACCCCTGTATGTTGTTGCATTTGCCTGATAACATTAAGAACTTAGTATTATTTTCCCTCTTTCTGTTTTTTCACTTGGTTTCATTTTGATGGCAAATTAGAGAGTAAGTAAATAGCTGTGTGTCCTTGGTCCTCCTGCAGCAGTGTGAGTGTGGTGTGTCTGCATCTGTCTGGTCCGATGCTCCGTCAGAGCCTCTGTGCATGTAGACCCAAGACGTGCCTCATTGCCTGTATCGACTGATCGTTACCGGCTTCATGTGCATCCGAATGGGGGAAAGGACTAAATTCTATGATTTAAAAAAACACTTTACTAGCTTGATGTTTACTTACAAAGACATTTGTCACAGGGAAGGCTGTTAAGCTGTTAGATAATTATTCTAAGACTATATTACTAGTTTTTTTCACTCTTTCAAACTTAAGGTTGAGGTGTGTAACAGCTGTTGACCTGCATTTACCATGACACACTCTCCATCTCATCGCGTCCCTTCTGTGTGATGTTCAGACCATCAGGCTGACCCCCCCCCCATCTCTGTCCATTTTCTGTCCTCTTCAGGCTACTTGATAATTCAGTCTGTCTAATTAATGAGATATTAATTAGCTGCTGTCTTTTCATATCTCCCTGCCTCTTATACTGAGAGTGAACTGGCTGAACTGCATGTTAATGAAAGGGAACAAGATTAGATGGATGCTGAATACAAATTTGTTAAACACAAATTATAGTACTACAGTTATGAGCAGTTTATAGCAGATTCAGTTGTTGAATCTGCCGTCACTCGTTGACAGGGGCTTAGCTCTCACCTAAAGCTGCACCTGTTCCTGTTTACCATCTTGTTGTCTTTCCGTCTCTGGGGACAGGCGGACAACAGGAAGCGGTACAAGGAGGAGGAGAACGACCATCTGGACGATCAGGCGGCAGCCGACATGGCCTGGGGAAAACACAAGCTGCTGAACGAGTCCATCATCGTAGCGCTGTTCCAGGGGCAGTTCAAGTCCACCGTGCAGTGTCTGACCTGCCATCGCAAGTCCCGGACATTTGAGACCTTCATGTACCTGTCGCTGCCTCTGGCCTCCACCAGCAAGTGCTCCCTGCAGGTCAGGCCGTCATTAAACATGTGCATCAAAGAGTGTGGCAGGAGTCTTCTGTTTTAGAGGTTCTGAAAAGCTTTGAACTTGTCAGAAGATCGTAATTTTCTGACGACACATGAGACCATGCTTTTGAAATGAAAATTTACAATCTGAACATTGTTATACTGAAATGTTTGCTGCTTCTTGGCAGGATTGTCTGAGGCTGTTCTCCAAGGAAGAGAAGCTGACGGACAACAACAAGGTGTTCTGCAGACACTGCAAGGCCCACAGAGATTCCACCAAGAAACTGGAGATCTGGAAAGTCCCGCCCATTCTCCTGGTGCACTTAAAACGGTCTGTTTAACTTTTAAAAATCCATGTCTGCAATTTTCAGATACAATTTTGAGACTGAAAGATCCAAACTTTAATCCTGACTTATATTTGTGATTTGTGTCTCTGCAGATTCTCGTATGAGGGGAGATGGAAGCAGAAGCTGCAGACAACCGTAGACTTTTCTCTCGACAGTCTGGACCTGGGTCAGTATGTTATTGGACCCAAACAGACCCTGAAGAGATACGGCCTCTATGGAGTTTCTGTAAGTAGAAGAGAAATTATTTTTTAATATATAGAATTTCTTTTTTTATATAAAGAAAATGTAAACATTTTCTAGCTCTTAAGACTTACGCTTAACCTACTTCTTTTCCTCTGCCAGAACCACTACGGGGGATTAGATGGCGGCCATTACACAGGGTACTGTAAGAACGCCACCAAGCAGCGCTGGTACAAGTTTGACGACCACGAGGTGGCAGAAATCTCCACCTCCTCTGTCAAGTCGTCTGCAGCTTACATTCTGTTTTACTCTGCCCTGTGATGAAGCTGTGGGACATGAAGAGAGAAAACTGAAGCCAGATCAGCGATGCTCAAGCCGAGAGGTTGTTAACTTTTTTTCGTTTTAAAATCACAGCTGTGAGAACGTGGTGCACGTAGCTGCGGGTTAACTCGTCATGCGTGTGAACGCAAAGACGAACTCGAGCGAGTGGCCATGAGATGCCGTCTGATCGGAGAGCGGCACAGTCACATGGTGCAGTGCTTCAGCTACTACTGGACCTTTATAGCGGTTTAAAACGTGCTGTCTGCTCATATTACTGATCATCTAGAGACTAAACAGATGCGCCTATACTTTGGTAGTTGTGTTGTAGCACTGACATCGGGATCAGGTGCTCTTCAGTCTCATTTGCGTTGCACAGTGTGGATGGACGGATCACAGAACGGATCCTCAGCTTGTTCTGTGTATCCAGCAGAGTTACAGTTAGATGGAATCTACAAACCTGACAATGCTGATGTTGCACATTCGAATAATGTAAATACTACTTGAGGGGAATATTTGTTAAGTGACCAAATTATGATTTTTTTTTCTTGAAAGTAGCAGCCATAATAGTATCAGCTTATTCATACAGACAACCCACGTGTTTTAGGGGTTTAACTCCATAGCCTTCTGATGCTTAACTTCATCTTGAACTGTACGAGACTGTGAGTGTTGAATTTTGCATTTTTCTTAAAGAGAGGAGGGAACTGAGATAGTTGCTTATTCATATTTCTCACCATCTTGCATTTACACAATATGCACTTAGTTTTAAGTTGTTCATGTAGAACACACTGTTTAACATGTAACACAAACCCCTGACGCAGAATGCTTTAAACCACACTGATGCTGAGACCTTGTCCGTCTCGCTCGGTGCAGCCAGTGACGGATGAAACCCACCTGCTGTGAAGTTTGTTGTAGAATTTATTCTCTGTTTAAACACTCTTAACTCTTTACATGATTATATTCAAACACAAAAACCATATAGAGGAACTATTACTAGGATAAGTTGGAATCTTCCTTGGCTAGTTTTAAAATAACACTTTTGTAGGAGGCTGGATTTTGATTCATCTGATTGTCTGTGTTTAGTACAGACTCTGGAGAATATGAAGAAATGAGGCTTTATTCACTAATATTCATACGTTTTTAAGTATCAACATTAACTGACCGACAAGATTCAGCTCAGAGTATATTCTTCTTTTTTTTATTTCCTTTTCTTTCTGGACCAGAGATCTGAGGTGTCAGGATTTGAATCGACTTCCTGACTGACCGTATTGTTGCCTAGCATGAGATCATAATGTTTTTACTTGTACATGTTGATTTTATTTCTCGATGCTCATAAAACATTTGTTTCAGATATAACGATTATATTAATCTCATATGACTATTTATTAAAACTGCTTCAAAATAATGTCTGTGTTTGTGTCAATGCATTTCAGGTTGTTTTCATAAAAGTATGTGTTGAAGGGCAGAAGCCAAACCCTGATTCTCATCTTGTTTTCCTGCTGTTAGACAATACTGAACAAAGAATAATGGCAGAACACAAGTCAATATAGGATCTACTTTATTTGATGTACAAGGCGGGCAATTAGACACTGAGTTGAGGTTTATTGATGAGGAGTGGACCGAAAATAGGTTTAAATCTTAAATGATTGAAAAAAAATAATGTTTATAAGTCCTCTACTGGATGTTGGCCTGATAGAGTCCATGGATCTTTGGATTGTGGAAAGGCTTGCGACTGTAGAACAGCAGATATGCATTTGGAGACTGTACGAATCCATCCTGCACCTCTCGGACCGCTGAGTCGTCAAAACAGTGCCAGCTCCGGGTCAGGGTGCTGTGGCACAGGGCCGTGTAGTGACCCATGTTCAGGTGACCTGCGTGGTTCTGGAGAAGGAGTGGGGGAACCACAGAGAGTTTGGACAAGCTCAGAAACACATTGCTTTGTAGACAATTTCATACAAATATTATATATCGTGTATTCATAATTGTAAGTGCTTTACTCAGTTTCCATTCTTGCGTAGTAATACATTAAAAAAAAAAATAAGGACATTTAGTTTTTAAGCACTGTATCATTGACAAGGCACAAATTCCATTGCAGACTAGATCTGACTTGTGATTCATGTACAAACTGTAACACAACACCATCCCACTACTAGAAGGAACACCCTGGGGTTTGTGCGCCTCCACACACCAGTGCAGGTTCCCAGACTCATGATGTCACTGTGACCACTGAAATATAATAATTTTATCTTTGAGTCCAAGTGACATCTGGAAATAATTTGAAGACATTCTATAAAGGCAGATTTGAGATTTCATGTGCAAGAGGTCAAACACATGTTTGTGAGATCAACGTGATCTTTTACCTCAAAAGTCCAAGTGAAGATTTGGACCAAAGTTGAAAGTAAACTTTGAAGGGGTTTCTTCAAAGTTTACTTTGACAAAGCAGAAAGTTCTGTTTTGTGAGGTCACACGTCTTTTGTCAAGACATTCTTGAAATATCTTGTTCACAACAATCGGATGGACCGACGACCTGAAAACATGAGGCCTCCAGCCACTGACTTTCACCAACATGGCAGCAGAAAAATATGACAACACTGTGGATGGGGGTTCTACACAAACAAACAAAAATGAAAACCCTAGACAATAAACTACACAACTTATGCTAATATATCTGACCAAGCTACTTTAGGAATGAGGCTGTAACACATAACAAAACTGCAGCAACAAAGACGGTGAAAAATATATCTAACTGCTCCTTCAAGATTCCTTCCAGACATTATTGGTTAATTGACGTTAATGCTGTTAAATTAGCAGCCAAGTACTATTTCAGCTTTTAAATCTTTTAATATGTAAGTAGGGTTCTTTCTCTGTGTGTGTGTGTGTGCGTCTGTGCGTTTGTGTTAACTCACCACGACAGCGTAGAGGCGGTATGAAGAGCATGAGGTGTTTTTTACTGAGCTGGACAGAAACTGAGTGAGATCGAGCTTCATGGGGAAAACAACATTCGTCCTCAGCTTCACCTGATTCTTCCCTTTACAACTGAACCTACAGAGCAGAAACAGATCAGGTTGATTTTCAGTTTGTGTTACAAGCCAATAATACACACAACTTTATCACTCAGGCATCTCAGGGCTGTTTAAACACTGTGGCTTTCATTATAGAAAACATTACATAATTCATGTTAGTGCATAAGAAATGCATGACTCTTGTTGACTGAGGGTTAGTTACTGTGAAGGTCTCTTACTTAATATGCAAACTTACTAAAGTAGGTGTATATGCTTGGCAGTTTATGCCATCCATTTAAGGATGGCATATATTTAATTAAATCACATAACTGCCTTTGTTTTGTTTTTATTTATTTCGCTCCTCCTTTTCTCCAGTTTGATTTTAATTTTTCTTTGCACATTATCCACATTTACCCCAAATCAATATCTTTTCTCCTTGTTCAAAACAGACAATATAGTTAATAGTAACAATGATTATATTAATTTACAATAACCAATGATTCCTTGATGAAACCTGCAGCCTCAGGGTCCAGGGTTCCTTTACACCCACCGTTTCAGGTGGAGAATCAGGATCTCGGGCGGTTTGTCCAAACACGTCAGCACCTCCGTCTCTCTCCTGAGTCTACACACGGAACACAGCATGGTCTCTCCTCTGCTCAGGACAGTCTGCTCGAAGAACAGCGACAGGCAGTCCTGCTCAACCCGGAGGCAGAGGGAAGGAGATAGAAACCAGAGAACAACAAGGCAAGACCAGTTAGAATGTGACATGCACCCAGTGATGGTGATGTTTAAAGATATGAACTGATGTTGAAAGGCACCTGAAGGGAGCACCTGAGGACGTCCGTGGGGAGGGCTAAGGACAGGACGGTGAAGGCCTGTGTGCTGTGAGCCTGCAGGTTGCAGTGCGTGCAGAGGGTTGTGTAGCTCAGCTGACCCTCGAACAGATGTGAGACAATGGTGGAGTCTCCGGCTGCAGTGGTGCAGTTTCTGCTCTGGTCTTTTTTCATCCGTCGCATCTGGCGCTTTGCAACCTTGTAATTAAACACAAACAAACACAGATTTATTACCAGTGTCAAAGATGTTATGTTTTCATCTGCGTTTGTTTGTTTGTTTTTTGTTAGTTTGCAGATTTACACTAAACAACAACCTGATTTCCATGAAAGTTGGTGCCGATCTGGGAATTATTTTCTTTTAATTGAAAGATATTTTTTTGCATTTTCCCTGATTTCTCAGGGAATAGTTAATGGAACTTGATTTAAAAAATCTGATATTCAAACCAATGCTGAATTGTTGTATTACCCAAGACAAATAAGACACACCTGTTTTACTAAGCTCAAGGAAAAAGGCCATACTTTGTGGAATTGATCCAGATAAACTTTTTTTCACAAGATAGAGCGTTGGTGCGGAGGTTCCTGATTCTGTCTGTGGTAATAATAATAAGATTTATACATTTTATTTCACAGTGCCTTTCTAGACACCCAAGGATACCTCACATAATATCATGAATAGACAAATGAATAATTCAAGTAAAACCAACATCAGATTAGGAGACAATACAATATATGTAACACAAGAACAGTTAAATGTAAAAGCAAGGTTGGAAGCAGGTGAAGACACCACACAGCGCATGTGTGAACACAAGAGTCTGATCAGTGATGGATACATAGTGACGGTGCAGATGAGATGGAGGTCACCGCACATTTTTCAGGTTGTCGTGGAGCGCGTTTAGGAGAAAGAGCAGCAGTTCCTGGGCGTCTTGCTGGGAGTAGTTGTTGAACTGGGGGAGGACGGAGACCAGCACAGATCGAGCCTCCACCGGGGCACAGCTGGAGCCCCGGCCCAGCCACATCTCTTCCAGAAGGCGCACAAACACCTCGGCCACTCGGCACCTGGACCTGCAAGAGCAGAGTTTAAACCAGGGGAAAAACATGGCGGTCAACATTCAACCAACGAGAGATGGTGTGTGAGATCAACCTTGCCAGCTCTTTGCGGTTGTCCTGGTTGAGGAGATGCTCCACGAGCGGCACAGTGGAGCACAGGCACTGCAGCACAGCATTCAGGTAGCAGGAGTTTCCAAAGTTGTCCAAACCACAAACTCCAGGTATGTTCCACCTCTTTCTCTCAATTCCAATCGGATCAGCAGAGCTGGTAGTGTTAACTCTGGAGGGAGAGTGAAGGAACAGAACACAAAACAATGTCAGTGTCTATGCACATGTAACTTTAAAAATATGTTTTCTATGTCTGAAAAGTTCCGTTCTTCACCAGAGAATTGATCCACAACTATTTAAATCAATTTAAATGGTGAAGTGATTTATTGAGAAAATAATTGTTAATTTAATATTTACATCTTTGAAATTGTGGCAGGCTTTTCCACTTTTCTAAACAAAATGGCAGATAAACCTGACTGAGTGTTTTGCTTAACATTATGCACGCAAAGTCCACTCGTAGTGATCTGAGTAAAACCTTTATCAATATAGAAACGGTATAGTACAGTAGTTCATGCACTTATTTGAATTTAAACAATGTTCATCTTCCTGAAAGAATGTATAACTCAACCTTTAATTATTTGATGTGGATGAACTCAAAATTCGAATTAAACTATAGAAATATTTTAAGAAGTGTTTTCAAAAATACAAAGTTATCACTGCGGGATTAATTTGTTTGAGCATTTTTCAAGTGTCTTTATTCTAATTTTGTATTAAGATCTAATGTTATGAATAGACAGTCAGCTCACCTTTGCTTGGACAGATTCACCAGGCTGGTGTCCTGGTGAGAGCTGCTGGTGAGTTGAGGTATAAGAGGCACAGAGACGATGCTGTCTGTGTTCAGCTGAGAGGCCAGAGTCCTGGTGAACTCTCTCAGGTGGACCTGTCTGCCGGAGCTCTGCAGTGTGTGCAGCACAAATGTGTTGATGCAGATCGTGTGCAGCGTAACCCAGAGGCCCGGCAGAAACACATCCGCCCCTGGTCCTTTCAGGTCCAACAGAGGAAGTAGGGCAGGGCCGGTCCAGCCCTGCAGGTGGGCTACAAGTTGAGAGACTGAGTCTGTGATCACTGGGTCCATGACTGGCCTTTTCACAGTGGGAACCAAATTAATATTGAGCCCGAGGCCAGAGAAGATGACCCGGCCGTCCATCCAGGCAGAGCTGTCCAGCTGAACCACGTGTCTGTGGCTGCAGAACGGCCTCAGCAGGTGCTCCACCACCTGCTCCACCACTGGCTTCCTGCTCTGCCTCTGGAGCTGCTCTGGACGGTACAGATACACGTTGCAGATGAACCCTGAGGTCAGGTCACAGAGGAGGGCAACATGGAGAGGGCAGGGAGCCTGCTGGTAGAAGAGCTGGTACTTCTTCACGGCCAGGTTTGGACCGGGTGTGTAGAAGGCCTGGTAGCGCCTGGTCAGGTGGCTGCAGAAAGCAGAGAGGGCTTCCAGCTTGTCTCCATCCCCCAGTCTGCTCAGGGTCAGGACTTTTATCTGGAAGCTGTTTCTCTTCAGGACACTCTGCCATCCATCCAGCTTCAGGGTCAGCTCAGAGCCAAAGCTGCTGTCGTCCCCTACAGACAGGCCGCTCTGCAGGACCACAGAGAACCACGTCAACGCCTCGGAGTACTCCACCTTGGAGAGACCAGCCCTCGGCTCCCTGCTCTGGGTGTAGAGGGGTCGATTGGCTCCTGCCTTCACGCCGGCAGCTCTCCTGATCAGCTCCTGCACAGCTCCTCTGTCCAGCACCTCCAGCAGGAGCTCCCTGGCAGTGTAGTAGATCTGGTAAGTGGGGCCGCTGTGACTCCTCCTGAGCGGCTTCACCTTTTTGCACTTGAAGATGTTTGGCAAACAGAGGCCGTCTCTCTTGGTTTGACTGTTCAGCTCGTCCACTGGGTGGCACTCCTCCGACATCCAGGTGCACTCCCTCACTGACAGAGCCTTTGCCTTCATCTCTGCTTTCTCTGAGATTTAAGAAGGTGATGAAGGCTTCTCTCACGACGGAGTCATCGGATCTGTGACAAGACAAAGAGATGTCGTCTGTTTATGATGTGAAAAGATAAGGAGACTCAGAGCTCTGTGCACTCGAGGCGTCCCTCAGGGTATCTGTGTGGAACTGTACATGTATCTATATATGGCTCTGTGTGTTTGTGTGTGTGTGTGTGTGTGTGTGTGTGTGTGTGTGAGTGTGTGTGTGTGTGTGTGTGTGTGTGCGTGTGTGTGTGTGTGTGTTGATCTGCTCCTACGTAAAGCACACTAACACACATGAGAATCTGCTGTTGAAGTTGATTCCCTGTAGCCAGACAACAGTGCCTTGGCAACCTCTCAACACAACCCTTTGACCCAGTGCAGCTATCATGACATGTTGTCCTCTTTCTGCACGGCTAGAGGCTCTTGCTTGACATTTAGAAGAAATGGAGAAAGCTCAGCACGTTATCAAGCACAAGTACATCTTTGGTACTGCAGCGTTCTGCTAGTGACACAATATGACAACTCACAAATGCATTACTTTCCCTTATTTTCATTCTACCCATGTTTTTTCTCCCTACAGTTCTCTTGTAGCACACTCCACACTCCTGGTGGACAGCTATATATGGCTAAGGAGAGGAGTAGAGCGGGTCGTCCACTATAACACAAAGTCAGTGGTTTGATCCCTGGCTCTCCCAAGTGTCCTTTGACGAGACACTGAACCCCAAATTGCCCCTGACGGCTATGCTGGCAGTGTGTGAGTGATGTGTGATAGAGAAAGTGCTGCAGATGGACTGAATGAATGTGTGTGTGTGAATGGGTGAAAGGTTAAACAGTACTGCAAAGGCCTTTGAGAGTCCCCCCCCGCCCCCTCACTCCATGCAGGTGTTCTGACCACCCAGTAGGAGCCACTAGCGCAGCAACAAGGACATGAACCTGTCTTTTCCGACAACCTGGAGCACTTTCAAATGTGCATTGTGGGATCAAGCTGCGAGCCACAGGTATCCGTCTTCGTGCTGGTAACTGGATCTCTGTGAGGCTGAGGCTTATACGGATTGCGTTTCCTGATTCATCTGCACGTCTCGCTGCTGGCAGTGGCCCCTGACTCA
Organism: Limanda limanda; assembly: GCF_963576545.1. NCBI lineage: Eukaryota > Metazoa > Chordata > Actinopteri > Pleuronectiformes > Pleuronectidae > Limanda > Limanda limanda. Next base: position 9,261,502 of record NC_083638.1, on the reverse strand, counting down.
CGATGAGCTAATTCCTCGAGGTTCAATCAGTGATCTAAAAGTAAATTCAGAGGTTGTGCCAACACCAACATTTAGTTACAGAACCGGAACATGAGTCCGTGACAAGTTTTTTAATCCATAAAACAGAGTTTGCTGAGCTCTCCCATTTGTAGGCAAATTTATATTTTGAGCTTGTGAAACGATGTTCACATATAATTTCACATGTCTATACTTATATACTTATATGAGGAGGCAGGTTTTTATACTGCAGTCGGGCACCAGGTGGCGATGATGATGGTTTGGCTTTTGGAGAACTCTCTTGTGATACATGCGGTTCATGACCAGGACCAAGTGTCACAGCTGTAGAAACTATTGCTTTTTTTATCCATTCTTCACCATCTGGGGACAGAAATGGATTATTTATTTAAAAACTTATAATGGCTACATCACGATTGTAATCTTCCACTCTATTCAACTGTGAAATGTAAAAAAAAACAAAAAACCTTAAAACAAGAGACTTTTCATTATAAAATCATCATAAAAAACTAGCACCCCTGGTAAGGACCAACAGACCCCTTAATGAAACCACATTTAAATTCACTGGATCCAGATTTTTATTTACATCGACACTGAAAGTCACACACTCATAAATATCAGTTCCCTTAACTTGCCTCATTTCTTTTTCATAAAGATCCACTCTCTGAGAAATCAAGGTAAAGGGAGGAAATATCCCAATGTTAAAGACAGTGATATAAAAATTCCTGTATTTAATGTAATGGGTTCTTCTTTGGGTCATGACCCACCACTCCACAAAATGTAATGGAAGCCGCGTGAGTAGTTTTCGCAAGATACTGCTTACAAATAAACAAACAAACTAACGGATAGGGGTGAAAACATAACCTTCTTGTCAGAGGTAAAAAATGCAAAACAAGCAGTTGAACACATAATAAGAGTCTTTCTCTTGGCGTCTTTGGTGTTTTCACATGAGAATACACTGTATCCTCAGTGTGTCGTGATAATATCCTGCCTTCTATCGTCGGGGGTGGAAGAATCACACAATCACCTCGAGGGCTCTGGAAGCTCTCGTGCATTAATCAAATCCACTTTTAAGTCCAGGATATGTTAATCCGTCAATATCAAAGACTGTCTTCTCTCCTTCACTGTGACCTTTGAGCTTTCTAATGAAAGCAATTCATTTACACACAGACAACACAAGACTGCGTCCAACGTCACACGACTTCACTGTTCCACACAATGAATAAGAAAATAACAAAGCTGATGGTTTTATTTTGCTTGGGGAGTCTCAGCTTATTCGATTATTCCAGCAACAGATCTGCTTTTCCTTCTGTTGCTCTGGTGAGTGATTCACGAGTCAGAGAACACCGGCCTATGATCCAACAACGAACCCTACACCTTTGGTTTTTCGGTAATATCGATTTAATGAATGCAACTATGAGACCAGAAACAGATGACTCCTGGTGAGGAGAAGGTTGTGTTTTCATTTAGCTCAAGCTGCAAAAATCCTATAGTACGAGAAGTATCTGAGTGTATCCACAAGGAAAATAAAACTTTATTCCGCTTCATTTATAGGTGGAATAAAGTTGTGCTCTCTGTGTGTTATATAATTCATCTTGACACTACGAGATAATGAACTCCTGTGCACTGCGTAGGGATGAGTATTGATAAGATTTTAACGATTTCGATTCCTTATCGATTCCTGCTTATCGATTCGATTCCTATTTCGATTCTCTTATCGATTCTTTTTGGGCAAGGGGGGAAAAAAGAGCACAAACGGGTTTATTTACATTAATTTTCTTTTATATAATTTTCTATAATGATGCACACCATATACAGTATGTATACATAAACATTTACATTTTTTAAATAACCAAAAACATTCACGTATTCCTCTTGAACTAAAGATAAACCTGACATTCTTCTGTAGAAATTACGATAAAATAAAACTTATATAACTTAAATAAAACTTACTCTGTTTAATTTAAACATGTTACTACTAGGTATATTAAAACTGAGCTGCCAAAAATTAAACTAGCAGTGGCAAATACCATCAAGTCTGCACCAGCAATTGTAATCAACAAAATCAACAATTCTTGTGCAGAAAAATAAGCATGTCTGCTTTCTCCGGAAGGATACGGGATCTCTCAGGACTAATTGTGTCTCCAGCTGTGGAGAACACTCTCTCAGATGGGGTGGAGGATGCCTGAACACACAGATAGGACTCAGCTGGACCTGACAGCATGGGTAAAATGTGTCTCTGGTCCCACCACCAAAGGGTGGCGTTATTCGTAGAGGGGATGCAGGGCAGACTTCTGTACAGCTGGACCTCTTGATGCACTCTCTGGGCCATGGACTCAGGGAGCTGTTGTTGTTGCAGGGACTGCAGCTCACGGTCCTCCTCTTCAAAGAGTTCCTCCAATGCTGTCTTTTTTCTCTGCTTTACGGCTGGTGTCTGAAATTAAATGGACATAACCAAATGGTTTGGATTAAATTAAATAATCAAAAAATCCATGCCATCTATCAATATTATTTATCAAAATGAGCTGAATTTGCATAGTCATCTTCTTCCTCCTCTTCATCCCCCTGCCTCTGTGTCTCTCCTTGCTCTGACAGCTTTTGAAGAAATTCACCATGTTAGAACCACAGAGCCAGAGAGAAATGTGCTACAATCAAAGGGATTGTCAAATTCAGATACCTCATCTGCAGCTGCCTCTGAGTTTGCTGCCACTGCTGCTTCCCTGACCCTGTCCCAGATCTCATCCCTATCCAGTTTGGATTTGAATCTGGGGTCTAACACAGTGGCCTCCTCCAGGAATGCCTTGACATCAGCATCCTTAAGTTTAAAGAGATGGACAGACAACACAAAATTAGGGGTAAATGTTACTGAATATGAATTTAATTTAGTGTATATGATTAAATGTCATATATTATTAATAATAGACTAATAAATGTCAGTCACTGTACCTGGTAGCGTTTTGAAAGATCGTTCCAAATGTTCTCTTTAACGCTCCTCACGAAAGCAGGGTCATCTGCCTGCACTGTGTAATGTTTCTGCAACTTCTGGAGGATAGGCAGTATCTGGCCACAGGTTGGACTTTTGTCACTGGAGACAGCAAGTGTGGATGTGTAATGCTTCCGCATCAGCAGCACAAACTCCTCTGCTTTCCTTAAGTCCTCGTTGCCCATTATGGCCAGTCTGCAATATAACAAAAACATTTTAATATATATTGCATAAAAAATCTTTTAATTGCTTTAGTCCATCAAGTTTTAAATAAGCCATATTATTATTATTTTTTCTTTTTTAAACAGTATTACTTACTTATCCTTTTGCATGGGCTTTCTTAGCCGTGGTTCTATAGCTGCAGCTTGGATGGCAGAAAACTGCTCACAGAATCTTTCCATCATCAAAAACAGGGAGTTCCATCTCGTCTTCACATCCAAGAGGAGCATGTGCTTTGGCAGCTCTGAAAGGCAAACACACACATACAAGTTTACAATAAACAATATTTTATTACAAGTAGTTTATCATTTTAAATTGATCATAATCTGCTCATTTACATTAACATATGTATGTTGGCGTATTTGGCTATGATTTAAAGAAAGTATTTTAAATGTGTTCTTACTGAGGAGTTCTTGCTTCTCCTTGAGGATAACTTTGGCCACGTGGGATCTCTTCATCCAAACAACCACAGAACGAATCCTTGCCACCCAGTTGGAAATCGTATGACAGTTGTACAGCTTCTGAGCTCCGAGGTTTAGTGTGTGCGCGAAACATGGCAACTTGGTCATGTGAAGAGTGTTCACGGCTACACTCATATTAGCTGCGTTGTCGACGGTGGCTGCCACTACCTTCTGCCTCACTTTGAACTCCTCCAGGATCCCATCTATCTCCTCTTCCACAGCTGGCCCTGTCTGTGCCTGGTACACTACCTTAGTTTTCAGGACTTTTTCCTTATTCTGGCCATCCCTGACCCAGTGCAGCGTTACTGTTAGGTAATGGTCTTGACTGAAACTTGTCCATCCATCAGCAGTGATGGCTGCCTTCTTGACAAGTGTCAGCTCTGACATAAGATTCTTCTTTTCAACCTCATACCAAGCAGGGATCAGTTGGTTTGCCAAACTGTCTCTGTTTGGGGCTTTATACCTTGGGTTGATAATCTTTGTCATCTCCCTATAGAAAATATATAGTGGGATGAAGGAATGGAACAGAACTATGCTGGTTAGAATAACAACATGCAACTTTGACATTCTATTTTAGCTGGCATGTCAGACAAAATACAACAAATGAACCTACCGAAAATCTGGGGCATCTACCGTAGTAAAAGGGTGCAAACCTTTCACCACAAACTTAGTCACTGTTCGGTGACATTCGTTAATCCTCTCTTCAGTCATTTTATTTTTCCCTGCCATGGTGAAAGAAGTTTGGCCAGAGGTGCACAAGACCTGCTAGCTGCAGCTTCTGACCAAGATCGACTACCAGCCTCTGAACCTGCCTGACTCTGAAAGTCATCATCTGCTAAATTAAATGGATGGAAATGGAGATTATTTACATAGTGAAAGCTGGTTTACACAATGAAACAAATGGCACTAACACAATAGACAGGGTCTGGAGCAGGGACGTGTGGTCAGGGGACGCAGAACCTGTCATCATGAAAAGTAAAAAAGAAATAACATAAGATAAAAGAAATATTAATATTTGTCCACTGATCTATGCTATAAATGTAATTTTCTGCATGATTTCAATCATTTCGAGCATTTATATAATCAAGCTACTGCGGCGTTACCGCTGTTGGGACTGAGGCCCCAGTGATCTGAGTTTCAACAATGAGTCGTAAACCGTGAGACCAACCTCAGGAGACCCCTTACATTTAAAAATCCAGCATGGAGCCCTTATCTCCATGTGGCAGCAGATCACTTCCTGGGTCCTGTGAAGGACCCCACTGTAAGCCACTCCCTGAGACTTGACTTCTGACCTTTCAATTGGGCGAAGGCAACACTGACCCCTGACCCCTCCTCCAGGGGGGCTGGTACCTCCCAGGTGCTACAAAAGAACTGTGCTCCCAAAAATCTGTCTCTTTTCACCCTGCTCAAGTCGTCTCCAGACCCACCAGGGGCCTAACTTCACGACTCAGTAACTAAGGAGGCGATTAGACGTTTGTTTAATATCATTTTATTTGAAGTTTTTATTTCTTCTTTTATTTTAGTCGAAGTTTTATCTTGATAGGACTTTTTGCTGTTTTAACTTGAAGACCGAAACAGGAAGTGCCCCGCTGGACGGACTCCGACACTTCCATAGACTTTTTCTAATTCACTCCGTTCCTGTAAACCAGCACGTTCTCCGCTGTTACAGAAGAAAGGCGAAGTTTCATTCCGTCAAGGCAGCAAGAAGAATTCGCTTCCTTTTCCGGTCCAGCGGCCGAGCCCGGAGCTCCGCTCGTGAGAGAGACCACGTGATTCAATGGCCCCCGGCACATTCGCGCAGACGCGCAGGCACATCGCGAGGGTTGTACAGTAAGAGACTTGATTATCTGGGCAGATATGTAGCATATTGTTTAATATTTGATTGTATTTGTTGCGAGACCGCTGAGTCTCATTGTTTAACCGGCTACTACGAGCCGCTACTTCCGGTTCATTTCCGGGTTTTGTTTAGTGTTTGAGCGCCGCGAGGAAAGCCTCCAGCCACGCTGTTAACGTCTGTGTTAGTCTGCAGTGAGTTTACCGATCAGAAACTCAGCCCACAACGTCCGCTTGGGGCTGAGTGGTTAAATCACTGTTAATCTATCTCTGGCGTGTTTTAAGAGCTTCTTTGAACTCTCCTTGCATGTTTTCCCTCTCTCTCTCTCTCTCTCTCTCTCTCTTCTCCTAAACCTAGTATACACCCGTTTCCGATCTGTATTTATAATACAGTTCATGTCACATAGTTAAATCTATATTCAGAGAGGCTGAACACATCTGGAAACCATTCGGCCCCCAAAGCCAAGCAGAGATAAGAATTCTCTTTGTCTGAAATTTCCTTTGTGTAATTCATCTGGCGACCACCATTGTGAGTTCCGACCACATGGTCATTAACATATTCTCCATTTTGGATAACGTTAAGTTAAACCACCATCTTGAGTCTATTATTGCCACGCCTTCTCTCCCTCTCTCCTCCTATTCTGGCTCTAAATTCATAACGGCTCCGCCATCTTGTTTTGTAGTCAATCCGCCATTTTGAGAGTTTTTAGGCCTTGATTCCACGAATCATGATCGGCCTCCATTTTAGATGTGATGTCACTACGTGACTGCGTCATCGCCACGCCCCTTCTTTTTCTCTCTCTCTCGCACACACACACACACACACACACACACACACACACACACACACACACACACACATATTGATAGACACAGAGACACATAGATGGACCAGAGGTTACATGCGTGTTCTAAATTGTGATAAGCTGCTGTTGTTATCTTTGAAATATGGGAGTTTGTTAAAATGATAAATCATTAAATAACACTAACTTTATTTCACATACACACACATAGACACACACATACAGAGAGACACTTTGACACAGACACACACACACAGAGACAGAATACATAGGTAGACCGCAGGTTTTACATGTATTTTCTGAATTGTGATAAGTGCTGCTGCTGTGTTTATCTTTGGAATATCGGAGCTTGTTAAAATGATAAATCATTGAATAACATTATAACTTTATTTCCCCTTTTTAATAAATACTTTTGTAATTAAAGTATCTGTAGTCTGTGATTATTTGTGCATATGTATGTGATTGCAGCTGGATTACGATTGCCTGTGCTCGAACTTAGAAGCCTTCACTGTTTATTAAGTAATCGTTAATATTAACTATTAAGATTATTAATTTAACCAATATCATATGAGACTGATATTTATAGCTTGATTCCGTTGGTCCCTGTAACCAGGGTGGTGCCCCCCTTTCTCAATTATTAATATAGATAGTATTATTCTTAAATTGATAATTTTATTGTTTTTGACTAATTATTTTCATTATTCTTGGTTGATAACCTTATCATTGTTAATTGATAGCTTGTACTTTCTAATTGATAATTCCTATTTTCTCATTAGTGGTTTTATTGTTATTTGATTACTGATCATCTTCAATTAATAATTTAATTATTTTTGATAGATAATTTTTATTATTTTAATAATCATATTTCATGATTATTAATAATTAGCCAATGTCAAGTCTACTCCTATTGCACAACACCGCCGAGCGAAGCTGCAGTAGCCGCCGAGCTACTGCAGCGTTACCGCCGAGCGACGACGCAGTTGCCGCCGAGCTACTGCGACGTTACTGCCGAGCGAAGCCGCAGTAGCCGGCGAGCTACTTCGGGTTGCCGCTGAGCGACGCCACAGTAGCCGCCAAGCTACTCCAGGTTGCCGCCGAGCGACGCTGTCGCGTCACTACTGCCCATCACTGATAATGGGAGACCAATGCCGGAGCTAAAATGTATGCTTCAAACGACGGGACAGAAGATAACTCGATCGACTACGCACAATAAAGGCAAATTGCTTCACACAAGTTTGAGGAGCTTACCTTGGATAGAAAGAGATGCAGCGCTATCGTTAGCTGCGCTGCTGCAAGCATCAAACACATGACACACCTGTAACTTCATTCCATGCGTGTTCAAATGCTTCATCATATTGGTGGTATTTCCTCCCTTCGACGAAATAGCCCTTTTGCACGCGTTGCAAGTGGCGTTGCTGTCATTTTGTCGTGTGAAATACAACCAGACTTTAGATCGTTTCTGCCTGGTTGACATGTTTGCTGCCGTCTGAATGAAAAAGTTTGCGCATGCGCAACGGCACAGGGAACCGTTAGCAGAATCGTTAAAGAATTTCGCTAACGATTCCAAGGAATTGGTTCACTGGGAACCGGTTCTAAACAAGAACAGGTTCTCGATTCCCATCCCTAGCACTGTGTGATATTTCTACTGCACACAGTAAAAAAGCATAAACCATATGCTTTGAGTCTTTTCTCTTTTTCTTAATGAAACTCTCCAGCTGTTTTGCATGTCTCTGCATAATGAATGTGCTTTACTAGGAACAGTCACTGCTTCTAAGCAGATTGTATCGAGGATACGATGACTATTAATAAACCTTTAGAATAACTGTGAATGAGGGCGCCACGTCAGACCCTGTTGTTTATTCTGTTTCATTCAGTTTTATTCGTGCAGCACCATCATCTCATGGCTCTTTACATCCCAAGGTCGAGACCTCACAATATCATACAGAGAGAAACCTAGCAGTTTTCATGGTGAGCAAGTTCTTGAGCAAAAGTCGAGAGAAAAAAACACGTCTGCTTCAAATTCATTTAGTTCAACTGAGAACTAAAGGATCTTTTTAAGTGGATTAATCATCAAAGTCAAGTCAAAGTTACGCACAACTTTAAAATGTTAAAACTTAAAAACGAGTGTCCCATATCCGGAGGTAGAGGCCGCAGGTTCATTTCTGATCCAGCTCTTTGCTGCACGTCTTCCCCAAGTGTTGTGAAGAGAAGCCCAGCCAACGCAACAGAAAATAAGTGAGTATTTGGTTTTGTTTGTGTTGTGTTGCGAGTATTTGGATGTATTGTGGGCCTTACCTTAGCCTTGTGCATATAATTAGCCTGCAAATTCAGGTAATCTGATTAAACGTATTGAGAAACAGGCTAATGTCATGTTATCTAGCTATATAAGAAGCTAGCCTTGTCTTTTTCAGATCAACAAACGCCACAGTGAAGAAAGTATATTGATGTGAGAATAGGGTTGCCAACTCCCTGAAAAATAAATAAGGGACACCTCATTGGCAGGGCCGGCCGACCCGATATCCTTCACCCTTCCTGCCGTGGTGAATTTTTTTTAGCCCCTTTTTTGTGAGTGAAACGATTTTTTAACTGAATCTGACCCTGAATTGAATTAGATGCATATTTTTGAGTGACATGAACACATGGAAAACCAATTATTATCCAGCAATTCACTTTAATAATAAACCAAATTAACTGAATAAAATGAGAATCTTTTTCTTAAACAGAAACATGTCTTGCTTAAACAATAGATAGAAAGCAGAACATCCATCCTGAAATTGTGCATATTTTTTGTGCAATGACAAAACGGCAAACAGAACGTCTGTAGAAAAATTGTACACACATGTAAACTGTACCGCCCAGTAAAGCAGTGTCGGCGTGTCACTGTCACCCATGCTGCTTTGTTGTCTTCCACTATCTTCTCCTTATACTTACTTATCTTCCGTTATCTTCTCCGCGAGCAACAGTACCTCCTCGGCCAATGGGATGAGTGTATTCTGTATCATCGTACTCGTGTGTGAATATGCTGTCAGCTCATTACTCCCAGTGCAGAACATTGCCTGGGAACAAGTTTACCGTAAACTTTCATATAAAGCGGCCTGTTATTCATTTTCCATTGGCCTTTTAATGACCATTTTTTAAATCTCACAGTAATACTGGTCAAAGTGCGTCCTTTTCAGCTCAATACGGGATGGTTGCTTTTGTTTCTAAATACGGGACGATTCCGTTTTTCAAGGGACGGTTGGCAACCCTAGCTCTGGATCACGCCGCTTCTCCTGCGGAAACCTAGCTGATTAGCTTAGCTTAGCTGTAGCCGCTGTTTCCCTTTAAAATTACCGTGATAAGGTTAGCTAAATGCTAACAGTAACCGGGCCCATCTACTACCTACACGACGACAAACTCCATTACATAATAAAACATTCAAAATTTCCGTTTATTTCCCTAACGTCACTAAGAGTGTTTTCTTCTCATCTGAACCACGTTCTTCCTAAAAGACAGAAGTACGAGATGCTAAACTGCTTTAACATATTTAAACTAAGTGAATTTTTAAAAGTTTACCTGATGTGACATGACTCTATTTACAATCATTTTAAATTAATTACATTTCTAGTTAATTCGGCTCTCACGTGATCTATCTTGATATCTTGATCTATAAATGCCATTTTATTTGTGCATTTTTAAATTGTTCAATAAAAAGCTGAAAGACTCAGAGTGAGTGTGTCGTGTTTTCTTCTGTGATGAAGGTGCAGCAGAGAACTGGCGCAGAAACAAAGATAGCAACCATTTTAATTTAACTTCTTGTCATAACGTGTTCACGACTCGTGTCAGAAGCAGTTTGTTGATGTGACTGAACCTGGCATCATCGTGTTTCAAACAGGTTAGAACACAGAGTTCAATCTGAGAACAAACGCACACTCAGCATTTAAATTCAGTTTAAAGCTGAATTCAGTTATTAACTTTCAAAAGGGATTTGTATCCCATATTAATATTGCACATATTATAAAAGTAATAATATAGATGTACTTGAAATATATAAATATGCATTAAAATGTATACTAAATAAATAAATAGTCCACATTAATGTTGCCCTCATTAAATAGTTATAATATAGATACATGTGAAATAAATAAATATAAAAATGTATTGTAAGTGTTTAAATAGATAAATAGTCCATTACATAGTTATAATATAGATAAATGTGAAATAAATAAATATAAAAATGTATTGTAAGTGTATAAATAGATAAATAGTCCATTAAATAAATAAACAAGTAAAACTGGTTAAAATCCATACATGTTATTAACTTAAAGTCAGTTAAAACCCATGTTTAAGATAATTTAATGGAGACATATTAAAAGTCTTCTGACTAAAAAGGCTTTCCCTTTAAGAGAGGTGAGAGCGCTTTCCCCTTTAAGAGATTTTCCCTCTGCGGAGGCGAGAGGAAGTGGAGGCACGTAAGAGTACGCAAAAGGGGAAGTGAGGGAGGAGACGAGAGGAAAACAAAAGGAGAAACAAAAGGAAAAAGGAGAGAGAAGAAGTTGGCTGCTAAAAAACAAGTGTTACAAAGATATATTAAGACTTAAAAGCAATACCCAGAGTTTGCAACCGAGACAAGATGGCGAGCGAGAAGATCGGACTCCGGTTGTAAGGGCTGAATCGACCAACCCTTTCCACCTGGACTGGACTTCTGCCTCTGCCCGGATTGGACTTTACTCACTGCTAGAGTGTTAGGAGTATCAACATTTTCTTTTTTTTAATAAACAACGGAACTTTATTTTGAAAAGACTATCACAACAACAAGAGAATAAAGGGAAGAAGAGTGAAGAGCTCCACTCGTCTAACCCCTCCTTTATTGTTTGAATTATATGTTTATTATGTTTATAATGTATACCTTATTTATTATGTTTTTTGTTAAGTGTGTTTAGTAAAGTGCCGGCTTTGAATTTAAAGTACCTGGTCTCTGGCTTATTATTTATGCCTTCACCCCACTCCTCAGAACCTAGAACTAGTCCAGCATTTGGTGTATATTAGAGGTAAATGCTACATGGCTGTATTGGTGTTAGTAGTAGTTATATTATTATTACATTCAGAACTGAAGCTACATCTTCATTTGAAAACACATCAGCTCTGGAAACGCTGGAATCTGGAGTGAGAAGAAGGACCGCCTCATTTAGTCTCTTCTCCATAAACAAGTAACAATGATGTAATACTTCACTGGGTTAACTGGAGCTCAGCAGAATGAACAGGGACTGAAGCTCTGCTGGGGACAGAGGGGCCCGGGGCCGTGGAGACGCTGGCTCCGGCCCTGCGCTCCCTTTGTAAACCGTTTACTCTCTAATGGCCACAGGGGGGCGTCCTCCTCCTCGGTGCTGCTGCAGACTCTCTCCTCATTTGCAGCCTTTGCCAGCTCCCTCCTCCTCCTCCTACTCGACGGCAGAGAGACAAGCGAGGACAACCGATTTTAAAATGGCCCCAAAGAGGTAAAAATACCATAAAGAGACAGTAAAACTATATAAATGTATAATTTGATGGGATCTATGTTGTTGTATCACAGACCTAATTCATCACACTGTTGGAGGATGGACACACACACACACACCTTTCTACCTCATTTTTATACCAATGCATTTTACAAAATGCTTCTTCCAATTAAAAATCCCATAGAAACAGCCACGTTTTCAGCAGTTGACACATTATTATTATCTTATATTTTCATACAGTTGCTGTTTTGCCTGCTGCTATGATCCATCAAATGAAATGTTCAAGACTGCACCGCCATCTAGAGGACAGAGTGGGTGTTGCAAAAGTCTTCAATCAAACAATCACATTTTATTTGTGCAGATCATATGCACAAACCACAGTTTCCCTCATCGTACTCAACAAGGTGTGACATGTTCTGTCAAGAGAGAGGAAGAATACATGTTTATTTTTGTATTTTATTCACTCCCTGTTATTTAGAGTTCTTCTTCCACTAAATGTTTGAATTAAACATGATAAACTTTACTGCACCGACATGTTTTATTCAATCACTCATAACAAATGAAATATGTTGTATGGTGGACGAGGGTTGTTTATTTTTCTCATAGAACCACAGACATTAATATACTCTTTGAAATTGTATTGATAGTGTAACTATCATATTGATCAACTCAACTTTACATATAAATTTACATATATGTATATTAATATACATTGATATTGATTGACCGAACTTAATGATAAATATTCAAAAATTTAGACTCTAAATAATATTAAGAAAAAATGCTTCAATTTCCATAAAAATCAAATCCATTATTTTCAAGCTTTTAGAGGAGATCTTCCAGGCGCTGCAGAGAACCATCGCGGGCTACGAGCGGGAGATGCTGCGGTCCGAGCCGGAGATCCGGCGGCAGTGCAGGCTTCTGCGGAGCCTCCTCCGCCCGGAGCCCGAGCTCCACAAGCCGCAAGGTCTGAGAGCCGCGCCGGGCTCCGTCTATGCTCTAGTAAGAATGAAGCTAGCATGTTGAATAGTTAGCTAAAATGATGCTAGCCTGTTTTTGTAATCAATGAGTGTAGTTGGTCAGAAGACTTGAGTTGGCAGAGTAAAATATACCAGACGTTTTGGTCACTTCTTAGCATCCCCATGAAACACTTCAGTTGTGTTGTAAGTATTTGGTTTCGTTGTGAATATTTGCTTGTGTTGTGAGTACAGTATTTGGTTGTGTGCTGTAAGTATTTGGTTGTATCGGAGTATTTGGTTGTGTGCTGCGAGTATTTGGTTGTATTGTGAGTATTTGCTTGTGCTGTGAGTATCAAGCTGTGACTATTAGGTTGTGAGTATTGCTTGTGTTGTGAGTGATTAGTTGTATTGTGAGTATTTGCTTGTGCTGCAAGTATTTGATTGTGAGTATTTAGCCTACTTGTGTTCAGAGTGTTGTGAGTATTTGCAGAGCATTTTGTATTTGCGATGAATGTGTTGCCGAATTGATGCAGATGTTTTCTCCATTTTCACGTTTCTTTCACAGAGTGTTGAGCTGTAAAGGCCGATATTTACTTCTCCGTTTTTTCGGATACGGACAGATAAGACTGCCCTATCCGCCGTGGAACGCCCTCTCCGAGCGCCTAGGAGAGCTTTTCGTGCACCTCTGATTTTTCTAACTGTCCGTGTTTATTTCGGAGACCCCACGGACAGCCCTTGGCTGTGATTGGTCCGCTAACGACATAATTTCCGTAAGACGTAATTTCCGGACCTCAAACTTCCTGCATCTTTCCCATAGACTGTATTGTCACAACAAACCCAAACACAACTATGATTCTACGATTAATGTGACGTGTGTTATAAGCCAGCGGAGTTGTCCGGCTGACGGTGGCTGGTGAGAGCACTGACGGCATGTGTGCACGGTCACATACGGTTATAACGAGCTTTCATAACGGCGCTAGCGGGCTAGCCACCATGCTAACTGCGGTGGTAACAGTGTAAAAACCCGCTGTCACGACTTAATTCCACTTCTATCATGACACTGTTTCTATAATACCGTCAGGTTAGAAGCAAACACTGGGTAGTAGTTAGTGTCGGGAGTCCCTGCTGACTGTGTGTGGAAGCTGGGATTGAAGCTAGCTGGGGGGGAAGCTAGCTAGCTCCGTCTAGCTTCAAGCTACACGGAGCTTCAAGCTGTGGAATAAGCAACACAGTACGGAAACAAGACCGGGGAACCGCTGTGCTAAGAAACGATTACATCAGAATTTTGACCCGCTGGGTGTCACTTTATTTTATTTAGTTGCTATCGTAGCCTACACTGTGTGTGAGGAAAGTGGGGAGTAAGTAAATAAACAGCGTGGACTTCTTCTGATTACTCGTGAGGTAGGCTTCTCCAAGCTTGTCTTCCGTTGCGCCACCTACTGTTCTGGCGGTGAATTGCTTTCAGCACGGACCATGACACGGGCAACTATAAATGAAAAAGTGTCCGTCCGATCCGTCCATTCGTAACGGAGTCGGAGTAGCATAATGGAGCCTTCGGCCGACGTATTAACAACTTCTCTCCCTCGTCAGTGACGTCAGGGTCACATTAGCAGGGCTGGTCATGGCCTGTGTGCTGAGTCCATAAAACAACTCTTTCTGTCTAAATGTTGGGATGTGAGTGTCGCTTTAAGACGTTCATGGGAAAAATATGGCTCTGCTGGCTGCAGAGCTTTCTCACATGACAGGGAAACTTATTCACCCAGCTTGTATTATCAAAGACATGGTGGATGAAAGCAGTCGCCTGTGTTCACTGTCCTGTGAGGGATCTCGAACGAATGCTGAATTTATAACTCAGCTGTCAAAACCGAACGCATCTTGGACATGGTACGAGAAGATCAGCGGCTCTGATGTCAGCGGCCGGGACGCTGTGCAGCTCTGGCAGTAGGTAAATGTGCAGGTCCCTGAGGGCCAATGTCTATTTATAAAGGCACTTTGTGTCCTCACTTTAGTATCCAGCGCCCGGCCCGACTCTGGTCTGAATATGGAGTCGCATTCTGACACTGAGGAGCCATAACGAGCAGCCTCGAGTTGTAGCAGATCACTATCGCCTGATGCTTTGTCTCCACATTAATTCCACTGTGCTGCAAGGCCTCAGCCAAGCAGTTCATCACATTTATACAAGTTATTTAAGCACTTTCCGTTGGCGGATCTGCTAAAGAAGCTAAAGCAGTTCCTGGTCTTTGCAGAAATACTCCTGGCACCGAAGTTTAATTGGGCTTCCGGGAAAGAGAATAGAATTAGCGACCTTGAATTAAGGGGTGATGCATTAAGCTACTGTCAGCTGACGGTCGGTGAGCTGAGCCGCTTATCTTGGCGTTGCTGGATTTTATTTTTAACCTGACAACACCTGACAGGCCCCAGGGAGCCGGGGGAAGACCTCGCAGTGCGGAGGATGACTGACAGTGAGCGAACATGAGAAAGTGAGGGGCGGAGGTGCAAGGCCGAGGAGAAATGCTCAGTATTTAGATGTAAGTTGAGGAGGATTGTGTCAACGGAGGGGGAAGGATGGAGGAGCCTGTCTTTGGTAACGGGGGGGCGGGGACAGCCTGTGAGGTGTTGACGTGTTGACGTGTGAGCGGAGACGCAGGCGGTGAAATCAGAAACATCCTCTGGAAGAGAGAGAGCAGAAAGATTGAGGGGAAAGAGGACAGAGAACAGAGGAGCTGAAGAGTGAAACCAGTGAAAACACCAGGACATTTTGAGTATTCGGCCACGTTTAGTCATTTTCTCTGACTTGGCCCATGTCAGGCACCTCAGCTCCTATCTGAGTATTCCAGCAGGGTTTAATCACAGTGGCTGAGGATTGTGTTGTTACCAAGTGACCAAATAAAAACAACACGTAGCTGGCCCCTTCTCTCCCGGCAGGAAGCACCAGCGAAGGAAAAAAAATCCTCCCCGGCCACAGCTGCAGCTGATTATAGTGAGGCAACCTTTGTCCTGCAGCGTTTCTCTTCCTGTAAAGTTGGATTTGTTTAAATGACGACAGAGTGTAGTCTGGTCAAAGATTTATTTATATTCCGTTATAAACCAGTTCATGAACTGGTCGTCTCACTTGTACAAACATTTATCTGTGAGGAAACACGCAGAGTATCAAACGAAAACATAATTAGTGAAAATAAAGGCTAATTATTTTAACATTAAAGTTTCAGTCTTTGCGGTGAACTTAGAGGTTAGAAACATGCTTCATAAAGAAAAAAGGCAATGGTTGAAAGTAACTAAGTACATTTACTTAAGTACTTCTCCAGAACACTGATGCTACACTGACTTCCCTCCAAAAGGTGCTTCGTTGAATAAACTTGACTTACTTTACATGTTTTCCTACATTTCAGAAATAAAATATGAAGCTTTTCCTCCAGTGCATGTATTTCACAGCTATTTTACATTACAATTTTACAATTATCTTATTTATTTTTAAAATATCATGGATTATACCAGATGTTGGTTAAGATATATTTCATATTTATACATAGTGATAAATCAGTAATGGTATACTGGCAGAGGCTGCCCTACTTTTTCATACTTGAGTATATTCATTTACTTTTTTCTTAATGAAACTCGTTGAGGATTTTTTACAGCTTGAAGATTTATTGTATTTAATAAACCAAAGAACCATTTAGATGGATATATACCACATTTGAGAAAATGAGCAATTCCCCATGACCAAGATTTATAGCCATTCACATCTTATAAATTATCCATTCTAGCAAATACCTCTGCTGATTTTTTTCCACTTCCAGAAACTCAAATCTCAATTTTTAACAATAACAAATGATCGATCAATCTGTACATCTGTAGTGACTCTGTAGATCTGCAGTCTGTGTCGTCTTGTACCGATGTCACGTTATGTTCTCATGCAGTTGTCTTCTGTGTGTCCTGTGAACAAGTCACCAACATCAAACCATTTAGTGAAGATGTGGCTCCTCCCTCAGATCCCAGGTCTGACTGACAGAGTGACTTTGACAGTGTCATCACAACCTACAGGAAACCGTTATTTCGACAATCAGATGTCGTCACCTGTTCTGTCTCAACCAACTGAACCCTGTGAGAAGCTTGGAAACTGCGTCTTGCGTTCCTGCACGTTAACTGCTGACAGGGAAATGCGCCACTGTTGCAGAAGCAAAAAAATCGAAGAATGGCACAAACAGGGAAATGTGCACTTTTCTTAAGTAAATTCTGCTTGTAGCAGCTTTAACCCAGGTGGGAATCTGTGTCCCCTGTAAACAGCTCTGTAATGTGGTGTTGATTGAGCCAGGCCTACATTTAGACGGTGAGTCAAAACTTGTGTCCCCAGCTCTGTGTAATTTAGTCTGCCTGTTTAGACATTAACAGTGAGTGTAGGGGTGTCAACATCTCCCTCAGCACAACCACAAGATCCTTGTCAGAGAAAAAGCACCGTCGTCCACAGTATAAGTTCCTAAAACACGAGTTAGCTCAGGGTTTAGGTCATCACTGACCAGTAACAGAGAGAAGCACTCTTGACTCTTTGCCAGTAATTTTTATTTTGAGATATTTTGTAGAACAGGGGAACCAATGATTACAAAAAAAAGTCCATAAGTGTCCTACATGCTACACCTTAACCTAATTCATCATGCTTGCCTGGAAAAAGTACATAGAAATTTAACAAAAAACGTACAATTAAAACTGATGTACATTATACTCACCATTAACTTTACTTTTAATGTACCTTTCTCTTGCTTCCATGCACGCATTTTTTTTACATTACATTGAGATAAAAAAATTAAGACTTTTAGGCGCTTCTTGAAACCATAAAGCAGTTTTTCCACTAAAAACAGAACGCACCTTTAAATAAAACAAATAATGAACAGATAGAATGATTTCCATTGGGACAAAATTGATGGAAAACAGAAAGCCTCGACTTCTTTTTGGAACCAAAGATGAATTTGCATCCTACCATAAAACAAAAAGGAGCACTTGCACGCCCATATAGTGCCGAAATGAAAATGGAAGTCTGTCCAACTCTTCAATCTCCAATAATCACATTGAAACAACACGTCTTTTTTGATAAAATAAATATCGCACATCTGCTAGAAATAAATAATGATTACTGAAACACCTCACTATGTTAAATGCTAAAGTGAGACAGATTTCATCTACGCGACCACTTCATTTCATGGCATGAGGATGGTCATGTGTGTAAAGCACTAGTGCGGCTTCGAGTGTCTCTCGCGGCTGTTACCTTGAGGTAGATAACACATTTACATTAACGCCTACGATAATGGTTGCTGCTGGCATCATGTGTCAGATTTACAGTATGAAAGGGTTTAATAAGGAAGCTTTTCTTTGGGGGAAATTGTATAAAGTCAAAAGTGAAACAGAAAAAAGAAAGACACCTCATTCACCTTTCCCCCCCGTGCTTATCCAATTCCAGGAGAGGTTGTTTGAAAGCACTTGAAAAGCCTACAGCAATGTTAACGTCTAGCATCCTTCTTTGTGTTACATCCGAACCTCGTTTCTTAAATCCTCTCCTCCCTCCTTCCTCAAACTACTTGACTTCTCTCCTGCTCTGTTCATCTACAGTACTTGAGTGTGCGAGTGACTTGCCAGTTTAGCAATGAGGGTGTGGACGTTAACCCATGAAGGCCTGGTGGTCAAGGCTCAGAGTGATGACCAGAAACTCCTTAAATATAATAAATCACCCCTCAACTCTTAAAAAGAAAAAAAACAAAACAAACTAAAAATAATTAAAAGTAACCATAATTAAAAAAAGGTATGAAATGATTCAAGTACAATAATATACCATATTATTAAAAAACATAAGAACAAAACGGTCTAGTTTTTGCACTGTGAGGAAGGATATATTTCTTTAATTAAGATGCTTGAAGATGCTGCTGTAGGTTTTGTGGGCGATCTGAGGGGAGCATTTGACAGCGCAGGGGGTGAGGGACGCCTGGATGGATTTCAGAGGCAAGTCATCGGTGCTGTCAAAGCCGGGCAGGGCCAGAGAGTCCAGCTGCATATTAATCACGATCTCTGTGCTCCTGCCGAGGAAGCTCTCGTCCAGGTCTCTCCCTTCCGAGGGCTCCGTCTCTGCGCCGGCCACAGTGTCTCCGACCACCTCTTCCTTCCGGCTGAACAGGCGGTCCAGGTAGCTGGTGTAAGTGCTCTCCTTCTGGAAGTGGTCCTCATTACGAATGTCCCAGCACGCTTCGTCGATCAAACAGCCGTTCTCCTCCACCCTCTCCCCGGAGCCGAAGCTCTCCCAGGGCTGAGAAGGCCACGGGCCGTCCCCGCCGACGACTCCCGAACCTCCTCCCCCCAACTGGGCCAGGTTTACCAGGCACTTCTCCTCCTTCTCCTGACTTATGGACTTGGACATGGAGCCTGAGCGGGGGGCCTCCAGCAGAGAGACGGAAGTGTTGAGCTCGTTCAGGAGACCCACTTCACTGAGCAGGGCCGCCTCCTGACAGGGCTCGGGCTGCAGGCTCAGTTTGATGGTGCTGGCGATAAAGGAGTCAAAGTCAAAGCCTTGGTTCTGCTGGCTTGGAGGTTTATCCGTCTGGTGCTTCTCCTGCTCACTGTCCTTCTCCACCGGACTCTGGGTCTTCTCGGCCTCCTGCAGTGCGATCTGGGCCTTCACCAACCCGTTCTTCTCGCACTTGCTCCTAGCCTTACGGTCCGCCTTCTCCTTGCTCTGCTGCTCCTTCCAGTTGGAGAGGTCGATGATGAGTTTGGGCTCATAGTAGTGGTTGACTTCACTGTCCCTCCAGATAAGGTTATCCAGGTAGGAGGGGGACACTGCCTTGTAGTTACAGGTGTGGCTACACTGCAAGTCACAGTATTTGTTCTCGTGGTGGTCGTCCTGCCAGGATCGCTCTGGCGGGAACACACTGGAGTAGTCGTAGGACGGCTCATCCAGGAACTTCTCCCGATCTCCATCAGCATATTTACGAGGATCAACCTGCAAAGATACAACAGCCCTGATTAAAAACAATTTAAAAAATGGAGGAAATAGACAAACTATTTTTTTTGGCACTTAATAGACGATTTTTTTAAAAGTACAAAACACACCTGGACCTCCTCTTCGTCTGTTACATCAGAGAGTGCCCTGGGGTCGACCTGAACTTCCTCTGGGTCATGGTGGCTGTGCAAGTGCCAGTCCGCCTCTGACAGCTGGCTCTCATGATACCTGATGAGTGAGTAGGAAAGAGACTCTTTAAGTACACAGACGCACTAAACACACAAAATACACAAAAAAAGGCTCCAGTACAGAATCTACCTATGCAAACAAATAAAGTCATAAAAGAAAGAGAAAAACTTGTTCTGGTCATGTGGTCTGTGTGTCAATATGGTTACTGCTTAGTAGAGCGTAATATTTTACACAAAAGGAAAAGATATCACTTTGAGTCTAAAAAGTGTAAACAGGGCAGTAGAGGGAAAAGTGAGCAGACATACCTGTCCCAGGTGTGGCTGTGGCTCTGGTCCATGAGCAGGATATCATCGACTTCATCCTCAATGTGGAACGGGTGCAGAGATACAGGTTCGTCCAGGGGGAAGGAGTAGTCGACCATATAAGGGTGTGCAAGGGCCTCCTCTGCAGTCAGACGATCCATGGGGTTAAAGGTCAGGATCTTCTCCAGGAAATCGAGGGCTGCCGAGAAAAGAGAGGGAGGACAATGAGATAACGGAAAAACACGAGATTTGATATTTGACAGACTTTTGTACGAGTTCAGAAATACTTCATTGGTATGTGAGAGTCCCTGAATAAATAAGTAAGCGGAGCTCACCCTGTGGACTGACGTCAGGCAGCAGCTTGGTCAGTGGCGTGTGAGGGTTGGACATGTCGCTGCGGATGAAGACGGGGATGACACTGTGGAGCTCCTGCCGGTCTTCCTCCCGCAGCACAGGGATGGACTCCAGGATCAGCTGCATCTGCTCCAGTTCATGGGCTCCTGCAACAAAAACCACGAAGCACTTTCTTACTAACAGAATGAAACAACATCCAGCTTGTGCATAACTGAGTTAAGTTAGATTTGAGCTAAGCTGAGCGTGGCAGATCATGAGAACAAAGATGTTATTTGCCCTCGGTACAGCTCGGGGGCAGTTTCAACAAACAAGAACAGTCTGTCTCCTTCAGCTGGATTTGCAAATGAGAGGAATAAAGGACAGCAAAGGCTGATTCTCCTGTCTGCTCTGACGCAAAGACACAATGACTCAGAGGACGAACATCCGCCTCGACAGACAAGTCAGTCAACTTCTTTGCTATGAACACTGCTTGCCTGTATGTTTGATCATGAGGCAGGCACAGGAAAAAGAATCAACATTTACCTGCAAAGAGGGTTTTCCCTGTGAGCATCTCAGCGAATATGCATCCAGCGGCCCACATGTCGATGGCTTTGGTGTAGTTGTTTGGAGAGAGCAGCAGGCGAGGAGATCTGTACCACTTGGTGACCAGACCTTCAGATAGATGACCCTGTGGTTAAAGGAGACGAGACAGTCAGTGGTACCCTGGTTATAGAAAGAATGACCTAAAGCCACTATTGTCCAAAAAACGGCCGACGTGGATTAACTATTGTGTCATCATGTTTGGATCATTCCCACCAAAGAGGCCCTGACCTCCACTGGTTTCCTCAGTAATAGCTACGTGTTAAACATGACTTTATGTGCCTTCACGTTTGCCACCCAACACTGCTGCTAACACCAGTCCCACAGCAAACAATGCCTGCCTGCCGGTGTTTGCATAACTTCCCAACTCCTGTGCCGTCTCCTTGACGAACCCAGGCTGTGCTGGTCACGTGCACAACACAGAGAGAGGGCAAAGACCCTGGAGACAAAAAAAACTGATGAAAGGGGGGAGACCAGACACGTGTAGGCCTTGTCAGCAGTCTGAGAGAGCGGGATAATCCCCTACTACCACACACTGACACACCAATGACACCAATTTGCACTCTGCTCTCACACAGTGCTCGACTATTCACAGGGACAGAGGACACTGAACACAAAGAAAACTGACCTGTGGGAGTGTGTGTGCGTATGTGTACACACTGGGACACTGGGGGAGGGTAGGTGGTAAAACAACACCCTCCCTGCCTTGGTCTTTTATGCACCGGTAGTTTGTAGTGAGACCAAAATGGTCCTCTCACCACCAAGCCAGGCTCCTGTTTCGGGCCTAATTTAGCTACAAATACTTGATGTCACACTATCCTGCAGTGTGTCATTGCTCTGCATGCCCTTGTTTTGATAGGTCTATAAATGACATGCCATAGAGACTGCGGACACAACTACATCCTTCAGGTAACCAGGGTATCGGATGTATGGGTCCAGGAGTGGGTTTCATCGAGAAACTTGCACAGAGGACGAGAGCAGGAAGATGGTCGCATCTTGGGTTGCAAAATCCCGGGAATATTCAAAGTTTGAAATTTTCCATGGGAATTAACGGGAATATACGGGAATAAAATGGAAATGTTGTGGGTAATTTATACTAACTGTGTTTACTTTGTCATATACAGACATAAACATTTTGTTTTGTCATAGGCTGATTTGAGCCCTGAGGAAACTTTGGGCACTTGACTATACGCTTCTGCATCGTTGTGTCATTCTTAACATAGGTCTTTGCTCAGTATTTGCAAATGTACACAGCCTTTCCTTTTACATTGGACATTGACATTTCTCCACACATGAGAGAGTGCACGTGGCATTGTTCTGTAGAATAAGATGAGAAAAAAGTTTGTAAAAAAACACTAATGCAATGCCAGAGATATAAATAGTTAGCCAAACAATTGGAATCGTCTGTAAACATATTTTACAATTGATGGATAAATGAATGGAAATAGGCTGGATGAACAGATGAACAATCCTCAATCAGCATGCTAATATATTTTCCCCAGTAATATCATCAAAACTTACCCGACTAGTCCTGCACACTACAGCAGGCCTCAACAGCCCTGCTGTAGAGTGAGAATGCTGGGAATGATCTGTGCATGTGATGGAAGAATGCACAGTGGAGGGTTGAAACTCAATGTTCAGCGTGTGCTGCATTCCATACATCTTTAAAATAGAGTTTTGAATGATGTTTTTATTGCTCAGCGTTTAATTTGTGTAATTTTTTTTTTTTTTTTCAAAATTCCCCAAATTCCTGAGCTTAACTTCCCATGGAAAGTTTCCGGATAATTTCCGGAAATTTACCGGAAAGTTTCCGCCCCTTTGCAACCCTAGTCGCATCACACACAGGTGGATCAAAACTCCAGGCTCCAACCTGCTGGGCTGTCTAGCACCCAATTGGAGAAATGGCACTAATAGTTTGATATATGGGATTGTGGTGGAGAAATTCGTGCAACCAGCTTTGCAGAGTATTGCAACAGAGATGTGATTAGGTCTGCTTTAGGAGTGTGGGGTCTCTGCATAAGGACAAGTGCAGGATGGACTCTGAACTAAAAGAAGCAGATTAGAGTTTAACTAGAAGCTGTGGACAAAGTGCATTTTCAGCCGGCCTTTTCCTTGAACTGCTTTTCAAAAGGGGGCCAAATATCACAAAGACAGAGACAGGCATTAAATCATCAGCCCTCTCGATGCCTGAGGCAACAGTTGGCGAACCTGATCTAGGTTAGATCAGGCTGACATTTAATGAGTCATACCAGTTTCCCACAGTGCATCAGGTTTAGTCACAGCAACCTTTCGCATGTCGGACCAGGTGTGAGTAAAGGTAGCTGGTGTTGAGTCAGTGAGAGCTGTGCTGCTTCACAGAAGGTGGGACGGAAAACGACAATGATACATTTCCAGAGCCACCCACACATTTGTGAAATAATTTTACAGGAAACATGACACTCGACAAAGAGAGACAGGTGGAGCTTCACTGGTCTCACAATACATTGGACATAGGGACCTTATTAGCAGATAAACTATTTTTATCCGGTTTATGTTAATGTTTTGTACTTATAAAATGCTTTTCGAGTCTTGATGACCTCAAAGCTCTTTACATTACAGTTTGCCATTCACACACACATTCATTCATGCACATGTGTGATCTCCATTAATTGCAGCTACTTCTGGTTCTTAAAAGCAGAACCATCTTTTCAGGCTTGAAACAAAAATAAAGAGTGATAGCAACTCTCTGAATTTCATGTTGACTCAACAGCGTCTCTCTGGTTGGATCCTGTGAAGACTAGTGCCAGACAGGCCAGTTACTGGCTGAATAATTGGGTCAAATATGTGTGTGCGTGCGTGTGTGTGTTCCTGCAGTTGTGGTTTGTAGTAGTGTGTTGTGCAGGATACTTAAGTGGCACAAAGGACCTCTGTGAACCATCTAACATTCCTAAAAAAACTTTAGCATCGCAAATGACTGAATTCTAAAAAGCCACAGGCAAGTACGAAGACTCTTAACTGTAGAATCTCAGTTTATATTAGTACAACTATTCTGACTTACAATAGCAGGCGATATGACCGTTTAACATCAACAAATTATCACTTATGTGCGCGACAACTCTGGCTTAAGGTCTAGAGTTAGATCTTAACCCTATCTCTGGGAAGTAGTAAATTATTCGACTATCAGATGTCACAGATGTGAAAACTTATCCAAGCAGATGCAACACTACTTAGTGATGACGCACATCATACGTGTGACACTATCCTGGAGTAGTTTACAGCCTCAGCCGCCCTCATTTATAACTCAAAACAGCTTGCTTAGGCACCACCAATGCTAAAGCTAAATATTGGAGTGTTATACCCACAATATTCTGTAAACCTTATCCTTCAAATAAGGCCCCTGGCAAGGCTCCCACAACAAGACAAAGAGCTGGCTGGGAAAGGGAGGTGAATCGGGGCTGTGGAAGTTGGAGTGCACGTGAATTCCTGTCATTCTTGATCCTGGGCCACCATGAGGGCTGGCCCTTAAAACAGAGCCATGCAGGATTCATCAAAGCTTGTAGGGAATCACGAAGAGTTGTGTTTTCAAGGCACCAGAATATAAAAAGTTGGGATTTTAGGAGGAAGAGGTGGGATCAGTGCCCTTGTGCCTACACCGCTGATGCCACGCCAGAAACTCAGGTTCACTGGGAAAGAGCGCCTCTTTATTTAGAAACCACGTTATTCAAATAACATGCACTCATGCCACTCAGCTGCTCCTGAAAGTAGAGGGTGGTTACGAGCAGATCTGCCCCCGGTGATTTGGTCCAAACCAACACTGAAACCAACTGTTTTTTTTATGCCTTCACACTTCACTGGGTGCCACAGTGTCATGTGGGGACTTTCTAAACAAGCTTCATTTGGTCAGAGACACACACACACACACACACACACACACACACACACACACACACACACACACACACACACACACACACACACACACACACACACACACACACACACACACACACACACACACACACACACACACACACACACACACACACACACACACACACACACACACACACACACACACACACACACACACACACACACACACACACACACAATCAGATGAATGTGAGTGCCATGAGAAAAGTGGTTGGCAGAGATCTCAGTGCCCCCCTCCCTCCCCTCCACATCACTATTGTTATCACAGTAGAGACAGATAAAACACAACAATGCTGTTTGGAAAGGAAAGGAGGGTCAGAGCCTGGTAAAGTCAGTCTGACTACAGTGTTTGTATCCTTGACAAAACCCTCAGGCAGCTCTAGTCTGCTGCAGCACGTCAGCAGACAAGAGTCCAACAGGAGAGAGCTGACCCCGGCAAAGCAGCTTCTCAATACCCACTAGCCAGCATATTTACCAATCGAGAAAAAGTGCTTATTGGAGGGAAAGTAGCCCACATGGCAAACACTGACTCACGGGAGGAGTGCAGCAGCTATGGGTGAGTGGCTACGTGGAACAAAATGTGTGAGACACTCACTTCTCCCCTTGTTTTCCATCTCTCATTGCAGAGACCAATTGTCTTCCCCTAAGATGTGACTAATATGATGACATACAAGTCAGAGCAGAGAGTGTGACGAGCCTGCTCGTGGCGGTGATCTGGAAATGAGCAGTTCTGGTAAACAAGTGTGAGTAAGTCTGTCTCAGGGTGGTGTAAGACGTGGCGGGCTCCTGTCTGTGTAGGGGGATATGAATGAGGCTGTGCCAGCCAGAGGGATCACATCACGTGAGCCACTTCAGACCCTCAGACCCACCGATGACTAATCCCAGACACGTGTAGGCATCTGACTGAGCGAGAGAGTGAGTGAGAGCTAGACCTAGATTCCCCACATCACACAACCATATGGCCTTTGAGGGGAATTTGCTCATCCTGTTACAGAGGGCTTGCCACCTGGCTACAATTAGACGTTATCCACACTTCTCTCATACTAGGATACAAAGCAACATGTTGGGTTAAGATCTGGCTTTTAAGGCCCAGGTTTACTTTATGCTGGAACTTGAAAAGGTCTTGTAACAGCCAAAGTAGACCTAGTTGTCTTGATACTAGTTATGTGCTTGAAATTGGTTAACAACCTCAATGCATATAGAATAGAGGGAAGTATGCATGCGTGTATATAAATACATTGTCAATGTTTTAATCCAGTGCTTCCATAAAGGCTCTGCTGCTTCAACATCATCGTTAAAAAGCTCAAGACTGAACCATTTTGGTTCGTTTCAAATATTTATTGTTTCCTTAATTCACCTGGGAATGTGGATTATCCTCATCTTTGTTAAACCCCATTATCACGAGCCCACTCATTTGTATATTTAGACATGGAGTGGAGCCCATTTCCAGATCTGATTGTACACACTGTTAGATCCCAGGGTTGTGGTTTCCACAGAGTCTTTTCTCCGGAGAAGGGAAACAGAGACGCAGCCTCAAGGAACCACGTCTCTTCTTGTTTACGTTCCTGCTGCGGAACTGCGGCATTCTGGGAAATACTGCGTTATTATGCAGCAGCGGAAACATCTCGTGTCAAAGCAGTCTTCTTGAATGAGTTCAGGTTTAACCAAGTTAAACTTGACAGGGTTCATACACATTGTGACCAATGGATTTCCATGACTTTTCAACAACTTTTAACCAAATTTCCATGTCTGAACATTTTGTGAAATCTCGGTGTATACATGAAAGTGACAAAATGTAGTATTTAAACTAGCAATGAGAATTCCAAGGCATACAGTATACCTTACGCATACGCTCTCATACTAGCTCAGTTAGTATGAGAGCGTATGCCTACTTGTATTTTGAGCGTATTTCTTTAAAATCATATGCATTATTTAAAACTCAGCGTAAATGAACAACATGAAAATATGAATATAACAAATTTCCATGACTTTTCCAAAACTTTTGGGATTTTATTTTTTTCCAGGCCTGGAAATACACATTTTACAATTCCATGACTATTCCAGGTTTTTCATGTCCGTAGGAACCCTGACTTGAAACCACCTGAGAATCATACCCCAACTTTCCATGAAAACACGACAGGCTGATTAAAACAGACACCCGGAGGCACATCCTACCTTGTGGGAGTAATGGGGGTCCATGATGCGGGCCAGTCCAAAGTCCCCAATCTTCAGTACCAAGTCTTCGGTGTTGACAAACAGGTTGGCCGGCTTGAGGTCCCGGTGCAGCACGTTGGCAGAGTGGATGTACTTAAGGCCTCTGAGAAGCTGGTACATGAAGAGCCTGGCGTGGCCCTCGGACAGAAGGCCCCTCTCCAGCAGCTGACACAGGTCCGTCTCCATGTACTCTTGCACAATGTAGACAGAGTTCACCTCTGTCAGGGACACCACGTCCTCCGTGAGCCTGCGGCCGTTCGGGCCCAGCGTCTCAAACACCTGGTGACAAACAGGCAGGGACGGGTCAGCCGTGAAAGTCAGTTTCCAAAATCGATAAAAAGGAAGAAACCCATTTATCTTCTAGTGGTGCGGGAAAAAAATCGATTCTGTTCAGTATCGCGATATTTTGCGTCCGCGATTATATGGATACTGTAGCACAGAGGAGCACTTTAACATCTGAGCTTGTTGACCAACTCCTTTTTCTGACCAAGAAGGCCAATATTCCCAAATGAATTTAACATTTTGGGTCATGACCTTGCAGCCAACTGGACTGGATTACTCTGGGTTACTCTTGTTTATATGATTATTCTCAGGTTTATGTTACTCTATTATGCCTGCTTGATGTTACTGTATTGTATTTAAATAATTGTAAGTTATGTGCTGGGAGCTCAGCGTTCATGTGAGAGGTCTCCTATTCAGAAAATAATTACAAAGGTCCTGTGTCCTGAATGTTCAAGGACAAAGTTTTTGCACTACCCTTTCTTAGTTTTTGCACTTCAGTTAATGTGTAGAAGACAATGTTGTTCACAGAATTAAATGTGACATTTGAAGTGAGTTGAGCAGTCTTATTTTCCTCATTTTTTGAAATGCCTTTGAATAATATGGGGGACATGAATCGCAGAATCGAATCGCAATACTTGCAGTTTCGCAATATATCGCAGAATCGCAATACTATTGAATCGTGGCCCAAATATCGCAATACTAGTGAATCGTCACATTTTTGCCAATTCCCACCCATAATATATTCCCTCGACCACTCGCAAATTTACCTTGACAATGTTGTCGTGGTCCAGGCGTCTGATGATCTTGATTTCCCGCAGGGCGTGCTTCACACTCTGGGGGTCGGTCAGGATGATCTTCTTCACGGCCACACGCTTGTCACAGTCCGTGTCGACTGCAGAGAACACCAGGCCGTTCCCCCCGTAGCCCAGAGGCTTCAAGTCCATGTAGCGGGAGCCCAGGTCGAAGCCGTGGATGTTCATCAGCGACTCAAACTTCTCTGCCATGATGTCTGTGTTTGGTTCTCACACACCAAGCGTCTGCTTTCTCTAAAACCCTTTTGGTCTCCGGCCTGTCTTCCAAGTTCCAACTTTAACACCAGCACAGGAATTTATTGGACAATTCCCCTGCTGCTTCAGTGGCTTAGCTAACCGACCCTTGTACAGATGGCTGCCGAGTCGTCCCCCCCCCCTATCTGGCCTTCCCTGTCAGATGTGGGGCACTAAAGTGTAGTGAAACTTTCCTTCCATCTTGAATATGTGGAGAAATAATAAAAAATGATGTGTAGATGTCTTTAAATTAGCAGTTTCCTTATGTAGACTAGTGTTGATAAACTGCAATGGAATGGACTTTGAGGCAATTTTTTTTTTAAAAGCACCGAGACTATGTTAAGCTATAAAAGCTCGAAGTTGCATCCTCACAGTGCAAATACATTCAGTGTACGACTGGTCCTGAGCAGCATGGTTGTGAAATGTGCCTTTAAATGCACCTTTTATTTCTCCCTCCGACTAAATGAGTTTCTCTATACTTATGAGTGTGATCTTGCTGTGTAGTATCTCCTGGTCTTTAGAACTGAAATGAGTCTTGGCCTTGGAAGTCTTCAGAGTCACTTTACACACCCTCAATGATCCGGTGGCTCCAGCTCGCCACAGTCACAATCAAAGCTATCCTCCATTTTACGTCGGTATAACCTGGAAAGACAAGAGAGGAGGTGGGGGGACATGAGACGTCAGATGGGTGTGAAATAAACATATTACAGTGTTAAGTTATAGTTCATCATTTAATAACAGGATAGATCCAGCGGAACCAGCTTCCCTTCCGGCTCGGGAGGGAATGCTAATGGGAAACGAACCCCTCCCCCGCCGGGTTTCACCGTCTGCTAGTCCGGTTTCTGGGTATCGTCAAATTCAGAGATAATCCCACAGAAGCTCAGCTAATTTAAGAATCCAGGATCCTTCTTTAATCAAACCAGTACAATTCTAAACCAGTTGCAGGTCCCAGTTTGATTCCATTCCGCTTATTCGTGGCCTTGCATGTGTCCGGCGGAAAGAAAAAAAAAGCCCCGGAAAGGAGGCACAACGGCGGCGTGACACGCTGCTGACAGACCGCCGGTTTACCTCCATGCACCACAGCACCACGGTCCCCCGGGAAACACACACACAACCCCAGCGGGTCCGTGGGACTCGAACCCGGCAGCCCCCGGTGAATCTAAAGTATCAAAACCCCGGTACAAGGGGTGAAAGCGGGCGGCAGCGCGAACAAAGGAGCGGTTGTTGGCGGAGGCTTCCGACTACGTGGTGGTGCTCCGGTCGCTCAGCGGCACAAAGCGGTGAAAAACGAGCATTAATCCGCAGAGAAGACGAGAGACACAGACAGAAAAGGACGTGTGAGAGGACACTTACTGTCCCTGTCCCTCGCATGGGTTCCTGTGAGTGTTTAATCAAACCCTGTCCAGGTTCGACTGAGCTCCGCCGCCTGAGCTCTGCGGGTCCTCATCGCCATTAGGCTCCGATACCACTGCCGCTGACGTCACGGCGCTGCCTTCACGGGAAACTCCGCCAAGAGCCCTTCACTGCCCGCTGTAATTTACTGCGAGCAACCTATGATTAATCACTTATCATATCAATTACACGTTTGATATGTCTTTGTTGTATTATTACTATTATTATTAAAATTATTATAAAGAAGTTGAAACAGTGTAATCCTTCACCGACCGCTGCAATTGACTGTAATGCTGAGGGATAAATGATTAATAACTACTATCATACAAATTACATTATGTTTTATATCTTTATGTTGTATTTTTTATATTATTATTATCACCACAAACAATTTGATTAAGTTTGATCACGTTTGAGGCATTATTATCAGAGTACGAATTATCTCCACATGTGAGTAACACTCAACATGTGAGTAACACACCAAGTAACACGCTTAACATGTGAGTAACACACCAAGTAACACATTCAACATATGAGTAACACATTCAACATATGAGTAACACACTTAACATATGAGGAACACACTCAACATATGAGTAACACACCAAGTAACACGCTAAACAAGTGAGTAACATGCCAAGGGACACACTCAACTTATGAGTAACACACCAAGTAACACACTCAACAAATAAGTGACACACCAAGTAACACACTCAATATATGAGCAGCACACTTAACATATGAGTAACACATCCAACATATGAGTAACACACTCAACATAGGAGTGACACACTCAACATATGAGTACCACACCAAGTAACACATCCAACATATGAGTAATACACCCAACACATGAGTAACACACTCAACATATAAGTAGCACTACATATTAAGTAGTCATGTGACATATAAGTACACAACATGGTACGCAGTCAAGGCACATTAGAGAGGATACGAACAGATCAGTGCGGATTAGTGCAAAAATAGATTCAGCAGTGCAAAAATACTTAATGGAAATTAATGATAAATACATTTGTACTCTAGGTTTCATTCACTTAGGCCACCACTCAGAAGTATTTTGTCTATTTACAGCAATTACATTGAAACTGTATAACTGAAATGATGTTTTTTTGATCATATATATATATATTTAAATATTTATTTAGACAAAGTCGATTCTGACTTACTTTGAACTATGTGGGTTTCTGACAGCCCTTCATAACACAGTAATGTGTTCAATCTGCAAAATATATCACCACAGAGCTTGATGGTGTTACAATTTAATGAATTGCAAGATGATCGAGCGGTACTTGAACGCAGCACTAGTCATTCAGAAGATGTGTCTGGGGTTCGATGCGGCGGATCACGTGACAGCGGTCGATTCAAAATGCAAGTAAAGTGTTTACAGGATCGTGCACAACACGATCACATCATCCCGGTGATGTTTGCAGTAAACAGGGATGTTGTGATCATCTCCGGGTTCAGGCACAGCACATTTTAAACACAGCTCAGCGCAGACACTGCAAAACCCTAAAGTATAGTGACAGTCTGCAGACATGGGCCTATTTCTGGAAAAACAAACATGACAGAATTATTTTTGCTGTCACTTGTATTTTGTGATGAGGAATAGATGAGTCATTTCGAATTACCTTCATTGTCGTTCCAATTAAAGATAAAAAAAACAAGTTCAAACATGTATCTTTTCTGAATTAGAGATTTCAGGGTTTTTATTTCTTCTCTAGTTATTATTTCCCAAATTCACAAACAGAAATATCAGATCTGTCAACTATTGCTGTTCCATCTCGGTTGTGTGGTCACTAATAAATGATCTAGTTCAGATTCTTGGCTATAGATCGTATGTTTCTCTGCATTTGTCATCCATGCATGTTTACATACAGAGGTTTGGTGTTTGCGTCCTCTCCGCAAAGAGCCCGTTGTTTTCCCGGATTTCCTATATTCGTTTTTCCTTTAATCGGTATTAGCGCTGTTGTCCGATGGGCTCGCACGGCATCTCATTATTCAGGGGGAAGGATTCCTCTGACGGCTCGTCCACTGCGGCTGGAGGATTTAGAAAGTCCATCTGGCGCATCTGTGTCCTCCAACACGTCCAGAACAACAACAACAACACCTCAAAAACAAGAGAAGATCAGATCCCTCCTCCGCTCAGATGTGGATGCTGTGGATGGATGCAGGGCTGTGCGGTGGGATGCAGCAGCAGCATCACAGCCGCAGCATTCTACATCAGCATCCGCAGGGCAGACCATGTGAGAAGCCATGTGCCCGAGAATGCAGATGGGGGGGGGGGGGGGGGGGGTTGGCTCTGCGATGGAGAGCAGCAGCCACTGCATGCGGACTGGAGCAGATGCGACAGACTCTGGGACGCATGGGAAGCCCACACCTCACATTCCTGTCCTCCTTTCACGTCCTGGTTTATAATGGTATTTTCATTCTCATGCATCAACCCAAAGACATTAAGTTATTCAATATCTTTTTTATGATCCTTCTCAGAGTGAGATTTGAAGGAGGCTTTGATGCATTGTTTTCTGTTTGTTGACATTGAAGTTTGTATTGTTTTTTTAAAAAGAAAGAACTCGTCTGAGTTTCTTCAAACACAGAGTTTTCGATTCTATTCACAGAGAACGTTTTTGAAGGATTTATCCAGGCTAAAAATAAGTCTTTGTTTTGCTCCTCCGGGCTCCTGGAAGAAAGTAGAGCTGCAGACTGATTGTATCTTTGCTCTGAGGCCCCTGAGCCGAGGAGACAGACTCTGGGATGCATGTAAAGCTCACATCTCACACTTTAATTTTCATTTGACTTGTAGTTTATAATAATATTTTCCTTCATGCATCAACCCAAAGAGATAGAGTTATTGAATATCTTAATACGATCGCTCTCATAGTAAGATTTGAAAGAGAAATACATTTTGTGAGAAGCATTCAAGGAAGCTTTTATGTCTTACTTCTTCTGTTTGTTGACATGACTATTTTGAGTTTCTATGGTTTTAAAAAAGAAGGAAATTGTAAGGGTTTCTTTAAACACAATGTTTTTGTTTTGAATGTCTTATTCATGCTAAAAATAAGCTTTTATTTTGATCCTCCGGGCTCCTGGAAGAAAGTAGAGCTGCAGACGGATTGTATCTTTGCTCTGAGGCCCCTGAGCCGAGGAGACAGACACTGGGATGCATGTAAAGCCCACATCTCACACTTTAATTTTTCATTTCATATTTTCCCTCATGCATCAACCCAAAGACATTAGGTTATTGAAGGTCTTAATAGGATCTTTCTCTTAGATTTGAAAGAGAAATACATTTTGTGAGAAGCATTCAAGGAAGCTTTTATGTATTATTTCTTCTGTTTGTTGACAAATTACTATTTTGAGTTTCTATGGTTTTAAAAAAGAAGGACATTGTAAGGGTTTCTTTAAACACAATGTTTTTTGTTTTGAATGTCTTATTCATGCTAAAAATAAGCCTTTATTTTGATCCTCCGGGCTTCTGGAAGAAAGAATATAGCTGCAGACTGATTGTATCTTTGCTCTGAGGCCCCTGAGCCGAGGAGACAGAGTCTGGGATGCATGTAAAGCTCACATCTCACACTTTAATTTTCATTTCATATTTTCCCTCATGCATCAACCCAAAGACATTAGGTTATTGAAGGTCTTAATAGGATCTTTCTCTTAGATTGGAAAGAGAAATACATTTTGTGAGAAGCATTCAAGGAAGCTTTTATGAATTATTTCTTCTGTCTGTTGACAAATGAGTATTTTGAGTTTCTATGGTTTTAAAAAATAGGGAAATTGTAAGGGTTTCTTTAAACACAATGTTTTTTGTTTTGAATGTCTTATTCATGCTAAAAATAAGCCTTTATTTTGATCCTCCGGGCTCCTGGAAGAAAGAATATAGCTGCAGACGGATTGTATCTTTGCTCTGAGGCCCCCTTGCTCGAGCCGATTAGACAATTCGAACACCGTGTCCTGCTGTAGCCGAGGGATCCACTGCCAACCTCTCTCACAGCCAAAAGTCACTGCATCCTCCACAAATCAGAAACTCAGAGAGACAAACTTTCATTTCATCACGGAGGGCACGCTCTCTGCAGGAATGTTCCCTCTCGCTGACCTCTTGTTCTCTTTCATCAGACTTGCTGATGACATCAATGATTAAATATTAGACTTGTAGATAACATATTGGCTCTTGCTGAGTGCTCTTTCACCTCCGCTGTAAAGCCACACACCATGGATCACCCTATCTGTTATATTAATAACCAGATAGAGATAATCAGCTCACATTAAGGTTCAGAGACGACAGCTTAAAACAATGTAACCCTTCTGTCATAAGCAATTACAAACAATGCGTTTCCACTAGGGTCTGCTGCAGGGCCCTGTCTGTTACACCATGAGACAAACAGCTGATATCAAATATTAAACCAAACACGTTTGAGCAAGATTCTACAGTGGACACTTACACTGCTGTGTTACTGTTACTGTATAAAACACTGTGTGGTGCCAGAGAAAACAAACACTGTTTCAATCCAGGAGAGCACATAGCATCCCCCTGGGTCACGTTATGAAAGTGCTGTTATGACCCTCTCTCTCTCTCTCACACACACACACACACACACACACACACACACACACACACACACACACACACACACACACACACACACACACACACACACACACACACACACTCACTTACACAGGTGTTCTGTATGTTTAACCTCCTCCCCTTAGACATTTCTCAGTCTCACGCCCACACATCCTCAGAATCACCGACACTTCAGATTCACATCCCCTTGTTCTCGTACGTAAAATTAAATCATGCCACTTACTGAGGCCGGAATTCTCCAGAGACCCCCGGAGGAACATAGTATGCGGAGTTCAGCAGTCCATTCAGGAGAATCTCTACTATATCCAACAGTGCAAGTCTGACGGTGCAGACAGGTGGAGCGAAAGTGTCAGTGCACACAGTCCAGAGTCTTGCTGCACTTGTGTGTGTGTACGTGCGCATGTGTTCTCAAAGCCTTCAGGAGTGTGTTGTCCTATTCCATGTGCTACTGGTTGTGAGGTGGAGCTCCATGGAGAGTTAATATAGGCCCAGCCGGGAGAGAGAGGCGGAGACTGCTCTGTGTATGGTTTGGCCTGTCAGTGTGCCAGATCCACTAACCCCTTGTGTGTGTCTCTCTCTCTTTCCCCTCTCTCTCTCTTTCTTTCTTTCTTTCTTTCCCCTGTCATTTTTAGATTTTTCTCTTTCATTACTTTCTCTTCATGTTTTCGTCGTCAGTCGGTTGCAAGCAGACAGACAGAGCTAATCTCCCTCAGCCCGGAAGAGACCTTTGCAAATCCAGGCCTTGTGATTTAGGATTCTTATCTTGTCTTTTTTAAATCAAAGGATTACACATTCATATCATGGATTACGTAAACCCTGCCAAACAATTGAACAAAGGGAAAAAGAAATGTCCATCCAGCTCAAAATAAAGCTGAAGATGTTCATATTATGGCACATACACACACAGTATTGTTGGTTTATTACATCTTCCCCTTTCTATTTGTTTGTTGGTTGCTTTGTCTGTTTGTTTATTAGCAAGTCTACACAAAAACTACTGAGCAGATTACCTGGAAACTCATTGTAAGGTTTTTATGGGTCATGGAAGAAGCCATTACATTTTGGTGCAGATCCAAACTAGGGGGTGCAAATTCTGCATTTTAAAAAAACATTTTCCTTGGGAATAATTCATGAGTCTTGATGAAAACAATCAGATACAGGAACATGGATACAACTGATATTCATGAGTGTTTAAATTCTGGTTCAGCTTGATTGATTTTGAGGGGATTGTTGAGCCTTGTCGGATCAATGTTGTGCAAAAACAGTGCAGACAATATGTGCGTGCAGTATATGTGCATTTATGTGTGAGAGCTTCCTCCTCTGAAGGGAATTCTTTGTGTTTTATTGCTCTCCGTATATCGGTCAGCATTAGCAGGGGGTTGTTGAAGTTGTGCTTTGCCAGCGAAGAGTCAGCAGCAATTCCTCTGGAGAACAATACCTGTTTTTTTACCCTACAAATCCAATTTCTCTTCTCCCTGAGACCCACATCTCTTATTAGACTCAGAACACCACATGGGGTCTGCCACCTCGCTACCTGCCAGACTCATCCCTCTAGCACGACTCCCGCCCCCGTCTCGATGTGCTTGTCAACAGACCGCCGTGTTTGCACTGAGAGGAAATGTGTGCGTGTGAATATGTTTGATATTCAAACCAGACTGCTGCAGGGTCTGGACGGGCTGTGTGTTGTCAAAATATCTGAATGGACGTGTGAGGAAATGAGGGCAAAGCTGTGGGTTTGTGTTTATATTTTTCCATGTCATCTCACTGCTGTGTCATTATTGCTTCAAAATGGACTGATGGTCTGTGATGGCTGCAGCAGCCTGTGTGTTTGTTTGGGCTTTGCTGCAGTCAATCACCTGTATGACACTCACATGACAGCCTGTATGGGCCAAGCTGGTGTTCAGCGGAAAAACACTGTTAATAAATGAATGATTACCTTAATTATTGCATTGCGAGGTCATTACACAACGTTGACATGCTCAGGAGTCAGAATGGCCAATACTGATCTCTGGTGTTTTCCATACAGGGCCTGCTGTTACA
Organism: Limanda limanda; assembly: GCF_963576545.1. Taxonomy (NCBI): domain Eukaryota; kingdom Metazoa; phylum Chordata; class Actinopteri; order Pleuronectiformes; family Pleuronectidae; genus Limanda; species Limanda limanda. Next base: position 9,224,860 of record NC_083638.1, on the reverse strand, counting down.
CTGTGTCTCAGTGGACCCCACAGGCAAGGTGCAGACCAGATCAAGACAGGACAAGAAGTCCTGTTATCTATACACACCCTGTTCGCATAGATTACCATGCAATTCCGGAATTTCACAGCACTGTGAGAGAGGCCTACACAGAGAAAGTGTTGGTACATTTCCCAACAGTGATTATGTCTCCAGCACAGGGCGGCGACTGGGTTTATGTAACCTCACCCTTTAGTGGACTGATCTGTAGGTGATAACTCTTAGGACTATCTTAAAATGTTCTGACAGTCTACCGTCTCCTGTACGATTGCTCCATTTCTAAACCTCTCCGCCAAACCCGTAAACTCAGTCTGAACTAAATGTCTCATCTCGCTGCTCTCTGTTCCCGGATGTCCCCGTCCACCTGCGTCAGCACCGAGGGTGTGCATGTGCCGCTGCTCAAAGGTAAAGCCAGATTAGAGTACGATGAAACAAATCTGTCCACTCTCCTGCATGGCAATTATGCCTGTGTGCAGGACAGATGGGTCCCCATTCATTCAGCTGTTTGAATGATTTGCTCTGAGGGAAGAACGTTAGTGGGGCATGACAGAATTATTGCATAACACACAATAGTGCCACCAACACTGGTTTGTCTGAGGCCTGTTTTCTCTTTAAAGGATGATGCACAGTTTGATGAAACTGTTTCAGATCTGAAACAAATCTGTGGGTGTGTGTCCTGTCAAATGCAAAGAACAGATGTTTGAGCAGAAACATGTCTTCCTTTATGCATTAAACACTTTTTAAATCTTTATCAAATATTGCTGAAAGGTGCTTTTTAATAATTGTGTGCTCTAAACAGACGAGTTAATGAAAGGGTGGATACTGCACATGAGGCATATTCATATGGACAAAAACATTAATCATTTATGTGTCAAAATATCATAATGTTTGCAGAGCAAGAAGAAGATAGTTATCAGCATGGGTGCCGATTTTGCTCTATTTTACCAAGACTTTCTGGAGCAGGGTAGGAGTGGAGAGGAGGGGGAGAGGAAGAGGAGAGGAAGAGGAGAGGAGAGGAGAGGAGAGGAGAGGAGAGGAGAAGAGAGGAGAGGAGAGGAGAGGAGAGGAGAGGAGAGGAGAGGAGAGGAGAGGAGAGGAGAGGAGAGGAGAGGAGAGGAGAGGAGAGGAGAGGAGAGGAGAGGAGAGGAGAGGAGAGGAGAGGAGAGGAGAGGAGAGGAGAGGAGAGGAGAGGAGAGGAAGAGGAGAGGAGAAGAAAGGAGGGGAGAAAGACCATCTGCCTTTGTTTCTCTGCGCTTTCACCATCTGTGAGTGGAGCATCCTAAGACCCTCAGGCCTGTCTGTCTTTGCATGCGTGTGCACGTGCGTGTGCGTGTGGCCGTGTTCAGTATGATGTGATGTAACCTGTTACGCCTGCTCCTTGCCCTCCCAAAAAGGATAAGTGAGACAATCAATTCTCTAGATATGACGCTGCAGAGAAAAAGATTAAATGATCTGGCAGGGGCATTGTGGGTATTGTGAGTGTGTGTGTGTGTCTGTGTGTTGGATGTGATTGCATTTGTTTGTATGGGATCAGAGATAAAAATTTGGGTGTTTTGTGGTGATGTAAGAGGATCAGAAGCTTTGGAATCTGTTTCTTAACAGAACTAACACAGAACCCTTGCACCAGCAGGTACTTATGTGTTGAAAGCAGCTCAACGGGGTCAGGTAACAAACACGTCGTCAAAGTCGAAACCTCGGCAGATTTTTTTATAGTCGTAACGGTGAAATAATTAATTAGACAAAAGAAGCTCACCTGCATCATTTGCATCAGTGTATCGTGCTTTTAGCCACTATTACTGTGACAAACCTTGTTGATCCTCCATTCTGCATTCGGATGTGTGCTTGGGCAAGATTCAGCACGGAGAAGCACTTTAACGTGGGTTTGACTGAGTAAATGAGACTTAAGTACTTTAAATGCAATATAAATACAATCCATCTACCATTTGTACAAGAAGTGGGAGTTAGGCCTTTTGCGAAACACAATAAATCTAACCAGAATGGAACAGAAGAGCAAACACCTCCACCAAGGCCTAACAATCCACTTAAACTCAATCAAGCAGCAGCAGACTTCATACACTCATAGATCAGTTCCTTAAATGTGCTTGATTTAAAAACTAAAGATCTATGAATTATTTCCTGGGGAAATTCAGAAAATGTTGAAAAATTCCTTATCTTGCAATGTTGAAGGAAGTGAAAAGATTTCCTCCCTGACTCATACTGCACCCTTCAACCAAGTTCCATGGAAATCCATCCGGTTGTTTTTGTGTAATCTTTCTATTAATCAAAGAGACAGCGGTGAAAACATAACAACCTTAGCTCAGGAAACAAACAATATTCTGAGTAGGTTATAAATATAAACCAAGTTTAATTTCAACAATAAACTATCCTACAGTGGTAACTTCAGAAAGGTTTGAAGACATATTTCCATGGAATCTTTTTCTTAGTGGCAATAAAACCATAAAGATTACAAATTTAGGTCAAAGTTGGAAGCTGCCTGTTGCACAAACGCTGTAGAAGCTCACCTGAAAGAGACAATAAAACTCTGATTACTACCACGAGAACACACAGTCCACAACACAACAATGGAAACAGAAATAGACTGGCTGATGGATGGATATATAAAGATATGAGACAGCTGCAATATTAAAATGCGGTGTGTAATATCTGCCATGTACTGAAGATGTTTGGTATTATTGCCACTGCACCTCTGTCATCCTTTCTCCCCACAAGGTCTTATTTGTCATAATGTTTGGGTTTCAAATAAGATCAAGGACATCCTCTGTCATCATTGTCATCAGTCTGCTGTCTGAGCACATTTCATAATTCCTGCGTCTGTCTACATAATTCCTGTAAGACGTCTGCTTTGTGCATGTTGTTGATTCCCAGTCAGAGGATTCTCCTGCTAATGATCTACATCTTTGTGAAAAAGACTATTGTATCCATCTGTCCTGCAACTTGTGGGAGTCAAGGTCATGATACTTTTCTCGCTTCGCAAAGCTGTGACTGGATTTTCAGCAATTACATAACATTCCTCTTATCTCTTTCCTCACACTTTCCTTTACACAGGCACATTTCCATTCGTTGACTTTTAGTTCTTTCCGACAGCGCCCAGCCTCTCATCGCCCATCGGGTCACAACTGATTGGCCTTTTCTGTCAGAGTTTGTGCCACCGCTGCACCTTTATCAATCAAAGACCGATCCCAGCTGAACCTGAGGCTCACGAAGCGTGTTCGCCCTGGATACCTCCTCAATTTCTCCTCAGGAGGGCCACAGAGAGGTTGATGGGTTGATGTGGTGCTTTGGACAGCCAGCCAGAAGTATTAAGATAACCAGCGCTGGTTCGGGCCCGACGTGGAGATGTGGCGCCAGCTATAGAACAGTGTGGCAGCTGCTGTCACTGCTTCCTCTGCCTCCCTGCTTTGGCTCGGTGTGTCACTGCAGATCGATGCAGCACTGGGGGAAAAGCACACAATGTTCAATGCAATCGGAAGAGTGGCAGGTCTAATAGAGAGCCTGTCTGGCCAATCTTGTCCTGACCTAGCCAAGCTGTCACTGGCATCTGCCCAACCCTGCACATAAACTATTGGATAAAGGGCTTTAAATACTCTGCATGGCCGCTCTGTCTGACATCGCAGGCCACCAGCTGCAAAAAAGGTTCCTTATCTGAGACGGACTAGAAAGTCAATATTGCTTCTTCTCCACTGACCCAAAAACATGTCTTCGAAAAATAGGATTTTCCATTCACACGGCTGCTGCAGCCTATCGACTGGCCTCTGTGAGGTTATCAATCATCAACCTATACTACTATGGCATGGTGTGATATGGAAGGGAGGTGGAAAAATAACCTTGCTGCTGCAGCAGGTCAGTTGTACTGCATCCTTCCTCGAACAGGGGACGCTGAAGTCAGGCTGGTTTTGCAATAACATGTAATCCTGTACCATGGAATGCTACAGCTCTTGGAGAACCAACTGAGGTGTGTGTTCATTGGGTAATCTGGAGACTGTCTGTTCTTTGTGTGTGTGTGTGTGTGGTGTGTGTTTATGTGACTACGTGTTTTCCCAGTTGCACTACATGTCCCACAGTACACCCCACGATATGCTGCAGGAGAGTTCTCAGTGGGTAGGTCACTGCGGTTCAGTTCATTTCTGCTCCTCTGCACTGCCGAGGAATACGCTGAATAATAATGATAGAAAAAAGGCAAATGAAAAAGGATTAGAGTTCCTCTCTGCGTCTCCTGAACACTCTTTTGCAGCCTGCATAACTCTTCTCAGGAAGGATTAGATCGGGAGATTGGGCGGGCGGTGCACAGTTCACCCAAAAATCCCCTTAACAGTGCGTCAGAATTTGGGATAAAGCGACTGTATCATCCTGTTACATAACTGCAGAGGACAGAGGAGCCCCTGCATGCCGCAGACTCTCCCCTCTGCATCCGGATCCATTTCTCCTCCTGTGATGTGGGACAAATGCTCCACTAATGATGGGGCGGATCAATATACAGGGTGTGCTGCAAGTATGTGTGCAATGTGGACATGCACGCACGGTCGGGTATGCTAATAATAGCTGGTGATGGGGGGGAATTTGTGCTTTCAGATAAATCCTGTGACACAGACACAAGCAAAGGTGACACTTGAGGACTGATTCTATCTCATCTGTTAAATCTCCCCTCAGACACAAAAACCTCTTCTCTGCATATCAAGAATTTGACCTTCCACAGCTACATAAACTCATTTTTGTTCCCCCTCAGTGGAGCTCAGCCCATTTCAAAAACAGTGTGTTTCTTTAGGGAGTTAGATGAGTTTAATACCACTCACATATCTGCCCTTTATTGAGGCTTCAGCCAGAAGCCGGTTATCTTAGTTTAGCATTAAGTCAGACTTTTGGACAGGGCTGGCCTGGCTCCGTCCGAAACCCGAAATCTTTACCTATCAGCTCCTGCAAAGACCTTTAATTAACATGTTATATTTCCTTTTTTATTCCGTGCAAAATTTGAAGTCTTACAATGTTAAAACATTATATTATATCATTACCGTCACCAAGGATGTTATGTTTACATCTACCTTTGTTTGTTGTTTTTCAGGATTATTCAAAAAGTACACATTTCCTCGAAACTTGGTGTCAGGTTATAACATGGGTCAGGGAAGTTTGGGGTGAAAAACATTGCATTTGTTTTTCCATGAATCCATGATCCATGAAATAATTCATGGATCTTGATTTTTTTAAACCATGCACGATTATTGTACAGATATTAATGTGTGTGCAATTTGGTGCAGCTTGAATGACTTTAAAATGACTCTCAGGCTTAAGTGGCGGAATGCTCTCTCCTGAGTTCCATTCTTCTTGCATTATGATTTAATTAGACATTTTATGGCATTTGGTGCCATAATATTATTCTTTTAGAATTGCATGGTGACTTTCTGAGCAGCCTGCAAAGAAAAGGTGACCCACATGACATTTCCTGCCATCATGTTGTTGCTGTTGAATTTGCTAAAATTACAATATGGTGAAATTGTTCCCAAATGACCCAAAAACATAGAGATGATTGGGTAATCAGAATCCGATACCATAACATTTGGGCATGCAGGGCAGATAAAAGAAAAATCAATGGCTGTTTTGTGTAATTGCATAACTGGTCTTAGTCATGCATGAGCAACTGAAGTCTGTAGGCTGTGATCCTTTTCCCTACTGCAGAGGAGAGGAGAGCCACAGCGTGTGTGCTGTGGAATGGCAGCTTGGAGTTCATTGTTGAAAGCTCAGACCGAGACAGAGGAGACGTCAAAGTCAAGAATGATAATCGCTCGCTCTGTGGATATGCAAATTACAACGCTGTTTTAAGATTCAGTTTCGTCCTGAGGCCGTCGCCCTACTCCACTCCTGTCTTTGAGAACATGACATGCCTCTCTTGACATGCCTCACCTCACTCTCCAGCAGCTTCAGGCTTTATCACACTTTTGGATACGAGTACGATATGCTCCCGTGAAAAAGTAGCATATTTGAAAAGGGAGACACTATTTAGCTTTTTCTAGCCAAGAGCCTGAGGATTCTTTAAAAGATGTCTTCTGCTTCTCGGTGTGTTTACTGTTCTAACAAACTGTGTATTAACAAATATTACGTCGGTATAATCCGTTGCGTGGGAGTGGTGAGTGTGTGTGGCAGCGAGAGACAAGCTTCATTTAAGAAATAAACGAAAATGTGACTGAGTTAAAGGGAAGACATGACAAATCGATGATAAATGAATAGGGGCATCTCTTTAATTTAGAATATGGGACATTGGTGGAACAGGAAGCACAACATGGGACAAACTTTTTTGATGGAATGAGCAATATTTGGAATCATGTGTCCCATTTTTTACTTGTTTTGACAAATGCAAAGAGAAGTGTTCAGAGAGTGTTCAGTGGAGCACACACCTCCACTAAGCCCCAGCAGCCTTCTTTAATTAATCTGGTTTGATAAGGACCTGGCCCTTTTCTGCAAGTCTTCCTTCATTCTTTCACCACATTTCCTGTTTACTTCCGCGTCAATAAAGGTGAAATGCCAAAAAAGAAAAAGAGAGAAAATGGGTCTCCACGTCCTCAGTGACACATTGGATCTCGTTTCTCTGCTCTACAAATAAAAGGCCATCTGTCACAGGAGGGTGCCACCGGAGGAGGAGGCGACCCAGGATGCATCTGTGCTCACATTTGCTTGGTGTGTGCTTGATGTGTCAACGAGCAGATGTGGATGAGCTGGTTCACTTTGTAAACTTGACAAGATGTCAGTGTTGACATGAGAGCATGTCAGCTTGTTTACACACAGGTCTGACTAGAATAGAATACATACCTTCTGGCCCCTCAGGTACTTGTGAGTTACAAGCTGGTCATAAGGTAAATAGACATAAACGCTGACTCCTCATTTAAGTCAGAGCTGCAGGTCTGACTATTGGTTTCAAACTCTACAACTGTGTTTGCAAACAGAGCTGCACGTAACTTTCTGCTACTTTTTCAATTGTGTTTATCCTCAATTCCGGGAATAAATTTACTAAAATCAAAAAAAGGAAACGGAAAATGAAAGAAATTACATTTTACAGCCTTCAGAACACCTTGTTTTTCTAAACACTTGGCATATTCGTGTAGAAATGTGTGTGCAGTGTATGAGCACGCTGTGTTCAACCATGATACAACATGGACCATTACAATGTATCAACCAACGTGCAAACACTCCTGGGCCTCGTGTGCTATTATCCTCAGGAGAACTAATGACGTCAACAGGGCCCAACAGAGGAAACATGAGGAGACACCAGAGACTGAGTCGAGTACAACAGGTCCGAGAGCTGCTATCTGCTCCCATCGCCTTCCTCTCTGTTCATGCAGAAAGAAATCCTCGTCCGTGTGCTAATTGGCTCGCTGCTGAGATACCAGGGGTTTCCATGCAGGCACACTGGGAGTGAATGAGTGAATGCGTCTGACTTACTGATAGGAAATCAGAGTCCTCCCCTTCCTCCCTGCCCATCAGGTCGCTGTGTGCAACCAGGCAGACGGTCGCCCACGTTACTCACATATGAATCTTGCAACACTTGACAGACTGAGCAGCGTGTGCAGCACACATAGGGAAGCCGAACACTGCAAGAGCTCTCAAGTCTCAATCATAAGCAGGGAACACACATTAGAACGCACAAACTCTGCCCTCAACGCAATGCAGACAAACCTGAAGTGATTTCCTCAAGGGCTCCAGGGTTCTGTTATGCAATCTAAAAATATCAGAACAGACAGCACGGAAATCTGGAAGCATAATGTGTATCCATCCGTGCTCTTATTCAGGGCTTGTTTGTGTCTTTCAAAGTGCAGGAAAGTGTAGAGCTTAAATGCCTTCAAATGACAATGTGATGGATTGTCAGTTACGTTTGGTGGCGTTTGGGAAGGGGATGTTCCCTTTCCGTCGATCGTGTTTCAGTCATGTCGTCTAATATTAGCTGTCATCCAAAGGTCAGCCCCCGATGCCGTTGTCATGACGGCAGCCCTGTGTCGTCTCTCTGAACAGCTTCCCATGGACATTGTATGAAATGTCTGACGTCATACATGGGCGAGGCTTCAAGTTCCCTGTAGAATTATGATCTAAAATAATGAACATCCTCAAAGATTTTTCTTTTCAGATTCGAACAAGTCATTTTGTCCAAGTGGTTCATGCGGATCCGGATCCTGATTTTAATATTTCCCTTTAACATTTTACATTTTCACGAATTTCCCAGGGAGTTATACATAAATCAAGATTTTTTATATCAGGCACATTAAGGGGACTGATGTCAGTGAGTGTCTGTGGTATGCAGCTTGATTGAATTCAAGGGGACTAAGCTCTCCTCTGAGTTTTAAATTGTACTGTTATAAAAGTTATTGCTCATAATGGTCCACTTGATCCAAAGAGGTTAACTCACTGCAGTAGAACAATTCTTCTTTTACTGGTTCAACTCTTCATTTGATGTCTCATCCCGACCGTGCCAGCAGCTGGTGCAGCAACACACTTTATCCTCCGATGCGTACATCTAAGATTCTGTAGAGAGAAGCTTGCGGCTGTAAAAGTAAAGGCATTGCTATAAAACCAGCTGAACTTTTCAAACTTCCTCAGATAAACAAACAGCACATACTGTCTTTGCACCATCATGTTTTGTCATCTCTCCCCGATTCCACCTTCAGCCTCGCTCCACTTCTCCTTCTCCAGCACGAACCTTTCAGTCGTCAGCAGTTAGTGTTCTCTGGAGTGCAATTTGGATCTTGTCCATGTTTTAAGAAATTTAGTCTTATCAACAAAAAACGTTTGAATATTTTTCATTTAATAAGAAGCTGTGAACTCCATTAACTCGCAGAGGAGCAGGAACCAATCCCAGCTGATATGAACAACACATGTTTAATTATTTGTCTGATGTTATTTCTTCATTGTAAAGCTCAAGGCAAGTGATACATAAATAATGTTTATTATTATAATTGAATGCATCAATTGCTAAAAAACTCAATATGAATTATTGTGAATGAAAAAGAAAATAGTAAAAAACAAGTATTTCAGAGTGAATCAGTATCACAACAATAAAGGAACTAGATATAATCTGTTCTCATACAGAAAATAAACACTGCTTTGTTAAAAACCATGTATCTCCATTTCTTATTGTTTCCTGGTGGATTTAAATAAATGCTCACATTTCTTGAAGCCATTTAAAACTCACTGGCCTACGTGAAAATCAATATTCATAAAGCTTCTTATCTTGTGAAAATGTGACCATCAAGAAACTCGTGTTTTTCCACAGAGCAGCGGGAAAATGTAAAAAAATCGATCGATAAAATTGAATTCTGCGACACGCCTACACACAGCTATCGCACAGTGTGCTCACCATATGACCAGTAGGGACAGTTCTCCCGATGCAGTGAACCATATATTCTCGGTGAAGACCGACTTTAATCCTCTAAATTCCCTCCTGCAATAAAACACCAAGACACACGGTGGGCGGGACAGTGAAAGGTGGAGTAAATCTGCGAGGCTCATTTCAGTCTCTCCTCTGCCTGTACATGTTCTCATGTGTGCTGATACAGCCCCCCCCCCGGCTCCTATAGCGTCCTCTTTGCCTCCCTGGCAGATTCACCCGAGAACCTTTGGCCTTCATACCATGACAACGAGGATGGGCGAGTTATTCTGAGAAATAAAGTCCTGCAGAATGGATGTCCGGCTGTCAGACACATCGACACAGAGGAAATTCAGACAGAGTGGTGGTGAAAGGGAAAAAGAAGAAGCTTGGGAAATAAATGAGGGAGAGATTGGGGGGGGGGGGGGTTAGTCAAGGAGACCTGTCATGGCCGACAAGAATGTGGTCCATCTGATTAATCTGGTCGCAGGCCCTGGACAGAAGTTGGGGAATGGGAGGTTTTGTCAGTGTCCAACTCAGCGTGACCTGGCAGGAGACTGTGAAAGTGAATGGGATGAATGGTGGTCCTGTCTGTTTCATCACAACATTTCCAGGAACTGACATCAGCTGGGTTGCACAGAAAAAGACCCTGATCCAGTGTGCTCATATGTGGACATTGCCAATGCTCCTATAGCAGCCCAATGCAAGAATACATACAGGTGCTTGGCTATGTTCTGCACACAGAGATGATTGTGCAGTGAATGGAGACAGTCAGTCTGCAGCTGTTCCCTTTTCCTCAGGTGGAATATGTTTTCTAGGAACAGGGTTAGAGGTGAACCGGCTGTATTCAAAGAACCATTCAGAAAAGTGAAGGTAAACAATCTTTGCAATGAAATTAAACCAAATACAAGAAGCACTCATGGTGATGAAGGTTTCTTTTAATTAACTTATCAATATAATATTAATATAACTTAATGTATGAATGGCTCTGCTGATTGAGATTGTGTCAGGTTTTGTCCTATGCCTGATAATATTCTGTGATTTTTTATTTACAAGAAATGCGTCTTATACCTACACATCTACTTTGGTGGTTTCACGCTTGTAGGTCCTTTCCTTGTAGGCTTCATAAATGTTTTCCAGTAGTTGTCTTCAATGTGTGTGTGTGTGTGTGTGTTTGTGTCTTAAAGTGTTGACCTGTGATTCTTAATATGATGGTGAAAGAGAAAATTCCTCCACAGAGGTATGTAGCCTCGCAGATCAATCCTCTTAACTGATTACAACTTCTACCAGAGGTTGCGCTCCCTGCGGCCAGCTACAGGTCAGCTGCCTGCCGTTATGGAACAAACCCATTTCAACACCAATTACAGCTCTTACTATCTTTACAGAGATAATGTTGAGTAGATGAACTGTTAGAATAGAACATTTCACATGAAGCGTTGTCTTTTTGAGTGCAACGCTCAAATCCAACAGATTCTCTGCGTCCAATAGACATGTCAAAGTTGATCTACTCCCAATTCTACTTCAGTTTTGACCCAGTTTGGACACTTCAGTGACACAACTGTGCTCCTCTCAGTCCACACTGGGTTTGTCCCTGTGAAGGAGACGGAAAGTGGGTCAGACTTAGCAGGTCAGAGGCCCTGAAAAGAGGCAGCTGGCCAGGCCATTGTCCTCCTAAATGCAGGTATGAATTTGACTGTGTGTGTGTTTGTGTGTGTGTGTGTGTGTGTGCGTGTGTGTGTGTGTGTGTTTGTATGTGCCTTTGGCCTCTTTCTAAGGCACTGGGTGTTCTGATTCAACTGATGCTCTATTTGTGGAAGTATCCATGGTGATAATGACTCGCAGTCACAGAACAGAGGTGGATGGACAAGTGGACGCGTGGCACACATGGGCGAGATCTCTGCTCTCCCCTGCCAGTCTGCAGTATGAACCTATTCAAACAGCAGCTGAGCAGGGGAGAGGGCCACAAACAGGACGGGTGAAAGATTCCACAAATCTACGAGGGAAAGAAGGAAAGAGGGGATGAGAAGACTCGGGGGGGGGGGGGGCGATGACACGATCAAAGGGGGCAACACCGAGCTCCTGTCAGCCAGGCCAGGAGGGTAATTTGGATTTGCAGTGAGACAGGTCGCAGTGTAATTCCCTGCACGACTAAAGCTGCAGCGTTGTGCTTTCCTTCAGACCATTACACAACCTGCAGCCTCCGGCAACAGCACCTTCACCAACAGTGTTTACGAAACATTTGCATTAAAAGAGAACAGTACCTGCTCAACGCAAACACTCTGTGCTGATCCACAGAGGAAACTCTTAGCAAACACAACGTGACAAAGCTTTGCATAGGAAATGGCGGCTGATTGTGTTGCAGCAGCTCGAGGGACATCAGAGAGAGATGGAGACATGGGGTCAGGGTAGAAGAAGAACCTGATATTGAAGTAATATTACAACCTGGAGTGTAGGTTGAAGATGTTCGCACATACACACACACACACACACACACACAACACAACACACAACACACAACACAACACACACACACAGACACACACACAGTAGTGTCTCCATGACTCCAACTTCAGAGGACATTCAAATTATTCATTGATTTCCTGGAGACTTACTCCAACGTTAATTACTACTTGCCTAGTCCAAACCCTAGCCTTAACTTAACCTTAGCCTTAACTTAAGATAACCTTAAAACAACACACACACACACACACACACACACACACACACACACACACACACACACACACACACACACACACACACACACACAAACTCAACACCCTCACACACATACACACACACAGTAGTGTCTCCATGACTTCAACTTCAGAGGACATTAAAATTATTTCATTGATTTCCTGGAGACTTACTCCAACATTAATTACTACTTGCCTAATCCAAACCCTAGCCTTAACTTAACCTTAGCCGTAGCCTTAACTTAAGATAACCTTAAAATAACACACACGTACAGTCGTGACTTCAGAGGATATTACATTGACTTACATTGTTTTCCTGGGGACTTACTCTAACCTTAACTTAAGTTACTACTTACCTAACCCTAACTTAATCTAACCTAACCTTAATCTTAACACTTTAGCCTGATCTGAACCTTACTCTAACCTTAAAGTTAACCTAACTTTTAAACATGTGCCGACCTTTAAACGTGTCGTCTACATAAAGTTTAATGATTTATGTTATGAGGACTTGCTTTTTTGTCCTCATAAAGTGTAAATAAATGTATGTCCCCACAACATTTTACCTGTACCACACACACACACACACGGACACTAGCTCAGAATCCTAAGCAGCGTTTATGATTCCCTCTCTGCTGGGGGCCTGTGTTGAGCAGGGAAAAGGTGTCAGCTTCAGCACAAACCAGCTCCTCTCTCTGCAGCAGATCTCTCCACTGCGCACTGTTTTCATAACTGCAGCCCAGAACGCATGAAGACAACAGAGACCAGGCCATCAATCACCAGCCAATCGGAGGGAATAGATCATATGTGCCGTATGGCCATTAGAGACCCAACCTGTCACTGTTTGCTCTGAAACTGTATGTAACATCCAATGTCAATATAACCAGTATGACTACTGGGACTGCAGGGACTGTAAATACCCAGGTTACTATGGCAGTTATGAAAGGTGGTGGGAGACCAGTTCAGCTGCCGCAGAAGCGAGCGGAGACGGTTTCCAAGCAATCAGCTTTCTATTAAACCAAATTGATCACTCAACCATCGTCTCTGCAAATACAGAAGATGGTACATTAGTCATTTATTATCGTGTTGCAAAATGCTCCGGCTTACCTAACCGGGGGTGAGAGACCAACAGTTTAGGATGGAGGGAGGAAGACAGAGAGAGGTTTTCTGTGGCTCGGTGCTGGCGGGCTGGTTAGATAACTGAAGGTCAGGAGCAGAGTGTACACTGAGCTGTGAGTCACAGCGGGATCTGAAATTCCGCAGGCCAGGGAGACTGGCCGAGCTCTCGTCCCACACCTGACCCCAGCGCCTCCCTCCCATCCTCTGCTCTCCTCCTCAACACTCTCCTCTCTCTGTGTGTGTGTGTGAACCTCCTGATCCCCCCCCTCTCTCCCTCTCCCTGACACCAAGACATGCAGCCTTTGGTTATTCTGTCAACCAGATTTCAGACGCCTCCTTTTGGTCCGTACTGCAGGCTTTTCTGAGAAGCAGTGTTAAAACCCTGATGACTTTATTGTGGAGACTTCTTCACCATCTGAGGAAAAATATACAAAAGATATACTTGTATGTTAGACTTTGATGTCTGTACCCAAATCAAGCAATTTGTATAGGTTGACATCATTACAACATTATGATGTTCGTAGTAATGTCATGATGAAACCATTCCTCCCATATGACCATTAGCTAATGATCAATTATCTTTTAATAAATATACATTTACAGTATATATATATATTTTGTTCATGTCTATAGTCTGACAGGAGTATTACTTCCAAAGTAATATTCCTTCAAAGTTTATTGAAAATGTATCAATGCATTGTTGAATTAATTTGAATACATACACACACACACACACACACACACACACACACACACACACACACACACACACACACACACACACACACACACACACACACGCACACACTGACAGTGAAGAAAAACTTCCTCCTGCCTTCATGGCTGTGTGAAGGGTGAAAAACGTGGAGCATTGTAGAATTATCAGTTATTATCTCAGTATAGTGTCAATTTACAGCTGTTACAATACAGCTTATACATGATACAAAAAACAGTTACTAACAATACTGCAAGGTTGAAGAGGAAACAGACGTTTCTGCTCATAACCCAGATATCTCCAACATGGAGTTGACCCACAAACCTGATATCCCGTGATATCCCCCATTTCAAGCTGTTAATGCAAGATGCAGGCGGGAGACCTGAGTCAGGAACTGTGTCACTTCATTGTCTGATTGGAATCACACATCCCATGGTAACCATTACTCCACCAGCGAGGTTTCATATAAATAAGAGTCCAAACACAACAATGTCACAAAATTTTGTTTAAATCCGACTTCAGTGAGAGTACAGAAGTATTATCAATACAAATGTATCATTCGATCAATGTTAACAGTAAAAAATGTCTTCTTCTCGACATTAAATATGACTCATTACTTACCTATTTAAAAATTTATATTTGAGAAGTACTTAACAAAAATGTTACCTAATGACAATGTTTGTGTAAACATAATACACAACATGTTTTTTTTTAACAGTTGTCTACATGTGACACACAAATCATGTGTTTATTTGTGTGTTGCATTGGATTCAGGTTATTAAATATAAGGCCTAGGTAGATAAACAGCAGGTAGATACAGAGAAACTTTTGTTTGTGTAATACAGCAGAAGAGTGACTCTAGAGAAGCTGTCCCACAGACAGTCACCTTGTCTCATTCACTTTTTCTTTGTTTGTCTGTTTCTGGTAAAACTGTGTTGATGTAATCAGCTCCCAGTTGAAGGTAACCTGCTGTTTACAGATTAATCTCTGTTCCTTCGACTGAACACGCTGACCCGGATTGTTGAGGTCAGAAGGAAAAAGAGAAACGGATGATACTGATTCGTTGCAGTCATGGTTGCACGTGTGTTAGTGCGTGTGTGAATATTACACACCTGCTCGTACGTAAGGGAAAATGTTCCTGCTAAGACTCTGCCTGGCTGCGGCCTCCGGGGCGCAGTGTCATGTGTGAGAGTTGGAGGATCCTGCAGGGAGAGTATTGTGTTTCTATTTTATTTATTAGGCTCTTATATAAGCAGCAGCAGGGGGAAGGGACATACTGAGACAGGGGTAAAGGCCACTGAGCTATGAAATACAGCCAGGGTACAAAGAGTCAGACTGTTACTGAGGACTTTCACAAAACTGTTGGATTCAAATCAAATGAGACACAGAGACAACAGACAGAATAAAACAACAGAAATTCACATAATAAATCCTAAATTCTGTGACGTTGCTCTGAAATTGAAAAAGGAATTAACATAAGAAACTCAGGGAACAATAATACTGCAGATGAAAAAATAAAAGTGAATGGCAGCACTGTTTTTAATGCGACACATTTGAGTTTGCTGGTTGTAAATTTGTTCTTCTAACCTTCAAATGAACCTAAGCGAGTACAAAAAGGTCTGTATGAAATGAAACCTGAGTTTAAAGGGTTTTTAAACGATTCTCTGAAGTTAATCTGACTGAAATTACATGGGAACTATACAAAAAACTCAAGGAATCACAAGGAACACATGGTTCTGTGTCTGTTTCACTGTGTTTGTCTTTACATATGAATTTTATTGTTAGAAATGTGTTCCTCTGACCATCGAATGAAGCATAACAAGGACAAGGAGGTCTGCATCAAGTTAAACTTCAGTTTAAAGAGCAAATGTGTTAAATTTTGTACAAGTAAACAGCAGAAACATTGTTCTTTAAGTGTGAAACTCCACAAAATATAAAAACAAATCTGATGGTAAAGATCGAAAAGGTTTTAACCCATACAGATCAAAGCTAAAGATTGACAGCAAAGACAGTGATGTCCTCAGTCTTAACAGAATGTAGAAATAGTTGGAAGAAAATCAATTAAATAAGCAAATTTCTTGTATAAGATTGAGATTATGTTACCGTCTTCACCACAAGTATAAAACATTTTTAATGCTATGACGAATCCACAGAGTACAGCATATCTGAATAGCTCAATTATCACCTGAGCAGCCAAGTCAAACAGGTGTATACACGTGAAGGATCAGAATTCACACACACAGATAAACACACACACACACACAAACACATACACAAAAACATTTCTTACCCTCACCCACATCCTAGGCCACTTCTGCCTAACCCTTACCCTAAAGCCAAGTCTTGACCTTCAAACACTACATTAAAGGTGGGTCACAAAGTGAGGACCGGCCAAAAGGTCGGCTGTAGGCTCGACCTTGTCCCCAGAAAGAAGTTGTACAAGACCAGACACACACACACACACACACACACACACACACACACACACACACACACACACACATAAATCTAAGACCATAATGACAACACATGGTTGTTTACGTCAAGAAACACCTGTACTGACAGTGAGTGTCTTCCCTCGGGGGTTTAAGGGCAGAACAAAAGCCAAGAGTTTCTCAGTGTGACTCAGCTGAGTTTCGTAGTTTGTGTGTGAGAAAACATGGCATCTGTTCAGTTCAGTGTGTGTGTGTGTGTGTGTGTGTTTGTGTGTATGAGAAAACATGGCCTCTCCACATCACTGATCTGTTGTGTTCGGTGTGTGTGTGTGCTCATGTTCCGGTATCAGGATCATGGACGGTGGGAGGATCTGGGGACGGCTCAACCCAACAACTGAAGTGATACAGGGACAAAAGACGAGACAAGAGGAGGAGGAAGGAAAAAAACAAAACAACAAGAAACAGGGTGAAATGCTGCAGCCCTCCCCTCCGTCTCACCCCCCCCGCCCCCAGTCAGTGCTGACTGTGTGAAGCAGTGCCTCCCCTCCCTCTCCTCTCCTGTGTGGAACTGGGTTTACATAACCCACTGCAGTCTGAGAGAGTGCAGCACACAACTGTACTGACGACACCTCCTCTAGTGACACACACACACACACACACACACACACACACACACACACACACACACACACACACACACACACACACACACACACACACACACACATCATCTGCATAAAGCAGCATCAAACATTCACGGTATGTACTATTTATAGTGCAGCAAGTGCTATACTAAGGAGGCATGGTTTCTGCTTCCTGCATTTAGACATGCACGTACAAGCCTCTGCACACACACACACACACACACACACACACACACACACACACACACACACACACACACACACACACACACACACACACACACACACGGCCCTGCTCTGAGTGACAGCTCCGTCTTGCCCTCAGCAGTGAATGGTTCAGTTGCACAATCTCACTTCAACTAAGCAGCTTCCTTGTGAGTTTCCATTGAACTGGAATTTACAAAAAACTCTTCTCAGCCCAACTGTACCTGCAGAACGTTGCTTTAGTGTGTTTTTTGTGTGTGTGAGTGTTTTGTGGGTCTGTGTGACGCAGGGAGGCCGCCATTTTTACTAAACTCTTTCTTCATGACTTTGTTTGACCAGGTGTGTATAGTGGGTGGCTCCAACCAGTTCTGTGTGGACGGGGCTGGTAGAGAGGTCGGATCCAAGGGCTGTTATCTATCTCTGGGAACCCAGTAAACTGTGTGTGTGTGTGTGTGTGTGTGAGAGGGAATGTGCGACAGTGTGCGTCATCCTGCTTGATGAACTTGAATCAGTAACCTGGACTGGTGTTCTCTACACTCCCCCGCCACCCTCCCCTCCACCAGGTCACAATACCTCCTCCACCGTCTGGTGCTGGAGCTCTGACGTGAGAAACGCTCTCTCCTCCAAATTCAAAATCATACCAGCATCATACTAATGGATTATTGACTTGAAACGGGTTTGAGTTTATACATGTGGCCACTGATTGATGTCACTCACTAGAGGACACACTGTACCTCAGTATAAAACAGCCCCATTATGAAACCACATTTAAATTCACTAGATCAGATACTGGATTTTTATCTGGATCTGCACAAACCCATTACTATCAGTGCCCTAAATACTCCAGATCATTTAAAATCAAGATTCATGAATTATTCTCTGAGAAATATACAAAAATGTAGCTCTTTTAGTAGTTGTGCGTATCTGTTGTTGTGTCTATTTGCAGCAGAATCACTAACTTTCTCGAAAGAACCGATAACAGTCATTACAGACGGAGACAGAAGGGCCTGCTGAGAGCGTTAAGTATCCACCCATGACAGACTGGTCGAGGAGAACCCCCACCTCCTGTCATGAGGGTTAAATTGGTTCTTTCTGCACCAACAGACTTTTCCCTTTACTTTCCTCCCCAGTTCTTTCCTGAAGGGAATTATTATCATCCTCACAACCTGCATGAACGCTCAATCTAAACGGGTTCACGGCTAAAACGTCAAGACTTTGCTCCTCTGCTATTTGTCCAATTTCATATTTAATCAACCTATTAACCTGCCTGTTGTTTGGGAACAGGACTAAAGCTTGTCCTTTCCAAACCTCACAACAAAGATCACGCATATGAATCACAAAGTTAGAAGATAGAGGCCTTTGGAAGCTTTTGTTACATCACACAACCTTTTCTTTATTTCTCACCTCTGCTGTACACGACATAGACAAGCAAACACACTATCAGACACACAAACACTCACCCACACACACAGGTCTTAAGAAAATATACAAAACAAAAATATGGCTGTTTATAAGCCATGTGGGCTGAGCACTGATAATACAGTGGAATGATAAAAAAAAAAAAAAGAAGCAAATTATTCATCATCATCCTCCTCTTCCTCCTCCCCTTCCCCCAGCTCCTGCTCCTGCTCTTGCTCTTGCTCCTGCTCTGGTTCTGGCTCATGCTCCTGCTCATGGTCTTCATCCTGCTCCTGCTCTTGCTCTTGCTCCTGTTCCATCTCCTCCTCCTCCTCCTCTTCATCACTGATGACATATTTCTTGGCCTTCTTGGTGGACGTTTCCTCGTCATCGTCGTCGTCCTCCGCTTTCCTCTTGCTGGATCCCTCCCCCTCCTGTGGGAAAGGGAGAAGGAAAGAGGTGACTGGGTGAAACAAGGTGTCAGCAGACGTTCTGTGCAGCTAATCTGTACATTCAGTTTGTTATGTGATCAAATTTGTCATAACTTGTTTTTACAAAGACAGTCAGTGCAGTAGTGAATTCATGTTCTTTCAGAAGGACTAGAATTTCCTGTCCTGTTCAGTTCACTCGAGGTAACAGGGAAACGTCGGCATGTTCAGGAGCTGCTTCACACTGCCCCCTGTCTGCCCTGCTGGATAGTGCACCTACCTCATCACTGTCCAGCTTCTTGGCCTTCATCAACCTCTGGGCTTTATCGTCATCAGAGCCCTCATCGCTGTCGGAGGAGTAGATCCTCGCTCGCTCCTCTGGATTGGGGGCAGAAAAAAAAGGCGACGTTCATTAGATCTCAGCAAAAATCTTACTTGTGTGACAAAATGTAAAAAATTACCATGGTGAGTACAGTATGCATTTCCCCTCACCTCTCAGGCCTCCTCCTCCCTTGTACTTGCTCTTGATGGCTGCCAGGCTGATGGCCTCCTCGCCCTCCTCGTCATCGTCGTAGCGGTCGGGCTCCAGGTAGCCGCTGCTCAGGCCTCTCTGGTGCTGCTTCTCCCTCATCCTCCGCTGCTGGGACTCCCTGCGGATGGAGGCCCGGAGCCGCTCCTCCTCTTTCTGCCCGGAGAGCGACACAAGTGGGAATTAGTTTCAAGCCCTGGATTCAAGTTTGACATCTTGTTTCTAGCTGCTAATTTAAAATCTCTTTTATTACCCTGATAAAAAACCTCACTGTGTGGTGCTTGTGGTTCAGGAAATAGCGAATGTTATTATTTTGTCTGTTATAACCGGTTTAGATTAATCAGTTATTATATTCAAGGCTTCATTATGTGTGACATCTATTTTTTAATTCATTTTTTATCAGCTTTTATTCTTATTGTTACACATAAGGCCTTCAGCTCATACAACCACATCTTCCAAGTTGGGCTCTTGATCAGCAAGTGTTAACCAAAGCCCTCTGTGGGCGTCCCTCATCCGAACAAGCTGTACTCTTGAAGAAAAAGCTGCTTTGTTGACAGTATCCAAATCTAACTAAGACTTTCATTAATCTACAAGAAAACAACAAGGTGCTACACCAGTGTAAATGCAACTGGTAAGAGAGACTATGATGCAACTTTCCATACTGACACATGCAACTTTTAGATGATAAAACATTCATACTGGAAATGACTGAGTGAATGAAAATCTGAGCAAGAGATCACAGAGAAGTGTCACAGGTCAGCACTGAGCTCAGTGAAACTATAAACGATGCTATTAACAGATCTGATTTGTGTTGGCATTAGAAACACAATCAGCCCAACACACGTACACACACATACACACACGCATTCGTTGACACCATTTCTATTTCACTGACCACTGTGCGACCTCATTATGTAAGTGCACCAGGTTATTTCTTTATGGAACAGGAGACAACACTTGCCAAGAATTGGCCTCATGCTAAATTTGTCAGTCCCTGAGGCAACAGAGGCGTCCTCGAAGCGAGCAGATCAAAGCCAAACCCAAACAGCCCCGAACGGACAGAACGTGAACGTGTGTCACCTTGATCATTTCGTTACGATGCGACTCAGGATCTCTTCCGGCCATCGGAAGGATCCGGATCTTCTGTGTCTTGGAGCAGCGGTCAGCCAGAGACAGAGTCATCTTCCTGTGGGTGGCGCTGTCTGTGGAGTGGGGCCTGGAAACACAAGAGGAAACAGTGCACGATTTTAAAGGTGACTGTGCAAATGTGCCCCTAAGATAACTGTGTTTGTTTGCAGAAAACCTCCACACAGCAACTTTAAGTATCATACACCATAGATGTTTTGCCGGTTTTTACATGTCCCATTTTTCACTTTCTGTCTGCAGAGATACCAACGTTTCTATAATGACCCACTATCGTCATTTCATATCCCTTAATCAGTAGCTTTTAGTACATTTTAGATATTTTTTGCAACATATACGTAAATAAATGAGATTTAACCTTCAGTTAATTCCTGCCAGGAGACCAGTAGAAGCATTAATACAAAATACTACAGTGTGTTAAGGTTGTGTTTTTGCTTTCATATCCTTTTTACCCCCCCTAGAAGAATGTGTGGTCACAGCTGTATGTGTCTCTCAGCAGGATTACTCAGTGGGGGGGCTATGACCCAAGGAAAAAGCCATTTTGGAACAGATCTTTAACAATGGTGAGATAGGACATCATCTTTGGTGGAGGTATGTGCCCTTCAAACTAAAAAAAAGTATCCTTATTAATTAATAAGGAAACATTTAATTCTTCTTGGCTCCATCTTCTCTGAAGGTTTTTGTTTCATTAATTTGTGAAGCAGCATAAAGCTCCTAAGTAAGAAGAAAGAAAAAGAAACAAAGCTACGTCCAAACCAATTTTACCGAGAGCAGCTTCAGCCTCAATCCTAATTAAAACTCTGATGACAACACTGATTTAGAGCAAATGGTACAGTCCTGCCTGGGAGCGTAGAGGCCTATTGTGCTTTAAAGCAGCTTTGGCCAGTGGCCTGCTGGTCCCATGTGGTCTGAGAAGACAGAACATCCAGGTGGACTTTGGGGCGCTAAGAGGCTTACGCTGTTCTTATTGGGAGAAACCTGGGCAGCTCGCACAAGGTGATCAGGGACTTACGGCATAGAGCACATTTCTGAATGCAGCCTGAAAGAAAGGTGCCACTGTTGTTGTTTGGAACTGGAGGCAGTCGGGGGGCTTATTTAGTACAGCTGTGACAGAGACTCAGGTGAGAGCTTGAGTCCAACAACAACACAAGCATGACATTTATATTCCATTACCTGAACGTTAGTTTGGTTTTGAACACAGCCTGCCCCTGCAGTCCAGTGCCCTGTCGGATGAACAGATGGTTGTGGTCTCCCTGGAGAGGAGCTTTGTAAACATCGAACACTTCGTTCCCCAGGTGGAGGGACATGCTGTGGCGAGAGCAGGAAATTTAAAAGCATGGAAAATACAGAGCATTTCCTGTTCACATAACCCCAACATACGGCTTGACATAACACATACCTGCCATCCGACCATTTGACGATGCGTGCGTTGCTCTCTCGTGATTCGTTTCCCTCCTCGTCTTTCTTGGCTCTCCACCGAATCGTGTTCTCCACCTGAGGGAGAAAAGAATAAAGTGTGGTCACTCCAAAAACTAAATCAAACACACTTTAGAATCTATTGTCAAGATTTTCTGTGAATTTCCATGTCGTCCACATCGACAACTACAAACATATTAAGTAGAGCATGTACCTTCAATTTGAGCCTGGTCCGTCCCTCTTCATCCAGCATTTCTTCATCCTCGAATTCATCCTCATAGTACTGAGGATCAAAAGGTCTGAAAGGGGAGGTTCAAAGAAAATGAAAATAAATATACCAGAAGGACACATTTAGCTTAACATAAACTAAAAAAAATAGGATATCTGCTCTTGGAATTCTCATCTTAATGTTTCTGAAAATATGTTCTCTTCATTTGTTGTAGTTGTATCTTTTTCATACATATAAAAAGGATTCAAGAGCTCATCAAGTTCAACATGTGTTTACATTGTTTTCATTGACAGTGCCAATGTTCTGACCTGGGCTCCACAGACAGGAAGTTGGGCAGCTTGACAAAGTAAAGGTCAGATCCCAGGTCAGTGCTGACTTTGGGGATCTCGACTTCGATACGAGTTTCAGGCGCATGCTCCTCTTCTGGGTGATCCCCCTCCATCCCATCATCTGCATCCTGGGCCGCACACACACACACAGGAAGATTTCAGAAAAACATTGTATGATTCAATGACCCGTGATAATAGGGATCAGCTCAGAGAGGCTTAATGAGAGGCTCTGAGAAAAGGAGATTTGGGAGCTCTTGTAAAAAGGATTCTGCACAATTAAAGAGTTGTGATGATCAGTGCAGAAAAGAAACGGAGTCAGAGGAAAGACATGTACCAGGGGCTGTCCTGGGGTCAGAGGCTTGTCGGCATCGCTGTCTGAAGAGATGTCGTCAGCTTCTCCGAACAGGTCGTCTGCTGCAGTTTTCTTTACTGTTGAACAATATGGAAGACTGACTGTTCAGATTTGAACTGTAGATGCTGTGCTGGACTAACTAGTTAAGGTTTGTGGCCAAAGTACATATCTGCCAAAACAGCTTCTTACCTTTCTTTCCTTTCTTTCCTTTCTTTGTTCCGACGTCACTGTCTGAATCTGAATCAGATGTGGCTTTCGCTTTGGTTTTCTGTCTGAGGAAATCATCTTCACTGTCGCTGCCCTTTGCGGACACTGAAAAGTCCAATCAGAATAAGCCACATTAGCAGAATAACTTGCACATGACAGCAAAGTATAAATTAAAAAGGTACAAGACACATGAAGAGGTCTAAAAGAAAATTAATATTCAAAATTCTGAGATTAACCCCAGAGCTCAGGATAAAATTTTAACCTGTGGTCTTACACAGGCGGCTGGCTCATGATCCAGTTCATCTACAATAGTCTATTCTTCAATCTTTAACACCAAACACTGGGTGTACCTGACTTCCTGTTCCTCGGCCCATCGTCATCAGAGTTCTCTCTTTCTTCATCAGAGTAATGACGTTTCACCTCCTCATCATCAGACTGGTCGCTCTTGGCCCCTCCTTCCCACTTCTCATCGTCTGACTGGTTCTCCCTGCCAGAGGCTTCTCCATCAGAGTGTGGAGTGGCCGGCCCCGACTGTGGAGACGCAGGCTCACTGTGCACGCTGATTTATAACAAACACATTGGAGAGAATACATGCAGGGATGATTATCTGGTCCTCTGACAATAAAAAGTGTTGTGTTATTTCATGTGATGTCAGTTCAATAAAGAGAGCATGTGCTTCACCTTCTTTCTGAACGCACACTGCCTCTCTCAGACTGAGGGCTCCCTGCTCCAGAGATCACGCTGCCAGCCGGGCTTCCTGCGTCTGAACGGCGTCCCCGGTCCTCGTCATCTTCATCCTCGTCTCGGTGACCGCGCTCTGAGCCGCTGTGCTGCTCTGCGTCAGAGTGATCGTTGTCTACCGGCACCGAGTGCACGCTGGCGTCCGACTGATTCCCAGAGCGCTCGGACTGGTTGTCGCTGCCGCTGTGTTGACTGTGCTGCTCATCCTCACTGTCGTCTCCAAACAGCTCCTATGAGGCAGAAGGAAAGGTGAGTAACTTGAGCTGATGTACAGATTGATATCGCTAGTGCAGGTTGTCCATCCCTCACTCTTTCCAATGTTCCAACACAAACTGTAGCAGCCGATTGTCAAACAGATAAAAGTATCAAATCAAACTTCAAATTATACTAATCAAAGGGCCACTGTTGCACCATGGGTTGTGGTGTACGCGGATGGGAAAAACATAATGTCCAAACAGATGTCCAGTTTCAACAAAAAGCGTGGTTTATATAACCAAACAGCGAGCAAACAAAGAACAAAGAAAAATCCTGTGCCTCTCCCGCTCCGGTAAAAAACCATTTGCCCACCCAGGTGCATGCTGGTCCCTTACCGACAGCCTACCTATATAACTTCAGGTGCCCCCCTACCGTGCCCAAATGAAACAAAACACAAATAATAAACAAGAAACACCTAAAGTAAACAAATAATAAACTAGAATACTAATAGAAATCTAATCATAATGAAATCAAGCAAATTGACTGAGAATAACCAAAAACTAAATACTCACTAAACAAAATAATAAACTAAACAGCACTAAGTACTACAACTAAATAAATAGCTCCAACACAAACATTAATTGTGGATGGAGGAATGTTTCACCCGCTTGTTCTTGTTTGACACACTGAGGTTGCCACACAAGCAAATTGTGCAACTGCAGAAACGCAACATCATGTGAGAGTGACATACAGAATGTTTGCAAGTCACTTCAAGTTTCTTGAAGTGACTTGCAACGTGAGGTAGAGTTACTATGCTGCTTGGAGAAAACCATTGGTGTTGACATGTGTTCCCCCTTTCAAATGGGGAATTAGTGTTTAAAGTGAGTGTAACTTCATTAGTTAACAGAATCACAATAAATATACAGTTAAAATTGTTACTTATGTGATTATATCTCAGTAGGTCTGTTGTAGAATTGACTGTTTTGTTGAATATATCTTTGAAATAAAATGTGAACCCTCATACCCCCTCCTGGTCATTGAGGGATTTCCTTTGCAAAGCTACTACCTGACTTACATGCTGTTGGACTGTGGACTAAATAACAACTGTGACAGAATTCATGTAATTGAATAAAATGATTGATGAAGTGATTTGACAGTGGCAGAGCATCTTGGACAGTTGTTTGATCTTGCACTGCGACATCTAAAACTCAAGCTGTAAGACAAACACATACACACACCTTGTTAATACTGGGTTTCCCGGCCTCGTTTCCCTCCTCTTCCTCATCATCATCCCGCTCCCTCTCACTGTTGCTGCCGCTGCCGCTGCCGGACACATTGCTGGCCGCCCGAGGTCTCTCCGGCTCAGAGTCGGAACCAGAGCCGGATGCAGATTCTGAAAACACAAAAGAGCGGATTCACTGGAATGTTTATATCTTCATCTAGCACAATTACATTAATTTGTGTTCTCATCGTCTCATTAAATATTCCACACAACTGGAACCCTGTCCCACACTGTCAATAGAAAACCAGGCAGGATTGATAGCTGAGCTGTTGTAATAATGCAACATGTTTACAGATGTCCCTCATAAAGCACCCACAGTGTGTATATTAATATCAAGAAAGTTCATAGAGGCATTTTGTCACCTCATGTTAGATTACTTAAAAAGATATTAGACATCAGCTCTGCGCCGTTTTCAATATAAATGACTGGATTCTGATATAAGTGCAAATGTAAAAATGCTAACTTTTAAAAAAACAATTTCAAAGTTTTTCGCCTTTGTTTTGGGTTGTTCGTTTTGTATTTAAAAGCAATAAAGACTAAAGATACAGTCGTTAAGCGCGATCTGGACTTCTTCCCGCTATCTAATAAGAAAATCCATGGTTTAATAAACATGCACTTTTAGTTTAGGTCTGTTAAAACAAACACAAAACAATCAAATGAAGGATAAAACAAACAATTAATCGGTTTAATCAACGCTAACGTGCTGGAAAACATCCCGGAGTTTAACGTGTTTCCGCTTCACGATCACAACAAACGAGTTTCACCTTCAACGATCCTCCGTCTTTCTCTAAATCTTCCTAAAGTCTAATTTTCTCACTTCATTAACAAACAGGCTCTCGAACGGCTGGAAACACGTTTACCTCGCTGCTCGTTGTCGCTGTCCCCATCGCTGCCGAACAATTCGTCCATGTCCGCCATCTTTTTTCCACAAACTGGAGCGGCAGAGAAATGTGACCCACCGGAAACAAAAGATCATAACCGGGTTCCGAGGGAAGGTTTTGTTTCCGGGGGTCAGGCGGAGACCGACAGGGTGTAGTGAGCCATATCAGCCACTAGGAGGCAGTATACCACCAACGCCTGCATATGAGAAACTGTTGGTAAATTGGGCTTGTGTTGGTTATAATGTATATATCTATATTTGTATGTGTAGAGATTTAAATTGTGGTTATAAAAGTAAAGGTCGCAGGTTTGTAAATGTCTATGTATTTGCAGAACTGAATAAAATTATATATTTTATTTTTAAAGAACGTACAATATAGCAGATGTAGGGTCAATCTTTATTCCTGATTAATTATTCCATGCATGTGATCAATCATATCATCAATAAACAGACATTTGAGTGCAAAGATGATGAGGTATTATAACAGGAGGAAAAACAACGTAAGATATCAATACTTTTAGTATAATGCATATAAGCAGTATCCTATATCCCATGTATGGAAATTTGTTTATTTCATTTTTATACCAATACTTTAATACCTTTCTTTTGCTTGCAGTGACGCTGGATTACAATCAGGACAAAGTGAAACCCCAGACCTTCAGGGGCCTCAAAATCCCAGAGACCTTTCATTACACATTTTTGTTACAGAAGAAAATACATCAACTAGGGTCCTGCATCTTCTGGCCCGACTCAGGAAGATGGGTCCTGTCTGAATGTGCTCATTCCACAGAAAATTCACGTTTTTGAAGGTCATTTCTTGTTCTCATTACATTGCAAAGTCTTCAGCCAAGTATTATCACTCATTATCATTGCGGGCGAGGCATCTTGTTACAGTGCAACAACCGAGGGTACATGAAATTCAATACCCACTATTGTGTAACACAGTGAAAAGCAACAAGAGGATGAGCTTCTCATGATGTTTAAAGTCAATGGTAAATTGAAGTTTTTAGTCAAAGTCCACTTCACTGTCAATTCTGCTATATACAGAAGATAGATAGGAGTGAAATGCTGTTTCTCTACGATCCTCGGTGTAAATATGGTGGTAGACGGAGTCGACAGTAAACAGAAGATATTAGTATGCAACATATTAAGTACTCAGGAACATAGTACACAGTACAACATAGTATGCAGTGAAAAGAAACATGACAGGATGAGAGTAGTGCAAACTGGAATAGTGCAAAAATATGTCATGGAAAATAATGTAAGGTATACACACAAATGTTTTATTTCGGCAACATAAAATGAAATTTAAAAAGGTTATTTAAAATGCAATTTATTAATAAATAAATAAATAACTTATCAAATTTGAATGCAGCTTTAATACAATTTAATTTATTCATAGCATCTCATCTGATTGGTTCTCATAGACAAAGAAGGCGGGCCGGACAGTCTCGCTGCTGATTGGCTGGTGGGCCCGTCGGTCTCCGCTGCTCTCTTCCGGTGTCACCGCCCTGGGCTCAGACAGAATTCGCTTTCACTGGAGCTTCAGCTCGCGTTTCAACTCTCGTCAGCTCGGTTCCTTCAGTCTCAGGTAAGAACATGGACGCCTCTGGTGTCTTCTAAACCTCTCAGCTGGCTAACCTCAGTGTTTACTGCACTGTCACTCCTGTGTGTTGTGGCCGCTGGAGCTAAAACTGCTAGCAACTTGACTCCAATGCAGATGCTAGCGCGGTTAGCAGCTAGCATCCTCCAATCGACAAAATGTAGAGAAGCCAAGTTGCCAAAGTTCTCGTCCGACTCAAAGCTCCTCTCTGTGGCCACAGCTCTTCCGCTAACACTTGGGGACGTTTCCCTGAGTCATGCTAGTCGGGATCGAACACGTAAACGACCCAGCGAGGTCACAATCAACATGTCAAGAACATGTTAGCTGCCGTTGACGTTGCATGTCAATGAGAAGTGGGTGAGGCAGCCAAGTTAGAATCTCACAGCACAGAGGAGTCATACTGGGATATGGTGTCAACACCGAGGCTCCCCCCAGTGATCCCAGCATCTGTGATGGTTTTGACATAGATGTTAGATCCCAGTGTTTTCATGGAGTATGTTGTTGTGGCTTCAGCAGCAGATCAACCTGAGTGGGGGGGGGGGGGGGGGGGGGTCTGTGACTCAGTCTACTGATAGGAAACTTTGTGTGAGGCGTTGTGTGTTGTTGTGTGTCCAGCAGGGCTCAGTGTTGAATGAAGGGTGTGGTCCAGGTCTCAGAGAAGACGTCTACACGAGGAAGTGTGGTTTTCCCTGTGTAACCCTGGGGTGGGGGGGCACTGGTGTCACTGGTGCAGCAGGGAGGAATGTCGTGGTGACTGCTGACACAGCATCTTTCCGGTGATGGTGCACTTTGGCATCCTCTGCAGTGCAGTGGCCCAGATCAACAGATTCGTTTCACCTGCATACCTTTCCCTTGAGAGTGAAACCGGCCCGTGAGTGTTGGGTTTCGCCTCTTTTGTGTGTCGAGCAGCCACCGGAGTGAATAGTGGCTGTGATACGTGTTTACAACGGGGTGTGAAGTGGGGTGATCTTCCTTTTTAAACCTGTATTATTCATCCTCTTGCACTTGCAGGTCCTCGGCCGAGCTGCAAGGCGGGACACTCCCTGCAGTTTGTTCTCATTACATGGTAATGGTGTGTGTGTGTCTCTTGTTTGTTTGAGAAACGCCACACATCCTGTCTGGCACTTCGGACCTGTGCAAGAGAGAAGAATGTGGTTTGCATTACACATATTTAGGGGAAGATACGGATATTAGGTAGTGGATTATTTCTGATCTGAGGCTGACATATCAACTTGTCCATAAACTTTATCATAAATAACTGTGAATAATGAGAAAACACAAATGCAACCAACTATATAGAACTTGAATAAACTGCTTCTAGATAGACTTATTTGATTCTCTTGAAACTTGCATTCTTTTGTTGTTTGCACTACTTTTGTGTATTGCAGTGGCATAATCTCTTAAAAGCTGTGATCAGACCCTTGGTTACTGTCCGTCCTTCTGTTTCCATGCGTGCTCCATCATTTATTCATTCTTACAGAAACCGTAGGAGGATGTACAGAAGAAGTACAGAAAAGAAATGAGTAACATCATAGTGGAGAGACAGAAAAGTTGGATAATACAGTCAGAGGAGAGTAGGCGGGAGGAGGAAGTGCAGACTCCTATCCCAGCGGTATTAGAGCCGGGTCATTCTAACTATAGTCTTTTTGTGCCTTGCTGGGGTGGTGCTCTATTTTAATGTAATAACCAGTTAGTGCTTCCTGTTCATCCCACTGCTGCAATGTGAGGCTCATCCGTCTTGCTGCCTCGGAGATCTGGAGCAGCCCGGGCGAGCGGGATATCGAGTGCAAGAATTCCAGTCGACATTGTTGAACCTAATATGTGCCTTTTTTTGTGGCTAAGGGTTATTTGATATTAAGCCACAGAGTCTGTTATGGCCCCACACAGTTATTTCTTTAAATTTGCCTGTCAACATTGAATTTGAAAGAGGATGAAGCCTGGCATTTGCCCTTCACGGTATTTTACATTTCATTACCTACGCAAAAGAGCTTCTGTTTTCATCTGCATTTGTTTGTTTGCCGGTCGGTTATTTGAAAGGATTACGTAAAAACTACTGGACAGATTTCCACAACCCTGGCAGAAGGATCAGGAAAGATCCACTTCGATTTTGGTGTGGATTCAGATGAGGGGGCGGAATTGTTTCACCTTCTTTACCATTTTTCTCTATGAATAATTTGTGGATCTGGAGGTATTGCAGTCTCTGAGAGAGGCCTCCTAGTTGTCTCTTTTTATTTCTGAATTTCTCAAATGTCATCAGAATTCTGCTCTCATATGCACACATACAGAACATGAGCATTTATTTTCTATATCTATTTCTATAGGTAGATTCCCTCTTGTCTTGCTTTAACAAGTCAGGTTTCTGTTGCGTGTTCCCGACAGTGGCCTAAGTGCACAGGTCAGTGGAGGAAGGCTCAAGGTGAGTGTAGATTGCAGACAGGTCTGCAGCATTATTGGCTTTAGGCCATCTGTTGTTGTCTTGAAGGATTAACACAGAGAAGAGGGAGAAGGAGAAAGGAATCAATCAGATTGGACTAATGGATCCTCTCCGTGTCTCCACCCCAGCCTGGGCCCACCCATCGCCATCATTATCCAAGTCTGCATGCTACATTACTCCTCGGTCCGCACAGGCCAAAGTACTGAGGCCCATTGTAAACACCGGCTGCTGTCTTAAATGTGATGAATTATCATTCAGTTAAGCGGAAAGTGGAATAACGTGGTAAACTCTGTTATTTTTGGCTGATCTTTTCATAAGAGCATTATAAGTGTGTTTGTGTGTGTGTGTGTGTGTGTGTGTGTGTGTGTGTGTGCGTCTCAGGCTTATCCCTGGCCCCCAGCATCTCTGCCTTTTCCTGATCCTTGTCAGAAGAGTCATCACATCATTTCCCTCGGCTCATCTCAGAATCTGTCTGGGTTACTCAACGGATAGGCTCTCATCAGCGAGGGCAAGTAAACAACAAGAGTTGGGTCTGGACACGAGGCTCAATCAGACATGTTTTTAGATTCTGCAAACCTGGCTCTCTGTCCTTTTATGCTCGTGATTAATGCGGTATGTTTTTGTGTGGCGGGGTCATCTCGACTGTACAAGATGAACAGAATTCCTCTTTCCTGAAACGAGCCAGCAAAGGTTTGAAATTAAATCAAGAGACACAAATCCTGGTGCAGTTCATGAACTCAGGACAGACGACTGCTATTGTGTTTGCAGCACACACAACGGTTTTCACAGGATTTGGATGCGTAGGCTGTTTATCATCTTTCACAGATAATGTAAAGTTACCAGATTTCTACTTATTTTCATTTTGCATCACCCCTATTTATGTCTCCCACCCTTAGCTCAGCTTCACTCAGCTTCTGTGGCTTCTCTCCCTCACACCAGTAGCTCTCATAATATCTGCCAGTAGCTTTTAAACATTACAGTGGGATTACGATCGTAGATCATTATATTCATTAGGTTTTATTGAAGCTGTCGGTGTTGGCATTTCAGTCCAGCTCGTGAAGGCCTTCCTCGTGATAGTGGTTTCAGAGGCGATGATGAGGGTAGTTGTCGAGCTCTAATGGATGAAGTGAGGGAGAGAATTTGCTCAGCACAGAGGCTGGTTTGTGCAGACGGTGGACTGAACCGTACGAGAGACGCACACTGTGTCAGGGAATTCCTCTGAGCTGGAGAAATCACTCAGGCAGCTCCAGGGAAGTGGCACTAAATGTTTCAAGAATCTTTGGCTGAAACACAGAGTTTAAACTTGGGTTATTTTTTAGTTTTCACAGAGTTTAGATGCTGAGGTTTTTCATAGTTGAAATGAATGAGTGGGGTTGATGGAGTATTTTGCTATAGTGCAGGTAGGGCTGCATGATTCTGGATTAAACTTACCTACGTAGAATTGAAATCAGGATTCGCTTTTTATTCGATTATCAACAGTGTTTTCTTCTGGATTAATCTTCTTGTTGTTTTAATATTTTTCTGACCTTGACACTAACTTTTTGAGCTTTCACTCAATCATTCGACACCCTCTCTCATTTACTCTATTTCGCTGACTGTTTTCTGCTAAGCCAGGTTGCCATTGGTTGCTTTCAGACGTGTACCGAACTCTGGGTATTATCCTGAGAACTTAAATGTCCAAGTCAGTTGCTCCGGACATTCTCCAGAGTTTTTCCTGTCAGCCCATTAGTAAAAACTCCTGAGAATGTCCGGGTGAGGTCGCGTGAGAACCCAGCAGGAGATTCTCTCTCACCGTGAGTGAGCGGGCAGGTCGATGATGGTTTTAACAGGCAACAGACTGAAAAGCTTTTGGTCACGCCTGGCGCTGGTATTGATGTGCTGTAAACAAAAACACATGAGTTCCACAGCAGAATTAAAATATCAAGTCCTGCCTCTTGTGTTCTCCAGCCAGCCGCAACTTCTCGCCTGAACACTCTGCAGATTTTCCTGTTGGGTCTGGACATTATCTGGAGTTCAGGTCTGAAAACAGCAAGGGGGGAATGAAAGATAGATTCTGTGGGATTTTTGAGATTTTAATACAATTAATCACACAGTCCTAAATTCAGGGCATTTTACAGGTAGCAACTGCAATTAAATACTTGTATCTACGTTGTGTATAATCATGAGTGCTATTTGATTCACGCTGACATGAGAACTTTTTTGAGCAACTATTTGGGAAAGTGTGAGTTTCAGTTGAGTTTAATTGTGTGAGTGATCAGGAATAAGATCATCTTTAGAGTCCTGCAGGGACCTCATGAGGTCATCTTGAGCTCTATCTGTGGCGTGGGAGACGGAACTGAAGCTTCTTCGTTTAGTTTGACAGGACACACACTCGCTCCTTAACTCATTCACATATCTGATCTATATTTAATCCTAGCTCCGGTGTTTCTTGACACCGGAGCTAGATAGGAAACTAATTCCTGCATTTTCAATCTACAAGAAGAAGCTTCTTTTTCACGAGGAGTAGTTGGTGGTCTTAATGGGAGCGGTCAGATGTTTTTTCTGAGCCTGAGAAAGTTCTTCCTGTGTTCCAGCTGTGCGTTGCATCATTTCAAGGCCTCATTATCCGGCCCAGCTGTGATCAACTATTGTTTCACATGGATGTGATAAACAATGTGAATGTTCTTACAAGATGGAACCACATTACAATGTTTAAGTTGGCCAAAGTAAAAGGAATTCCCATCATATGTTTCTGTTTTTGTGTTCATTCAGGTAGCCTCACCTCGGTCCTGGGAGCAGTGAGCCCGAGAAGGAACAGTGTGGCTGCCGTCTGCTGCTCAGCGTTGCTTTTCAAGCTATAGCCGGCACCATGGCGTTGTCGTACAAGAAAGACCTGGAAAAGTACAAGGATCTGGATGAAGATGAAATCCTCAACAAGCTGTCGGAGGAGGAGCTCAAACAGCTGGAGTCTGCCCTCGAGGAGATGGATCCTGAGGTCAGGGTTCAGGGAGGGCTGGAGGAGCTCCAGGGCTCCTCCGTGGGAGGGTTGTACTGTGGAATGGATGATTAGAAAAAGATGGACTTTGTGCTTCATACACGCAAATGCTCAAAACATCTTCCCAGCCATAATTACCTTTCTCAAACAAAACTTCTATCTTAGACAGACCATTAATAACAAATTCCACCTAGTTTTACAAGTATATGCCTCTTGTCAGGGCTGTAAATCTGGTGTGACTCAGTGGTTTATGGCTGAAGCACATAAAGGAGAAGTAAATCCACCAGAAAATATGTGATTGCCACATAATTACATTGAAATTCCCTGGGATGCATTGAAATGGGTGGATTTTTCCTCTGCAATCCAGCCACTCCCTCTAGTCTCAAGCCTCTATGGTTGGGAAATTTAAAGGAGAGTCTGGGCTGCTACGACTCTGTCAACAGGCTGCCAAGTGTTTTTGTGTTTATTTGTGAGTGGAGTTGTAGAGTAGAATGAATAAGCATTAGTAAGTTTAATCCCTCCCAGGCCCCTGGATGTTTTATTGAAATTCCATCTAAACCGAGAGAGGAAGAAATCTCCCTGCACACACAACCCACAGGAAACAGTGGGAACATATTAATTTCTGGATCTTATAATGTAGACAAAGTACAAAGTTGTGCTCATAAGGAAGATGCAGTTTTGTTTGAATAGGGCTAGTGTGCAAAACGTCACATCCATTCTCACCTCCCCCAGGTTTTTAGTCGCGTGGAACTAATGTTTGATAATCGGTTGTGGCTGACATGCATCAAGATAAACTAGTTTAGAGTATGTTGATGAACCTGTAATTTCTGTCCATTTTCCATGTGAAACTCAAGCTCGCACATCTGTGTCCTCATATATCTGAGAATGCACAGTAAATATTTGTGAAACTCAAGCTCGCACATCTGTGTCCTCATATATCTGAGAATGAAGAGTAAATACTGGTATTTGTGTACAGAGTCATATCTGAAATTATGAACATTTCCAATATTATATTGTTTTCAGCCAGTTTCTGCTACTTTTGCTGGCTGAACTACTTTTGATATCACAGAGGTGAAAGTATCTTCCAAGGGAAACTTGTGTTGCCACAAATTAATGTTGGGTGGAATGACAGCACCCGGAAATTCTATCCCTTGTCGTTCATATAACTGATTAAATGTACATATTTCCCCCTGAAAGCGGACAGACCAAACACAATTTATCATTTACCAGTCTATGGAGTTAAGACTTAATTTCTATAGTGACTGTATAGAAGTCTTCATCAGTCAACAGGTCTAATGTGTCTCCTTGCTTCCCCTCCCCCCCAGAATGCTCTTCTCCCAGCGGGTTTACGTCAGAAGGACCATACGTCCAAGAACGCAACAGGAACGTTCGACCGGGACCGTCTGCTCAAGCACCTGGAGAAGGAAGCCATCGAGTACCAGGACAGAGACGATATAATTCCCTTCACTGGAGAGAGAAAAGGTGAGCCGTGGGTTTTCTTCGGCTGTCCACGATATCATTCAAGCTCATTTCAGCATCAATATTTGCAGGATTTGGGTTTAAGCCCCTTAAAATTGTGGATACAGCGACAAAGGTTGGGACGGTGATCATTAGAAAAGTCGAGCATTCTTTTAAAATTGAGAAAATGTCCCAATCGCAGCATGTTTTCCTCCGTGTATCCTTCAAGCATAGTGCTCTCTCGTGTTAGGGCCATATTTCTCAGGGGATGAAGGACCAAAGTGTGTCTGAGTCTTCATCAGCAGTACAGACACACAGTCATAATTACTGTTGTGCTGTCGTCGCATGTATTATTAATGCATGTCTGCTCTTATGCAACATACAGCAGAGTGGGGGAGGTGTGTTTGTACCAGGGGAAAGGAGGTAGGGAGAGTCCAAGGAGGAGGCGATGTTTTGATGAGCTGTTTGTTTACTTGGACGTTATGTTTTTATCTGTGCTGGTTAAGTAGTTAGCAGGATTCTGCAAAAAAAACCCTGGGAGGTTCTCTGCTCAGACACGTTCCTCACATTTATGTTTACACGTGCTCCTCCTCCTCCGGAGAAAGTGCGGAGACTCTCCGGAGTCCAGTGCACGTCTGAAAGCAGCTACAGAGTCCTCCTTCATATTAAGACACTTATGACAGTAACTGCGTAGAAAAAAGGAAAAGGAGATGCCTTATGTGACAGCATGACGGAAAAAGAAACTTAACTGAGAAGAAATAATTTTCCAGAGGAATTTCTCTTGTCGGGATATCCAGAGATCCAAACAGTACTCCCATGCTGGAGAGGAAATGGAGCTGACATCTTCACTATGACCCAACCTAGCCTGTTAGAAATTATGCTCCTCCCGTGTGTGTGTGTGTGTGTGTGTGTGTGTGTGTGTGTGTGTGTGTGTGTGTGTGTGTGTGTGTGTGTGTGTGTGTGTGTGTGTGTGTGTGTGTGTGTGTGTGTGTGTGTGTGTGTGTGTGTGTGTGTGTGTGTGTGTGTGTGTGTGTGTGTGTGTGTGTGTGTGTGTGTGTGTGTGTGTGCCCCATGACTACATGGAAAACTCAAATCACTCTGCTGGTTCTCTGGAATGTGGCTGATTCTCTTCCCCTTGTTATACTCACCCCCTGCTGATGAATAATGTTGTCATGAGTGTGTGAGTCTCTCCTCTCAGCAACACACATAATAACAGAGGCAAACAGCCTGACTACAGCCACGGGAATTACTACAACCACTTATATTTTATTACATCAGGTCACCTATTATTACTCCTTTACTAAACATCTTTCTTATTGTTCACACCTTCTATTCATCCTTGGCTTCTGTCAACATTCTTTACATTATGAGGGTTTGTCATGTCCATAGATGTTGAATAGAAAGCTGTGTATGACTGCTGTGTTGTGAGATGTGCTTTTTATTGGTAGCATGTTCTATGGTGTTAATAAAATAAAATTGGATCTTAGACTTCAGGTCACAAAAAGCATTTGAAGGCGTCACTGTGAGCTGTGGGAAATCCCTTGTAGCTCTACTGACCCATTTTTCTTACTGTAGCTGTATGTTGACAGTAATCCTGCGCAATTGGATTATTATTTGAGCGTGCTTAATTTTTATCATACCTCCACATATTTTAATCTGGATTAACTTCTATGTTTACCACCTGTGTGATTTTTCTGGATTTCTCCGCTTGGCTGAATTTGTTGTGGATGTTTCCAAGACTCGACATTTGAGATGTCTGAAACCAATGCTGGCATCACAAGTGTCAATTCAAAATCCTTCAATACCAGTATTTTGTAAATCCTCCAAGTCCTTACAACTAATCCTGATACATTCCCGTGTACAGTCCCGTTTTTTTCCACACATGATACAATTTTGTACCTCAATGTGTTTTCCACATTTTGTCCATAATTCATGCTCCCGTGGGGTCATTCAGACAACAAGACTTTGGGCGCCTCCTTCTGTCTTTCCTTCTTCCGAGGGGCTAAATGTCGCTCCACTGGGACTGGCCCAGATGCTGCTTGATGACTGTATTTACTGTTTGCTGGCGTTCAGGAAGTGCCAGAGCCCCCACCAGGGACCAGTTTGAGCAGTTTGACGAGAGGGGGGGGGGGGCTGATCTTGTGGTGTTTTTGTTTTAAGGAGACAGGCGCACAGAGCGGCTGGATGGTCTCTCTGTGCCATGCAAGTGTTTGTTGCCCCGGCAGTGCAGTTTAGATTAGATTAACGTCATTGTGTTTTCCGTGACTTCCTTCACTCTTTCCGTTTCGTCGCCCAGATCGGTAACCATGGCAATGCCACAGTTGTCAAACATTGGCGGACTGGGCTCTGCTGGTCTGAGGCCCTGGTGGTTGAGGAAGGTTGTGCAAAGTAGCAGGAGGCCCACTTTTATTTACACAGCACATTTCTGTTGACACGTTACCACTGTGTTAGAGACGCTGACCTAAACAAGAATTTCAGGTAATATTACGTGACTTTTAACAGCATTCATTCAGTGTAATTAGTTTACATCGTAAAACGCAATCTGCGCTCATTCTCTGTGCATTGCAAGAAAGCAGAAAACTTGATTTGAGCAAATAAACACAAGGTGCTTCCAGACGTGTACTGAACGAGGGATTAAATCCTGACATCCGCCGGAGGGACTGTATGTGAGAGTGAAAAATGGCAGAGTTTGAGGCTCTGGACTTTCTCCCTAGTTCTTCCTGCCTGCTGGCTAGTAGAAACTCTGGATAATATCAGAGTGAGCCATGTGAGAACACAGAAGGAGACTCTGCAGGATTCTCTGCGAGTGAGTGGGCGTGTGGATGAATTTTGTAACGCGCGCAGATGCAAAACCGAAGAAGCAGAAATACAAATATCTCCGAATGAAAAAGAGGAACCGTACATGTAGAAAGACACCGACAAAAGTGTCAAGTCAGACAGACAACAAGGTAAAATGTGTTTGATTAAAGCTTGATCTTGGTATTAAACCTATGTAAGTGTATTAACCATGAGCAGAGCACTTGGTTGTCATGACGTCTTATGGCCGTTACGAGGAGAGGGGAATGGTTGTAGGAGAATAACAAGCAGCATTAAGTGAGGCTTTGGAACGTTTTATAGAAATGGGAGCGGTTGTGTAACATCTCATAAAATGTACTTGGGCCTGCATGGACCTGAGTCTTCTGTCTGCGATGATGAAAACGTTATTCATTGCCTGCCTATTTTGTGAAGGCTGTATCGTCTCCATTGAGTTTATGATTTGTGTAAAACTTTCCTCTCCTTTCTCTGTAGGTAAAGCATTTGTTCCGAAGCAGAGACCTATAGAAACGCGTCAGGAAGATGTCACAACCCTCGACCCAGAACTGGAGGAAGCCCTGTCCAGCGCCACAGACACAGAGCTGTGTGATCTAGCAGGTAAGAATGAATGAACTAACACCTTTGGTAAAACTTAGAAGTCTTTGATAAAAAAAGGGTTTGGAAACATATCTCTGTATGAGGGTCTCTTTGTGTTGTAGTGGAGTTCAGTCTGCCTGAGTCCGGGCTCTGTAGAGACTTTAAAACACAAGCTTCTTTCTCTCTCTCTTTCCCACGGCTCCATCCTTCACCATGTGTGGCAGAATAAAAGGGCTCACTGAGCAAAATACCCCCCCCTGTCTGCTGTGACCTATGTAGAAACCCTGATTATCACTGCAGCTACTGATTCTGTGGCTTTGCTCTCTTGTTTGCAGCGATCCTGGGTGTTCACACGCTGGTCACCAGTAATCAGACATACGATGCGACCGCTGGCAAAGGGGGTTACAACAGTAAGTACAATCATTGAATTGAACTCTTGTTCATTCAAAAGTCCCAAACAGGATCAATATCTTGACCCCTGTGTCTCTTCCAGATGTGATCAAAGGGGAGAAGATGGTCCCAGTGTTCGACGAGCCTCCCAA
The DNA here is from genome assembly GCF_963576545.1 of Limanda limanda. Classification (NCBI taxonomy): domain Eukaryota; kingdom Metazoa; phylum Chordata; class Actinopteri; order Pleuronectiformes; family Pleuronectidae; genus Limanda; species Limanda limanda. The sequence goes on along the minus strand of NC_083638.1, from coordinate 9,186,132 downwards.
TCCCACCAACGTAGACGACACCCTGCAGAGGATAAAGAGCGACGACAGCTCCCTCACGGAGGTCAACCTCAACAACATTAAGGTACACGCTCACAAAAGTTGTCACGGTGTGTTTATTCTCATCTGCCTGTGACTAATGGTGGTGTTTCTTTGTTGGCTTTTCAGAACATTCCCATTCCCACCCTGAAGGACTTGGCCAAAGCCATGGAGAGGAACACTCACGTCAAGAAGTTCAGCCTGGCTGCAACACGGAGTAACGACCCAATTGCTGTGGTGAGAGTGGTGTGGCACGCCGGCTTTAAATGGCTTCTGATGGCACAACTACTTATTTACACCTTTGCTGTGTTGTCTCTTACTTGTCCCAGGCGTTCGGTGACATGCTGCGGGAGAACAAAACGTTGCGAAGTTTGAACTTGGAGTCCAACTTCATCACCGGGGTCGGGGTGCAGGCTTTGGTTGACGCTTTGCGGGACAACGAAGCAGTTATAGAGATCAAGATAGACAACCAGGTACCAGATGGTTTGGGGTACTTTCCCCGAGAACAGATCTCCGGCTCAAAAGAATTTGCTCTTAATTTCTTCTTTTTCAATTTGTTTTTACGTTGCTTCTAAACTTTCAGGATCCCTGTAGGGGAGAACGTAGCCTGATTCTTTTAATGAGTGGTCTAGTGCAGTTCAAAGTAGCAGAGAATATTTGTGTTTTACACTGAGCAGTTTAAAGAAAATGCCAACCAACACAAACCAGTGCCTGAATAAAACATAGACGACCAGCTGAGAGTTTGAAGTAGTGGAAAAGAAGTGAAACCATATCCCTGTGGTCTGGTTCTCCCTCTTGTCCGCTGTAAAACAAAGTGAAGTTCTGACACTGACGTTCGGATCCTGTATATTTGTGTGATTCAGAGGCAGCAGCTGGGAACCACTGTAGAGATGGAGATCGCTAAAATGTTGGAGCAGAACAACAGCATAATAAAGTTTGGCTACCACTTCACCCAGCAAGGACCTCGCTCCAGGGCCGCCGCAGCTATCACCAAGAACAACGACCTGGGTACGACACACACACACACGCACGCACACAAAGAACAATTTGAGATTTATATAAAGCTGGATAGTTGCTGCCCATCACATTGCCTTCCACCTGTTATATCTTTACTACCACGTTCAGACCTGGTATTGACGTCCAGTCCTACAGCAGTGCATCCTGACTCCTCACTCAGCTGACGTCCTCTGACCTGCTGGTTTCTCAATTAGTCAAATGTAATTTCTCTCTTCTCAGCGCCCACATGTTGATTTGTTTGTTGGCACAGTAAAATCTTTCTTCTCATCACAGCTATATGAGATTCATTCAGCCCCTCCTGACACACACACACACACACACACACACACACACACACACACACACACACACAGACGCACACAGACAAACACAGACATACACCAACGCAGTAACACCAGACACATTTGTTTACTCAGACGGGGTAAAACTAAACAAATTTTTCTTCAGCAGCATAAATGTTGTACGTCTTTATTTGCTTATAGAGCGTGGAGTTGAAACCCAATCACAAGTTTTCACAGGAGACTGACTCACAACACAATTTAGTTCCAGGTATAAACAAACCTTGAGCCGTCCACTTGTTATCGATCTCTCAGGACGAATGTTCATACCAGTTGTGAACAAGGCTTTTAAGTGGAAGAGGTCGTTATGAAGAATCGTGTTGGCATCATTGTACCCATCTGAAACCTGTCAGTCTATCACAACATGTAGTTTCAGTCCACAGTGACCACCTCTGCTCTCTTTTAGCTCCTCCTCCTGTCAGAGCTGCGGTAGCACAGGTCTGGTGCATGGGTGTGGTCACAGAGTGTTTCGACGATAACAATGTTTTCTTTCACATCTTGAATGGAGCGTTCACTGCATTAACCTAACGGAGATTGACACGGTGTGATCTTACAGCTCGGAGAGTGACGGCTTCCCACTTGTTGTTTTCTGTACATGCCGACACACGCTGTTGAAACAGCTGTAATCTTTGAACACGCAGCTCGAAATGACTCACTCAGTGTTTTTCATGACAAACTAACAGGCCCGTGGAGGTCGAAGGTTGTGTTGCATGTTTGCAGTTGTTCATTCTTGTTTTATTTTATCTGTCGGTCGATTGATTTTAGGTGAAATTTATGCTTTTTTCCCCGTTTTACTCATCTCGTCTAGTTCGTAAGAAGCGAGTGGAAGCGGAGCTGTAGGAGCGGAGGCGGACCCGTCTCCCAGCCAATCTCGTTTTTTCATCTCACCACGTGGAATAATTTCAGCCAATGCCCTGGTCTCATCTCACTGTGTGGAAACTTAAGTCTTGTGCCAAACTGTGGGGCAAGGCGCGCGCAACCAGAACATACATCTGAGAAGAAGGGAAATAACTGGAATTGCCTCCTCTCCTATATGCTTGTTCATACTGTTGTTTATTATTATGTTTGTCATTGAAGGTGTAAATCTGAGTAGTTTTTAGTCATTTCATTTCAGCTGCTCCTTCTTTTTTCTTTTTGAACCTATATATGTTCTGTCCAGACTTTTTACTCGCTCCTTTCCTTTTGTACAATGCTATAATCATGTGGAATAAACATGAACAAGTAACTGAAACAACAGTAATATCTATGTAAAAACAACAACTAACCCTGTATCCTCTTCCGTGATAGTTTGCTATTGGATGTTAAGATTCCACTGGAGCAGAATTTGACATTAGACCGACGGGAATCTCTCAGAGGCCGTTGATGACTAACCTGTTGTTCTGACCGCACCGCTGTCGGTCACCACACCACAACCAGCAGCACGGTGCAGTAATGATCAGATCGCTGTCGTACGTTACGTGACCAATGTGTTTTGAGGGTGTTTTTTATTGCCTTGTAAAGTCAGCGTGACTGATGGGCCGGTGTGTGTAATAGTTCATGTGTGTGTGAGGAAAAGAACGTTCGTAGTTGGTGCTGGTGATACGCTGTAGTCAGTCAAAGAGAGGATGTGCGATTCGAAAGTCTGTAAAAACACGTCATACTGTCGGCCCCCCACCACCACCACCACCACCACCACCACCACCACTTCAATATAAAACCACTATCAGCGAATAGCGTTTTTTTCCCCCCAACTAAAGTTCTTGTTTTGATACGGTTCAAGTTCTGATGTCGGTTGTTCTGACCCCTGATATCTCAACAGGAAATTATAAATAGGGTTTGGTTTTTCAAATCAAGTAAAAAATGGTATTTTATTATGAATATAACAGGATATTTACTCTGTTGAGGCTTTAACATGCTCTCACTAATTAAATAAAAGTCTGCTCAACAGGCTGAGTATCACTAATACTCCACCAAACCAAAGACCAACACGTGCAGTGCTTAAAGTATCAATATCAGACTCAATGGTTATTGGTTTTGGTTTTGTGTTTGTCGACTTCTTCACAGATCTTGGAAAGAGTTTTAAAACAATACATTTGACTTATAATTTTACAATGTAGTTACATTCCTTCACAAGGGCCATTTATTGAAAAGGAGAATTCTGCAAGTTGTTCGTTGTTTGTGAGAAATCCCTTCATTTTACGTCCAGGCATGCAACGGCTTGTGAAAACGTCTCTGTGATCGACACCCCCTGTACAGATCCTAAATTTGCTTCCTCCCTCACAACCAACACTTCAGCTTTCAGCAGCATCTGAGCAGTAGCATGTCGTACATTACGTAACAGTGATGATGGCAACATGCCGTGTGCCTTACACTGAACGCACACTCGCCTGCTCGAGATGAGGAGAACAGGACTAACGCAGAATTTACTTGAAGCTTGTATATACTGTTCATGTGTAATAGGAACAATACTCCGGCTTGACGTCATCACACACGAACGACACGTTTCTATCGACCAAGCAGCTTCACATTCCTGGCACAAGAGTTCTATGTGTTTTATATCTGTGTTCTTCCTCCAACATCATACTGCTTGTATTTCCAACCTCCTTGTTTGTTTGTGCTCTGCTGGTGGATGAACTGCTTATTTGCTTGGGCTTGTTAATAATAATCTGTGATTCTATATTAATTCTGTACATTAATAAAAAAAAAAATGCCATCTCAAATTCGCACACACACACTTTTATGTGTGGACCACGTAAATCTACTCACTGCTGCGATTTGTTTTGTACCTTTTAAATCAAGATCCAGGTGTAGAGTCAACATATGGAAAATGTACTATTCTAAAACCACAAGACTGGTAAAATGCACTGCTGAATATAAGACATCCTCAACAATAAATGTTTTTACATACTCCGTGCCTCCTTTGGTTTTTCTTTAAATTGACCTAAAATGTATCAATAAGACATTGATTATTGACCCTATTTCCTCTTACATTTACATTTGTTTAGCACTTAATACAAAGAAATCTAACTTGTGCTTCACAGAATAAAAGCAACCACAACAATGGCCACCACCCATCCACACACAGATTAAGATTAATAAAAAGATCTTAACAGGAAGTGAGGGAATGTCATTAAATGTTAAATGAGCACCAAAGACACTTAAAGTTAAAAGAAGGTGAAATACAAAAATGTATGTGAGGTGCAAATAAGATACTAAAAGAGGTGAACAGAATAACAAACAAAAAGAGAGTTATAAAGATAAAATACAAAAAATAGATGTGATAAAGATAAAGATATAAAATAAAATGTTAAAAAAGATTTTAGAAGGATAAAGAGAACCTTGTTCCGCATTGAGATACAATCTCAACACCAGATTTTCTTTGTTGTTTCTAAGGTATCGAAAATAAATCAGTAAATACCACTGAGTGATAAAAGCTACAAGATGAAGCTGAAAGCTCCACAGAAATATCATGTAAGAGGATATTTTTATATTTCCAAGGGCAATAATGTAACTTCAAGCTCAACTCTTTTCTAGATTTCACGGTTGAGCCGTTGATGTTTTGTGTTTATGTAAATCTTGGCATGTTCTATAAGTTGAGAGCTGCAGACCTCGTTCTGCCTGACAGGGTCGGACTCCAGAGTCAGAAGGTTTCATGCTCTGGGGAATGTTCAAACTTGGAGCACAGCCCTGACCAGACCTGGGGAGACCTAATTAAAACCTGATGAGACAGAAAAATGTCCCTGAAAACAGAAAAGTTGGAGGGAAATGTCAGTGTTCTTCCTCTGGGGAACGTGAAAGTCTGCAGCAGATATTTCAGTCAGGATCCATCCATAGGGCCGTGCTGCTATAAGTAAAAAAACAACAGTCTAAATCAGTGTGTTACTACTGAGGACCAGATTGACAACAGGCTGAGGTCAGATCTTAAGCTGCGACAGTGTTTTTAATGACCTCCAGACGGACATGTTGGTTTGGGAGGCCCTCGAGCTGGTGTACGTATACGCAGCCTTTAATCAGATCCAGTTTCTGGAGACTGTTTGCACATGCCTGAGAGATGATGTAATGAGTATGACTCCATCGCTCTCTGAGCTTCCTGTGCCAGAGGAGCTGTGGTGAGCTGCTGTCAGAGAGAAGCCGGGGTGTGACTCCAGTGTTTCCACTCTGAGAGGATCCAGAGAACCAGAACAGCAGGTTTGTGTCCTGACTGATAAAAACTAACCAGAAGGATTCGATTCAAAGAGAAAGTCCAAACCTGGCACGGTGGGCTACACAGTTGTGCGCTTATGTAAGTACAGTAACTGTTCCCTCAAACCAGGACTATTAATAAACACCACTCACTCCTCTGCATGTGGAGGAAATAGACGGAAACACACAGCTCCTGGAGTCCGAGTCTGTATTTGAGGTTGATGTACATGATGATGATGATGTGTGCGGTTTGAAGTAAAAGGAGAAATCTCTTGAAGATAAAACCTTGAAGGAGATTTTCATATATTTCAAAACCTCAGCTCACAAATTACGTCAACTGAGGTTCTTACAAAACTGAGACTATTTAACATCAAAAACCAAAGTAAAACAAAAACAGACGATTACAAAGATCTCAGTAACAGGGATCATGCGGCTGACTCATCATCTTTTATTAAATCACTCCTAAAATCCTAGTTTTTAGAATCTGCATTTAATGGGCTTATGGTCTGAGCTCTCTTTATAACAGACTTTTAAACAAAGGCTGCCTTCACCTTTTTATTTAATTGTTTTTTATATTTGGCATCTTTTGATTCAGACGTTTTTAATAGTTTTATCATTTTGTCGAGTAAAGCAGTTTATAACTTTGTTCTTGAAAAGTTCTTTGTGTCGAAGAGGTCATGTTCTGGTTTTGTCTGTCTGTCAGTTAACAGGATGAGAAAATGACAGATTACCACTTTGGGGAAGATGCAGGAATTTGTTTCACTTTCTTTGGTGATTTGTTCTGCCTTTTAGCTGATATCTCAGATTTCTCATTCATTGATCATATGAAAAAAATATCAGGCATATTTAGGGGAATGATATTTGTGTGTGAAATTCAATGATCAGGTTCTTGTGAATTTAAATGTGGTTTTAAAAGTGTCATTCTGGTTTAATACATGTGCTTTTAATGTGCTTGTGGTCTGAGCTTATTTAAATTTTAAAGTTATCTCACAATAAAACAATTTGACAATCGTATCCTTAAGCCCCATTTTACAACTATTTCAAATAGTTCTGTTTTTCCTTCTTTCTTGTTCCTTTGCATCGATGATTGATTGACTTTTATCATTGAGTCTTATAGTAGATTTCTTAACTCTATGCTATATAAATAAAGTTAATTTGTATTCATTACATGTAATGGATACATGTTGGTCAGTCTGATTATAAATGATATGAATCTAGTTATGGGTGAAGAGGTGGAGCCGGCAGGCTTCACTGGCCAGACTCCAGCACCGACTCGCCTCCACGTGAACTGCAGAGTGATGGAAAGAGAAGCAGATGTTGCACAGATATGAACTCGTGTCAGTGCTGACACATTCTGCCCCTCCCTTGATTCTCATCCTCTGTCATCTGACACCTTCCACACACACAAGCTTTGTTCTGCAGGGTCCTGCAGGTGATCGGTGACTCAGCCCTGAACACAGCTCTCTGCAGTCTGAGCCTCTCTCATGACCTCATGCATGTGGTAAACAAAAGCGTGTAGATAAGGTAGAGGAGAGACGGAGGAAGGACACTTGTTCTGTTCTTTATTCACAAGCAGCCAAGGGTGTGAGTCAATCACTACAGAAAACACAGAGCTACACACCGTGTGTATTTGAGAGGAAAGTAGGTCACAAACTGAACCAGAACTCATGATTCAGGCAGCAGGATACAAATAAAACCAGATTTAAAAACATGTTTATTGATTTTTTTGTTCTTTCCGTTGCTGAAAAGCCTCAAGGTGAGAGCCGACATGTTGGCAGACCAGTGATGTGTCCTTCAAACACTAACTCATACCTGACTGGGTTATGTAATCGTCCTGACTGCAAGCTGTGGACCCTGAGAAGAAATGTGCAACATCTGATCCCTCCAACCCTGAAGCCTTGCCACTGTTTGTCTAAGTGTGTGATTATTAGGAAGGCAAGGCACGTTTATTTGTATAACACATTTCAAAGTGCTTCAAATCAAAGGCATCTTGATGAATTGTACAAGCAACATCAGACACTTCAAAAGAAAAGCCTTCAAAAAGAGAGTTAGAGTTGAAAAGGAGTTGAGGGTGCAATTTAAGAAATGAGTAATTGTATGATTTAATAAGAGGCCGTGGACATTTTGTTCTAAATGTCAGCTTTCACAGGAATTACATCCATCTCCATTACCAGGCAGCTAAAGTGACACTGTTTTATTAATTTCCCTCCATTTGGGTTAAAAATAGCAAGTTGCCTCGGCTTCATAACGTCAAACACATTGAGCCAAGTGAACGTCCCAGTGCGAGTGGAAAAAGGATTATTAGCAGCGCTATAAAACGGTGGCTGGCTCTGGATTCTAATAAAAAGTTTAACGTGAGAGAATCCTTACCGTGAATTTCCGTGACATAAAGAAATGGTTCCCTTCAACAAACTGTTTTACACAAATAAATATTTGTGGATGAACAACCCTCCTGAATAAAGACTCTGTCAAACCAGGTGAAACAAAGAAGCTCCCGTTCTTCTAAAGTTTGTCATGTGAATAACATTGTAGATAAACACTGAACACATGTTAAACTTTTCTTAAATTGTGGTAAACAATATCATTTAACTTTTTAAATGTATGTGTTGATCACCTGGCGCCATCTGGTGGTTAAACATAATACCATGGCACATGTGCAATATTTAAAATGTCCGACAGGGGTCAGACATAACTCACTGATATATTATAGTGGTAATAGTAAAAATGATCCTGTAGACGTCCCCATCATCTCAAACCATTAACTTCATGTAGCTGCATGAATCCTATTTATTGTAAAAGGGAAAACAGTCTGTATTGTTACTGTATTTATTTGTAGTTGTGATGACAACTCGCAGCTCTTTACTGTACAGTTTTATTATTCACCCACTCACACACACATTCATACAGTGCATCTGTGTGCACTCTCTCTATCACTCATCACTCACACACATCAGGGGCAATCTGTTGTTCAGTATTTTGCCCCAGGAAACTTTGGCCCTGGGATCAAACTGCCAACCTTCCGGTTAGTGGGCGACCCGCTCCTCCTCCTGACCCTAAAGTTGTGGTCGATAAACAGCAGTGTAACACTTTGAAAGTCCCTCAATCAATCAATCAATCAAATTTTATTTGTATAGCCCATATTCACAAATCACAGTTTTTCTCATAGGGTTTAACCTTAAACCTCAACTTTAATTGATTAAATGTTATTTGTTTCCCTTCTACGATAAATAAATATATCAGTTTCTCGATGTACAAGTCTTTCCAGGCTTACCCAGATCAAGAGGCGGCTCCAGAGCGTGTTGTCATGGTGATGTTGTGACACATGACTCATGGTGTTGTTGCTTCTCCTCACTCCCTTCATCTATAGCCATGATTTCCTTTGTGTGTTTTTCCTACAGCAGATGAGAAGATAGGGGTGTTGTGAGTGAAGTAATCTGATTTCCACTGTGGTTCGTCTGCCACTGTAGATATGAATTTTGAAACAATGGAGGAAAATTGCATAATTTTAAACATGAAAACGATTCTACTCACTTCCCTCTCCGAACTGTAGCAGACCTGCCCAAAGACGAGTATCTGATGCGACATGAGCACCGAGCTGATTTGCAGTTCAATCTAAAAAAGGTGTCATCTCACATTGAGAACATCATTTATAATTAATGCACCGGCTCTGTCCTCCTGGTCTTTGTTCTGATTCGTACGTTTAATAACTGAATTTCCATCTGAAAATGCCCGGCAGTGAGATTACCACAGCATCATCTCTAACCAACAGGGACTAATTGAATAAATTAATCATTCACAGATCCTGAATCCATTCGTCGCTCTCCCAGTGTTTGTCCCTCAGCATATTAGATTTCATGGAGGTAGGACCCGGGCAACCTCGAGTCGCACCTGCAGCTTTTGTCTTCCTATTAGTTAGTCAATGCTTTTCACCAGCAATGCTATTAAATTAGAATGCATGTATAAAACTTTGGTGAATTCAGCGCCACTCTGGGTTCTGAATAATCATAATAATGAATGATACCAAGAGCGCAGATGACAGAGACAGGAGGCATTATAGATTTCCACTGACTACCATCCAGTAATGAATCCATGATCCCTCACAGCGAGTTCATGCATCGCTATCATATAACTTGGTTATTTAACTGGGATTTATCTTGGTTTTCATTAACGGTCTTCCATTTATCCGTCTGTTGATGATTAACTGACCTGTGGCTCCTCAGTTTACTGAACTCCATGTACATGTCCAGATCTGATAAGGACTGAAGATACACAGGTTTCCATCCCAGCAGAGGGAACAGGAGATAAGGGAGACTTTGTATACACGTGAATTAGAACAAGTTATATATGTTTGATATCATCAGTGCCATTTATCACACTATACACTGGAAGTACAACTACAGTAAGTGTTTTTAGCAGTGTTTAGTCCTATCGTGTGGGTTAAAGGGTCATTTTCAAGTGAGGAATATAAACACTGCAGATAGAGTGAGAGAAAATAACATATTTTTTACTTTGACTGCATCACCTCTGTTTGATTATTCCTGTTCTTAAAAGGTGATTAACACTAATGTCAAAATAACTTTAGGGAATTCTATTCAATGAATAACCAGTCTCTTCCTCATTTGTCAGACTTTATGACACTGATATCCCAGCTTGGGACACATCTGTCTGTTTACATAGCTTTCCAAAGCGTGTTGTTTTCCTGCCTGGTCGGTCATGGGACTGTTGAGCAGGTTCCTCCTGCTTCCAACAGCATCGGCTCCAGATGTCACATGCAGCGGTCAGTGGTCACAGAGACCTGCTGAATGTTTCCACATGATGTGAAACGCCCTACTTCATTAACTGTAACACAAAAAAGTGAGTTGATAACCAACCCAATCTTTGATCTAAAAACCTCAATCAAATCAAAAAAAATCTATTTATTTAGTAAAATACACTTTATTAAATCTATAAATCCTAACTACGGTTGTGAGGGCAACATTTAAGGTGGGTTGAAATGGGCTGAGTTATTTTTCTGGTCAACTGCATTTGGGCCATTGTTGAGCCAAACAAATGTGTCTACCTGGGAGGCCGTAACTTAAAACTCCTCTTCAAGATGAGGCCTTAAGATTAAGAAGTCTAATATTACAGCTGTTACTTTAAGTTCCCATTGCAGTGAGTGTATATTGTGACTGTGTGTAGCATCTCTATTTATTTATCAGCAAAAATTGTAATATAGATTCTTATACGCCCCCTTTCTTATTTTCTGCTAGAATTACACATGTTGTTGTACTAGCGACTTTTTAATCAAGTGAATATGTTGGCCACTTCCTGTTTGAGAAGTTTGGTTGAAGAAAGTTTTAGTTATTCCACTTTATTCTGAATACCTCTGAATTTACCTCGAACAAATTTTGGCATTATTATTTATAATAATATCACTACCACTACTTATTTTTGTTTTTCTACGACTACAGCTGTTACTACTACTACAAGTAATAATGATAAGAAGAATAGGAAGATGGATTCATCAAGCACAAAATTAGTAGTTGTACTACTATTAACAACAATACAAATACTTTGACTACTTCTCCTACTAATCATAATAATTACAATTATTATTAATGCATATACATATAGTCTTTTCTATTAGTTAATCCACAAATTACTTTAAAGAAAATGTGTCTACCACTGACTTTCATTGTATAGAAGCCTACTCCAAGGACCTGCTAGTAAATTAAAATTATTATTATTATCATATAATTATCAATAACATATATTATAGATACAAAATCTTGTTAAAGTAATGAAGATATATGGTTTTTAAATTATTTTGAAAGTGCAACCGGAAGCTTTATCCCTGTTCTTCCTGACGCTCGGTACGTTATGACGTCATCACAGCGGATCTGTGAGCACAGCGGCTCTTGAGGAGATTCTCCCCCTGAAACATGCCTCTGCTCCCCGGGGCCGACACGGGGAACGTGACCGGGCCCTGGAGCCTCGCTGCCGCCTGACCCGGAGACCCACGTCCCCGCAGCGACGCCACCGGAGCCTCGGAACCAGCCGGAGGCCACGGGGCCCGCTTCATCGACCCGAGAGAAGATGGCGGAGTTCTCTCCCGTCCTGCCGATGCGGGATGGAGGAGGAGGAGGTGGAGGAGGAGGAGGCCGGTTCGGTCAGCCCATCTTCCCCCGCTCCAGGTCCGGCTCCGAGTCCGAGAGCGAGCTGTCCCAGAGCCTGGCCCGGACCAAGATCCGGTCCTACGGCAGCACCGCCAGCGTCACGTCCTCCCTGGGGGAGAAGTACATCGAGCATCGGGTTTCACACAGCGACACTCTGCAGGGCATCGCGCTGAAGTACGGTGTCACGGTAAGATACTACACACAGGTACTGCACAAAGGTACTACACACAGGTACTACACACAGGTACTGCACAAAGGTACTACACACAGGTACTACACAAAGGTACTGCACCCAGGTACTACACACAGGTACTACACACAGGTACTGCGAGGACAGGACACCTCACCTGGACAAGATACTGTATCCACTGGCATCACTTTATTATTGTGGGTGGGTAGACAACTGTACATACTCACTAAGTAAATGATCCACATCAAAGTACTACAGCACACAGTAAAGTACTTAATAGAATAGAATAGCCTGTAAACAAGAGACTCAATATAAGAGAAGTACTAGGTAGCTCTGTGTACAGTGGTGTACCATCACATCAGGGGGTTCGATTCCCTTCCTCAAACTTAGACCTTGTCCCAAAGTGAACCAGAGGCCACAAGTAGCTTGTTTCACCCCATGAGGCCTCAGGGTGTTTCTGCTGTTTTCGAGAATCCTCTTCCTCTGGTTGGAGGGAGCAGGTGCTCAGTTTCGACTTCTTGGTTTTGCTTTTGTTTCTAAAGTAAATGCAACTTTCTCAAACCTCCAGTTGGTCCAGTAGCCCCAGGTTCACTGTCTCAGTCTTATGTCAACTGAATGCATTCTAACCAGAGATGTTACAATTCTATTTGTCCCTTTGCCATTCCCACGTCTGGACTGAACCAATCTGATACCGGTGCATTTAAGAAAATAAAGTATGCACATTTAACCATCTGTTTGAATACCAACCCTGCCTGTATGGAAGTGATGATGTCATTGATGCAAGGCCTGTTGTTATGGCAACATTTGTGCTTCCCCTTGAAACTGAATTTCACTTACCTACAGAACAGTTCTTCTTCGCTGCTCTTAAATCAGTACCAAGAGGCCCAGTGCAATTGCTGATTTGTAGCAGTGAAGAAGAAAGTGCCATATGGGAAAAGTAAATAGCATTTTAATCTGGGTGAAACTAATACACTGTGAAGACCTGGTATCTGAATGGTAGATAGATTTGCATACTCGCTAAGAATCGGAGGAACTTAACTTGCTGGTATTGGAACATCTTCATTGATTTTTGTATCACAGCTTTCAAAACAAAGTGCTTTACAGGCACTGGAGATGCTCCTTTAAAAACAAACAACAGTTCTCATAATGCATTTCATCTTCCCTGCCTTCTCTTCAAGTGTCTCAGTGAGTCACCATTTTATTTAAAAACATGTCTTTGAACTGATTGCATCATATAAACCGCACACGTCACTTCTAAATGGGTCAACAACTGACTGACTCTCTATTAGCAGCATAAGCTGTGTGTATAAAGCCGGTGAGAGTGGTTTCATACTAATGTTTTCCCTTGATGAGGCACAGGACAAAAACAGGAAACGATGCTGATCATGGTGTTAGAGCCACAGAAGCCATTTCTAACACAATCTTTTTCAATGTCACCCTGATCTGCCAGATGGAGCAGGTCAAGAGAGCCAACAAGCTGTTCAGCAACGACTGCATCTTCTTGAGGAACAACCTCAACATCCCTGTGGTGTCCGAGAAGCGCTACACATTTAACGGACTCTCTCTGGAGTCGCCCGACGGGGACGGTGAGACGGCGTGCCAGGAGGCGGACTCGCCCTGCATTACGCCGGATATTGAGGGACCCTCGCCGCCTCCGTCCCCGCCATCGGAGAACTCCAAACCCACCCAGCCAGAGGAGCTGTCAGCCAAAGACTTCTTACACAGACTGGACTTGCAAATAAAACAGTCAAAGCAGGCGGCGCGGAGGCTGAAAGAAGAGGAAGTAAGGTGAGGCCACGAAAACCCCCAGACCACTGCTAGTATCTGCTTCATCTGGTCTGTGTGTGGATGTGAGCAAACTGTAAACTGGTGTGGTTGACTTTAGCCTCACATAAATAAGTAAACCTGTCTGCAGCTCTTTCCTGGTTTGCTGCTTATCACAGAGGAATTTGTTCTGTCTTCCAAACTGAGAGTGTTTACAGGGTTTAGGAGACAGAAAACATTTGTACGGTGTAGGAAGATCTGTGGTGTTGGTCACAGCCCCTTTCCCCAAAAGCAATTGATCACATCTCATGGACTCACCATGGAACCAAAATCCTCAAATGTTGATCAGAAGGGAGAAGAACACATCAAAACACCAGAAAAAGCTTTAAGACACGTTTTTATAATGTATTGCGAAGGTTGACCACTTGAAATAAAACGTTGGAGTACTCAACCAACCAGGCTCAGCGATACAAGCCCCACCCCAAAGCTTCCTGTACTCCCCCTGGAGCAGGGTCTTTCTTGGGGGTCAAAGGATTTCCCCGAACTATGATTTAGACCCTTGTCCTTGCTGTGGAAAAGCTCAGAGTTCCTGCAAAGGCTCCTTGAAACACAGCTTCAGGCTTCAGATCCTTGTAGGAAATGAAGCCCAGACTCCCAGGTCCTGGTCAACAGGAAATGCAAACAAAGCAGGCAAAATGTTTTCACAGAGGGCAGATCCGAGATCGCAGCCGAGGCTCTCTCCAGATCAGATGTGCTAGTCAGATGCCTCTTTATGCAACACTCAGGTTTTCAAGCAGCAGATCTTGTGGAATCAGGTCCGTCTCCGTCCTCCTGACACTGTGCTGAGACAGGGAACGCTTTCACATCTGCCTGGTCGCGAGGTAGTAATGGATGCTTGGCAGATACCCATTCATAGAGACACAGGCTTGGGTGCTATTATCAGTTTAGTCAGGACTGAGTCACACCCCTCTGCTGACACACATAAACACACACACACACACACACAGTTTTTCCACTTGACAGTTTTAACATATTTCTCTCATTCTGGAGTGTTTTCAGTATGAATTCCTGCAGAAGCTCATCCTGTTCACCTCAGAGTGACATTATCTGATCTTTCTGGTCACTGCACCAGCATCAACTGTCCATTATACATAGTTCCTGTATAGTTCCAACCATGTGGTGGTTGAAACAATGCTTCACTCTACAATGCTTCCTAAAGAACATAGGGAAGAGACTTTCTTTCTGGATTAAATCAACTGAACACCTTATTCCTCATCATATCCCTTTAATTTACTGAATCATTTTTTTTCTATCGATAGGTTAATATGATATATTGGAATTCTTTTTTTTTAAGCATTCCCTCAATCAATATATAGTAAAACATCCCATGACTGCATTATATCACTAACTCAATTTAAACTAATTTAAAGGACTATCTTAATAAGCAGCATGTGATAAACAGTCATTGGTCCACGTGATACTATATGTAAGCAAAGTATTCCATTATTTCAGAGCCACTGACTGGAATCATATTTCCTTCAGTTTTGCCAGGACGTGCCAGTAACTGTAAACCAGTGTCGTGTTTGAGGAAGCCACGAGCCTCGAGCAAACATGGAGACGCGGGTTTTGTTTACCTGCGAGCCGAGGAGCGAGCCGAGCTTTAGGACCAGCTTAGTGTCAGACTTCAGCCACATGTCAGGTTGGCCTTTAGACAAACAGAGGACCACTTTGTTGTTTCAGTCCCAGAGCAAACACAGAGCCGCACGCCCGCCTGGCTTTCTCCTGAGGACGAGACGAACCACAAGAGTCACCGACAGGAATGTAATGTGGAGCCAGCTGGTTGAAACATTACCTTACATTTGATCAGTAACTTTTTGAAATTCTTATTCCACAATCTCAATCAATATTCTGCAATCCTGCAATTTGCCATCATTTGAAACATTATTTATGGTACAAAATTATGATGTAGGATAATTAAAAGAGGATTACGAGGATAAACGGGCGATTAAAGAAACAGATGCCAAACAAATAACTGTTGCTCTGCATAAATATATTAATGCTGTAAACAAAGGCCCAGGAAGTGGAATAATTCCTCCTCGCTGGTTTTGTTCATGAACAAAGAAACGTCATTAATCGGAATCTTGTTTAGTATCGAAAGTCTAAAGACGATTAACAGTCTTGTTGCTGACAGAGAGACTAACATAGAATTTGCTTAAAGGTGTTTTTTAAACAGCTGACTATCACAGAGTTGGACAGATCTCAGTTCTGCCTTCCACTGCATCCTCGGAGGAAATCAATAACTTTGGACAGTATGGGGCCAATTAGCTTTTCTGAGTTTCTTGGAAAGTTTTGAGGATTGATCATCGTGCTCCTTTGGGATGTTTTCCAGTCCGACAGAATCCCCCACTCTGTAGAAACTTTCTTTGAGCCTCCTACTTTTACTGTTCTCTGTCCTCTCTTCAAAGCGACTGTGTAAAGCCTCTCTAGTCCGTCCTAAATTGATTTCCCCAATTCTTCCCCTTATTAATAACATTTCTCTGCAGCCACGCTCCTTTGACAGCTTTTATTTGTGTAACTAGTTTTCGAAACTCATTTAAATTGATGATGTTACTCCAAAGAGACTTGTTTGCGTTGCACATAAAGGCTCTGTTCTGTCCAGATGAGCCGTCAGCCTAGACGCGGCCGCTCGATCAGCCTCATCCATTATTCACACGCTCACCTGGTGACGAAGACAGGAAGGGGGAAGCACGTCTGTGTGGGCAGCTATATTAAAACCGGTTTCCACTGGAAAATTTCCGATGAAAATAAACGGTTGTAAATCTTTTTCTCATTTGCAGGAGCAACGAAGACGACTACTTGGCCCCTACAACGTCGTACCAGGAGATATGAGAGACTGTTTACCTGAGGCCCTGTTCCGGAAGCACACACACAACCACAACCACAATCTCCTTACTTTCTTTCTTTCTGTTTTTTCTTTTACCGAACCACGTTGAACAAAAGTGTCATGTTTGCCTTTTTATTTATTGTTTTGCAGTTATCATGATGTATACGATTGTTTTGTTTTGTGTACAGTGTTACAGGGAGAGGGAATCAGAGCACATGTGCCCATCCACTCATCTTATGCTTCTGAAGCTGCTGTACAGAACGCACCTGCTGCACACACACACACACACACACACACACACACACACACACACACACACACACACACACACACACACACACACACACACACACACACACACACACACACACACACACACACACACACACACACACACACACACACACACACACACACACACACACACACACACACACACACACACACACACACACACACACACACACACACAAAGCACTCTGAATGCTAAGCATCTCCAGATGGATTCGCTTGTTAGACTTGCTAACTGCTACCGCTGTTCTCAATCCTAATATTGAGAAGCATTTCCAAGCCTTCAGCATCAGTGTTTACCCAGGATGAGCGCACCGCTCTCAGGGGCGGTGGACGGACTCCAGCCTTTGTTACATTTGCCTCCATCGAAAGCTTGTTTTTTTGCTTTAGGAACAGAAGGGACTGCTCTATTTTTTTTTTTGAAGTGTGAATGTATTATTTATGTGTGTAACAGCTGTTTAATTGTGCTTTTAAATTCTGTTTTGTTTTGTTTGGAGAGAATAAACATGTATTTAAACCAGATGTGAAGCTCTCAGGTGTTTCCATGGCAGCACAGGTGCATGTCAGCTGCTCGTGTTTCAGCACAGTATCACATCATGGAGTACACGGGTAGAGAAAAGGCAATGTTTTAATTGCTTTAACATTTTTAGGAAAAAATCACAAATATTTACATTTAAAAATACTTCATCTTGTGTCTCTAAAGAGATGTTTAAATGTTGAACTCACAGAGACATGCAGAGAGCAGATGGTACAGACATCGCCCCCTAGTGGGGGTACAGCAGAACAGAACAGAAGGAGTATACGCAGGGCACCGGCATGATACACAACAAATATATTTTTGGTAAAATGAAAAGCCAGAACACATTAAGATCTTACATTTACGCTGGAAATAATAAAGGTAATAGGCTAAGACAGGTTACACATAATGAGTACAATTTGATATATGTGTTTTGTTGCAAAAGCAAAAGGTTTTGGAAATGGATTAATATGAAATATACTGCATGATTCTCTCACAACATTCATTTCTCACAGGAGTCAGGTTTAGAGTAAATGCTTGCGTTTAGTAGGACGTGTGAGTTTATTATGTAAAATATTTGGATTTGTCTCAGTAATCTTCTATTCTACAGATTATTACTCTGACCTCAGCGTGCAAATATGATCAGCTGTGGGAGCTGAGGGGAATTATCTGATTTCTTTCATAGTAACGTTAAATCCCGTCATACATATTGGGAATGTCTGAGAGGGGAAACAACTCAGCAGGTGGGTTTGAGTCCTCAGGGTTTCGTTGGAGATCTCTGTGTCAAATTCTGTGTTTTAGGCCAGAGGAGGGTTGGAGGATGGATGTTTACAAGCTGCCGTAGATCCTCTTGATCGTGTCTCCTTCGTCCTTGGCGATGATGCCCTTGTCGATGTAGGAGTCGACCTGCTGGTCCATGAAGTCCTTCAGCTTGGACAGATCGTAATCTGGAAAAATCAGACACAAGGAACAGTTTTTAATCATAAAGGCTCCCAGGGCAACGTCATGAGACGATTTGCAGGATCGATCGGACTTCAGAACGGCAGCATCTTCTTAAGACAGCACACCCAAACAAGCTCTAATCTGTTACGGACCTTCTTTATCACAGGATTAAGGTCAGACTAAGCATGTTTGTCTCGGGTTACGGAGAGTTAAGCATCAAATGAGACCAAACACCAAAACATCAAAACATCACAGAGTATCACAGACAAATGTTTAGTTACATCTAATAATATATTTTATATTTTTCCAAGATGGCACCGTACGAGTGGCAGCTAGTAACACCAGCTCCGGCTACTGAATTTCCCCATTGTGTGGATCGATAGAGTTTTATCTTATCTTATCTTATAATCAATCAATCGATCAAACTTTATTTAAATAGCAAATTTCAAACAAAAAGATGGATGGTAAAAATGTATTTCTGAGGAATCAAGAGCACCAGATTTAGAGACCAAAACAATCAATAATATATATAATCAACAATAACATGTTAGAAAAACAAAATAAAACGATAAATAAAATGATAATACTAAAATAATAAATCACGGCATGAAGGCCAAACTAATTATGTGGGTTTTTAATTAAATAATTAGTTTCAGGAAGTCATTTCCAAAAAAATTATTATTATGTCATGAATATTAAAGGAGGTTGAATCCCCTTTGCAAGAATATGAATCTTTTCATGAAGCACCATTTGCGTTCACCTTGCTCCAGAACAGTCACTGTCACAAGGCTAAAGAAGGATGTGGCTAAATTTAGAGATGAACCCAACCTGGTTGTTCCATCCATCAAGGTAACAGACGAGACTCAGGAAGCTGCCAAACAGCTGCTGATGTCTCCCTGCTGCGACTGACGAGGGACAGACGGACGGAGGACGGCCGAGACGTCCCACCACCATCGCATTTTACAGCCGCTGCAGATTTATTGCCATGCTTCAAGATACCGGCCCTTTGCCCCATGACTGACATGACGTGTGTGGGGGGGATTAACGTGATGTGATTAGAGGCCGCACCGCTCCTCTCCATCTTGTCTGTGAGGAGGCTGAGCGCCAAAAACAGGATGTGGCCTCCCCGTCCATCTGGTCCTCTGGCTAATCTGTTTGGTTGTGTAGGCGTACACAAACACACGAGTCCCCTCGCACTGTGCTAATGGCTGCTGCTGCTCGAGTAAACACTCGCCTACTCTGTTACTATGACACTGTTCGTCTTGATAGAAAAGGCTCTTTTCCAGCTGTACTTTATCAGAGCAGAAATGTGATTTCAATAATATTTTTGTTATTAATTATTATACTGAACTTTATCTGTTCTGATACTATTTGTCACTTCCCGATAACGATTCTGACACCTGGACTTTGCATATTGTCCGATTCCAAGTACTGGTCTGATACCAGGCCTGGCTCAGGCTTAAACCCTTTATATAACAAATAGAGAGAATGAATAGAATTTCTTTTTTTATCTAGTTTGGAAGTCATAACTGAAAAAAACCTCAAACAAATACATCTTTGAATACACAACAATTAACTCCTTTCAATAACTGGAAATGCGACTGGTTGCATACGCATTGGAAAAACAAGTTTGTAAAAGGATAAAAAAAACAAATGGACTCAATAAAATCAAGCTATTCAAAAACAAAGAATACAAACAATTGACTAAACCCCCGACAAGGGATATAAATGCTAAGAAAATACAAATAAGACACAGATACAAATTAATGAAAGGCTTTTGTAAAAAGATTTCCAAGGCGATGTAACTCATTCTGCGTATAGAGAGAAGGAGGAGAGCAGTTTTAATAGGTTCCTCGGTGAGTTAGAAAATGAGTCCTGGTGCTGAATCATTATAGTTACTTTGAGTCCTGCTCTGGGGAAACTGGGCAATTTTGGGATCAGATTTTGTGCCTGTGTGCCTGTGTGTTTGTGTGTGAGTGTGTGAGTGTGTGTGTCCCCTGTTCCTCTTGTTCTGACACCATTATCAGTCTGTCTCCCCTGCCCAGGTCCCTGACAGGCAGGCGGGCAGGGAGGCTCCATGTTGTCCCAGACAACCCCTCAGCACAGTGGAATGCTAATGAGACGCCCCATAATAACGCCTTGTTGCAGATGAGCACCAGACAAAAACTTCCCTGCTGCTCCGTCCCCTCTGCCCCCCCTCCGATGAACTCGGTCTTCTTTCTTTTACCTTCCGCACCCATGAATCTGGGTCAAACCTTGTTTTTCATCAGCAGTTCCTCGGCCGTTGAATCATTTTTTCCCGACTCACTTGAGGCCGATTCACCAGTTGATCGACTCAATCGGGCCAGTGATCAGCAGCACTGAATATAAATCTCACTGAGCTGGAACTTTGTTATTTATTGGTCCCGGATGTCCCACTGGGTTGCCTGCCAGTGGACGGATTGGCCTGAATAGTGAGGATTCATTAACATTTCATCTTCCTCTGCTTAATTACGCACCACTGGGCATTGATTTTCTAACTGGAGAGCCCGACAGGGGGCTTCTCCTGTTTGATGTCAGACCACCACAGTTTAAAGCTCACGGGTCATGTGCTGATATTTACAGTATGGATGTGACTGAGTTAATAAGATAAACACACAAATACTATAAAACCACCACAAAGACTTCATGGTCTTACTGTGGCTGAGTCTGGACAAGTTGTGATTCCACGTCATGTGCTCATGAAGGTGTAAATGTCGAGGAACAGGTAGGAGGGAATAAACCAACGGAGCATTATTCCTGTTCTGTTCGGCTGTATCTCAAGTAATTGGGACAGACTCATCAAGAACGCTGCATATTCATGAGCCGTGGAGCGAAGCGGCGCTCAGTGTGGTGTCCCACGCTCATTTTAATTGCAAATGGAAGGGGGGGGGGACAAAAGAGGCTTCAGATTTTCTGTTCTTCAGTGCATCGCCTCAGACCTGTCTGTGACCCACCACTGTTCACTGAGGACTCGAGGGTTTGCAAATGAGGACGTTTTCTTGTTCAGGCTCTCGAGACTCAGGGATTAATGGCGGGGTAAAGCAGTTTAGATATTGTCGCTCTCTCATCCATAACCTCACTGATCATGTGAAAACAATGACTATGGAGCTGAGTCACATCTGCGTTTGGTCTCTTCTCATCTATTGAAGTAAAGAGAACCCGTCTCACCATCTTTGCCCTCCTCTTTGTTGTGCTTCTTCAGCCACTCGATGTTCTTCCTGATGGCCTCCAGATAAGCCTCCGACTTGCCGGGTGTATCTGAGGATAAGAGAAGGAAGCAATAAAGAAAATGAGTCATTCAGAATCATATTTTTAAAAAGTCTTTGAGAAACGAAAAACTATTGAATTTCCTTTCACTTCTTCTGTAGTGTGTTAACTCCCAGATGAGCTCAGTTTCTACTTTACAGTAAGGCAGTGGTTTCTGAGACTTATCTATTATTTAAAAGAAAGAAATTTCCTACAGCACGACTTATACTTTATTGTTTTACATTTCAGTTGCGATGGGAAAATGTTGGCAGCCAGATATGTGTTTCCATTTTAAACCAGAAGCACAAAAAGACACAACGTGGGTGAACGTTGGACATATATTCATGGCCAGAGGTGGGTTGAGTTGACATTAACCATCTATCGAGATGAGACAGTTTTTAAAACACAGATTCCATTTGGATAATAACACATGCTCCATTTTTCTATAAATAATATGTTATGCAACTCGGGGAAATCTGTTCAAACACAGAAAAGACTGTTTAGATTCGACATTACTCGGATTTACTTCATTTCCTGCTGAAACAAATTAATCCTGCTCCATGCTTCATTTTACCTTTTATGCGCATGTGTGTGTGGATTAGAGAAATGAATGGGTACAGTTCAGTGAATGGGGACAGAGAATAATGGCCGCTGTGGTGAGTTTTTTCCTCTGACTGTTACTGGGGCTGGCCTAGTTCAGGGACTTAACCATGATTCACTCGAACTACGCCGTGTTGTTTACTTCCTGTCGGCTCTGCTGAGTGAAAAACTAAACGTCTGAACTGGGACCAGTAACTGAGGTGGAGCGAGGAAGATGTTTCCTACTGAACTGGTGTGGTGGGAATTTGCTACATTTCATAACCCTGAATTTATTTGGAACAAAAATACAAACAAAAAGTCAACTCATTGATAATGTTTGCACTGACTGGTCTCAGATGATGGCTGCTCCTCCTTGGTTGAGTCTTTCAGGTTCTCGTATTCCTTCTGCATCTTGAAGGCCTCGGCCTTGGTGTTGTCATCCTCATCCAAGATTTTACCTACAGAAAAAAAGGGCCCGGACATTAAAACATAAAAAACCTGTCGCTCTGGTATTGGTGGTGATAAACTTAGCAGAAGTTTGAAAAATAGCCTTTTTCAATAAACACCTTATCCACTGTCTGTTGAACAGAAGTGTCCAATTGACAAGACACATATCCCTTAATCACTGAATGAGAGATGTTGTGTTTGGTCCTGAGATTTAAAGGTGCTGGTGGATGGATTTTGTTATACATGCTAGCTGTTTCCCCCTGTTTTCAGTCATTATGCTAAGCTAAGTTGTCGCCTTAATGGACAGATCTGAAAGTTGAATGAAGTAAATCCCCTCCGATCACGCTGAATAAAAAAATGTGATCTTGTTGATTTACAAATGATGGTGTGTAAAGGCTGTTTACCGTTGGGCCCGATGAAGTCAGGCAGGAGGGACTTGCCCAGCTTGTTCTTGGTCTGCATGGCGATCATGGCGTCCAGGTTCTCTGCAGGTGGATGAAACAGGCCAAATATTTACTTAGCATTTAATCAGCGTCATTTCACTCTACAGATGATAAAGGAAAAACCACATTAGCGTTTGAAAGCCCCACGTTGTTCCTGTGTGACTCCGAGGGCAATTATCACTAGAAAAGACTTTCCACTATTTAAATAAAGGTAGGGTTTCAAGTGTGTGACGTAGAGCATTTTAAATTAATGATGAGAATAACAAGCTTGTATTTGTCCTCCGGTGATCCATATGTTCCAAGTCTAAAGTTGTATAGTATCACTTATTAATCATAAATATAAAGCCCTGTAGGGGGCTAAGCGTTTTCTTTGAGGGATAAAAAGACCCCAAAACAGATAATTTGGCTCAAAGGGAGTTAAATGTCAGGATCTCTCAGGATTAGCGTCGGGGGGTAAACATGTGGAAGCAGATGTTGTGAAGATACACACACACACCAGAGGTTGGCTGAAATGTCATCCTCTCGTTCAAGTGAAAAGCTTTTACGAGGCGCTATTTTGACAGATTTACTTTATTGAGGATCTGTAAATAAAGTGCAACTATTTATTAAATAATGCTTTCACATTTTAAATGGAACAAGCTAAACTGTCAAGAAGAGAAAACATGCCTACTAGGTAGAGAAGGTTGGTTATCGATTTTTCCGTGACATGAGTTTTAGAATAACATAAGTTTATCTATTATTTATTGTTTGTTTTCAATATGTATTTATTAGACTGTAATATACTATTTTTTTTACCGCTGGGACACATTTTGTTGGACAATGTTCAGTAACAATAACGACATTGAATCAGTGGATATTAGGAAACAGTGATAACAAAGACATCAGAGATACACAAAGGCTGAATGCAGCACTGTAACTGAGCAGCACAGTTTATCTCATCTACTGTACTGTGCTCAAGAATCCTTTTATTTATTTTTATCTAACAGTTTCTTTGTGTTTTCTCTGAGGACTCAAACCGCCTCCTCCCACCTGTAGCACAAAGCCCATTATTTCAACCCTCTTCCTCTACACACAGACACACACAGACACACACACACACGCACGATCCATCGTTCTTCCCCTCCTTCTACATCCCCTCCTCTCTATCAATCTATCTGGAGACCGTCATCACCCTCGGGCAGATTAGCCGTGATTGACAGTTGTGTGTATTCAGCTCTGTGTCGGGATGACTCACTGGAGCATCACAGCCAGTTGGGGGTAGAGGCAAGGAGGTCGGCATTGACATGTTGCTAGGCAATGGTGCTCTGTCCGTCCTATTATCTCCTCTCAACCTATACAACCGTAAGGACAGGGGTTGCCTAGGAAACCCACATCCTCTTTAATGGTATACACCTGTTTTGTTCTGATGTACAACGTCAGCCGTGGTCATTTGCTCGGCGGTAATGGAAAGAACAATACTCTGCTGCTGCTGCTCAGGGTCATGTGAAGGAGCGGATTATCCTTTTACAGCCTCCTTAGGTCTGCTTCAGTTACAGTGTTTTATTTACCTCTCTTATACTCGGCTGATAAATTACACACATGTCTAAAAATACATCTTATATTTGCTCTGACGGAGATATTAATTGGTTATTTGAGAGAAATCAATCTGTAACAATATTCTCTTAAGTTCTTTATCATCCTTGCTCGGTTTAATTTCCCAGTAAAGTGAGACGATTCCATTTTGGATTTTGGGATAAAAAAGGAGCAGTTTGAAGGTATCCTGACTTAAGCAATGGAAAAATATTTTAACACATTAATCAATTGTTATTATAAATCCTATTATTAACCCTCAAATAATAATTCATGGATCTTGGAGGAAAAATTTGATTAAATGAACTTAAATGTGTTTTTTTAAATGACTTTCTCTGAGTGCTATTCTAGTTATACATGGTATAAATAGAACAACTAAATCCTTCCATTTATGAAAGAGCGTATCATTTGTATTTGTTCTGTCTAGGACTTAAGAGAGAGATGTTAGAGATGACAGCTGTCTCCTAAAGGTGCCTGACCTTTCCACCAGTTACTGATTTGTCATTGATGGCCATAAAAAAAAAATAGAGTCTGGTTTTGCAGGGTGCCCCTGACACTAATCTGTCTGTGCAGGCTTCACACTCCACTGCACTGAGTGAAGGAAACATTAGCTCGGCTGAATGAATATAATGAAAAAGCACATAGAGAGAAATGTATGTGCACCAAAGCAAAGGAGAGGCAAAGTTAAATTTTAAACCCTGAAGCTTCACATTATGTCAATATATAATGTTATATCAGAAAATATAAGCAAACCACATAAATTAAGATACAAACTTCAAAATTTAAGTTTCTTCTTCTGTAATGCATCAAACTAGAAAAACAATAACTTTATAACCATTAGGTTAATTTAGTTCAAATTCAAAATGCTCATTACTTTAGACAAGACCATTTAAGAAATAACTTAAATCAAGATTTACATTGAAGTTGTGATGGGAAGGTTGGAAAAAGACAGAGCTTTAGTTAAAACTACAAAAATGAATGTCAAGCTAAAGATGTGAAATATAATCAGCATGTTCCACATAACACAATTTACCACAAATGTTTTTATGACTGTGGCCTCTGTTGTATGATTCTGTCTCTGAGGTTCCTGCTTCCAATCTCCCCCCAACAACAAATAAAAAGTGCTGGTGTTGCGTCTTACCCAGATAGGACACGCCCTCCTCCGGCGTGATGGTGCCGTACTTCACCATCATCTTCACAAAGTCGATCAGCGTCTTCATGATGGTGATCAGTGTCTCCCTCTCCTGAGTGTCTTTCTCTGCAAACAGCAAACCAGAAGACCCATTAGAAACCAAACCCCAGTGATGCTTATTGATGGTAGTTGATTACCATGGTGTTAATGTAGCTACACAGTGGGGCTCATAACCGGAGTATAAATAATTAGTATTGTGTGTTTTATCCAGACTTCCTGCTGAAGATATGTCAGGACGGGGGGACAAAGGTGCCTTAAACAAGCAGTGACTCATCCTTGAAAATAATATTGCCATGACAACAGCAATTATCTGGGCCACTGGTCTGCATCTGAAGAACTTCTATCTTTGGACAGAGGATTTGTCTGAATCAATGGGTTTTAAACCATCACAGGATCCCCGGGGGGGGGGGGGGTGTGTGTGAGGTGTACCTGAGTTGAGGCTCCTGAGCAGACGGTAGAAGTTGGGGAAGTACTGCAGGTCCTGGAGCCCGTCTTCAGGGCTCACCTCGTTGCCTTCTGCAGCGTCTTTGTCCAGGACGCCGTCCGCTGCGTCCGCTCCGTCCTCCTCCACGTCCCTGTCCACCTCGTCCTCAATCTCATCTTCATCCTCCGCCTCGTCCTCCTCGTCATCGTTGTAGCGGCGCCTGGGCGGCTCCCACGTGTCCTGGAAAGAGGTTTTTCCTGTTATTATTTGCCTTCTGCATGATTATCATTGTTCACACTATCATCAGTTCAGCTTTACCAGGTTTACGTCTGAACCCTGGTCGTCCTGCTCTGCCCCGATTTCTTGGTCGTTGCTCTCCACGTCGTCAATCTCGTTTTTCTTGGCGTTCTTGGTGATGAGGTCCTGGAGCGCCTCGGCCACCTGGTACTCCAGCGTGTCTGCCTGACCGTCTGTGATCTGCACAAACACAAAGAGACACTTGTGCGTTAGAACATGCATTGGCAGGAAAACACTATGTAACACTATCATCTCAAGATCCCCTCAGGGTGCAAATTGAACACAGCCCAACCAATTATTGGCTGTCGAAAAAGCAATTCACAACCGAAACCGTGGAACAAAACATAATTAGCACGTCTCTGCCGTCTGCTCTCTGAGAGAGAGAGAGAGAGAGAGAGAGAGAGAGAGAGAGAGAGAGAGAGAGAGAGAGAGAGAGAGAGAGAGAGAGAGAGAGAGAGAGAGAGAGAGAGAGAGAGAGAGACACAGAGAGAGAGAGAGTGTTCCTGTTGAGAAAATGTCATGCTCCCTGCTGTGTGGATCGAGCTGTGTATGAGAGAAACTACTCAGAACCCACCAGCCCCAGTTTGAGGAGTTTGGAGACGATCCTATCAAACACCCCTCGGTCGTCCTCCTCGTAGATCTTGTTTGCGATCTTCTGGACGATGTCCTCGGCTGTCAGCATGGTGCCGTCCACCTGGCGGAAGCTCTCTGGGTCGTCTGGGAGGAGACAACACGCACGTTATCCTCTGAACCTCAAACACGCTCTCTAGCAGTGTGGCTGTACAGAGCATGTGTTTCTGACATCTTTAAGTTGCATCAATAGGTACAATAATCTCAAATGTTTTTTCGTTGTAGGGAAATTTAATTTATCTGTCTTTTTCTAATTCTCTGTCTATTTTGGGCCTTTCTCATACATCATTAATCATCATTATCTCCTATTCAGCATATTTATATCTGCATTACTAAGGAAAAATGAAGATCCTTGCAGCCTGTCTCTTGCATAACAGCCCCCGCTGTGGTCCACACACACACAAACACACACACACACAAACACACACACACACACACACACACACACACACACACACACACACACACACACACACACACACACACACACACACACGATGAGAATAAACAGTGCCAGGATACTTTTGCCTGTATAGAACGGCTGAATCATCAGTTATGTACTTTACCTTTAAACACTGGGCCTATTCTTGTCTTGCTCGGGGAAATAAAAAATGAAATCCACACGGCGCTTGCCAAATGTAGATGTAGCGTAACCTGACAAGCTGCTTGTCATTGCAGGACTGACCGCACGAATCGATGAGGCAGAGCACTCAGCATCTTGTGTCTGAGTCACCTCACCTCCGAGACTCTGCTTTATGCTGATCACCGGAGTGGAGATTGGATAACATGCATGTACGGTGCTGATCAAGTGAACTTAAAAGTCCAATATTTGGAGGTCGAAAGACAGCAGGGCTTTGCTGGTTTTCTTGTAATTTTGAAATGAATCTCAAGATAAAAGATTAGCTATAAACGTTGGATATTTCGAGACGAGAACAGACGGCATCTCGTATTTTCACACATTTCTCCACATGACTTGGACACGGTGATGTTGGTGTATTATGTAAAGAAGCACAGTGGCCATGTAATTCTTAATACCACGGTGAGAGGAAGGAGATAATCTTTCTCTCTGTATGCACGTGTACTGTCTTCAACTTCTTCTATCTGCCTTTGCTTATCCCCATCACACGCACATGTTTCCACCGCCTACTCTTTCTTAAAATGTCTGCCTGGTGGCCTGCCAACCACCGACAGAAGCATGGGGCAAGCAGCCAGCGGCCTGCTCTTGGCGATGGGGGCAAAGGTCAGAACTCAGGCCCAGTTTAGCAGCCCGTGGCACCTTCACCAGCCGGCACCTATACTGGGCCAGTCAGTGCACTGTGCCTTGTGACCTGTGTGTGTGACCTGGTACTTGCCATCGTCCATTCCGGTCTTGGTGGAGTCGTAGTCCTCAGCCAGCCGCCGGCTCTTGGTGGAATCTGATTCATCGGGAATGTACTGATCGTCCTTTTTGACCGGTGCCATGGCGGAGTCCTGAGATTTCTGGCTGTCAGCCAGGGACTTGAGCACGGTCAAGTCATCGCTATCCTGCTGAGACTCGGTGTCCTTGGCTGCAGTGGGACGCCGGCTCTCTGAAAGCAGAAACCCAACGTTCAAACCTCAGACACACGAGCAGCTCCCGAATGTGGCTCTGATACAATCGTTACTTCTCAGTGCAGACGAAGCTTGTTTTTACTGGAAGGGCGGCAACATGAATCCACTCAGCAATCGGAAATAAAGTCATTAATTGATCTGAAATAAAGGTTTCCACTTACCAGCCGACTGGACTGCAGCCTTCACGCTGTCCGCCTCAACCATCTGGTGGAAAAGACAAACATTTAACAAAGAATTTCCACTCAGGATATCGGCTCAGATTAATAACGTTTGCTGGGCTAATACCCCGGTTGTTTGACAAGTGGCCATAAAGCCCATTTGGCCGGATATTGGAGGAGAGAGTGAGTTATGTTGACATGGAGACAGAGGGCTTACCTGCTCCTGTAGTGGTTTTTCTTCTGTCAGCTGCCTGTTGTACAGAGTTTTATCTGCAACACAGGAAGAATATTGCAGATATTTGATATTAATAATATTTCTTTGTGGGAGAACACAAAAAAGTTTTTTTTGCTTTTATAGTTTCATTTTCGTTTCCCACACTTGCAGCTGACAGACTCATGTGTTCGCTGCTGCTCTCCTCACTCACCACAGCAAAGGCAGAGCTTAATCGGATTATCAAACAAAAGATTAAACTGCGGCGAAAATAGACCTCGAGCGGCCTAACAGTGACCGGGCTGCGTTCAAAGACACTTCACCTCACAGGCTGGTTTCCTCCGTTTGATTCCGTCAGTCTATGTTCTCTAACTTCATTAAAAAGTGGAGCTACTCGGACAGTGTGAGGAAAACACATATTCAACCTGAGCATAGAGGGGAAGAAATAGCAATAATGTGCATTTAATCGCTCATATAGAGACGAATGGTCAAATTGAGTTCAAACCCTTGCAGATTATTCTCATATTATTCAGAGATCGGACCCTTGTAGCGGGACTGTTTTTGACCGGAGCACGTACTGAGTTTTACTGACCTCATTGCACTTGGTGTCGCTGGTAAAATATCCTGTTTAATCACTTTAATAACATTGAATTCTCTCTAAAACGACTTGCACATCAATACTTTACAGTGGAAATGTACAGGCTATACAATCACGTTAATGGTGAACTCACCATCCGATGGAGCAGTCGGAGTGGGGAAGGCAGAAACGTGGCTCACTGCATTCAGAGCGAGGAGCTGGAAAAGCAAGAAGAGGCCGAAGCATCTCGACGCCATCCTGGAGGCTTGTCTCCGGGTCGCTGCTCCTGAACGTGTGGACAGCTCCGCTCCGTCCGGCCCCTGGTGCTGAATCCCGGGCTGAGTCCCGGGCTGCAGCCGCTGTGTGACGCGCTCCGGGCGGGGAGGAGAGGTGCTGGATCTCCGCTGGTGCTCCGTGGAAACCGGGTCACCTCAGGGTGGTAACAAGCAGAGGAGCAGGGAGGCTGTCGGAGCCCCGTGTGAGATTCAGCATCACCTGCCCAGGCTGTAATAGAGCCCCGAGCTGCAAGACCCGCCCCCTGGCTCTTTACTGAGGGAGGAGGAGGAGGGAGGAGGAGGGAGAGAGGAGGAAGAGAGGAGAAGGAGGGAGAGAGAAAGAGGGAGGAGGAGGAGAAGGACGAGGAAGAGAGGATTGGAGGAGGAGAAGGGAGGAGGACACTGCAAGAAATGTCCGTCTAAGTCTCTAAGATAACACTGTCATAGTTATTTTATTTTATTTATTTATATTGTAATTTTGTATAATACAAATTAATTCCCTTTAGGATGAATACATTTAATTTCTATCTATTTCTTTCTATCTTTCTATGTGTCTGCCCCCCCCCCCCCTCTCTCTCTCTCTCTCTCTCTCTCTCTCTCTCTCTCTCTCTCTCTCAGATACAGTACAGATCATTTATACAGTAGAGGGCAGCCCTCCATTAGCCTAAAGTGAAGCTAAGGTTGTAAAGACAAGAATTATTATATATTAATTTAATTTAATATAGTCTCAGCTTGACATAAAGACGTTAGTGTTCCCATATCTCTGGTAAAGTTCTCCCAGTGTTCATTTTACCTAATAATATTTTCATGAAGTCATTATTTTGACATGGAACATCTCAGATTTTTGCAGCCGTGATAAGACCAACTTTTAAAACACAGATATTACTCTTATCAGTTTCCTTTTGTCCCAAATGAACATCCTCAACCATCACATAAACTCCTTTTTTTCATTTACTTCATGTCAATCTACATTTTCAAGTTGAGATAAGGAAAAACTGCTGAGTGACGTATTTCTTGCAGCGTTGCAGCGTAGAAGCCCCGCCCATTCTGTGCGTCACTCACAACCTGCGTCACGGCTGTAGATCTTCCACTGGCCAGCAAACAGCAACCGGTATTAAACCAGTCAAACAATTAGACTCACAAACAAAGGAGGGCAGATTAATTAGGGGCCATGTTTTATGGCCACGTTGCTCACACACAAGCTCAGTGCATTGTGGTAACTAGATGGGGGGGTAAAGGCTCCAGAGTCTCCAGAAACTTAATGAAGGGGGGGTTCATTTCCCACTTGTGTCCTTTGACATGCAAGAGAATACTTTATTTGCCTAAATTTCTTAAAGGTCTTTAAAAAAAAATGCTCATATAAGATAAACATGTTGAATAGGAGGTGGAAGCTGTAGCTCATCACTTCTCATTGGTCCCTATTCAGCAGCTACTCCCAGCAGGCTGCCTGGATGAGAGGACATATGATTTGGATGATGTGGCACATCACTGTTAATCCTCTGCTTTATGAAAACCCTTACGTCTGAGATTAACATGCAGCCTGCGTTCACTGACTGGACTCGTCTTCGGTCCGAGAAGTCGTTTCGCCTCACATCACACATTAGTTTGTCATCATGACGAGCAGGAAACAACTTTACAGATTAAATGTGCACTTCAATACATTTCCCTTTGGCTGCAGAGTGAATATGATTTAACGCGGCCCACTGTTAGTTGTTCTTTCCCCCCCCACACACACACACAGTATGTAGGAGTGAAGGTTTTTCAGCTTTGACCCTGTAAAGATTTAGTATCAGCGTTGGCTGGTTTTGTGCGTGTGTGTGTGTTGTTTTTATTACCTCTTCAGAAGCTATTTCAGTACAAACACAGAACCACAGGTTAAAAAAACCAACATACAATAACATATAAACACATACATAAAAAGACACAGACAGTTATCATAAGTTATTAATAAATTAACAATACGACACAATATGATATGCTTTATTGTCACTGTAGGGAATTTTTTTTTGGACTGATAAATGCCTCCACAGGTACAGTCTTAACAACAATCACACAATTACATTAAAAACAACAATCCAAACAAAGACAATAACAGATCTACCAAATTACAACATTGCACCTCACAAAAATAACATAACACACCATGCGACTACTACACCCAATCCCTCAAGCTGTATTGCTTGGACAAATTACAGTGGCTGACTCGATATTGTCTGCCAGAAGGCAAGAGCTCATATTCTGTGTGGAGGATGTGATGGGTCAGTCGTTATCCTCTGAGGCTGCTTGAGCACAGATTGCTTGTATGTGCACTGCAGGAGCTGGTTTCCCCTTCATGGTCGAATGTACCAGACAAGCAAGCTCAGTTTTGAGTAGCACAGTGAGGTTGACTTAACTCAGGTCTGTAGAACGGCCTGGTAGAGTAGAAACATGATCCTCTGCATCAAAACATGACTCATGAAAACATGGACAAAGCCTATACAGCCCACACAAAGCTCAACATTAGTACAACAATATAAAGACACAGGCGTATCAGCATTCGAGACCAAGCTCCCTCTATGTAATTTGGCGCAATATTCCTTTTTCTCAGCAGACATTAGCTCGTCATGGCAGGAAAAACACAGGTAATTTAACCAATGGCGTCATTTCAGCAGCGTGCAAGTGTCCACATTGTGAAGCCAATGCAGCTAGATTGAGTTGATTACCCATTAATTTCATTTTTCGCAACGGTGCCCACCCCCACACCCACATTCGATTACAACACTAATTAGACCTCAGTAACATTCACGCTGTGCAGCAAAGATAATGGGAGGAAATCAATTCAGTGCTCACCCACAGAGTCTGGAGAGAAAACCCTGGTGTGGGTGTGAAAAGGCTTTAAAGTATCATGTGTCATGATACAGCTTCATGTGTGAGCTTTATACAGAAGGACTCAGAGAGTGAAGGAAAGGAAACACAACATACAGAGCATCTATCAAGCATAACCTCTGTTTTATAAAATCATTTTCTTTATTTGATTTCATTCTTTTCACCACAGGGTTTGCTTACAATCTCCAACCAACTAATTTATATGAAGGTTAATATTATAAGCATCATGAAAAGCTAAGCTTAAACAACATAAAGATAATAATGTGCATTTACATTAACTGTACACAAGATACAAAATATAAGACTCAGCAAAGACTCGGTTTTTATTTTTCCTGCTTTAAAATGCATCATTTTCTGATGGTAGAGAAATTCAGATTGTTTCTGTGCAATGAGCCGTGTGCAGAGCAGGATGGGATGTTTTCCACCTTCTGTGTGATGACTGCACTTCCTGTCCTCTGGCTGCCTCTGCAGTCTCAGAACAGCAGCACTGCCAAAGGCCCGACTGCCTTTCAGATACTCTCCTCTATCTGCTGGGAGAAAACCAGTGTGTGGTGCCAGGGAAAATCACAATCACCCAAAACGGTGATTATCCCTAAACAGAGATAGGACGATGCTTTGCAGAGATTTCACTTCCAGTTCCTCAGATTAGGTTTTTCTTTCTGATCTTTTCTGTCAGACCAGCTTAAAGTTGTGCTCCACTGCTGACATCTTGTGTTTAGTCGCTGTAGCTACACTCAATCGTCTGTCGTGTTGCTTTTTCCCAAGAAGCATCTGGTCATGTCCTTTATCAATCAGGAGATTAATCAATACACATAATCTTTAGATAAAGCACTAATTCTTACAAATCCCCTCCAAACATCTCAGAAAATGGGAAGACAACAATCTTTTTGTGTCATTGATTCCTAAATAATAAACATTACGGGTCAAATGGATAAAAAATATGATAACTACAGTTTGGCTACGTTCCTTTGGATTTTGAGTGAATCATGTGAAATTAAAAAAATTAATACATGTTTGTGTAAGTCAAGACGACAATCCTAAGATTTGATTTAATCCTATGTCTTTGTTATGATTGTGCATCATTTTAGCGTCGATCAGGTTTTGACTTAAGAAGAATTGACTAGAAGTTGGCAAATGAGCAGAATTTAAATGATGTTGTGGTACATACACTTGGTAACATTTCAATTATAGGCCACATAGAGATCAGATAAAAAGCGTCACTAATTGTAATAAAAGCTACATGTTATGTGGCACAGATAGATGAAGAATTTATACATGGAATGTTTTTTTTTATGAATAACATATGAATTAGAGACTAGAGTGAATAACAAACCTTATCACTAATGCCTTTCCCCATGAATCACCCCGTCCACACACTTTTAAATGGCTGCAGTTGATTTTCACAGTGAGTTAGCTGGACCCATTGGCTCTTAGTGATCAGCCGTATCTAAATATTACAGAGTACAATTATACTCTAGATGCTATATATACATTTCTGTACCATAGACATGACTGTGTTAGAATTTTGTGGCTTTTTCCCGTTTCATCCTGCTGCTCTGCAGAAAGCCAGGTCCATGAAGAGTGTTTTCTTCTCATATTGTGTTGAAGGACGTAACTGGCTCTGCACTGAGCTCATATCTCAACATCATCCCACAACGTTGGGTTGAGCTAAAATATTGACTGCCAGTCAAACCTTGTCCGAAACATCAGTGGTCAAGCAGGACGATAATTGAATGTGATAAATTTCCTGCAGTCGGCTCTTAAGTCCTCTTGTTTTATAATGTGTTCAACAACCATATATTTTGTCATATTTTGTAAAGAAAATATGTTTTCAACAGCATCACACCTCTTGATATACGTCAGTACAAGTACTGTATACTCTCTTTCTTTCTTTCTTTCTTTCTTTCTTTCTTTCTTTCTTTCTTTCTTTCTTTCTTTCTTTCTTTCTTTCTTTCTTTTTTTCTCTCGAGTACATTCTGCATGCCATTTAAAACACTGCTGAACGTTTTGGGAAAGTAGACAACAGAAGTTTCTCAGCATTTCTGCAACATGCAATTGACCTGGCCTGCAAAAATAGCTGGTTTAAATTAGGATCAGTGTCAGTGTGAGTGTGTGTGTGTGTGTGTGTGTGTGTGTGTGTGTGTGTGTGTGTGTGTGTGTGTGTGTGTGTGTGTACAATCAGTGAGTGTGTGTTTGATTGAATTGGTGCTGCTGCAAACTGGTGACATGGTATTTATTTGTCTTTCTTTGATGTTGATGCCTTCGGTCTCTCCATCAGGACGCACTGAACAGAGGCTCCCCCCGGAGAATAAGGCCGAGATGGGAGAGGATGAATTTTTCTTTTTACATCAGATCCAGAGGGAAACTGTTTGTAGGATTTCAAAGACTGAAATGTTCCTGTCACAGGGAATTCAAAGGAAGGGAAGCTTTTGATAAATAGATAAGTCATGTATTTACATAAGTTTCCAAACAGTGCTTTCATCTGTTCAGTATTTGCAGGAACCCTTTGGTTTACTGGGACCAGCGGGTTATTGTAAGGACACAGGGATTCAGTCTATACCAGGGTCGCCAGGCCATAGATCCATCAATAAAGTGCTTTCTTTGTTCCATTATAACAGCAGCTTTGACCCAGGAAAAGACAGTGAAATCAATTTGATAAACGATAATAGTTCTAAACATTGCCAATGTTTTTGTGACAGCTATAATAATTTATCCTCAGTGTTTAAGCACCAAGCAGTTACTTCACCACTAGAGGGCGATGTTTTCCCCTTTAAACACTGCTGAAAAATGAGTATAGAAGAAAAAGAAAAAGAGGAAAGAGGCTGAGAAATGTACAAAATTGCTAAATCTCATATATTGTTTTACATATGTTGAGTCAAATTGGATTAATGACACTAAATCGAGCAGAAAAATCCACAATGCACATCTGTCACGCTGCTACAGCTTTGCTTTACAGCTACATGCTTTCAGTTTTACGATCTGTACTAATTTGAACATTTACCAGAAATTGTCCCTCTTCCTTAGAGACAGTGTGAGGGGTCACATGTCCTGCGCTGGGGGTCAAACATGTTACCTCCCAGTGGTGCTACCAACAGTCGGGCCTTTCTTTTACCATGTGGGGATGTTCTCGTCATCTGATTCCTTTAAGTGAAATGGCGACAGGCGGTTTGAGCCCTTTAACTCACCTTGATGTGGTGGGATACATGTATTCTATAATAACTTTCAACGTAGTCATTATTCATTTGTTTTTTTTCCCGTTCAGAGGAAGATGACTTATATTTGGCGCATAATAAGTCGTTTTTATTAAACATGTGTATAACTGAGCATGTGAAAACAGTTATATAATGTTTCTTTGGCTGAGGGGGAACATGTGCTATGAACACGCAGCCTGGAGGTTGAACTTTTTTAGGACATTTGGTAACAGAGGAAAACGTTTTTTTTTAGATGCATTATAGAAATTGTGGTATCCAACATTTTTAAAGATGGCCCACACTTTAGAAGTTTAATACTGTTTGTCTCTAGCGATAATCCAAACTTTACTGCAATAAAAATGTGATGAAGTCACTCTTTAATGGTTTCAGATTAGATTTAAATTGTGGCTTAAGGAGAAACTTTCATGCCTCTGGTATAATATGAAACTACAGGCAGGAGACCTCAACAAACGAGATGTTAGTTAATGAGTTTTGTCGATGCTGGTCGTAGGAGGATTTGTTTTTATCTTCCGTCAGAGCCAGTTTAGCTGTTCCCCCTTGTTTCCCATCCTCTTGCCTGGATAAGCCCTCTGGCTGCAGTGGCTCCAGCTTCGTTTTACCAGTATGAGAGTTGAATCAGATCAGACAGAGTTGAAGTGGAGGTCAGATCGAGAGACTATATCAACATCTGAAATCCAATCACAACCAAACCAAGAACAACACTGGGGTCAGAACATATCTCCATTATAAATTATGTGTTTTAAACATTTGATCTTGACAAGGAGATGAGTGACAGCTCCCCAAAGTGAAGCCAAATCATCTCGATTGTCCCCTTGTGGCGAAACTGAAAAGTGTTTGTGTCTTTGATAGGTTTGGTTTTAGTTACTTATTTGATGGATAAACTTCTGACAGCTGAGACTGACTTGTGATTGGTTAAGCGGGACCTCTGAACCGTGGCTGGAATCATCTGAGTCTGTCTAATAACCAGTTACTGAGAGCAAATGGCTGCTGAGTGAGTGGGTGGTCTGTCTGTTTTGTGTTTCTGTGAGGAGACATAAAACTGGACCGAATCGTCGAGCTGGAGTCAAACCAAGCCACCAGTGAAGTGAAGTTTTCCTGGACCGTGGAGTGGAGTCGACCAGAGGGCATCAAACGAACCAGAAAAGACAAATCACATGATTCTCCTGCTCTTTTCAAAACACGAGTTGACGTATTTATACCTGGCACCGATTTGGGTCAAATGGAAGTCTCTGAATTCAACGTTTTACAGATCTGATCCATCTGTTCATCTACTATCTTTGAGGCTGTTGTCCTGTAAAGAGAGGCTGCAGGAAAATTTGTTTATCTTTGCATGTGTCATGAGAGAAAATTATCATTATGACGAGAAGGAAGAAAGATTCCATAGAAGCTCACTTTGGAGGTGTGGCTGTCAGAAGAATGACAAAATGATGTTTACAAGAAATTTTTAATAAAAGTCAAGTGTTATACCCTTGCAGAGAAGATTGACACATACGATTGATACACACTACACACACCAGGTCATAGTCGTACTTATGTACAAACATTATTCAAGAGAATCTCATACAAACACGCACACACACACGCAATCACACACACACACACACAGAGAGACAGACAGATCACTACTACTATTTATCTTCCATATACAGTATACCTAATGTATGTTTTTTGGCCATTGGTACAGTACACTTTTGCAAACAAAGAGAGGGACTTAAAATGCATACATGGTGAAACTGGATGTCCCGGTGTGCAGCAGTCTTACAAAACTCCCCTCATTGCACCGCAGCATCGGGATGTTACGTGTAGCTCCGTGGAAATGGCTGCAGGAGAAGCAGGAAGACCAGAGCAAATAGAAGGATGTGAGCAGTCACCGGTGAGCAAGTGAAAAGAAAATGGGAGGAGGCAGCGGAGGGGGGGGAGACCAGCGAGAAAATGAGCAAGAGGGAAAAGAGCTAGAGGTGAAGGAGGTCAGGCGGGAGAGGTTAAAGCGTTCCTTCGTCCAGCAGTTTGTTGACGCCGTTGCAGATCTTCCTCAGAGACAGTCTGTACTCCTCTCCGTCGCCGTACAGCTCGGCCAGGAAGTCGCCGTGGGCAAAATGGTTGAAAACGTGATCGATGCGTGCGTGCGAGCGAGCCGTCAGGTGCTGCTCGACCAGGCCGTGAAGCAGGTCCCTGCACTCCAGCAGCAGCTCGGACAGAATATTCCTGTCAAAGGTGTACTCCACCTCGTAGAACGACACCGCCGTCATGGCCGCCTGGTTCATCTTCTTCTTGAAGCGCTCCACCGTGTCCAGCTCGTCGGGGCTGAACTGGTGGTTGCGGTACAAGATGCCGATCTTCAGGGCGATCTTGATGACATCCTTGATGATCTTGTGGGCCTCCTTCTTGCTCTTGGTGAACTCCCGGCTGGCCTTGTAGAGCTCGTCCAAGATCTCGCTGCTCGTGTCATCCGTCAGCATGTTGGCCACCACCATGGTCGCCATCTTGCTCAGGATCTTCTTCTGGGCCTGCAGGGCCAGGGAGCGAGAGTTGAAGC
Organism: Limanda limanda; assembly: GCF_963576545.1. Taxonomy (NCBI): domain Eukaryota; kingdom Metazoa; phylum Chordata; class Actinopteri; order Pleuronectiformes; family Pleuronectidae; genus Limanda; species Limanda limanda. Next base: position 9,147,565 of record NC_083638.1, on the reverse strand, counting down.
TCTCCTGTCCTGAGAGAGAGAAACGAGAGGTTGGAGGTTAGTCTGTTATCCTGACCTTCACCTTACATATAGGAGAGGAGCACAGAGCACAAACCTTTGCAAATACATGTGTCTGATTTTGTCCTTCATAGTCGATATATTATTCTCTGGAAAAGTGGTAAAGACGTGAAAGAGCTATATCGCAGAAAATTAAATGAAAGTTAAAAAATTCCTGGGTCTCCACCAAAATGTAATTCCTTCTTCCCTGACTCATAATCCTTCCAGCAGGTTTCTTGTTGATCAGCCCTGCAGTTTTTGGGTTATGCTACCAACTAGCAGACGAACCAATATATGCTCATGAAATCCCAATATCTTTGTAAATAAAGAAGCAGAAAAGCAAACAAACAAAACAATGATATAAGGATCTTGTTGAAGTAGCAGATTGCAGATTTAAGTATCAATAAATAGCTTTGGCCACTTGGAGGCAGCAGAGCAACCTGGAAAGACTGATTTACTATCCCCTCATGAAGGTGATGTGGTGAGAACATGATAAAAAAAAACAGCTTATTTACACGTCCAGCAGACACAAAACAACCGAAGCCCTCATTTTGAGCTATAAATGTGTTTGCATGATATATATATATAAATATAAAACCTATATTCACTCCTGAGGGGAATGCTGTACTCGGCTCTATAGCCTCTATGTGCTCCACCGTGTCAGTCTGTTGTCTGGAGCCGAGCACAAAGCGAACTCTGTTTTATTTTTCTTCTCATCTGCCCGAAAGCACATCATTCATAACGGTATAGATTTTGAGAAAACTTGTGCTGAGGACATGCAAGTTAAAAGTTTGACTGGAACCAAAACAAAAGTTTTTAGAAAACACAGGAAACTTCTCCTTACACGTTTTTATTTTAGTCTTGAAGTGCACAGGGCTTAAATATGTGTGTGTTTACATGCAACAGCTGGAGAGATTGCCTTTTGAAACATTCTTAACCCATCGTAATAATAATAAGTCCTTCCTGCCTTCAGCCTACTTTGTCTTCACATAAACAAGTCTGTATAGATTTCTTAATTATACTTAAAAGGTTTCGTATTGCAGCAAGTCTGGTGTCTGTATTTGGTGTCATCAGTAAATATGAGGGCACAGCATCGATGCAAACTCTTTTGGGTTTGAACCAATATATATAATCTAATCCAAACTTTTATACACAGAGCTGCTACCGACTAAACGTCTATTTGACTAAAACAATATTATAATTTGAGGGCTTTTATAGTTAGAGGTGTAACTTAATACCGACTGAGCGAGTGAAAGGAGGAGATGAAACGCGGTGCAGTCACATTCTGCGGCTGGGCGGCGTCCTCCCTGGAGCTGGCAGTGGTGCGGCGGCCTGACTGTGGGAGGAATGACTATCTGCTCGGGATAACATCAAACATCTGTGCCCAGATAAGAATCCCCCTGTTGCACACACTTTCTCCCCACGTGCGGATTGATCAGAGTTTTTGTGCCATGTTCCACCGCGGCATCGTCCTCATGCAGCCCGACATGTGTCAGAGTCAATGGGAGTAGTGGGAGGACAGAGAGGGGTTTTATTTAGGTGCCTCCCAGCTACAGATTACACACCACATATCTCCTACTATGACTAAAGGAGAGCAGTGTCACATATTCCTCCTGTTCCCTGGAAACATTGTCATCCTCCTCCACATGCATCTCAGGAGAGAAAGGGTGACAGAGAGAGAGAGGGGTGGATATATACAGAGAAAGAGAGAGAGAGAGGGAGAGAGAGGGAGGGAGGGAGGGAGGGAGGGAGGGAGGGAGGGAGGGAGGGAGGGAGGGAGGGAGGGAGGGAGGGAGGGAGGGAGGGAGGGAGGGAGAGAGAGAGTTTATGGGGGCGCTATTGCCCAGTGGGCTTGGCTCATAAACACAGATGAGTCCAAATCCTAAAAGGAACACCTGCTTTGTTGTCATTATAATTTGATTGAAACAGACAGCTATGCAGAATCGAATTCAGACCATTGTCAGATCATCATCATCTGTGTGTGTGTGTGTGTGTGTGTGTGTGTGTGTGTGTGTGTGTGTCCTGAATGTTGCACAACAGTTTGGCAAAAGCCCAATCGGTGGCATTTCATGTGAACGTACAGAAGTGACATTTCATGCGTTGTTCTGAAGCCACATGACATTTCGTGCAAGAACAATAAACCCAACATGACATTTAACAACTAATAAGGCAAATGTCTTTGTCCATGGTCATTTCCCAACAACAAAGATGAGGTGAGTGGGCTGATGAGCGAGGAGATGTCAAACCTGCAGAGTCATTACCGGGATTGTTTAACTCTAAAATCAACATTTCAAGTGTGTTTAAATTAACAGCTGCAGTTTAAACACATGCAAAAAGCGAAGGTCCATGTTTAATAAGTTGACTTAAAACTCATTGAACAGACTTTAGTTTCACTCAGGTGTGTATTTGAATGCATCTGCACACGGCATGTTAAACGTTTGTATTGATAATTTATGTTATTGTTACTTTATTGACTCTCATTGGCATTTATTATATTTTTGCATCGTCAAATGTTAATTATATCTCAGCTTTATTTAGGTGGAGGCTTTTTGAATAATCCCACTGGGTTGTCTGCCTCCCCCTGCACGGAATATATATAAATATTTTTTCTATGTAATTATTTTTTCTGTGCTAAATAAACCTGAGCCTAAATATATCGACACTGCGTATTGTACAAGCACGATGAGGAGGTGTGATACATAATTGGCTTTAATGTTCTATGCCCATAAAACCACAACCCTCACCCAGGATTGAAAATCATTCTTTAAACTTGAAAAATATGGATTATTGCAGCTTTACATGGACGAATAATAAGATAAATAAATGCATAACACATTGAAAAACAAGTCCATTGGAGGAAGGTGCAGAATATAACTCCTAGTCTATGTACTATGTTGTGTGTTAAGATGCATTTCACATTTATAGAAGCTCATTGTGCAAATCTATCCCATGACAAACTGTTACTAGATCCATATAGAAGCTCACAGAGTATCAGCAACTCGTAGCTCTTCTACGTTCAAACTGCGTGGGAGAGACGAGTCAGTGACTCATCCCTGCAGGCTGCAGTCTGCACACTGCTGAATATACCAATGTTAACTCGGAGGCCCTGAGGTGATCGATAGATGAGGAACATTCACAAACTTCACAACAGCACCAGGCTCCCTGATGTTTAGCAGCAGCATCGGGATACATGAGAGTGGTTTTCATTAGGCAGATCTGCGCCTCTCATCAACAGGCTCTCTTTGTCACTGTCACTTCCTGTTTCTCTGAAGCAGCTCTTTGTTCCAGCGAGTCTCTGATATTCACAAACCCAACTGGATAGATTTCTGAAACCCTGGCACACGGATGAAGGTGACAGAAAGTGCTCCATAAAGCCGGCCTTGTCAGACCAATGACAGTGCAGGAATCAACTCCACTATGTGTGAGAATAGTCACTTTTTAGAGGAATCAAAAACGGATTTCTCTAAATTATGCAACATGAGGGGTTTCTCACAGCAACTGAGAAGAGTAAAGCATGAAAGGAAGTGATCTGATCTTTTTTCTTGTTTTTACTGCATAGCCTAAAACATATTAATTATTTTTCTGAAAACCAGCAGGTGGCCATGGACTCACTCGCTTGATCCCAGTCTCAAGTCTCCCTGAGTGCTGAAGGAAAAATGAAGATAGTTAACCCCAAAAAATAAAGTGTATGGGGGGGGGTTGGCTATGTGAAAAATAGGTAAGGAGGCTGCCTGGGGTGTGAGTCAGAGCGGTGGGGGAGATTTTAGCACACACAGTAAGCGAGGATAGATGATTATAAGACACTGAGAAGCAAAAGCACACACACACACACACACACACACACACACACACACACACACACACACACACACACACACACACACACACACACACACACACACACACACACACACAGCACGTCAACCAGTGACCATGAGATGAGTGACATGCATGAGCCAGGGTGTCAGAAAGAGTTTGACAGGAGCTGTAAAACCCATCGCTCCTGTTACTTATCCCTCTCCTCCTCTCACACTTCCTCCCCCTGTCTCCTAATTTCTTCTTCTACATCGTTCATCCGAGAGTGTGAAGTTTTCCCCCGAAAAGAAAGTGGAAACTCTGTCCACCAACAACAAACCGGTTCTCCACCAGTTCTCCACCAGCCCCATCAAAGAGCGTTACATAAGAGTGTTTTGGGAGTTGCTGGTGTTTGCCTCTAACATCAGGATTAGTAAGGTGCTTGCTGCTCTCTGGCCGCGGCTGTTGACTAGACAGTCTCTCTTTGTTCCGCCTGATGTTTTTGGAGCGCTGAGTCAACAGTTTTCTGCTGCGCTGCATCAGAACATACATCCAGTGTGGAACATGGAGACCGGCCAAACCCTCCTCTGCTAGAGGTGGTGCGCTGCAAAAAATGTCCGTCTGGCCCAGATTCATTTTTCCTTTCAGTCACAGACTCTTAAATGAAGGGAGTGGCCGAAGTTGATGTTCGTAAAAAAAAGAGACCAAACATGGAAGAGAGAGAATAACTGTGTTAGAGAACTAATCCACCTTGAAAGAAGAGGATGATAGGTTTGTAGGTATACAAGATTAAAAGTTGAAACAAGTTGAGTACGTGCCATTTCAAAAAGCTGTTTCAAATGAGGTTAACAAATGCGGCTAGCTTCCTGGCCCGGGTAGCGCTTCAGATACATCGGACAAGGCTTTAAAATGTATTAAAGTTTTCATGGATAAAGTTATGGACTGAGCTATTTCTTGGATATGACCAATCACTTACTGGAGTTGTTCATTTGAAACCATTCCACATCTGGTGAAAACTCTGTGCAAAGGAGAAAACTCCATTATCACCAGAGAAGAGTGTGAAAAGTTACTTCAGCCCATTAGCAGAACTGATAAAGTCTCACAACTCAACACTAAATGAAATGACTTGCTAATCATTTCCTGCAGTGTTGCTGATTGGCCGGGCTGTGAGGCAGCTTCCTGAGGCTTGTGTTGGTCTCGTTCCAGAGTAACCACAGAAATTAAACATTATTAACTTCGACGAGGGCCGGCTGGCCTTGAATAATAAACGCTGGAGGCAGTTATCAGCTGGAAACCTCGCAGAACATACATGACTGACAGAGGCTGCTGTGTGTCTGCGTGTGTGCGACTCTGTGGGTGTCACTCAGGGGCTGGTGTTGTGTGTTTGACGGCTGCCACGTCAGACCTGTTTCTGGGATTAGTTAATTTTAATTACTTGGAAATAATCTGAATTTAGATTAATTGAATTTAATGCAAAGTAAATGTAACCAGAAAACATGGCAGCATTTGTTTATACAAGTCAATAGTAATAATAATCAAAAGTTAGAATAATAAGCTATAATGTGTTGTCTTATGCAATATATGGTGATTTTAAACAACTTAAATAAATGCATTCTCAGCTATATTTGTTGAAAATTTTCAATTAAACCAAACAAAACACTAATCCTATAAAACTCAGCTGTATAAAAAGTGAGGTAATAACAGAGCTGAGTTATCATGAGATTAATGATGAACTAAAGTAAACCTCAGCAAAAGAGCTGAGAGTTATTAACGTCTGCAGCCATTAAAAACATGATGTTTTTGCTCCGGTTCACCTTTGCATGGCTTAAGAACCTGAGTGATCAGGTATCACACACACACACACACACACAGACACACACACACACACGGAGAAACACACACACACACACACAAACACACACACACACACAGAAACACACACACACACACACACACACACATTGGTTTCCAATGACAACATGCTCATGTTTGGAATTGGACAAAACCAGGTCATTCTCTGCACAGGTGCATGGGATGTTTTTTGTGCCAGAGAGACACGAGTACACACATGTGTTCACATACTCATGTGCTTCCATGTGCTCACACAAAAGACAACGTGTTCATATTCAATCGTCCAAGTGGGGTTGGACCAAGAAGAATGAACGGGGAAAAAAGAAAACTGCTCAGCACCTTCCTTCTATAAACATTATTAGTACAAACAGTACAGTTTGCTGACCCACAACCAAACTCGAAGATGCACAAAGGTTACGAGTGTTTTTAGTGACTGACAAACACAAAGCTCTACAAAGCTTTTTCTCGTGGCCGTGACCTAAACTCCCTGCTGTACGTTTACTTCCCGTTTGCAACCTATTTTCCCTTCACAGGCACTAAAGTGTTGGATGACTGAATGGCCAGTCTATTGTTAAATTCTGCAGTTTAGGTACATACATTCATTTTCAGAGTCCTCCAGCTTTGTGCACACGCTGTGGCAGCAAGCCCACTGTAAAGCCTCCAGTCATACATTCAGTCATCCATCAGCACTGCAGTGTACAAACACAGCCATGTATCAATACTGAGAGAATGTCAGAGGGAATGCTCTTTGCACAGGAGAAGAAATGTGACAGGTTTCTGTTCTGTTTTCCTCAGCTTTGGTTTCCACTAAGGAGTCACTGTCGACCCTCTCTGGCTGAATTTACAAGGCTCCAGGAAAACAATGGGGTGGGTCATTCAGGAATAGCAAAGGGGGCTTTAATAGGCTGCAGGGTTTGTGCTAAGCAAGCCTGAGAGGCCAGTGGGCTTGAGAGGGGGGGGAAGAGGATAGTGAGCTGGTGCCAGTCGGTACCAGTGGTCGACTGGTGAAGCTGGAGGAGAAACATCGTTATTGTAAAGTTTCAAACTCTGCAGATTTTTTAAATGTCATCTCATTGACCTCACACTTAGCGTATGTATTGTTGGGGGACCAACGAAGTGTAGTGTCGAATTTTATGCAATTTGGACACACGATTTGTGCAAAAGCTGTGTAGTTGCGATGGTCGCTTGCATTCTGAGTCGTGCTTCACCAAACTTTGAATAAACAGCTAAACATCTACTCTTATTCACCACGGCTCACTTTGCCACTTTTACAGTTTCAGACAGAAGCTGTAACCAGCATCACCACAGGCCGAGCGAACAGCCCATAGCAAGCAGGCATGTTTAGAGCAGCCACTGCACTAGTTCAGTTAGTCGAGTACAGACAGTGTCTGAAGATGGGCCTTCATGAGTAGGGGAAACGCTGTGGAAGTATCCAGACGGTGGAACAAACTGAGTTCCTCTTGTCAGCTCGTGTCTCTCCTCCTCTCGCTCTGGACCTGAAAAGGCCCTGATGTGCTCCTGACTCCCACTGCTCGAGAAGCAGAAGATGACTGACACAAACACACTGCCCCTACACACTCACACTGTCTCTGATGTGATGGACTGTGTGTGCGTTTGTATTGGGATGAAAGTAGCTGGGGAAGGTGACGACTGGGATAGACTTCTACTAAGAGACCGAGAGTGGAACTCAGTTCAGTCTAGAGCAGTGACGTTCATTATTCATGACATGTAAACTCTGATTCTGAGCCAGTTTCCAAAGGGCACTCTGCAGCCGGGGGAGGTCATTCACCGTCCCATTAACAACTGCTCAGGATGTAGAGCAGCATTCTGACCTTCGGGGTTAATAAATAACTCTCTTTTAATACTTTAATGACTTTCATTTGTGTGAAGTTGGGCTGCAGAGTTTAAAGTTAATTTCCTTTTGTAGATGTGTCTCTGGCTGAGACTGGAACGTGCAGGTTACGACTGACTCATGCTTTACTGGAAGAAAGAGCAACGGCAGGAAACGCAGATTTATCCTCCTCAGATCCACAAGGCTTGTAAAAGCCCGCTGGTCCGAGGAACACAGGACAAGACAAATGGATGTTATGATTTATTTTTCTTTGTGCCACTAATAGTTTGTGCAGGAGTTGACCTTCTCAACTTGAATCTATTTGTTTGTCTCAAAAGGCTGAAACTATATGAGGTCGGCCACAAAACGAACATGATAGTAATAAAGATCATGGACATTAATACACTGGAAGGGCTGTCTGACGCTATGTCACAAAAACGGTGACATAGCGTCCCAACAATGACAAAGATAAACCTTTCTCTTCCATTTTCTCGACTGGTGCTTTTAGGAATAAGTCCAAATGCAGGTCTAATTGAATTGAATTGGTAAATGTGCCTCTGCACTTATGTAAAACTTCTGTATCGGTACGACGGGAAGCAAAACAAGGTTTGACTCAGCGTTTCCTGGAAATGCAAAGTGAATGTAAATCACACAAACAAACAGAAGTCTTTTAAAGCAGCTGAAATGAAGTGGTCTGATATAGAGCGGATGAGAGTGTGATTAACCGACTCGTCTGCGTGTCTCTACTGTGACTCACAGTCCAGGGAGAAGCACTTAGGGGCCTCAGGAGAGACACCAGAATAGATTACCTTTAGCCTTATTCAATGCCCCGTCCCTCGTCTCTGCCTTTGTCTCTTAGTTGTAACGGCCACGTCCCGGTGGAGCTGAGCAAGAGAGCAGAGAGACGTCCGATGGATTCATGTGCTGCCGGTTTGATCGCCTGTCACCATGAACAGGAGGGAGAGAGAGAAGACGAAGGGAGAGAGTTTGACCCCCACCTTTAGCTCTGCCCTTGGCTCTAATCATGGTCGCTCCTCATCGTGAGGAGCACGGAGGCGGCCGGTCCGCTGAGGGTGAGAAGTGGCACACAGGACATCCTGTTGGGCCCTGTGAGATCCCTGACCTCTGACCTCTCCTCGGGTGTAAAGCTAATGTCTCCGGCAGCTGTGGCTTGGCTGATGTCTGCCATTGTTTAGATAAAGAGCCTCGCCACAGTTAGCTGGTTATCTGCATGGCATGCATGGGAACTGGCTGCAGGCTGTCTTCCCTCTCTGCCTCTGTGCTCTGGGGAGCTTCTCTGGAAAAGTACTCTCCCAAATCCTGTTCGCTGGATGTTTGTTAATAGGGGGAAAAATACTGAATCTATTTTCATATAAATAATGGATATATTTTCTACTGCCTGATAATGTTTAAACTGTAAACTTGTATTATGTATGTCTACAAGATAGCCAGAGTTAGGGGTGTCTCTAAAATCATCTTCGTACACTCTTGCAATATCAGAAGTTTGTTGGGAACATGGTGAAGAAGAGCAGCTAAATAAGTAATAAGAACTTTATTTCTGTAGCACTTACAAGGTCACAAAGTGCTACAGCTAAAATAAAAGGCATTCAATTTACTTCAATTTTATAATCATAAAAATATTGAGGTCGAGACGTTAAAATTCATAGAGAAACCCAAATAAAGATGAGAGCGCTGACTACGATCAATCTCCCACTGACCAAAACGGCAGGGAAATGCAGGGCAGATGTTTGATTGACGTGTGATCCCTTGGAAATGCAGCTGTGCAAAATAAAATAAAATACAAAGTCTAACCATCTCAAGGAATGATCTGAATTATAAAACCCTGGTTCTCTTTTTATAGAAGGTTGGTGCAAATGTGTGGGCGGGCGTGTGTGTGTGTGAACTGTAATGACAGACTGTGAGACTGAGCCTTATAATAAAAACATTGGGGGATACAATATTGGGGCTTTGCCTCACTTTTACTGGACTGGAAGACAGACAGATAGAGAGACAGACAGACAGAGGGACAGACAGAGGGACAGAGGGACAGCCAGCCAGACAGCCAGCCAGACAGACAGACAGACAGACAGAGGGACAGAGGGACAGAGGGACAGAGGGACAGACAGACAGAGAGACAGACAGACAGAGAGACAGACAGAGGGACAGACAGACAGACAGAGGGACAGAGGGACAGACAGAGGGACAGAGGGACAGAGGGACAGACAGACAGACAGACAGACAGACAGACAGACAGACAGACAGACAGACAGACAGAGGGACAGAGGGGCAGAGGGACAGAGGGACAGAGGGACAGAGGGACAGAGGGACAGAGGGACAGACAGACAGACAGACAGACAGACAGACAGACAGACAGACAGACAGACAGACAGACAGACAGACAGACAGACAGACAGACAGACAGACAGACAGACAGACAGACAGACAGACAGACAGACAGACAGACAGACAGACAGACAGACAGACAGACAGACAGACAGACAGACAGACAGACAGACAGACAGACAGACAGACAGACAGACAGACAGACAGACAGACAGAGAGAGGGACAGACAGACACTTACCCCCAACTTTTTCCAGCTGAAGTTAAAGAAACTGAGCTATTTACAGAGAGGGAGAGAGAGAAGGAGGGAGCGGTTGAACAGAGCTGGCAAGACGCACGTTTTCATTTCACGCCGTTCAGTCCAGATTAATAGAATTGAACTGGAATAAGAAGGAAAATGTGGAATACGAAAAATGCTTTGAATTGGGACGGAGGAAAACCTTCAATACCTCTGCAGATGTGTCGAAACAATTAAAAGGATGGAGGATGTTGGGGTGCTGGTGGTGAAAGGAGGTGACATCATGTATCTATATTATAATTCTCTTGCTCCTTTACGTCAGATCACATCTCTTCAGCTTCGTTCCCTTCTCACCTCTGCGTCTCTTTTCAACCGTGCTCTCCTCTGGCTTTTCCTCTCTGTCCTTTCCTCTAGAGCTCTACAAGATCTACAGCGCTCAGCCGACCGTGAGTGGAGAGGAAGTAAATGTTTTCCGGCCCCTGGGTGAGTTGCTCCTCTCACAGACCTTGGCCAAGTCTCAGCATGCCGTGGCATCGTTTACAATGAGACACACACACACACACACTCACACACACACTCACACACTCACACTCATCCCAGCCCTGCCAGCTTTTCCCATAACTCTGGCCTCCTGGTTTGTTTACTAGTTCACCCTCTCTCTCTGAGTTTACGTGAACGTGAGGCGCTGGGGAAACTTCGAGTCCCTCACAGAGAAGCTCAGTCTGTCAGTGACCTCGGCTGAATCTCCACCCCCCCCCCCCCCCCCCCCCCCACGCCCTGACTGCCCTCTGTACCACTGGCCTCCGCAAGCGTGTATCCGCCAAGAAAAACACATGTTTGTAGTGTTCTCTTTGCACAATCTATGTTACATGGATATTCAATGTACTGGAGAGTATTACTTACACTGGAGTACATTGTCTATAAATGTCAGTAAAAGTCCTGCAGCATGTTTCTTTCAGCTACGATAACAAACATCCCCTTAATAATTATACATAATCATACATTTTTATGTTTTATGAATCAACAGATATATCTGAAGGATGAATGGATGCATAGTTGAAGATGAGGGAAAGATCATGGATCATTTCATTGAACAAATTGTGTTTTATGTGAATAGTAAATCACATAAAGTTTATTTAATTACATCACTCTCAAGTTAATGGATTTATCCGCACTCACTCAACAAGGCAGGAACCACTTCATTAAATGTGACCCTTTTACATTGAACTTATGTAATGAAGTTACATGGCCATTTCAAACGGAATTGAAATAAATAAAGTTAGTGGTAATGTTGTTTTTTGCTGCACTGCAACTTGGCAAAGACGAAAAATGTCATTACTTGGATCCTTCAGCTTCTTGGTTTTGTCCAATTCAAAGACAAAATAATCTCAAAGACTTTATTTCCTGATACTGATGCTCCCCCCCACATCTGGGCACTCACACAAACTGCGT